>NC_091999.1:42831892-43444367 GCF_044704955.1 Pristiophorus japonicus
CACCATCCCCCGCCCCCGTCTCCCCTCAACTTCCGTCTGCCTCCCCGCACAGGCTCCCATCTTGGGGGCGATAACCTTCTGGGGCAGGGAATTTTAGCCCCCAGCGTGGAAGTCCTGCTCCTGCCGCAGAATTGGCCTTACCGCCCCTCAATGGAAGCGGAGTGCAATTTCCCACACTCCACTTCCTTTGGGGGCAGTTACCGGGGCACGATTGGATGCTCCTGTGACAGTTGGAACTGGTGCTCTCCACTCTCTCGTCCTGTGACAGTTTGAACTGGTGATTGATTCCAATTAATGATTGATTCCAACATTTTCCCCAATGCTGATGTCAGGCTAACCGGTCTATAATTACCTGTTTTCTCTCTCCCTCCCTTTTTAAAACGTGGTGTTGCATTAGCTGCCCTCCAGTCGATAGGAACTGATCCAGAGTCGATAGACTGTTGGAAAATGATCACCATTGCACCCACTATTTCTAGGACCACTTCCTTAAGTACTCTGGGATGCAGACCTTCAGGCCCCAGGGGTTTGTTGGCCTTCAATCCCATAAATTTCCCTAACACAATTTCCCGCCTAATAAGGATATCCTTCAGTTCCTCCTACTGACTAGACCCACTCTTCCCGAGTACATTCGGAAGGTTATTTGTGTCTTCCTTCGTGAAGACAGAACCAAAGTCTTTGTTCAATTGGTCTGCCATTTCTTTCTTCCCCATTATAAATTCACCTGAATCCGACTGCAAGGGACCTACGTTTCTTTTCACTAATCTTTTTTCACTTCACATGTATATAGAAGCTTTTACAGCCAGTTTGTCTGTTCCCTGCAAGCTTCCTCTTGTACTCTATCTTCCCCTCTTAATTAAACCCTTCGAACTCCTCTGTTGAATTCTAAATTTCTTCCAGTCCTCAGGCTCGTTGCTTTTCTAACCAATTTATATGCCTCTTGCTTGGTTTTAACACTATCCTCAATTTCCCTTGTTAGCTACAGTTGAGCCACCTTCCCCGTTTTATGTTTACTCCAGACAGGGATATACAATTGCTGAAGTTCATCCTTGTGATCTTTAAATGTTTGCCATTGCTTATCCACCATCAACCCTTTAAGTATGATTTGCCAGTCTATTCTAGCCAATTCATGCCTCATACCGTCGTAATTACCTTTCCTTACGTTCAGGATCCTGGTTTCTGAATTAACTATGTCACTCTCCATCTTAATAAGGGATTCTATCATATTATGGTCACTCTTCCCTAAGGGGCCTTACACAACAAGATTGCTAATTTGTCCCTTCTCATTACACATCACCCAATCTAGGATGGCCAGCTCTCTGGTTGGTTCCTCGACATATTGGTCTAGAAAACCATCCCCAATACACTCCAGAAAATCCTCCTCCACTGTATTGCTACCAGTTTGGTTCACCCAATCAACATGTAGATTAAAGTCACCAATGATAACTGCTGTACCTTTATTGCACACATCCATTATTTCTTGTTTGATGCTGTCCCCAACCTCACTACTACTGTTTGGTGGTTTGTACACAACTCCCACTAAAGTTTTCTGCCTTTTGCTATTCCGCAGCTCCACCCATACCAATTCTACATCGTCCAGGCTAATGTCCCTCCTAACTATTGATTTAATTTTCTCTTTAACCAGCAACGTCACCCCGCCTCCTCTTCCTCTCTGCCTATCCTTCCTAAAGGTTGAGTTCCCAGCCTGGAGCCATGTCTCCATGAAGCCAATTACTTCATACCCGTTAACTGCTGTCTGTGCAGTTAATTCGTCCACCTTATTCCGAATACTCTTCGCATTGAGGCACAGAGCCTTCAGGTTTGTCTTTTTAGAATTTTGCTGCAATGTGTCCCTGTTTATTTTTTGCCTTGGGTTTCTCTGTCCTCCACTTTTCCTATTCTCCTTTCTATCTTTTTCTTCTGCCACCATTTTATTTCCATCTGTCTCACTGCATAGGTTCCCATCCCCCTGCCATGTTAGTTTTACTTCTCCCCAACAGCACTAGCAAACACTTCCCCTCGGACATTGGTTCCGGTCCTGCCCAGGTGCAGACTGTCTGGTTTGTACTGGTCCCACCTCCCCCAGAACCGCTTCCTATGTCCCAGGAATTTGATTCGCTCCCTTTTGCACCACGCCACGTATTCATCTGAGCTATCTTGCGATTCCTACTCTGACTTGCATGTGGCACGGGTAGCAATCCTGAGATTACTACTTTTGAGGTCCTACTTTTTAATTTAGCAACTAGCTCCCTAAATTCATCTCATAGGACCTCATCCCGTTTTTTACCGATATTATTGATACCTATATGCACCACGACAACTGGCTATTCACCCTCCCTTTTCAGAATGTCCTGCACCCGCTCCAAGACATACTTGACCCTTGCACCAGGGAGGCAACATACCATCCTGGAGTCTCGGTTGCTCCCGCAGAAACGCTTATATATTCCCCTTACAATTGAATCCCCTATCACTATAGCTCTCCCACTCTTTTTCTTGCCCTCCTGTGCAGCAGAGCCACCCACGGTACCATGAACTTGGCTGCTGCTTCTCCCCTCTGATGAGTCATCCCCCTCAACAGTACCCAAAGCGGTGTATCTGTTTTGAATGTTCCGCATGGCCTAAAGGAAGAACCAAAACTGAAATGGTTCCATATCAATCAGATGAAACCTGTTCAGAACGAAAAAATATTATGCTTGGTTTTCTTGCACGTGAATGATGTGGATCTATACGCTTCTATTGCTACTAGGAAGTTTGGGATAGACAACGAAAGAAGAGCAGGACTGCAGAACACTCTCAGACGATAAATGTACTCAGCTCCTCTTTTTTGGAACATTTCCACTGGTTCTTGGTGGACTTAAAAAAAGACATAATGAATCATATGGATGGCATTTCCCATTGTGGATGAAGCAGGATAATAATGTAACAACAGAATACACGGCAGGTTGTGGTGCTATAACGGAAGGTGTAGATCAGTGGGACATAAAAGAAGTATACGGAGTATGTATGAGATGTCCGTTTAGAGATAGGGAAGGCCGACAGGTATGGAGATTTCTGAAAAAGAGTGGGGGATTGTGGGGAGAAAAAAAAACAAGGCACAATAGCATCAGAAAAGAAAGCATACAACCAATTGTTTTGTCCTAGATGGTGGAAACAACATGAAGGGCAGTACTCATGCATTGGGACACATATTAAACCTACCCACCCGGAAAATAAACCTGTCATGACTACATTCAAGGCTTGTGGAAAATATACCTACCTCACACGTGACAGAAGTGGGATAGGTGCACAGATGGTGAAATTTGACGATGCTGTCGAAAGTGGTTTAAATGATAGAGGGGAATTCTGTAGTATTAGGTTTGAATCGTAAAATGAAAGTAATGACTCAGATCAGGATCAGAGATGCGGAACTATGTAAAATTTAAAGTTTGATTAAAGTATATTCAGTCAAGCACGAATGCCACAAGGTAGGGAACCAAAGGTTATAGGGATTAATATAGAAAATCTTCCCTGGATTAGAATAATTTCACATTTATTGTTAATTGTTCAACTCACATTGTTAATATGATTAATAGTGCACATCTTCAATTTAAAGCATCTCATACGCCAGACACAAACATGACTTAACGTTATAACCGCCCAAAACCGATTAGACAAAAGTCAAAATGAAAACTTAGGAAGTCCCTCCACCTCAAGGTAGGGATTGTAAGATATCAGCTATTGACAGATGTTAGAAGTTAGAATGAATAAGCTTATTTTACACGTCTTTAAATAATGAACAGCCTTTACGTTTGTAACTTCCTGTATGTGCATTGATTGTCTATAAAACTAGTTTATAAATGATAGAAAATGGCCATGTAATATAACGTGTTTCAAAATGGCCAAAGTCTGAGAAGCAAAGCATCATGGTAAATTGAGCCATTATTATGTTATTCATTTTTATAACTGCTGATAGAGCTTCATTTAGAACTGGAAGGATCATGGCCAAAATTATTAATAGGTAAGATAAAAGTATGCAGCATGTACCAATTCTTATCATAATTTTGCAAAGCCAAGCTCAGTATAATTGTGTGTGTGAAGGTCTGTATAACTGTTCTCAGAGAAGTGAGCCCTACCACAGAGAACGAGGAAAGATAAAGATAACATAGTAGGTCAAAGGCCGTAGTCAATATGATCTATTGTAAGCTAAAAACGGCTGCAGATTTTCACAGCATTTGAATGGGAGGAAAGGGATATAAAGCAACAGCTCTTCTACCAGGAAGGCAGTGCGAATCAAGACAACAGGAAAAAATCATCTTCAGAAGGAAAAGAGGATAACGGGTCGGCACCACGGTCTCTCAAGAGGACGCAATGGAGAACAGGCTGTGACTATCATTTGTTAAGTATTGCTTTTTGTAACAATGTAATTTACTTGAAAAATCTCTCTTGTTTTTACACAATATCCATGTAATAAAAACATTTGTTCTCATCTGAACAAGATTCTCCTAGTTTGAACTGAATATAAACCATGAGAATAGTTGAATTTCTATAACTTGCAAAGTGGCAAAAAGCTGCTAAGTAATTAAACATGTGAACGGCCTCTCATCAGTGTGAACAAACTCGTGCCCCTTCAGCTTCCCAGAGCTTTTAAAGCTCTTCCCACAGTCAGAACACAGTCAGTGTGAACTCGCTGGTGTATCTGCAGGCAGGATGAATTAACAAGTCCCTTCCCACACACAGAATAGGCGAACGGACTGTCCCCGGTGTGACTTCACCGATTAACTTTCAACAGAGACGAGGAACTGAATCCCTTCCCGCCGTGCCCACCTTCACCCGGTTTCTCCCCAGTGTGACGGTGCACGTGTCTCGCCAGGTCAGGCGATCGGGTGAATCCGGGTCCACACTCGGGACACGTGTTTGATTTGTACGTGCTGCGATCGCTGCCCTCCCGTTCCATGAGCAAAGCCGATGATATTCACGTCCGAATGAATGACGTTACCCTGTCAGATCCTGACGTAATGTTTGGTTTCAGCTTTCTGTCTGTAAATGCTCCACTTCTAAAACCTTTCAAATACCAGTTTCGAAAAGTGATAAATGTTACTAAATGTCCCCACCTCCCAGTCCGGGGGCAGTGAAGCTGATTTTCAGCCGCAGCTGCTGCACAGGTTGGTTGAAAGGACCAACAGTAATGGCGGCTACACTACCCACAAGCCCCCGCGCTCCGGCCACCGCCCGGAGTTGTGACTGACGCCGCGCATGCCCCCCTTGCCCCGCCCACTCCTCCAAAGGCACCGGGTCCGCACCGCGCATGCTCAGCACACACACAAACACACACACACACACACACACACTGGGACCCTATCAATCATCCTCCGCCCCCTCCCCCCCATCCCCCGCCTGCTCGCTGGGCCCCTGAGTTTCAGGCTGCCGCGCCGGCATTTCTTTGTAAACATAGAAACAAAGTAATTTACAGCGCAGAAGGAGGCCATTTCGGCCCATCGTGTCCACGCTGGCCGACAAAGAGCCACACAGCCCGGTCATCAGCCCTGAAGTTAAATATAAACCTATGTACAATGAACAATGGTGGACAGATAAAGACTACCCGGTCCAACCAGTACGCCCCCCACAACTGCGATACTCCATGTATCGCAACATTCTACTCTCCACAACTCCCAGAGCCATACGCTCTCCAGGGAGAGGCAAAAAAAACAGGTAAAAACTCAGGCCAATTGTAGATCAGAAAAAAATCTGGGAAAATTCCTCTCCGACTGCTCCAGGCAATCGAACCGATTCCAGGAGATCACTCTGGCCATATTAGATTCCCTGAAGTACTTACTATTGTATCTGCACCAGCCAACAAGAGGTTATCCAGTCGAATCCCACTTACCAGCTCAAGTTCCTTAACCCTGCAGGTTATGCTACCTCAAGTGCCCATCCATGCACCTTTTAAATGTGGTGAGGGTTTCTGCCTCTACCTCATTTCCAGGCAGTGATGTCCAGACCCCCACAACCCTCTGCGTGAAGAAGCTTTCTTTAAATCCCCTCTAAACCTTCGGTACTGGTGAAGAGCCGCAATCAGAGAGGGAAAGTGAGTTTTCCCCAATATAGATACATAGAAAATAGGAACAGGAGTATGCCGTTCGGCCCATCGAGCCTGCAACGCCATGCAATATGATCATGGCTGATCCTATTATTCAACACCTTATTCCCGCTTTCTCTCATTATCCCTTGATGCCTTTTGCGTGTAGAAATCTATCTATCTCCTTCTTAAATATATTCAATGCCTTGGCCTCCACAGCCATCTGTGGTCGGGAATTCCACAGGTTCACCACCCTGTGAGTAAAGAAATTTCTCCTCATCTCAATCCTAAATTTCCTATCCCGTATCCTGAGAGTGTGACCCCTTGTTCTAGACTTCCCAGCCAGGGGAAACCTCTTCCCCGCATTCGGTGTGTCCAGCCCTGTCAGAATTGTAAATGTTTCAATGAGATCCCCTCTCATTCTTCTAAACTCTAGTGAATACAGGCCTAGTCGACAACAATCGCTCCTCATACGACAGTCCTGCCATCCCAGGAATCAGTCTGGTGAACATTCGTTGCACTCCCTCGAGGACAAGTATATCCTTTCTTGGATAAGGAGGCAAAACTGCACACAATACTCCAGCTGTGGTCTCACCAAAACCCTGTATAACTGTAGTAAGAGATCCTTGCACCTGTACTCAAATCCTGTTGCTGCTTATTGCACCTGCATGTTTGCTTTCAATAACTGGTGTACAAGGACACCCAGGTCCCTTTGTACATTGATATTTCCCAAGCTATCACCATTTAAATAATACGTTGTCTTTATGTTTTTCCTACCAACGAGGATAACTTCACATTTATCCACTTTATACTGCATCTGCCAAGTGTTTGCCCACTCACTAAACCTATCTAAATTGCCTTGCAGCGTCTTTGCATCCTCCTCACAACTCACAACCCCATCTAGTTTTGTGTCGTCAGCAAATTGGAAATATTACATTGATTCCCTCATCCAAACCATTTATATATATATTGTGAATAACTGGGGCCCAAGCACTGATCCCTGTGGTACCCCTCTAGTCACTGCCCGTTACGCCGAAAAAGAACTGTTTATTCATACTCACTGATTCTTGTCAGTTAACCAATCTTCAATCTATGTCAGGATATTACCCCCAATCCTAAGTGTTTTAATTTTGTACACTAATCTCAAATTGGCAATTTATCAAAGTCCTTCTGAATATCCAACTCCACTGCATCACCTGGTTCTCGCTTATCTATTCTCAGTTACTTCCTGAAAAACACCATTAGGTTTGTCAAGCACGATTTTCCTTTCATAAATCCATGTTGACGTTATCTAATCCCGTTGATATTATCAAAGTGTCACGTTATCACATCCTTTATAATAGACTCTAGCATTTTCCACACGACTGATGTTAGGCTAACTGGTCTGTACTTCCCTGTTTTCACTCTACCCCTTTTTTCAAGAGTGGGGTTACATTTGCCACACTCCAATCTGCAGGAACTGTTCCATAATCTGTAGAATTTTGGAAGATGTCAACCAATGAATCCCTTATTTCCATGGCTACATCTTTTAGTATTCTGGGATGCAGGACATCAGGCACTGGGGATTTATCTACCTTCCGTCCCATTAGTTTCTCCAGCAATATTTTCTTACTAATAATCATTTCCTTTAATTCCTCTTGCTCCCTAGACCCTTGGTTCCCTAGCATGTCTGGGACGTTATTTGTCTCCTCTTCTGGGAAGACAGAATCGAAGCCTTTATTTAGTTGTTCTGCCGTTTCCTTTTTCCGAATTATAAATTCTCCGGTTTCTGACTGTAAAGGACCTACATTTGTCTTCACTAATCTTCTTTTCTTTTTACATACTTGTCGAAACGTTTGCAGTCGTTTTTTATGTTTCTTGCAATTTACTCCCATACTCTAGTTTTATGCTCTTAAATCAATCTTTTGGTTCTTTTTTGTTGAATGCTAAACTTTTCCCAATCCTCAGGCTTGCTACTTTTTCTGGCAACTTCGTATGACTTCTTTTTAGATCTAATACCATCCTTAATTTCTTTTGTTAGCCATGGTTGGGTCACTTTTACTTTTGTGTTTATGCGCCAGAAAGGAATGTATAAATGTGACAAATCATGCATTCGTTCCTTAAATGATAGAAATTGTATATCCACCACCACGCCTTTTAATGAATCTGCACATTCTATCATAGCCAATTAATTTCTCATACCTTCGTAGTTTGCTTTGTTTAGATTTAGGACCCTAATTTCGGATTGGACTACTTCACTTTCCATTTAATAAAGAATTCAATCATGTTATAGCAACATAGAAACATAGCAAATGGGTGCAGGAGTAGGCCTTTCGGCCGTTCGAACCTGCACCATCATTCAATAAGATCATGGCTGATCATTCTCCTCAGTACCCCTTTCCCGCTTTCTCTCCATACCCCTTGCTCCATTTAGCCGTAAGGACCATATCTAACTCCCTCTTGAATATATCCAATGAACTGTCATGAACAACTCTCTGCTTTCGAGAATTCCGCAGATCAACAACTCTCTGAGTGAAGACGTTTCTCCTCATCTCAGTCCTAAATGGCTACATCTTATCCTTAGACTGTGTACCCCTGGTTCTGGACTTCCCCAACATTGTAACAGTCTTCCTGCATCTAACCTGTCCAATCCCGTCAGAATTTTATATATTTCCATGAGATCCACTCTCATCCTTCTAAACTCCAGTGAATACAGGCCCAGACGATCCAGTCTCTCCTCATATGTCTGTCCTGCCATCCCGGGAATCAGTCTGGTGACTCTTTGCTACACTCTCTCAATAGCAAGAACGTCCTTCCTCAGATTAGAAAACCGAAACTGAACACAATATTCCAGGTGAAACCTCACCAAGGCCCTGTACAAGTGCAGTAAGACCTCCCTGCTCCTATACTCAAATCCCCTAGCTATGAAGGCCAACATGCCATTTACCTTCTTCACCGCCTGCTGTTCCTGCATGCCAGCTTTCAATGACTGATGTACCAAGACACCCAGGTCTCGTTGCACCTCCACTTTTCCTAATCTGCCGCCATACAGATAACATTCTGCCTTCGTGTTCTTGCCACCAAAGTGCATTACCTCACATTTATCCAAATGATACTGCATCTGCCGTGCATTTGCCCACTCACCTAACCAGTCCAAGTCAGCCTGCAGCCTCTTAGCATTCTCCACAAATCTCACACCACCACCCAGCTTAGTGTCATCTGCAAACTTGGAGATATTACACTCAATTCGTTCATCTAATCATTGATGTACATTGTAAATAGCTGGGGTCCCAGCACTGAGCCCTGCGGCATCCCACCAGTCACTGCCTGCTATTCTGAAAAGTACCCGTTTATCCCGACTCTTTGCTTCCTGTCTGGAAACGAATTCTCTATCCACATCAGTACATTACCTCCAATACCTTGTGCTTTAATTTCGCACACGAATCTCTTGTGTGGGACTTTGTCAAAATCTTTTGAAAGTCCAAATACACCACGTCCACTGGTTCTCCCTTGTTCACTCTACTAGTTACATCCTCAAAAAATCCAGAAGATTTGTCAAGCCTGATTTCCCTTTCATAAATCCATGCTGACTTGGACCGATCCTATCATTGCTTTCCAAATGCGCTGCTATTTCATCTTTAACAATTGATTCCAACATTTCCCCCCACTACTGATGTCAGGCTAACCGGTTTATAATTACCTGTTTTTTCTCTCCCCGTCACTCTTCCCTAAAGGACTCCGCACAACAAGACTTAATTAATCTCTTCTCATTGCACAATACCTAATCTGTTGTGATGGTAAATGGTATGTTGGCCTTCATAGCTAGGGGATTTGAGTATAGGCGCAGGGAGGTCTTACTGCACTTGTACAGGGCCTTGGTGAGGTTTCTCCTGGAATATTGTGTTCAGTTTCGGTCTCCTAATCTGAGGAAGGACGTTCTTGCTATTGAGAGAGTGCAGCGAAGGTTCACCAGACTGATTCCCGGGATGGCAGGACAGACATATAAGGAGAGACTGGATCGTCCGGGCCTGTATTCACTGGAGTTTAGAAGGATGAGAGTGGATCTCATGGAAATATATAAAATTGGGTATGGTGCCTGTTTCCGCATAGGCTGCTCAACATATAGGTCGAAAGAAAACACCTCGTATACACAAAGGAATTTATCTTCCACAGTATTATTGCTAATTTGGTTTGGCCAGTCTAAATGCAGGTTAAAGTCACCTACGTTTACTGTAGTACCCTTGTTACACGCATCTCTAATATCCTGTTTGATGCCATCCCCTACATTACCACCATTGTTTAGAGGCCTATAGATAACTTCCACCAATGTTTTCTGCCCCTTGGTGTTGCCTAGCTCCACCTGGACTGATTCTACATCTTGATTTTCTGAGCCAATATCCTTTCTCACTCTTAATCGGATTTCATCCTTTACTAACAACGCCACACCATCCCCTTTTCCATTTTGCGAAATATCGAATATCCTGGGCGATCGAATTCACAGCCCTGATCACCCTGCAACCATGTGCCGTAATTGCAACTATATCGTATCCATTTACATCTATTTGCGCTGCTAATTCATGTACCTTATTACGGATGCTTCGTGCACTCAGATACAGTGCTTTTAGATTAGTATTTTTAGCATTATTAGACATCTCAACATTATTTTGTACGATTGCCCTATTTGTCTCATCGCTATTTTTTCTTACCTGGACCCTATTTGCAAGAACAGTTTTTTGTTTGTATGCTCTATCCCTTCCTGACGTAAACTGTGTATCATTACCACAGTCATTTTCCTGCATTGCTTCCTTTTCTTTTCTCTAGCATTCTGGATTTCACTTTATTGTGAACCTCTCCCCCATTATTTACTTTAAAGCCCTATCTACCTCCCTGGTTATTCGATTCACGAGAATTGTGCTCCCAGCATAGTTCAGGTTTAGTCTGTCCCCACGGAACAGCTCTCTCTTTCTCGAGTATTGGTGCCAGTGCCCCAAGAATCGAAACCCACTTCTTCGACACCAACCTCTGAGCCAAGTATTTATCTCCCTGATTCGACTGACCCAATGCCAGTTTGCTCGTGGCTCAGGTAATAATGCAGAGATTATTAGCTTTGTGGTTCTGTTTTCCCATTTAGTACCTAGCTTTTCAAACTCTCTCAGCAGAAACTCTTTCTTAGTCCTACCTATGTCATTAGTACCTACGTGCAACACGACAAATGGACCATCCCCCTCCCACTAAAACTACTTCTCCAGCCCGGAAGAGTTGTCCGTTATCCTGGCACCGGGTATGAAACAAAATCTTCAGGACCCATGCTCTAGGTTGCAGAGAACCCTGTCTATCCCCCTAAAATTAATGTTCCCTACCACAACCACTTTCATAGAAAAATAGAAACATAGAAAATAGGTGCAGGAGTAGGCCATTCGGCCCTTCTAGCCTGCACCACCATTCAATGAGTTCATGGCTGAACATGCAACTTCAGTACCCCATTCCTGTTTTCTCGCCAAACCCCTTGATCCCCCGAGTAGTAAGGACTACATCTAACTCCTTTTTGAATATATTTAGTGAATTGGCCTCAACAACTTTTTGTGGTAGAGAATTCCACAGGTTCGCCACTCTCCGGGTGAAGAAGTTTCTCATCATCTCGGTCCTAAATGGCTTACTGCTTATCCTGAGACTGTGACCACTGGTTCTGGACTTCCCCAACATTGGGAACATTCTTCCTGCATCTAACCTGTCTAAACCCATCAGAATTTTAAACGTTTCTATGAGGTCCCCTCTCATTCTTCTGAACTCCAGTGAATACAAGCCCAGTTGATCCAGTCTTTCTTGATAGGTCAGTCCCGTCATCCTGGGAATCAGTCTGGTGAACCTTCGCTGCAATCCTTCAATAGCAAGAATGTCCTTCCTCAAGTTTGGAGACCAAAACTGTACACAATACTCCAGGTGTGGCCTCTACCAAGGCCTTGTACAGCTGTAGCAACACCTCCCTGCCCCTGTACTCAAATCCCCTCGCTATAAAGGCCAACATGCCATTTGCTTTCTAAACCGCCTGCTGTACCTGCATGCCAACCTTCAATGACTGATGTATCATGACACCCAGGTCTCTTTGCACCTCCCCTTTTCCTAATCTGTCACCATTCAGATAATAGTCTGTCTCTCTGTTTTTTCCACCAGAGTGGATAACCTCACACTTATCCACATTATACTTCATCTGCCATGCATTTGCCCACTCACCTACCCTATCCAGGTCGCTCTGCAGCCTCACAGCATCCTCCTCACAGCTCACATTGCCATCCAGCTTAGTTTCATCCGCAAATTTGGAGATATTACATTTAATCCCCTCGTCCAAATCATTAATGTACAATGTAAACAGCTGGGGCCCCAGCACAGAAACTTCCCTCCCTCCCCCTTCCTCCCTCCCTCCCCCTTCCTCCCTCCCTCCCTCTTCCTCACTCCCTCTTCCTCCCTCACTCTTCCTCCCTCCCTCTGCCCCGCTCCCGCTCCCTCCCTCTGCCCCGCTCCCGCTTCCTTCCTCTGCCCCGCTCCCGCTCCCTCCTTCTGTCCTGTATCTTCCCTCCTACCCCGCTCCCTCCCTCTGCCGCGCTCTCTGATGTTGCCCCGCACAAAGATGGCATGTTCTTTCCTCTTTACTCACCTGACTTCAACGGCATTATGCACCACGGTGCCTTGGTCAATCTGCTATTCCACCCCGCAGTCTGCACCCTTGTCCACAAGCTTTTCAAGAACTTCAAATCTATTGGAGAAGTGCAGGGACTGAGGCTCCAGCAATACTAACTCCTGGATCCCCGTACCTGCCTCACTCGCAGTCACACCCTCCTGTCCCTGACTACGTGCCAATTCTAAAGTATTTAATTTACATGGTGTAGCTGCCTCCTGGAGGAAAAGGTCCTGGTAACTTGCTCCTGTCCTGATGTCTCGCGATGTCTGCAGCTCGGACTCCAGCTCCTCAACTTGGAATCGAATTTTGTCGATTCGCAGACACTTACCGCAGATGTAATCGCCCTGGACCAAAACTTTCAGAAGCTCCCACATATTGCAGCAGCTCCTGTTTCACCATTATTTAATTTAATGAATTAGTTTAATGTTAATCAAATTATTTACCATATATTCTTTATTCAATTAGTTAAACAAATATAGTCAGTTTTTAGAATGCAGTTATATGCTATATGTTAATTTAAAAGAAACATTTATCCCGCTATCACTACCAATCATGTACCTGCCTTACCTGTGATGTCACATAGCAGAGGTCTCCCCATCTGGAGCCGTGCGATCTCCTGGGAGAGGCAAAAAAACAGATAAAAACCCAGGCCAATTGCGGAATAAATCTGGGAAAATTCCTCTCGGTCCCGACCAGGTGATGGAAATGAGCCCAGGAAATCACACTGGCCGTCTTAAATTCCTTGAATTTGCAGGTCTGCTTTTCACCCCACTCCCGGGACTCAGTCTACTCCCGCAAATGAAATTGCCCAAGGTAGCCTTGAAGAAATGTTGATAGAGTGTTTTCATTCAACAGTATGTTACAGAACCAATCAGGTAGCAAGCTATCCTGGATCTGGTACTGTGTAATGAGTTAGGATTAATAAATGATCTCGTAGTAAGGGATCCTCGAGGAAAGAGAGATCATGGAAGGGTTGAATTTTAAATTCAGTTGGAGGGTGAGCAAGTTGGATATCAAACCAATATCCTGAAGTTAAATGAAGACGATTAGAAAGGTATGAAGGCAGAATTAGAAAAGTGGACTGGAAAAATAGATTAAAATGTAAGATGGTTGATAAGCAGTGGCAGACATTTAAGAAGATATTTCATAAGTCTGAAGAAAAATTTATTCCCGTGAAAAGAAAAGACGTTAAGAGAATGGAGAAGCATAGTGTCTAACTAAGGAAGTAAAGGACGGTATAAAATTGAAAACAATGGCATACAAAGTGGCCAAGATTGATGGGAGGCGAGTGGATTGGGAATTTAAAAATCCAAGAAAGTACGACTAAAAAATTAATAAAGAAAGGGAAGATAGAATATGAGAGTAAACTAGCAAGACATGTTAAATCAGATAGTAAGAGCTCCTACAGGTACATAAAAAGTAAGAGAGTAGCTAAAGTAAACATTGTCCCTTAGAGGATGAGACTGGGGAATTAATAATAGGGAACAGGGAAATAGTGGAGATTTTAAATATATATTTTGTATCGGTCTTCACGGTAGCAAACAATAAAAACATCGCAATAATGGACAATCAGGGGGCTCCGGGGAGGGAGGAACTTAAAACAATCTCTATCACTAAAGAAAAAGTATTTGGTAAAATAATGGGACTAAAGGTAGACAAGTCACCTGGAACTGATGGCTTGCATCCTAGGGTCTTAAAATAAGTGACTGCAGAGATAGTGGATATATTGGTGGTAATCTACGAAAATTCCCTCGAATGCGGAGAGGTCCCAATGGATTTGAAAACTGCAAATATAACGCCCCTATTTTAAAAAGGAGATACACAGAAAGCAGGAAACTATGGACCATTCAGTCTAACATCTGTTGTTGGGAAAATGCTGGAGTCCATTCTTAAGGACGCATGAGCAGGACATTTGGAAAAGCATAATATGGTCATGCAGAGTCAGCATGGTTTCATGAAAGGGAAATCACATTTGACAAATGTGCTGGAGCTCTTTGAGGGTGCAACACGCAGGGTAGAAGGCTGGATAATGGGGAACCAGTGGATGTCATGTATTTCAATTTCTAGAAGACATTCGATAAGGTTACTGCATAAGGGGCTGGGGCAATGTATAATCCGGTTGGCAAACGGTACCTAGTGGGGTGGATCAGGGATCCATGTTGGGGCCTCAAATATTTACAATTTACATTATTGACGTGGATGAAGGGACCGAGTGTAATGTAGTTAAGTTTGCTGATGATACAAAGATGTTTGGAAAAGCAAGTTGTGAGGAGGATACAAAAGATCTGCAAAGGGACATAGACAGACTAACTGCATGGGCAAGCATTTGTTGAATGGAGTATAACATGGGTAAGTATGAGGCGATCCACTTTGGCAGGAAATATAAAAAAAACAAATTACTCTTTAATTGGTGAGAAGTTACAAAATTCTGCAGGAGAGCGGGACCTGGGGTCCTTGTGCATGAAACAAAAAAGATAAGTATACAACTGCACAGGTTACTGTGAGGCCACACCTGGATGACTGTGTCCAGTTTTATTGTCCTTATTTAATTAAGCATATTTTGCATTGGAGGCAGTTCAGAGAAGGTTCACTCGTTTGATTCCTGAGATGAAGGGGTTGACTTCTGATTAAAAAATTGAGAAGGTTGGGAATTTACTAATTGGAGTCTAGAGGAATGAAAAGTCATCTTAATGAAACGTATATGATTTTGAGGGTCCTCGACTAGGTAAATGCAGAGAGGATGTTTCACCTCGTGGGGAAATCTACAACTAGGGGGCATACTTTTAGAATAATGATCGCCCATTTGGAAGTCAGATGAGAAGGAATTTCTTCTATCAGAGGCTTGCAAATCTGTGGCATTCTCTGCCCCAGAGAATCCAACCTTGATCTTCAAATGTAGTCACTGCAATGTTTGCAATATTAGAGGGCAGCATCGCTCCACCAATTGAACTAATGTAATACACACAGTCCAATCATCTTGGCGATGGTTCCCTTAACCGAGACCAGTATATTTTTCTGTGGCATTATATGAGCGCAGTTCATGTTGATGGAGCACCATCAACATAACAATGATTAAAGGACCATCAGACTGTTTTCCATGGGAGGCGTTTCTTGTTTTAGTTCAGTTATCTACTGGTGGAGTGCTGCACTATCAGAGGCGCCCTCCTTCACTCCAGTCCACTACTGGTGGAGCGTTGCATTGTCTGAGGCGCCCTCCTTCACTGCAGTTCACTACTGGTGGAGCGCTGTGCTGCCTCAGGCGCCCTTCTTCACTGCAGTTCACTACTGGTGGAGTGCTGCACTGTCAGAGGCACCCTCCTTCACTCAGGTCACTACTGGTGAAGCGCTGTACTGTCTGAGGCACCCTACTTGACTGCAGTTCACTATTGGTAGAGAGCTGCATTGTCAGAGGCACTCTCCTTCACTCCAGTTCACCACTGGTGGAGCGCTATATTGTCGGAGTCGTCCTCTTTCCAAGTTAGTGCTTGATCAGAGATTGCCTCGACCTTCTCTTCACATTCATGGTCGGTCAAATATAGGGCTATTTCAAGGAGAACATGGTGCTCTCGGTGTCCACACCAGTATTGCCAAACCAGCCAACATCAGCAAAACAATTTACCAGCTGCTGCGTGAAAAATTGCGGCTAATTTTCCTACACGTGCTCTTTACTTAAGGTGTGTAAATGTAAAACACTTGCTACATTTCTCACAGATAGGATGCAAAGCTGTTTTAATAGATATTAGAGAGATATTTTAATTTAAAATGAGTGTTTCAAGTTCAAATATATATTGCAATACACGTTTCCACTCAAACCGGGAAAGGTTGAACGTATCAGTGCTCGGGGCACCGCTCCCACTGAATCAATGGAATTGAGAAATCAAAGGAGCAGCGTTATTATAAAAACATAAGAACATTAGAAATAGGAGCAGAAGTAGGTCCTTTGGCCCCCGACCCTGCTCCGTCATTTAATAACATCATGGATGATCTGATCATGGACTCAGCTCAGCTCATTTCCCGCTCGCCAAAACCCTGTATTCCCTTATCGCTCAAAAATTTGCCTATCTCCACCTTAAATACATTCATTAACCTAGCCCTCACAGCTCTCTGGGGCAGATAATTCCACAGATTTTCAACCTCATCTCAGTTTTTAATGATCGGTCCCATATTCTGAGACTATGCCGCTTAGTTTTGTGCCCAATGAGTGGAAATATCCTCTCTGCATCCTTCTTGTCGTGCCTCCTCATTGTCTGATATATTTCGATAAGATCACATCTCACTGTGGGACCCCAGCTATTTACAATCTATATTAATGACTTATGAGGTAGCGTGTGCCAATTATACCCATCTCTCTGATCATAATACAAGCAAGATTTTGGATTAGCAGAGGCACCACCTTCAAACTTCCTGGACCCGAACACAAAGCTCACCGACCGTACCCATTAACACCCGAAGCTGAGGTAGCGGTCTGTCAGATAGTGCAGGAAATAGAGGAGAAAAGTGAATTGAAACAGGTAATAGCCTCCACTAATTCACCTGTGTGGCCGCTAAAAAAACCCGACAGGTCTTACCGACTGACTATCGATTTTGCCACGTTGAATAAGGCGACTCCCCCAGAACACACAATAGTGGCAAATCCGGCCACAATTTTTAATGGCCTGGATCCAGACCATAAGATATTCACCGTGCTGGATATAGCGAATGGAACATGGGCCATACCCTTGGACAAAGAATCGCAAGGAAAATTTGCCTTCATGGTAAAGGGAAAACAATACACATGGCCAGAGTACCACATGAATTCCATAACAGTCGGAGCATACTTCATCGAATATTGTCAGGGATGTTGGAATCAGTAGACGTAGGAGAAGAAAGGATCAAAGTAACATCTCTAGAATACATAATATCGTAAGGGAAGAGACAGATGCCCGCGGACAGAAAGGAAGCAATTCAATCAATCCCCAGGCCAGGAACCGTGAAAGGGGTCAGGCAGGTACTAGGGCTATTCAACTACTGCAGAAATTTTATTCCCGAATATGTCGAGATGGCTAACCTATACAGGACCATGTAAAACCATCCCAAGAGCCAGTAAACTGAGGCCCAGATCAAGAAGCTGCATGTGTGCAGTTAAACAAGCTCTCACAAGTGCTCCAGCCCTGTGACTACCAGACCAGAATAGGCCTTTTCACGTCTATACCTACCATATTAACCATCATTATAACGCGGTAGCGATTCAATTACACGGGGACAGGCAAATACCAGTGGCATATTACTCAGATAAATCGCAACCTGTAGCTGCAGGACTGTCCAGGTGCGTTGCTGCCCCAGTCTGTGCGACTTGGGCCATCAGAGTTAGCGAACCAATAATAATGTCAGGGTGCATTATTCTACATACCCAGCATACCTTTGTAGAATTACTTAACACTGGAAGGCTAAAAACGATGCACAAAGAGCAAGTTGGGAATCAATGCTCTTACCTCCCCAATGGGACGGTAACAATAATAAAATACGACTGTAACGCCCCTGCAGGGTGGATCATTACAGAGAGAGAGGAACATCAGTGTACCCCAACAGAAGAAGACGAGGGAAGTAGTCAGGCAAGTGAAACACCGCTTGAGGAGGCAGACATGGATCTATATGTAGATGGAGCTCGGTGTGATATCAATGGCACACCAAGGACGTGATGGGCCATGGTAGTTAGCAGCGGACAGGTCAAAGGGGAAGGACGGTTAGAAGAGAGTCTATCAGCTCAAGTGGTTGAATTAGTGGCTCTCACTCTGAGGATAGCTAAAGGAAAAAGTGTAAACATCTATACAGGCAGTGAATATGCTTTTGGAGTATTGCATGATTATATGATAGCCTGGAGCAGATGTAGATACATGACCTTTGGAGAAGCACCGATTCAAAATGAGATTGTTAAGCACCTAGTGGAAGCTTCCCTCTTACCCCAGGAGTGTTCGATATTAACGATCAAAGAGCACATAAAAATTAATGATCAGTATCAACAGGGGAATGCATGGACAGATGAAGCAGCAAAGCGAGTGACGGAGACAGGTACACTGGCCGGGGAAGCCCAAGGCGGAGCATGTATAATCGGACCTGAGGAAGTAAACATGCTTAAGGTACAGGAACCGGAGGAGTGGAAGCAGAGATGGGCCCAACAAGGGACCGACAGGATATGGAGGAAAGATGGCAATGTGCTGGCCCGGTATGCACTCAGGGGAGCCTATTAAATTCATACTGCGGGTATTTCCATACAGGTAGAAACAACATGATAAGCTCGATCTCCAGATGCTGGTGGTGGAAGGGATTGAGTAGAGATATAGGGGGCCACTGTCGAAGGCGCTTGATAAACATAAAATACAACCCAGGGGGAAAGTAAAGATCAAAATGGGACATCAGCCCCGACCGAAAGGACCTTGGGAAAACTTGCAGTTACATTTTACTAGTCAGTTACCCAGCAACAAGGGGAAAGCATGCTGCTTAGTTATAATCGACCAGTTTACGAAGTGAGTGAAAGCTTTTGCCACTTGAAATTGTTCAGCAAAAACCATGTCCAGGATCCTAGCAGAAGAAATAATGGCACTACAGCTGAACTCAGATCAAGGTACACAATTCACAGGGAAGATAATGAAACAGGCCTGCGCTTAGGGATTAGGCAAAAATATCCCATATCAAGGAGACTGGAAAGGGATGGATAGATAGCATACCCCGCGGACAAATGAAGCTCAAGGCAACCCCTAGTCGGACGACAGGACTGATACACTTTGAAGTAAATAAAATACAGGATATGGACATTTGTAATGGAACTCTGTAAGCAGTTACATGATGTAAAGACACAGGCTAGAGATTAGCAAATCAAGGATTTAGAGAACGATACTAAGAAACAGAAGGTCCAACCACCCCAAATAGGCAGTCTGGTGATTACTCCAGAGATGTGCAGGCTGGCACCCAAATGGACCGGACTCTATCAGGTAATAATGGTAAGTTATGATAGTTATAAGGAGTATCGGCAAGTGGAAACACTGGACCCAATTAAAAAAGCATGCTCACTAACTAACCGGTGACGACCGGGAAATATTGCTTTTTGCTGGACTCTGGTGCTCGTGGAAACAACGTGGGGTAAGGTAGCCTCATATCAAGGACAACAGACTGAGGGGTGGCAAGGCCTGTATTACAGGAACTCGGGCGACATTAGTTTAATAAAGAATCAAAAACACTGATGGTGAGGACGGAGCAACAGTAGACTTAAATAACGGACATAAAACAAGGTAACAAGGAAACGAAACAACATTGGGATGGGCCAATAATACGGGACCATAATTAGTGGGAATACGACAGCGGTGTGTTTTATAATCAGGAGGGACAAACATACTGCACCCGGGGAAGTGGGTGCAGATTTCACTCAACATCTATGAATGGCGGTGGAGAGATATCTCCAGAGATAGACCCACCAACACGGCCCCACCCACTACTTTAGCAACATTGAGCACTACCAGTACCTCGACCATCACACACCCAGCGCCACAAACGTGCCCAACTCTGAACGCTGGGGCAAAAGAGAAATTAATAAGGCAGACCAAGGATGAGATACACTTCAGGGTACGGCAGCTAATAATTACTGTATTCCTAAATTTAAACAATATAACTACCCCCCAACATGTGCGGGTTAAAAAGTGTAAACCTGTATATAAACCTAACCCTGCGAGCGCTTAAAGGCACTGAATCAAAAACCATGAAGATTAATGTGGAAAGAGGGACAGGTAAAAAACGGGACAGGGGAAAAAGATGGATACTAGAAATGGTACGCCGCGGGATACACTGTAGGATACCCGGTGGGATACGCGGCGGGAGTAGCGACACTATAGATCTACACACGATAGATGATCGAGTTAACGCCCTAACACGAACCTTACAGGGATTGCTGGAAAGGGATCAGGAAAATGAAAAGATACAGGCACAACTGGGTAATGGCGCAGAAAGGGAATTGTTACAGATGCCCACATATTGCGAGACCACGCCAGAATTATAAATGAATAGAGAAAAACCGAAGTTAAGTAAAACCGTACAGACAGAACGAGTACGTGCAGGATATGGAGCATGGTTGCTCAATGGAATACAACATAACATAGAGCAGCTTCAGAATGGAAAGGTGCCGGATTGGATAACACTCGATATATTTACCAACTGGACCTTAGTCAAAAACATGACTCATGCCTGCGAGGTGTAGAGAAACAGTCATGCTTGGGTCCCAAAGGCCAGCTGTGTATCCGGACATTTAAATAGATTTTGTATTATCTATACGACATATGAGATGACAAGGCGAGATCCTCTACACCAAACAATGTAGGAGAAATAAGGAATCAAACTCGCACACGGTACCATGACAAATCAGAAATGTAACTGAGGAGAACAACAGTACGACGAGTCTCAGCAAATATAGATTGTTATAAAAATAACCAGGCTGCTTTATGTCGAGATCCACTACGAATGATCAAAGATGACTGTGGATATAACCAAGTGGACGGATGCACCTTGAGTATCACCCCGCTAACACATTACTACTAAATTACCGCTGTTCCACGAGGTTATGGAGATTGATGTGTGAGCACCACGGCAACTGAAATGAAGAAAGGAACATCTCATGCACCATTATGGATATTGACCTCGGCTTTACTTCAACTTGACGAGACAGATATAAACGTATTTATTATAACCCCTGAGCTAAAGGAGGAAAGATCGATGGGACAATGATGGACATTACCTGAGGAGGTTATGCGAAGGCCATCGGGCCATAAGGAAAACCGATAATCGAACTGAAAGAGAAACAAACTAGACTGAAATGGATATCCCAGGCGGGGCAGAAATTCGGCTTTCATCCGAAAGTCAACAGCTTTAACAATGCAAAATTCCCCAAGTACTGCATTTGAGTGTCAGCCAAGATGATGTGCTCAAGTCTGAGGAGTAGGACTTACACACACAACCTCCTGATTCAGTCGAGAATGGAGTCACTGAACCAAAGCCGATACCAAAGTTCACAACCGTATTATTTTCCACAATTCTTTTAAAAAGTTCAAAAGGACATACCAAATTCATGGTGATGATTTCCATAGACAGTTGCACATACACAGAGACATACATACAGATAGACATACACAGACACACACACAATAACCAAAAATATACACTCATCAACATAGAAACATAAAAACATAGAAATTAGGTGAAATAATCAGTCATTCGGCCCATCCAGCCTGCACCACCATTCAATAAGATCATGGCTGATCATTCAACCTCAGTTACCCATTTCCTGCTTTCTTTCCATACCCCTTAATCCCTTTAGCCGTAAGGGCCATATCTAACTCCCTTTTGAATATATCAAACAAACTAGCCTCAACAACTTTCTGCGGTAAAGAATTCCACAGGTTAAGCACTCTCTGAATGAAGAAGTTTCTCCTCATCTCGGTCCTAAATGATTTACCCCTTATTCTTAGACTGTGATCCTTGATTCTCGAACTCCCCAACAACAGGAAGATTCTTCCCGCCTCTAAGCTGTCCAATCTCGTCATAATTTTATATGTTTCTATGAGTTGCCCTCTCATTCTTCTAAACTCCAGCCAGCCCAGTTGATCCAGTCTCTCTTCATATGTCAGTCCTGTCATCCCCATAATCAAGCTGTTGAAGCTTCGCTGTACTCCCTCAATTGCAAAAACGTCCTTCCTCAGATTTGGAGAACAAACTGACCACAATATTCCAGGAGTGGCCTCACCAAGGCCCTGTACAACTGCAGTAAAACCTCCCTGCTCCTATACTCAAATCCCCTCGCTATGAAGGCGAACATGCCATTTGCCTTCTTCACCGCCTGCTGCACCTGCATGCCCACTTTCAATGACTGATGTACCATGACACCCAGATCAATATATACACAGAGTACCTTAGACAAATAGAGGGATAGACAGGCAGGGTCATTATCGCTACTTTGGCTGGCTTTTGCTTTTTTCTATCCGTTTGTATCGTAATATTGCAGATTAATGAAAGCAAGAAATCAGCGGCTGTGTTAAAAGGTGTGGGACGTTGTTCCATCTATCTGAAAGTCACTTTTGCAGGAACCTGGTTAAATTGTCAAACAGAATGAAATATGCTGAGAAACGTAGTCGGCAGGATTCAAATCTGCACGGGGAAACCACAATGGATTTTTAGTCCATCGTCTTAACTACTCGGCCATGACTACTGGTCCGCTGCCTCTTTCAATGTTACTCAGATAAAACTCAGTCATCCATCACTGTGCAGCAGACGGCCACAGAATCCTGAAACAGTCTCCGTTTGCTAAAAATCTGGAAGAGGCAATCTGCTCTTGCTGTATTTTTACTGTTCTATATTACTCTGGAACTTTTTAACATGAATCTATACCAAGAAACAAAAATAAAATTATGCATTTTGAAAAAAACTGCCGCTTTGTTGGGGAATTGAACCTCGGCCTCTCGCGTGACAGGCAGGAATACTCACCACTATACTAACGAGGAACTGAAGAAACAAGCTCTGTCAGAGCCGGAATCGAGCTGTGAATAGAACTGGACACCATTAGAAGCCGATCGACACATTGAGAGACAGAGACAAACCGACAAACAGGGAGAGACAGACAGCGAGATCGAGACAACGAGAGACAGAAAGTGTGAATCTGAGAAGGAGAGGCAGACTGAGTGAGAAAAAGACTCAAACACACATATCCAGAGATGTGTGTGTGTGCTCTGTAAAGAGAGAGAGGGAAAGAGTGAGAGAAAGACAGTGATAAATACAATTACAAGGAGAGAGACAGATAGAGAGAGGGAGAGAGACAGATCGACAGAGAGACAGAGATAGAAACAGAAAATGATGGAAATACTCAGCAGGTTAGAGACAAGAACTAACAGAGACAGGTCAAAGGAGACATACAGACAGAGACATAGACAGACAGAAATGATGGGGAAGAGAGAGACAGACAAACAAAGAGATTGAGAGAATGCCATTGGAACAGAATTGGACACCGTGAGAAAGAGACAGACACATTGAGAGACAGAGACAAACAGGGAAACAGGGAGAGACAGACAGTGATATAGAGAGAAAGAGAGACAGAAAGTTCAGACTGAGAGGGAGGGTCAGACTGAGTGAGACAAAAACTCAAACACATACATACACATAGATGTGTTTGCGTGCTCCATAACGAGAGGGAGGCAAATAGTTTTGGAATGACAGAGAAAAATACAGGGACAAAGAGAGAGACAAAGAGGGAGACAGAGAGAAAGACAGATAGAGAGAGAGAGATAGACACAAAAACAGAAAATGATGGAAATACTCTACAGGTTTGAGACAGGGACTATCAGAGACAGGCAAAGACATGGACAGACAGAGATGATGGGAAAGACAGAAACAGTCAGACAGAGTCTGAGAGAATCCCATTGGAACAGAACTGGACACCATGAGAAAGAGACAGATTGAGAGACAGAGACAAACAGAGAAACAGAGTGAGTCAGAGAGAGGCAGACTGAGAGAGACAAAGACTCAAACACACAAACACATACAAAGCTCTCTAAAAAGAGAGAGAGAGGCAGACACTGAGCGACACAGATACATTTCACAATTTCATTTCATTATCGGCTCAGAGTGTCACAGAGTTACAGAAAAATGCAGATTCAAAAGTTTAAAATTGGGTATCACTGAGCAGAATGGGAAGCAATCTGTGTTAAATTAAGAAGTTACCAGAACCGGGGTTTGAACCCACGCGGGTATCAAACCATCAGATCGCAAGTCCGACACATTCAACACTCATCCTTCCTCGTGCTGTCAGTAGCTGGATTCTGTGTCTATGAGGATCTGGGCTCTAACTCCACCCCCACAGGCACACACATGCACATCGGTTTTCAGTGAGCATTTTCGAACATTTTTAGTAATATTGACACGGGGGCAACTCTCCTATTCTGTTTCGACTAATGCTCTGGAAACTTTCACATCCACCCGAGTGTGCAGACGGAGCTTCAATTTAACATTTCATCCGAAGGTCAACAGCTTCAACAATGCAAAATTTCCCAAGTATTACATTTAAGTGTCAGCCAAGATTATTTGTTCAAGCCTCAGGAGTGGGACTTGAACACACAAACTCCTCATTCAGTCGAGAATGCTGCCACTGAACCAAAGTTCACAACCGTATTATTTTACCCAATTATTTTTTTTTTTTTTAAGTTCCAGGACATGCCAAATTCACAGTGATGATATCCACAG
Organism: Pristiophorus japonicus; assembly: GCF_044704955.1. Lineage (NCBI taxonomy): Eukaryota > Metazoa > Chordata > Chondrichthyes > Pristiophoridae > Pristiophorus > Pristiophorus japonicus. The sequence continues at coordinate 42,856,849 of NC_091999.1, forward strand.
ACAGTTGCACATACACAGTGACATACATACAGAGAGACAGACACAGAGACACACACACACACAACCAAAAATATACACGCACCGACGGACATGCACAGAGTGCCTTAGATATTTCGGGGGATAGACAGGCAGAATCAATGTCGCTAATTTGGCTGATTTTTGCGTTTTTCTATCCATATGTATCGTGAATATTGCAGATAAATGAAAATGAGAAAAAAAATGTCCGTGTTGAAATGTGTGGGTCGTAATTCCACCTAACTCAGGAACAGTTTTGCAGGTATCTGATTAAATTGTGAAATGGAATATAAAATACTGAGATCTGTAGTTGACAGGATTTGAACCTGCGCGATGAAACCCCAATAGAATTCTCGTCCATCACCTTAACCACTCGGCCACGACTACAGGCTCGCTAGCTCTTTAAATGTTACTCAGATAAAACTCAGTCATCCATCTCTATGCAGCAGACAGCCAAAGAATCCTGAAACAGTCTCCGTTTGCTCAAAAACTGGAAGAGGCAATCTGCTCTTGCTGTATTTTTACTGTTCCATATTACTCTGGAACTTTTTATCATGAATCTATGCCAAGAAACAAAAGTAAAATTCTGCATTTTGAAAAAACTGCCTCCCCGTCGGGGAATTGAACCCCCGTCTCCAGCGTGACGGACGGGGATACTCACCACTATACTAACGAGGAACCGATAAATATGAGCTCTGTCAGAGCTGGAATCCAGCTGTGAACAGAACTGGGCACCATGAGAAGCCGACAGACACGTTGAGAGACAGAGACAAACCGACAATCAGGGAGAGACAGACAGCGAGATAGAGACAATGAGAGACAGAAAGTGTGAGTCTGAGAAGGAGAGGCAGACTGAGTGAGAAAAAGACTCAAACACACACATATCCAGGTGTGGGACGTTATTCCACCTATCTCAGGATCACTTTTACAGAAACCTGGTTAAATTGTGGAATGGAAAATGCTGAGATCCGTCGTCGGCAGGATTGGAACTTGCACTGGGAAACCCCAATGTATTTGGGGTCCATCATCGTAACCACTCGGCCACGACTACTGGGTTTCTGCCGCGTTAAATGTTACTCAGATTAAAACGCAAGCATCCGTCTCTCTGCAGCAGAAGGACACAGAGTCCTGAAAAAGTCTCCGTTTGCTAAACCTCTGAAAGAGATAATCTCCTCTTGCTGTATTTTTACTATTTGAGATTGCTCCAGAACTTTTTAACATAAATCTATACAAAGGAACAGATGTAAAATTCTACATTGTTGAAAATGCTGCCTTCACCGTCGGGGAATTGTACACCGGTCCCCCGCGGGACAGGCGTAATTATTCACCACTATACTAATGAGGAACTGACGGGCACATACTCTATCACAGCAGCAATCGAGCTGCCTGCAGAACTGGACACTGTGATAAAAAGACAGACATATTGAGAGACAGAGACAATCAAACAAACAGAGAGAGACAGACAGCGAGATAGTAACAAAGAGAGAGAGACAGTATGAGACTGCGAGGGAGGGTCAGTCTGAGTGAGACAAAGACTCAAACACATACATATACAGAGATATGTGTGTGCTCCATAAAGAGAGAGGCAAAGAGTGATGAAAAGACATATGAAGACAAAGAGAAATAGAGATACAAAGAGAGAGACAGAAAATGAGAGAAATACTCAGCAGGTTAGAGACAGGGACTAACAGATAGGCAGAGAGATCGACAGAGGCAGTAATCTAAGGATTGCTACCAGTGCCACATGCTCGGCAGAGCACGAATCGCAGGATAGCTCAGATGAATACGTGGTTTGAGGAATGGTGCAAGGGGGAGGGATTCAAATTCCTGGGACATTGGAACCGGTGCAGGGGGAGAGGGGAAAGTACTTAACGGACGGTCTGCACCGGGGCAGAAACGGAACCGATGTCCTCGGCAGAGTGTTTGCTAGTGCTGTTGAGGAGGATTTAAACAAAAAAGGAAGTGGGTGGGAATCTGTGCAGGGAGGCAGAGGGAAGTAAAAAGGGGGCAGGAGCAAAAGGTAGGAAGGAAAAAAGCAAGTGTGGAGGTCAGAGAAATCAAGTGCAAATTCAAAAAGGGCCACATTACAACATAATTCAAAAAAGGACAAAGAATGTTTAAAAAAACAAGGCTGAAGGCTCTGAGTATCAATGCGAGTAGCATTCGTCATAAGATGGATGAATTAACTGCGCAGATAGCTGTTAACGGATATGATGTAATTTGGATTACGGAGACATGGCTCCAGGGAGACCAAGGCTGGTAACTCAACATCCAGGGGTATTCAATATTCAGGACGGACAGAGAGAAAGGAAAAGGAGGTGGGGTAGCATTACTGGTTAAAGAGGAGAATCACGCAAGAGTAAGGAAGGATATTAGCTTGGATGATGTAGAATCTATAGGGGTACAGCTGCGAAACACCAAAGGGCAGAAAACGTTAATGGGAGTTCTGTACAGGCTACGGATCAGACTGAATGAGAAAAAAAACTCAAACACATAGATACACAGAGACGTGTTTGCATTGTCCATAAACAGAGGGAGGCAAATAGTGATGGAATGTCAAGAAAAATACAGGTACAAAGAGAGAGACAGATAGAGGCAAAGACAGATAGAGAGAGCGAGACACAGAAACAATAACAAAAAACGATGGAAATACTCATCAGGGTACAGTCATAGAAACATAGAAACATAGAAAATAGGTGCAAGAGTAGGCCATTCGGCCCTTCTAGCCTGCACCGCCATTCAATGAGTTCATGGCAGAAAATTCAACTTCAGTACCCCATTCCTGCTTTCTCGCCATACCCCTTGATCCCCCTAGCAGTAAGGACCTCATCTAACTCCTTTTTGAATATATTTAGTGAATTTGCCTCAACAACTTTCTGTGGTAGAGAACTCCACAGGTTCACCACTCTCTGGGTGAAGAAGTTCCTCCGCATCTCGGTCCTAAATGGCTTACCCCTTATCCTTAGACTGTGACCTCTGGTTCTGGACTTCCCCAACATTGGGAACATTCTTCCTGCATCTAACCTGTCTAACCCCGTCAGCATTTTAAACGTTTCTATGAGGTCCCCTCTCATTCTTCTGAACTCCAGTGAATACAAGCCCAGTTGATCCAGTCTTTCTTGATAGGTCAGTCCCGCCATCCCGGGAATCAGTCTGGTGAACCTTCGCTGCACTCCCTCAATAGCAAGAATGTCCTTCCTCAGGTTAGGAGACCAAAACTGTACACAATACTCCAGGTGTGGCCTCACCAATGCCCTGTACAACTGTAGCAACACGTCCCTGCCCCTATACTCAAATCCCCTTGCTATGAAGGCCAACATGCCATTTGCTTTCTTAACCGCCTGCTGTACCTGCATGCCAACCTTCAATGACTGATGTACCATGACACCCAGGTCTCTTTGCTCCTCCCCTTTTCCTAATCTGTCACCATTCAGATAATAGTATGTCTCTCTGTTTTTACCACCAAAGTGGATAACCTCACATTTATCCACATTATACTTCATCTGCCATGCATTTGCCCACTCACCTAACCTATCCAAGTCGCTCTGCAGCCTCACAGCATCCTCCTCGCAGCTCACACTGCCACCCAACTTAGTGTCATCCGCAAATTTGGAGATACTACATTTAATCCCTTCATCTAAATCATTAATGTACAGTGTATTCAGCTGGGGCCCCAGCACAGAACCTTGCGGTACCCCACTAATCACTGCCTGCCATTCTGAAAAGTACCCATTTACTCCTACTCTTTGCTTCCTGTCTGACAACCAGTTCTCAATCCATGTCAGTACACTACCCCCAATCCCATGTGCTCTAACTTTGCACATCAATCTCTTGTGTGGGACCTTGTCGATCGCCTTCTGAAAGTCCAAATATACCACATCAACTGGTTCTCCCTTATCCACTCTACTGGAAACATCCTCAAAACATTCTAGAAGATTTGTCAAGCATGATTTCCCTTTCACAAATCCATGCTGACTTGGACCTATCATGTCACCTCTTTCCAAATGCACTGCTATGACATCCTTAAGGGACTAACAGAGACAGGCAAAGACATGGACAGTGATGATGTGAAAATGAAAGACAGTCAGACAGAGAGTCTCAGAGAATCCCTTTGGAACAGAACTGGACACCGTGAGAAAGAGACAGAGACAAACTGAGAAACAGGGACAGACAGAGTGAATCAGAGAGAGGCAGACTGAGAGACAAAACTCAAACACACAAACACATACACAGCTCTCTAAAGAGAGAGAGAGGCAGAGACTGAGCGACACGGATACATTTCACAATTTCATTTCATTATCTGCTCAGAGTGCCACAGAGTCACAGAAAAATGCAAATGCAACAAATGAAAATCGGGTATCACTGAGCAGGATGGGAAAAATCTCTGCTTAATTAAGAAATTACCAGGAGTGGGGTTCAAACCCATGCGGGTATAAACCCATTGGATCTTAAGCCAAAAGCCTTCAGCACTCGGCTATCCTTGTCCTGTCAACGCTTGGACTCAGCGACAGGCAAAGAGAGGCAGACAGACAGATGATGGGAAAGTGTGAGCCAGTCAAGCAGAGAGTCTGAGAGAATCCCATTGGTACTGAACTGGACAACGTGAGAAAGAGACAGATTGAGAGACAGAGACAAACAGAGAAACAGGGACAGACAGAGTGAGTCAGACTGAGAGAGACAAATACTCAAACACACAAACACATACACAGCTCTCTAAAGAGAGAGAGCGGCAGAGACCGAGCGACACAGATACATTTCACAATTTCATTTCATTATCGTTTCAGAATGTCACATAGTTACAGAAAATTGCAGATGCAACAGGTGAAAATCCGGTATCACTGATCAAAATGAGAGGAAATCCGTGTTAAATTAAAGAGATACCAGGAGTGGGGTACGAACCCACGCGGAAAAAACTCATTGAATTTTAAGGCCCACGCCTCAACCACTCGTCCATCCTCATCCTGACAGAATCTGGATCCTGGCTCTGTGAGAATCTGGGCTACAACCCCACCCCCACATACACACACAAACACATAGGTTTTCAGTGAGCATTTAAGAACATTTTTTGTAATATTACACAGGGGCAACTCTTCTATTCTTTTTCGAGTAATGCTCTGGGAACTTTCACATTCACCCGAGGGTGCAGACGGAGCTTCAATTTAACATTTCATCCGAAAGTCAACAGCTTCAACAATGCAAAATTCCCAAGTGCTGCACTTGCGTGTTAGCCAACATTGCTCAAGTCTCAGGAATGGGACTTGAACACACAAACTCCTGATAGAGTCAAGAATGCTGCCACTGAACCAAAGTCGATACCAAAGTTCACAACCGTATTATTTTCCGCAAGTCTTTTTAAAAAGTTCCAGGACATACCAAATTCAAGGTGATGATTTCCATAGACAGTTGCACATACACAGAGATATATATATAGATGGACAGACACACAGACACACACACACACACACACATAACAAAAAATATACATGCACCAACGGACATGCACAGATGCCTCAGACATCTCGCGGGATAGAGAGGCTGAATCACTGTCGCTACTCTGGCTGATTTTTGCGTTTTTCTATCCGTATGTATCGTGAATATTGCAGATTAATAAAAATGAGAAAAAATTGTCAGTGTTGAAAGGTGTGGGACGTTATTCCATCTATCTCAGGATCAGTTTTGCAGAGACCTGGTTAAATTGTGAAATGGAATGAAAAAAAGCTGAGAATCGGAGTCGACAGGATTCAAACCTACGCAAGCATAACTCAATAGATTTTTCGTCCATTGCCTTAACCACGCGACCACGACGACTGCGTCACTGCTTCTTTTAACGTTACTCAGAAAAAATGTAGTCATCCATCTCTGTGCAGCAGACGGCACAGAATCCTGAAAAAGTTTCCGTTCGCTAAAAATTTGGAAGAGGCAATCTCCTCGTCCTGTATTTTTACTGTTCTCTATTTCTCTGTAAATTTTTAATTTGAATCTCCACCAAGAAACAGAAGTAAAATTCTACATTTTGAAAAAATGACCTACCTTCGAGGAATTGAACCCCGGTCTCCCGCGTGGCAGGTAGGGATACGCACACCTATACTAACGAGGAACCAACGTGCATAGGATCTGTCAAAGCAGGAATCGATCTGTGAACAGAACTGGACACCTTGCGAAGGAGACAGACAAATTGAGAGACGGAGACAAACCGACAAACAGGGAGAGACAGACAGCGAGATAGAGACAACAGGGGACAGAAAATGTGAGACTGAGAAGGAGAGGCAGACTGAGTGAGAAAAAGACTCAAACACAGACATATACAGAGATGTGTGTGTGTGATCTGTAAAGAGAGAGAGGGAAAGAGTGAGAGAAAGACAGTGATAAAGACAGTAACAAGGAAAGAGACAGATAGAGAGAGAGTGACAGGTAGAGAGAGAGAGACAAAGATATAAACAGAAAATGATGGGAATACTCAGCAGGTTAAAGACAGGATCTACCAGCGATAAGCAAAGAGAGACCGACAGGGAGAGACATAGACAGACAGGGATGATGGGAAAGAGTGAGACAGTCAGACAGAGAGATTGAGAGAATCCCATTGGATCAGAACTGGACACCGTGAGAAAGAGACAGACACATTGAGAGACAGAGACAAACAGGGAAACAGGAAGTGACAGACAGCGAGATAGAGACAAAGAGAGACAGAAAGTTTGAGACTGATAGGGAGGGTCAGACTGAGTGAGACAAAGACACAAATACATACATACACAGAGATGTGTTTGCATGCTCCATAAAGAGAGGGAAGCAAATAGTAATGGAATGACAAGAAAAAGCCATGGACAAAGAGAGAGACAAAGAGGGAGAAAGATCGAGAGAGAGGCAAAGAGACTAAAACAGAAAATGATGGAAATACTCATCAGGTTAAAGACAGGGAATAACAGAGACAGGCAAAGACATGGAAAGAAAGAGATGATGGGAAAGAGAGAGACAGTCAGACAGAGAGTCTGAGAGAATCCCTTTGGAAAAGAACTGCACACCGTGAGAATGAGACAGATTGAGAGACAGAGACAAACAGAGAAAGAGTGACAGACATCGTGAGTCAGAGAGAGACAAAGGCTCAAACATACAAACACATACACAGCTCTCTAAAGAGAGAGAGAGCCAGAGACCGAGCGAAACAGATACATTTCACAATTTCATTGCCTTCTCGGCTCAGAGTGTCAAATTGTTACAGAAAATTGCAGATTCAACAGTTGAAAATCCGCTATTACTGATCATAATGGGAGGAAATGCGTGTTAAATTGAATTGATACCAGGACTGCGGTACGAATCCACACGGGAAAAATCCATTGAATTTTAAGGCCAACGCCTTAAAAACTCGGCCATCCTCGTCCTGTCAGGATCTGGATTCTGTCTCTCTGAGAACCTGGACTTCATCTCCACCCCCTCAGACACACACATACACAGAGGCTTTCAGTGAGCATTTACGAACATTTTTAGTAATATTGACACGGGGGCAACTCTCCTATTCTTTTTCGAGTAATGCTCTGGGACCTTTCACATCCACCCGAGGGTGCAGACGGAGCTTCAATTTCACATTTCATCGAAAGTCAACAGCTTCAACAAAGCAAAATTCCCCAAGTGCTGCACTTGAGTGTTAGCCAATGTCATATGCTCAAGTCTGAGGAGTGGGACTTGAACACACAAACTTCTGATTCAGTCGAGAGTGCTGCCACTGAACCAAAGCCGATACCAAAGTTCACAGCCGTATTATTTTCCCCATTAATTTTTTATAAGTTCCAGGACATACCATATTTATGGTGATGATTTCCACAGACAGCTGCACATACACAGAGACGTATATACAGATAGACAGACACAGACACACACACATACATAACCAAAAATTTACACGCACCATCGGACATGCACAGATGCCTTAGACATATAGAGGAAGAGGCAGGCTGAATCACTGTCGCCACTTTGGCTGATTTTTGCGTTTAATATCCGGATGTATCGTGAATATTGCAGATTAATAAAAATGTGGAAAAAAATGTCAGTGTTGAAAGGTGTGGGACGTTCTTCCATCTGTCTCAGGATCACTTTTGTCGAGACATGGTTAAATTGTGAAATGGAATGAAAAATGCTAAAAAATCATAATCGGCAGGATTCGAACCCCTTCGTAGGAAAACCCAATGGATTTCTAGTCCATCGCCTTAACCACTCGGCCACGACTGCTGCATCTGTGCATCCGAAGACGTGACTGAGAAAAAAAACTCAGTCATCCATATCTGTGCAGCAGACGGTCAAAGAATCCTGAAAAATTCTCCATTTGGTAAATATCTGCAAGAGGCAATCACCTCTACCTGTATTACTCCTGTTCTATATTGCTCTGGAACTTTTTAATATGAATCTTTTCCAAGAAACATTAGTAAAATTCTACATTTTGAAAAAACTGCCCTCCATCAGGGAATTGAATCCCAGTCGCCCACGTGACAGGCGGGGATACTCACCACTATATTAACGAGGAACTGATGAAGAGCAGTTCTGTCAAAGCAATATTCGAGCTGTGAACAGAACTGGACACCATGAGAAGTCGACAGACACATTGAGAGACAGAGACAAACCAACAAACAGGGAGAGACAGACAGCGAGATAGAGACAACGAGGGACAGCAAGTGTGAGACTGAAAAGGAGAGGCAGACTGAGTGAGAAAAATATTCTCAAACACATACATATACAGAGATCTGTGTGTGTGATTTATAAAGAGAGAGACGGAAAGAGTGAGAGAAAGACAATGATAAAGACAGTGACAAGGAGAGAGACAGATAGAGAGAGAGCGACAGATAGAGAGAAAGACAAAGATATAAACAGAAAATGTTGGACATTCTCAGCAGGTTAGAGACAGGAACTACCAGCATCAGGCAAAGAGAGATAGACAAGCAGAGACATAGATAGACCGAGATGATGGGAAATAGTGAGACAGTCAGACAGAGAGATTGAGAGAATCCCATTGGAATACAACTAGACACGGTGAGAAAGAGACAGACACATGGAGCAATAGAGAAAAACAGGGAAACAGGGAGAGAAAGACAGCGAGATAGAGACAGAGAGAGACAGAAAGTTTTAGACTGAGAGGGAGGGTCAGACTGAGTGAAACAAAGACTCAAACACATACATATACAGAGTTGTGTGTGTGTGATCTATAAAGAGAGAGAGAGGGAAAGAGTGAGAGAAAGACAGGGACAAAAGAGAGACAAAGAGGGAGACAGATAGAGAGAAAGACAAATAGAGAGAGAGATACATAGAGACAAAAACATAAAATGATGAAAATACTCATCAGGTGAGAGACAGGGACTAACAGAGACAGGCAAAGGCATGGACAGACAGAGATGATGGGAAAGCGAGAGCTAGTCAGACAGAGAGTCTGAGAGAATCCCATTGGAACACAACTGGACACCGTGTGAAAGAAACAGATTGAGAGACAAAGACAAACAGAGAAATAGTGACAGACAGAGTGAGACTCAAACACATACACAGCTCTCCAAAGAGAGAGTGAGGCAGAGACTGAGCGACACAGATATATTTCACAATTTTATTTCATTATCTGCTCAGAGTGTTACCGAGTTACAGAAAAATGCAAATGCAACAGATGAAAATCGGGGTTCACTGAACAGGATTGAAAAAATCTCTGTTCAATTAAGGAATTACCAGGAGTGGGGTTCGAACCCACGCGGGTATAAACCCATTGGATCTTAAGCCCAACGCCTTAACCACTCGGCCATCCTGGTCCTGTCAACACTTGGACTCTGTCTCTATGAGAATCTGGGCTTCAACTTCACCCCCACAGAAACACATAAACATACCGGGTTTCAGGGAGCATTTTCGAACATTTTTCATCATATTGACACGGGCGCAACTCTCCTATTCTTTTTCGAGTAAAGCTCTGGGAACTTTCACATCCACCCGAGGGTGCAGACGCAGCTTCAATTTAACATTTCATCCGAAAGTCAACAGTTTCAACAATGTAAAATTTCCCAAGTACTGCATTTGAGTGTCAGCCAAGATAATGTGCTCAAGTCTCAGAAGTGAGGCTGACACACACAACATCCTGATCAGTCGAGAATGGAGCCACTGAAACAAAGCTGATACCAAAGATCACAACCGTATTATTTTCTCCAAGTTTTTTAATATTTCCAGGACATTCGAAATTCATGGTGATGATTTCCATCGACAGTTGCACATACACAGAGACATACATACAGATAGACATACACAGACACACACACACACACAATAACCAAAAATATACACGCATCAACATAGCAATATAGAAATTAATTGCAGGATCAGGCCATTCGGCCCTTCGAGCTTGCACCACCATTCAATAAGATCATGGATTATCATTCAACCTCAGTAACCCTTTCCTGCTCTCTCTCCATACCCCTTGATCCCTTTAGCCGTAAGGGCCATATCTAACTCCCTTTTGAATATATCTAACAAACTGGTCTCAACAATTTTCTGCGGTAGAGAATGCCACAGTTAACCACTCTCTGAGTGAAGAAGTGTCTCCTCATCTCGGTCCTAAATGCCTCACCCCTTATTCTTTGACTGTGACCCTTGGTTCTCTAACTCCCCAGCAATGGGAACATTCTACCTGCCTCTCAGCTGTCCAATCTCGTCAGAATTTTATATATTTCTATGAGAGCACCTCTCATTCTTCTGAACTCCAGTGGATACCAGCACAGTTGATCCAGTCTCTCCTCATATGTCAGTCCTCCCTTCCCCGGAATCAGTCTGGTGAACCTTCGCTGTACTCCCTCAATAGCAAGGACGTCCTTCCTCAGATTTGGAGAACAAAACTGAACACAATATTCCAGGTGTGGCCTCACCAAGACCCTGTGTAATTGCAGTAAGACCTCCCTGCACCTATATAGAAATCCTCTTGCTCTGACGGCGAACATGCCATTTGCCTTCTTCACCGCCTGGTGCACCTGCCTGCCAACAATCAATGACTGATGCACCTTGACACCCAGATCAAGATATACACAGAGTGCTTTAGACAAATAGATGGATAGACAGGCAGGGTCACTGTTGCTACTTTGGCTGGCTTTTGCTTTTTTCTATCCGTATGTATCGTGAATATTGCAGATTAATTAAAGAAAGAAAACAGCGGCTGCGTTGAAAGGTGTGGGACGTTCTTCCATCTATCTCAGAATCAGTGTTGCATGGACCTGGTTAAATTGTCAAACAGAATGAAATATGCTGAGAAACATCGTCGGTAGGATTCAAATCTACGCGGAGAAACCCGAATGGATTTTTAGTCCATTGCCTTAACCACTGGGCCACGACTACTGGCTCGCTGCATTGTTAAATGTTACTCAGATAGAACTCAGACGTCCATCTCTGTGCAGCAGACGGCCGCAGAATCGTGAAAAAGTCACCGTTTGCTAAAAATCTGGAAGAGGCAATCTGCTCTTGCTGTCACTGCTTTCCAAATGCACTGCTATTTCATCTTTAATAATTGATTCCTACATATTCCCCACTACTGATGTCAGGCTAACCGGTTATAATTATCTGTTTTCTATCACCCTAATGTGATGTTACATTAGCTACCATCCAGTCCATACGAACTGATCTAGAGTCGATAGACTGTTGGAAAATGATCATCAATGCATCCGCTATTTCAAGGGCCACTTCCTTAAGTACTTTCCAATGCAGACTATCAAGCCCCGGGAATTTATCGACCTTCAATCCCATTAATTTCCCCAACACAATTACCTGACTAATAAAGATTTCCTTCAGTTCCTCCTTCTCGCTAGATCCTCGGTGCCCAATATTTCTGGAAGGTTATGTGTGTCTTCCTTCGTGAAGACAGAACCAAAGTAATTGTTCAACTGGTCTACCATTTCTTTGTTCCCCATTATAAATTCGCCTGAATCTGACTGCAAGTGACCTGCGTTTGTCTGCTCTAATCTTTTTGTCTTCACATATCTATAGAACTTTATTATGTTCCCAGCAAGCTTCCTCTCATAATCTATTTTCCCCCTCCTAATTAAACCCTTTGTCCTCCTCTGCTGAATTCCAAGTTTCTCCAAGTCCTCAGGTTGCGACTTTTTCTGGCCAATTTATTTGCTTCTTCCTTGGATTTAACACTATCCTTAATTTCCCTTGTTAGCCACGATTGAGCCACCTTCCCCGTTTTATTTTTACTCCAGACAGGGAAATACAATTGTTGAAGTTCATCCATGTGATCATTAAATGTTTGTCATTGCCTATCCACCGTCAACCCTTTAAGTATCATTCGCCAGTCTATTCTAGCCAATTCACGTCTCATACGATCTAAGTTACCTTTCCTTATGTTCAGGACCCTAGTCTCTTAATTAACTGTGTCACTCGCCACCTTAATGAAGAATCCTTCCTTATTATGGTCACTCTTCGCCAAGAGGCCTCGCACAACAAGATTGCTAATTAGTCCTTTCTCATTACACATCCCCCAGTCTAGGATGGCCAGCCCTCTAGATGGTCCCCGACATATTGGTCGAGAAAAACATCCTCAGTACGCTCGAGGAAATCCTCCTCCACCGTATTGCTTCTTGTTTGTTTCGCCCAATCTACATGTAGAGTAAGGTCACCCTTGATAACTGTTGTATCTTTATGGCACACATCCCTTATTTCTTGTTGGATGCTGTCCCCAACCTCACTACTACTGTTTGCTGATCTGTACACAACTCCTCTAGCGTTTTCTTCCCTTTGGTATTCAGCAGCTCCACCCACACATGTTTCCCATCATCCAAGCTAATGTTGTTCCTGACTATTGCCTTAATTTCCTCTTTAACCAGCAACGCTACCCCACCACCTTGTCATTTCTGTCAATGCTTCCTGAATGTTGAATTCCCAGCCTTGGTCACCCTGGAGCTATGTCTCCGTCATGCCAATTATATCTTATTCAGTAATAGCTGCTTGTGCAGTTAATTCGTCCACCTTATTACGAATACTCCTCGCAATGAAGCACAGAGCCTTCAGGCTTGTTATTTTAACACATTTTGACCCATAGAATTTGGCTGTAAAGTGGCCCTATTTGATTTTTGCCATGGGTTTCTCTGCCCTCCAACTTTACTTTTATTCTTTCGCTTCTGTGCCCATTCTACTTCCCACTATCTCCCGTCGCCCTGCCATATTACTTTAAACCCTCACCAACAACACTCGCAAACACTCCCCCTTGGACATTGGTTCTGGTCCTGCCCAGGTGCAGACCTTCCGGTTTAGATCTGGTCCCACCTCCCCCAGAACCGGTTCCAAAGTCCCAGGAACTTGAATCCCTCCCATCTGCAACACATTTCAAGTCATGTGTATTTATCTGAGCTATCCTGCGATTCCTGCTCCGACTAGCAGGTGGCACTGGTTGCAATCCTGAGTTTGCGACCTTTGAGGTCCGACTTTTTAATTTAACTCTGAGCTCCCTTAATTCAGCTTGTAGGTCCTCAGACAGAGTGAATCAGAGAGTGACAGAGTCTCAAACACATAAAGATATACAGGCCTCTCAAAGACAGAGAGTGAGAGGCACAGATACATTTCACAATCCCATTTCTTTGTCAGTTGAGAGTGTGACAGAGTTACAGATTCAACAGAAGGCATTCGGATATCACTGAGCAGGATGGGAGAAAATCGGTGTTAAATTCAAGAGTTACCAGGAGTGGGCTTCGAGCCCACGCGGGTATAAAGCCATTAAATCTTAAATGCAACGATTTATACACTCGGCAATTCTGGACTTGTGACCCTTCACATTCTGTCCCTGTGAGAATCTGGGCTTGAGCTCCACCCTCATCGACACACGCATACACACAGGTTTTCAGTGAGCATTTCACAATATTTATATAAAAGTGACACGGGGACAACTCACTGCTCTTTATCGAATAATGCTGTCGGAACTTTCACATTCACCCGAGGGTGCAGACGGTGGTTCAATTTAATATTTCATCCTAAAGTCAACAGCTTCACCAATGCAAAATTCCGCAAGTACTGCACTTGAGTGTCAGATAAGATTATATGCTCAAGTCTCAGGAGTGGGACTTGAAGTCGAAAATGCTGCCGCTGAACCAAAGCCGATATCAAATGTCACAACCGTATTATTTTCCCCAAGTCTTTTTAAAAATTTCCAGGACATACCAAATTCATGGTGATGATATCCACAGACAGTTGCACATGATACATACAGATAGACAGACACAGAGACACACACACACATAACCAAAAATATACACGCACCAACGGACATACACAGAGTGCCTTCGACATAAAGAGGGATAGAAAGGCGGAATCACTGTCGCTAATTTGGCTGATTTTTACGTTTTCCTATCCGTTTGTATCGTGAATTTTGCAGATTAATGAAAATGAGAAAAAAATGTCAGTGTTGAAAGGTGTGGGACGTTATTCCAGCCAACTCATGATCCGTTTTGCATGGATCTGGTTAAATTGTAAAATGGAATGGAAAATGCTGAAATCGGTAGTTGGCAGGATCGACCCTGCGCGGGGAAACCCCAATGGGTCTTTTAGGCCATCGCCTTAACCACCCAGGCACGACTATTGGGTTTCTGCCTCTTTAAATGTTCCTCAGATAAAACTCAATCATCCATCTCTCTGCATCAGAACACCACAGAGTCCTGAAAAAGTCTCCGTTTCCTAAAAATCTTGAAGAGCCAATCTCCTCTTGCTGTATTTTTACTCTTCTATGTTGCTCTGGAACTTTTAATATGAATCTATACCGAATAACAGAAGTATAATTCTACATTTCGAAAATGCTTCCTCCACGACTATACTAATGAGGTACTGACGGGTATAGATTTTGAGATAGCAGGAATCGAGCTGTGAAAAGAGGTGGACACCATGAGAAAGAGTCAGACACGTTGAGAGACAGACACAAAAAGAGAAACAGGGAGAGACAGACAACGAGCTAGAGAAATAGAGAGAGAGCAAGTGTGAGACTGAGAGGGATAGGCAGACTGAGTGAGACAAAGACTCAAACACACACATACACAGAGATGTGTGTGTGTGTGTGCTCCAAAAAGAGAGGGAGGCAAATAGTAATGGAAAACCAGAGACAAAGAAAAAGACATGGACAAAGGGAGCGACAAAGAGAGAGAGAGATAGAGAGAGAGAAGATAGAGAGAGAGAGAGACAGAGATAAACACAGAAAATGATGGAAATATTCAACAGGTTAGAGACAGGGTCGAACAGAGACAGGCAAAGAGAGACAGACAGGCAGAGACATAGATGGACAGTGATGATGGGAAAGAGAGAGACAATCAGACAGAGACACTGAGAGAATACCATTGGAACAGAACTGGGCACTGTGAGAAAGACACGGGCAGATTGAGAGACCGAGACAAACAGAGAAACAGGGAGGGATAGAGTGAGTCAGAGAGAGGCAGAGTGAGGGAGACAAAGACTCAAACACGCAAACACATGCACAGATCTCTAAAGAGACAGAGGTAGAGAGTGAGGCAGAGACTGAGAGACACAGATACATTTCACGATTCCATTTCTTTATCGGTTCAGAATGTCATAGAGTTACAGTAAAATGCAGATTCAACAGATTCTTACTGCAGTTGTACAGGGCCTTGGTGAGGCTTCATCTGGAATATTGTGTTAAGTTTTGGTCTCCTAATCTGAGGAAGGACGTTCTTGCTATTGAGGGAGTGCAGCGAAGGTTCACTAGACTGATTCCCGGAATGGCTGGACTGTGATATGGGGAGAGACTGGATCAACTGGATTTTTATACATTGGAGCTTAGAAGGATGAGAGGGGTTTCATAGAAACATAAAGATTCTGTCGGGACGGGACAGGTTAGATGCGTGTAGCTTGTTTCCGATGTTGGGAAAGTCCAGAACCAGGGACACAGCCTTCGGGCAGCCATGTCAACGTGGTGCCAATTATATCATATTCATTAATTGCTGCCTGCGCAGTTAATTCGTCCACCTTATTACGAATACTCCTCACATTGAGGCACAGAGCCTTCAGGCTTATCTTTTTAACAACTTTGTCCCTTTAGACTTTAGCGGTAATGTGGCCCTTTTTGAAAGGAATGACAAGGGTGTATGCGGTTACAGGAAGATGTGAGGGGAAACAAACATAATATGAGGGGAAGAGTACATCCGCGATGGACCAGTATGAGATCAAAAAGAATGGAAATATAAGGGGAATATCTTGATCCATATGTCGGAGAGGAGGAAGCCTAATTATAGGTCCTCACCCTCTGGGAGACGGGAGAAGGATAGATGCGGGTTTGACAATACTACGGAAGGATGTGTCATTGGAATATACCCTGCCCGAACCGAACCCACACATTACACCTATCAAGGGCGAGGAGAATATTGTGTGGTAACTAGCCTGGGAACTTACGTTATTCCAAGACAATCGGTGTCAGTGGGAAGAGCACGCATGACAGGCCAGGAAGACAATGACATGAAATATAAGCGGTGAGATTAAGCAAGATATTGATCTTTACATGTAAGAGCAAGCACAATCAATTCCCCTGTTACTTGAAGATTTAACTGAGCTCAAGAAATAACGTTAAAAGATATTAAGAGCTGAAGGATAAAGCAAAAGAACTGGACAGTGAAATGAAGGATAACCTGAAAAACCCGCCTTGGTACTTGAGATTAGACATCCCTGGATAACGATCCTTTCAAATAACCTAGTGGCAGTACAAATAGTAATTGCCTTGAGTTACTATCTTGTTATGTAATAAGTGCAAAGACAGGCGAGGCTTACCCGAGCAAAGTTACAAGACAGGGATCAGTATTATATCCCATGTGTTAGTCCTAGTGTAGCTGATCGTGGTGTTGATGCTCCTGGGAGACTGTGCAGGCAGATACAAGAGAAGCAGAAAGAAGAGATTGGCCAAGGCCCGTAACCAAGAATGCAGAAAGCCTTTGCGAGATCCAAAGAAGGTTAATCAATCAAAAAGACGGCATGAATACCTTATCTGAGTCGTGAGTGTCCCAATCTTATTGCCTGATCAATGAAATCGAGGCGGGAGACACACGAATCAAGACAGAATAAGGCAGGGAAAGGAAAATTGTTGTTCATGGTGGGATATTTTTAAGGGCTGTGCAGTCCTCAAATTGATGTGGCATTCAATTGTGATAATAATGGTAGTGGAAGAGATATGTATCGTGATCCAACTATATCTGATGTGTAAGATCAGAGAGATATACAACCACGTGGTTCTAGCCGAACAGCAAACAACCTTGTTAATTGTGTAATGTAGGCATGATAGCGAGGCGAATAACTTTGTAATGCATGAGGGAAACAGCCAAGACCCCCGAGCTTATGCACTGTATGTACAAAAAGAAATATAAGTGGCGTGCCAATATCCCAGGGAAATGGTCAGGGGTAGTATGTAAAGACTCCGCAAAAGATGGAACTACAATGATCCCAGGGATATTGTCTTGATATCACCATTTCCAGCAGATGGATCAGAACATATATGTGGTCAGCTGATTATTGAGAAATAATCAGGGACCAACAGGGGGGGACTGAGAGGGCAGATTACAAATTGTAATTACAATTAATAACAATAATTGTGATGTTTTAAAATGGAGTTAACAGGTTTTTAAAATGGATCCCACAGCCTGTTTTTCAGACTGTGGGAAGCATATGTGGGATGCCTTCCACAGAGGAGCAGATGTTCCAATTCATAGACCAAAGGGAGCTGGGCACGGACACAGATAACATAGAATTTGAATTTTATAGCAAGATAATAGTTAAATTTAAAAAATCATAACAACATGTATTTGCATTTAATAATTAAGGCATATAGAAGCCAGATTGGAGGAATCGCTGTACCAATCATTCATGTATTAATCAATCAGCATGTATTAATTGTAACTTGCGTAATTATGTAATGCTATAATCTGAAACTGTATAACTTAAGATGCCTTTGGCAGTATCTTCGAGGATTCCTTCAAGGATAGCTCCCCTGCCGGCTTGTATTCATAAAACCTGCATTTAGTTTAAGGCTAACAGAATCCGAGTGGTGGTTTGAAGTTAACCCTAACAAGGTTAGAGAGATAGGGAGAGTTGTTGGGGCTCGAGGAGTTTAGAGAGATATGGAGAGGTATAGGGCTGGAGGGGGTTACAGAGATATGGAGGGGTGTCAGGCTGGAGGAGGGTACAGAGATATGGAGGGGTGTAGGGACGGGAGGAGGTTCGAGATAGGGAGGGGCGGGGCCATCGAGGGATTTGAACACGAGGCTGAGAATTTTAAAATCAGTGCCTCGCTGGGGCCGAGGAGGAGGAAGAAGTGCAGGAACACACCCCCCTCATTACCTACCCTGCACTAACCCCCATCATCTTTGGACTTTCAGAAGGCTTTCGACAAGGTCCCACACAAGAGATTAATGTGCAAAGTTAAGCACATGGGATTGGGGGTAGTGTGCTGACATGGATTGAGAACTGGTTGTCAGACAGGAAGCAAAGAGTAGGAGTAAATGGGGACTTTTCAGAATGGCAGGCAGTGACTAGTGGCGTACCGCAAGGTTCTGTGCTGGGGCCCCAGCTGTTTACACTGTACATTAATGATTTAGACGAGGGGATTAAATGTAGTATCTCCAAATTTGCGGATGACACTAAGTTGGGTGGCAGTGTGAGCTGCGAGGAGGATGCTATGAGGCTGCAGAGCGACTTGGATAGGTTAGGTGAGTGGGCAAATGCATGGCAGATGAAGTATAATGTGGATAAATGTGAGGTTATCCACTTTGGTGGTAAAAGCAGAGAGACAGACTATTATCTGAATTGTGACAGATTAGGAAAAGGGGAGGTGCAAAGAGACCTGGGTGTCATGATACATCAGTCATTGAAGGTTGGCATGCAGGTACAGCAGGCGGTTAAGAAAGCAAATGGCATGTTGGCCTTCATAGCGAGGGGATTTGAGTACAGGGGCAGGGAGGTGTTGCTACAATTGTACAGGGCCTTGGTGAGGCCATACCTGGAGTATTGTGTACAGTTTTGGTCTCCTAACCTGAGGAAGGACATTCTTGCTATTGAGGGAGTGCAGCGAAGGTTCACCAGACTGATTCCCGGGATGGCGGGACTGACCTATCAAGAAAGACTGCATCAACTGGGCTTGAATTCACTGGAGTTCAGAAGAATGAGAGGGGACCTCATAGAAACGTTTAAAATTCTGACGGGGTTAGACAGGTTAGATGCAGGAAGAATGTTCCCAATGTTGGGGAAGTCCAGAACCAGGGGACACAGTCTAAGGATAATGCGGAAGCCATTTAGGACCGAGATGAGGAGGAATTTCTTCACCCAGAGAGTGGTGAACCTGTGGAATTCTCTACCACAGAAAGTTGTTGAGGCCAATTCACTAAATATATTCAAAAAGGAGTTAGATGAATTCCTTACTACTAGGGGAATCAAGGGGTATGGTGAGAAAGCAGGAATGGGGTACTGAAGTTGCATGTTCAGCCATGAACTCATTGAATGGCGGTGCAGGCTAGAAGGGCCGAATGGCCTACTCATGCACCTATTTTCTATGTTTCTATGTTTCTATATGTTAAATCACCTGGAATGTCAGGGACACTCCTCCCCCTCTCTCTTGGTATTTATCTGCTCACTGCCTCACTCAAAGCTTATCTCCTATTGACAGTCCGTGTGAGAGCCCTCGTTGTCCCAGAATTACTCCCCATGGACACCGACTGACCTTCCCTGTGCCTCCGCCGCTCCCCTCCTTTTCCGTGATGGCCGAAAAATTCAGGTTGTGTTCCGGTCAGCAAGCAAAAAATCGGGGCAGCGCGGGGGGAGGGCTCGTATAAATTAAAACACGTGGTGGGCCGGTTAGGGATTGGGGGGTTGGGGGGTGCGGGCCGTGTCCGGCCCACACGCCATATGTTTGACACCCCTGATCTACCCTGTTAAGCACTGTAAGAACTTTGTATGTTTTAAAATGAGATCACCTCTCATTCTTCTAAACTGCAGAGAATATAGGCCGAGTCTACTCAATCTCTGCTCACAGGACAATCCCCCATCCCAGGAATCAATCTGGTGAACCTTCGTTCCAATCCTCAATGGCAAGTACATCCGTCCTTCGGTAAGCAATCAAAAATGTACACAATAATCCAGGTGTAGTCTCACTAGGGCCCTATATAATTGCAGTAAAACGTCCAAGAGCAAGTTATTATTTAAATGGAGAAAGGTTGCAAAGTGCAATGGGACCTGGGGGTACTTGTGCATGAAACGCAAAAGGATAGTATGCAGGTACAGCAAGTGATCAGGAAGGCCAATGGTATCTTGACCTTTATTGCAAAGGGGATGGAGTATTAAAGTGGGGAAGTCTTGCTACAGCTATAAACATTTTTGGTGAGGCCACACCTGGAAAACTGCGTGCAGTTTTGGTTTCCATATTTATGAAAGGATATAATTGCTTTGGAGGCAGTTCAGAGAAGGTTCACTAAGATGATATAAGGGATCAGCAGGTTGACTTATGAGGAAAGGTTGAGCAGTTTGGGCCTCCACTCATTGGAATTCAGAAGAATGAGAGGTGATCTTATCGAAACGTGTAAGGTTATGAGGGGGCTTGACAAGGTCGATGCAGAGCTGATGTTTCCACTGATGGGGGAGACTCAAACTAGAGGGCATGATCTTAGAAGAAGGTGCCGCTCATTTAAAACAGATGAGGAGGAATTTCTTCTCTCAGAGGGTTGTAAATCGGTGGAACTCGCTGCCTCAGACAGCTGTGGAAGCTGGGACATTAAATAAATTTAGGACAGAAATAGTTTCTTAAATGATAAGGGGATATGGGGAGCGGGCGGGTAAGTGAAGCTCAGTCTATGATCAGATCAGCCGTGATCTTATTGAATGGCGGAGCATGCTCGATGGGCCGTATGGCCTACTCCAGTTCCTATTTCTTATGTTCTTATGTTTACTATTATTCTCAAATCCTCTTGTAATAAGCAACATATCATTTGGTTTCGTAATTGCTTGCTGTACCTGCATATTAACTTTCAGTGATTCGTGTACAGGGACACCAAGGTCCCTCTGAACACAAACATTTCCCAATCTCTCACCATTTCAAGTAGCTGTTTCCACTCCAATTTGGCTAAATTACATCTCAGCATAGTAAAATTGGCTTTTCCCCAATTGAGAACTTTTATTCCTGGTCTATCTTTGTCCTTTTCCATAACTACCCTAAATCTAACTGAATTACGATCGCTAGCACCAATGCTCACCCACTGATAGCCCTTCCACCTGCCCAGCTTCAGTCCCTAATATTAAGTCCAGAACTTCCCCCTCTCTTGTTGGGCTTGCTACGTACTGGCTAAAAGGTTCAGCTGGTTGCTGACCCCTCTGCGAAGGGAAATAGATCCTTCCTATCCACTCGACCTCGGCCCCTCATTATTTGATACACCTCATTAACGTCTGCCCTCAGCCTCCTCTGTTCCAAAGAAAGCAAACTATTAAGAGGGTTGATGGGCTGGAGGAGGTTACAGAGATAGGGATGGATGAGACCCTGGAGAGATTTGAACAAGAGAAGGTGTATTTTAAAGGCTGATGCCACCAGCCATCTCGCCCATCACAGAATGTGACTCACTACCAATAGGAAGGATGTTACGTTAACTACTACAAATGCATAATTTGAGGAAAGTAATCTCTGTCCCTTTAACTAACAGCTACATGGAAAGAGGGAAACGAACGACCTTTAAATACCTGGTCCACTTGGCACTGAAGTGTCTGAAACTCATAATAGGAACTCATAAATAGAAATAAAATACTGACAGATGTTAAACTGTTTTGTTGACAAAATAAATCTTGATTTAACTTTTAAAAGATAAATTGTTTAACAGGGGTTCACACAGACTCACCTGATATGCCGACTCAGGATCCACCCCTCAAGCACCGCGATTGGTTGCAGAACACGCTGCTCCCTTGGCCCTCCGGTCTCTGACCTCTCTTCCTGTTGGTTCCCAGGGCAATCATTCACCACTCATCAACATTACACTGCCAGATTAAGTTGAGGGTCTCGGAGGAAGAAATAAAATGAGGCCGTGAATCTGAGTTAAGAAATAAAATTAGAAAAGCATGATTAATTGAACGAGGAGAGACAATATAAATGAAAGGGTACAATCCAAAAGGGGCTGCATGAACAGTGAGACCTATGTGGAAAAATCGCTGAAGAGACAGGAAAGGTTGGGAAAGCAGTTTAAAAAAGCTTGCAAGATCCTGGGCATCACAGAGTAGAAAAGCAAGGAGGTTATGATGAACCTTTGTAAAACACTGGTTCGGCCTCAACTGGAGCATGTGTCCAATTCTGGGCTCCGCCCATTGGGATGGGATACCCTTAGAAAGGGTGCAGAAAAGATTGACAAGAATGATTCACGAGATGAGGGACTTCAGTTATGTGGATTGACTGGAGAAGCTGGGGTTGTTCTCCTTGGAGCAGAGAACGTTGAGAGGAGAATTGATAGAGGTTTCCAAAATCATGAGGGATCTGGACAGAGGAGATAGAGAGATACCGATCCCATTGGTGGAAGGGTCAAGAACCAGAGGAGACTGATTTAAGGTGGATGAGCAGAAGAACCAAAGGCGATGTAAGAAAAATCTATTTCATGCAGCGAATCGTCAGGATCTGGAATGCACGGCCTGAAAGGATGGTGGAGGCAGACTCAATCACAGCTTTCAAAAGGGAATTGGATAAGTATCTGAAAGAAAACATTTGCAGGACTGGGGGGAAGTGCGGGCAGTGGGACTAGCTGGGAGCCGGCAAGGGCTCGATGGGCCGAATGGCCTTCTGTGTTGTAACCATTCTCTGATTGTGTGAGCAGAACGACTCTGTTTCCGGACTCAATCTAAAGCCTTCCTGATTGTGAGCACCTCTGTTTAACCTGTCTATCTCCGCCTTAAATATATTCAATGATCCAGCCTCCACAGCTCTCTGGGGCCGAGAATTCCACAGATTTGCAAGAAGAAATTCCTCCTCATCTCGTTTTTAAATGGTCTGAGGAAAAAGGCTGCATTTGTAAATAGAACAGGATTTACTGGGATTGCTTTGGGCCCTGAACCATGTTCATTCTGGCAGCTCTTGTTTGTTTCTGATTATCTTAATAGCCCCTATATATGGGCTGGAGATTAATATCTTGTATAAATGTTGAACAAATTATCTTCGTTTCAAACACAGTGTGTCGAATATTTGATTCCTCCATGATCAGAGGAGACGAAATGATGTTCTGTTACCGACTGTTTCATTTTAGTGCTTTTTCTTAATCTAACTTATATCACTTCTCACCTAGTTCACCTTCTATTATATCAAACCCCAAACTTGTCCCGTTTGAGTACATGAGTTGTAATTGTAGTAGACTTAACTGCAGTGTCTTACTTTAATCTCAGCTGAAATCCTTTGAACCGCCCCTTTATTGAACTGCCTTGCAAAAGGTTTGAAATCCGTTACTTTCTGTAACCTGGTTTTGGAACCGATTGAATTTTAAAATGCATCCACACATTTTGCACGTGATAGCCTGTGAAATATTCTGATATTTGTAATTGTCATTGTCACAAACTCAGCTCTCTAGCCACCGACTCAATCCCTCTCCCCAACTTGTGTCTGTGCCTGAACCGGACTGTTTGCAATCTTGGTGCCATATTTAATCCTGAAGTATGTTTTTAACCACATATCCACAGCTTAATTAAGAATGCATATTCCCACCTCTGTAACACCGCCCTTGCCTCAGCTCATCCGCTGCTGACCCCTCATCCCTGCCTTTCTTACTTCGGGACTTGACTATTACAACGCACTCCTGCCACATGCTCACCTGCATAAACTAGAGTGGATCCAAAATTCGGTTGCCCGTGCCCTAACTCTCACCAAGTCCAGCTCACCCATCAGCCCTGTGCTCGCTGAACTACATTGGCTTCTGGTTCAGCAACGCCTTGATTTCAAAATTCTAAAACTTATTTTCAAAACTCTTCATGGCCTCGCCCCACCCTAGCTCTGTAAACTCCTCCAGCCCCAACCAGCACCACATCGCCCCACCCCCTCCGCCCACCCATGTGATATCTATCTTCCTGAGCATCCCTGATTATAATTGGTGGCTGTGCCTTCTGTTGTCCAGACCCCAAGTTCCTGAAAACCCAGCCTAAACCTTTCTGTCTAACCTGTGCAGTACCTGCCCTGGCAGTTCCTGATGGGATACTGCAGAGCAAGCTTTTCTCTCTTATCTAATCAATGCTGCATCTTTCCACGGAGTGTTTGATAGCAGAGTGTAGGGTGAACTTTACTCAGTATCGAACCAGTGTTGTTCCTCCTCTGGGTATGTTTGATGGGATGGTGTAGAGGGGGATTTACTCTGTATCTATCCCGTGCTTTACCTGTCCTGGAAGTGTTTGATGGACATTGTCGGGGGAGCTTTACAGCATATGTAAACTGTACTGTACCTGCGCTGGGAGTGTTTGATGGGGCAATGTCGCAGGAGTTGTACTCGATATCTAACCCATGCCGTAACTGCGATGGGAGTGTTTGATGGATCAGTCTAGGAGCTTTACTCTCTGACTAACCCATGCTGTGCCTATTGTGCGAGTGTTTGATGGAACAGTGTAAAGGGCGATTAACTCTGTAACTAAGCAGTGCTGTACTTACCTTGGGAGTGTTTGGGACACGCTTGAGGATGATTTAACCTTCAATATCCAAAGCTTTATCTGCCTGGGAATGTCTGGTGAGACATTGTAGAGGGAGCTTTGCTCTGCATCTAACTCGTGTTGTCATCATCATCATCATCATCATAGGCAGTCCCTCGGAATCAAGGAAGACTTGCTTCCACACCTGAAGTGAGTTATTTGGTGGCTGAACAGTCTAATACGAGAGCCACAGACTCTGTCACAGGTGGGACAGATTGTCGTTGAAGGAAGGGGTGGGTGGGACTGGTTTGCAGCACGCTCTTTCCACTGCTGCACTTGTTTTCTGCATGCTCTTGGCGATGAGACTCCCGGATGCACTTCCTCCACTTAGGGTGATCTTTGGCCAGGGACTCCCAGATGTCAGTGGGGATCTCGCACTTTTTCAGGGAGGCTTTGAGGGTGTCCTTGTAACATTTCCGCTGCCCAGATTTGGCTCATTTTCCGTGAAGAAGCTCCGCATAGAGCACTTGCTTTGGGAGTCTCGTGTCTGGCATGCGAACTATGTGGTCTGCGTCGCGGAGCTAATCGAGTGTGGTCAGTGCTTCAATGCTGGGGACGTGAGCCTGAACGAGGACGCTGACGTTGGTGTGCCTCTACTGCCAGGTTATTTGTAGGATTTTGCGGAGACATCGTTGGTGATATATCTCCAGCGAGAAAAAGTGTCTACTGTCCATTGTCCATGCCTCGGAGCCATACAGGAGGGCGTGTGTTGCTACAACCCTGTAGACCATGAACTTGGTTGGACCTGCCCAGGGAATGGTTAATGAGACAATGTCGAGGAAACTTTACTCTGTCTCTAACCCATGTTGTATCTGTCCTGGGAGTGTTTGATGGGACAGTGTAGAGGGAGCTTCACTCTGTATCTCACCCGTGCTGCACCTGACCCGGAAATATCCGCTGGAATAGTATAGAGGGAGATTTTCTCTACATCTAACAGATGCTGTGTCTGCCTTGGAATGGCTGAGCCAAGTTAGAGGGAGATGTAGTCTGTGTATAACCTGTGCTATACTTGCACTGTAAACGTTTGGTGGATTAGTATAGAGGGAGCTTTATTCTATATTGAACTTGTTAAGTCCAGAAAAAGTAATGTGATTGAGTACTGTAGACGTGAGTAAATGTGACCTGTCTCTTTATTCTAACTTCAGAGTGCACGGACAACATGGAATGTCTGCTTCTATACCCTGCTGCCAAGGGACGCTGGGATCCCTTGGGACTCCAACAGATACGTCCTGTGGTGGTGGTAGAATTCTGGTTACATAGGGTTGTATACATAACATCACTCCCTCCCAAAGTCAAGAGTACACTTATTTGCAAGTTGAGACGATCTGGGGCTTTTCGCTCCCGAGTCGATCGTCTCGGTACAAATGCAGGTGCAGGTGAGTTGCTTGGTTCTTCGCTGGTCTGCTGCGCAGCTGACCTTGCTGGGATGCTGGGGATGATGAGTTCAGCTTCGTGGTCAACCATGATGTTGGTTTCCACTTGTGTGTTTGTCGGAGGGTGGAATTTGGTTGCTTGTGGCTGCCTGTGAATCTCAGATTGGCTTGGTCCAAATGCTTTCTGCAAGTTAATCCATTTGCGAGTTTGGCCTGAAACACCCTCCTCCCTTCTTTGGCTATGACAGTGCCAGCAAGCTATTTGGAACCATGTCCATAGTTGAGTACAAATACAGGGTTATTGATTTCAATATTGCGTGACAAATTTGTGCAATCACGGTACATGCTTTGTTGATGCCGCCTGCCTTCGACTTGATCATGGAGATCAGGGTGAACGAGAGAAAGCCTTGTTTTGAGCACCCTTTTCAGGAGCTGCTCAGCTGGTGTACCCCGGTGAGAGAATGGTGTCTGGTGCAGTGGCTGAGCAGGACTCAGGATAGGTGGGTCTGCAGGGAGCCTTTTGACATGTGTATCAAGCTTTGCTTGATGGTTTGGACTGCACATTCTGTCTGGCCATTGGATGCGGGCTTGAACGGGGCAGATGAGATGTGCTTGATCCCATTGCATGTCATGAATTCCTTAAATTCAGCGCTGGTGAAGCATGGCCCGTTGTCACTGACAAGGACATCAGGCAGGCCATGCGTGGTTCGGAGGTTTTCGAGGATGGCAGTGGACGTGCTTACAGACATTATTACATACTCAATCCAGTTAGAATAAACATCCACAAGAACGAAGAACATTTTGCCTAGAAATGGGCCAGCAAAGTCAATGTCGATCCTAGACCACGGTTTGGAGGGCCATGACGACAAACTTGGGTGCCCTGGGTGCATTGCTCAGTTGCGAGCAAGTGGTGCATTGGCGCACGCAAGACTCCAAATCTGAGTCGATATCGGACCACCACACATGGGGTCTGACTATAGCTTTCATCATTACTATGCCTGGGTGGGCACAGTGTAGGTCATGTTTGAACATTTACCTCGCTTTCTTGGGCAAAACCACTTGATTACCCCACAAAAGACAGTCCGTCTGTATGGACATTTCGTCTTTACGCTGCTGGAACAGTTTGATCTCTTCATGCATCTCTGCTGGACGAACTCCCATGGAGGACACAGTTTTTACAAGGGACAGTAAAGGATCCTGGCTGGTCCAGGTCCTTATCTGGCGGCCGTAACGGGTGACTTTTCATTTTCAAATGCATTCATCACCTTGAGCAAGTCTGCAGGCTGTGCCATTTCCACCCCGGTGGTGGGAAAAGTAGCCGACTGAGGGCATCAGCGCAGTTCTCTGTGCCTGGCCAGTGGTGAATTACATACTTATATGCATACAGCGTGAGCGCCCATCTTTGGATGCGAGCAGATGCCTTTGTATTAATACCTTTGCTCTCTGTGAATAGCGATATGAGCGGCTTATGGTGAGTTTCTAACTCGAACTAAATCCCAAACTGATACTGGTGCATTTTTTCACCCCGTAAACGCATGTCAGAGCTTCTTTTTCAATCATGCTGTCGGTCCTTTCGGCCTTGGATGAACTCCTAGACGCATAGGCGACAGGTTGCAATGTTCCCAATTCATTTGCTTATTGTAACACACGCCCGACCCTGTACAAAGATGCATCGCAAGCTAGCACTAAACATTTACATGGATCATACAGGACAAGCAGTTTGTTGGAACATAACAGATTTCGGGCTTCCTCAAAATCAGTCTCTTTTGATTTTACCCATGCCTAATAATCTCCCTTGCGCAGCCATATGTGTAGAGGTTCTAGCAAGGTGCTTAACCCGGGTTGGAAATTACCAAAATAACTGAGGAGCCCCAGGAAGGACCACAGCTCCGTCACGTTCTGTGGTCTCGGCGCATTCTTGATGGCCTCCGTCTTGGCGTCAGTGCGTCTGGTGCCATCTGCCACGATTCTTCTCCCTAAAAACTCGACCTTTGCCGCCAGGAAAACACACTTCGAGCGTTTCAACCTGAGTCCCACATGATCGAGCCGACTTAGAACCTCTTCCACGTTCTGCATGTGCTCGATGGTGTCCCGACCTGTGACCAGTATATCATCCTGGAAAACCACAATGTGCAGAACCGACTTCAGCAGACTCTCCATGTCCCTCTGAAAAATAGCCGCGGTCGATCGAATTCCAAACGTGCATCTAATGTCGATGAACAGACCTTTGTGCGTGTTGATGCAGGTGAGGCCTTTTTAAGATTCCGTCAGCTCCTGCATCATGTGGGCCGAGGTCAGGTCCAACTTGGTGAATGTCTTTCCTCCTGCCAGTGTCACAAATAGTTCATCTGCCTTGGGTTGCGGGTACTGGTCCTGCAGTGAAAAATGGTTAATCATTACTTTATAGTCCCCACAAATTCTGACCGTGACATCGCCCTTGAGAACCAGAACAACCTGACTGGCCCACTCGTTGAACTCCATGAGTGCGATGATGCCCTCTCGTTTCAGCCTGTCTAACTCGATCTTCACTTTCTCTCGCATCATATATGTCACTGTCCTTGCCTTGTGATGGATGAGTCATGTACCGGGAATTGAGTGGATCTGCGCCTTCGCCCTCAAGAAACTTCCGATCCCTGGCTCAAACAACAATGGAAACCTGCTCAGAACTTGGTCACATGAGGCATCATCGATGGATGAAAGCGCTCGGATGTCATCCCAGTTTCAGCGTATTTTTCTCAGCCGGCTTCTGCCGAACAGTGTGGGGCCATCTACTGACACTATCCTTAGTGGTAGTTCGTGTACTGTTCCATCATAAGAGACTTTTTAATATGCTGTGCTGTCAGTTACAGGGATCAGCTCTTTAGTGTAAGTTTGCAGTTTGGTGTGAAAGGGGCTCAGCTTGTGCCTGTCGTAGGCCCTTTTCCCATGATGGACTGACTCGCACCCATGTCCAATTCCATGAATACTGGAATTCCGTACAGTTCAACATTTAACATGATCGGTGGATATTTCGTGGTGAAGGCGTGTACCCCGTACACTTCTGCCTCCTCGGGTTGAGTCTCTAGTTCAGTTTGAACCACCATGGATCGGTCTTCCACTGCAATGTGCTGCTTTGCAGTGTTTGCAGCTCATCTGCACATTCGCTGGAGGTGTCCCCTTGTTCCACAGCCTTTGCACGCATAGTGTTTGAAGCTGCATTGATGGGCTCGATGATCACCTCCGCAGTGCCAAGAAGCTGTTAACTGCCTCGCATTAACGCTTTATGGCAGACTCTGAGTCATCTGAGATCAGGCAGCTGCAGGCGTGCACATTCTGCCATATGCATTCCTGCCTGAAAACGATTTTACTTTGTGCACAGTATTTGCCGAAACATCTGTACACTGCGAAATTTGTTTCGTGTTATTGCTGGTGGACATAAATGCCTAGGCTATCGTTATGGCTTTGCTCAGGAGCAGTGTTTCAACAGTCAATAGTTTGCGAAGGATATCCTCATGGCCAATGCAAAGCACAAAAAATCTCTTCGCATTTACTCCAGGCATCCATCAAATTCACAATGTCCTGCAAGATGCCTTATTTCACCGACGTAGCTCGCCACTTCCTGGCCTTCAGACCGTTGACATGTGTAAAATCGATACCTTGCCATCAGAATGCTCTCCTTCGGATTTAGGTGCTCCTGGACCAGAATACATAGTTCTTCATGCGATTTGGTTGTTGGTTTCACCGGAGCATGAAAATTCTTCATGAGGCCATAGGTTGTTGCCCCGCAGAGAGTGAGGAGGATCACCCTTTGTTTGGCAGCATTCACATTCCCTGCCAGCTCGTTGGCCATGAAGTATTAGTCGAGTCGCTGCATGAAGAGCTCCCAATCGTCCCCTTCTGAGAATTTCTCCAGGATATCAACAGTTCTCTGCATTTTCGCATGATGGTTCATTATCTCATCGCCAATTATTATGTCCAGAATAAAGTAATGTGATTGAGTACTGTAGACGTCAGTAAGTGTGATCTTGGTCTCTTTTTTGTAACTCCAGAGTGCACGTACAGCATGGGAGGCCTGCTTCTATACAGTGCTCCCAAGCGATGCTGGGATCCCTTGTGACTCCAACAGATATGCCCTCTGATGGCGGTAGATTGCTGGTTACATCGGGTTGCGTACACAACATAACCCATGTTGTACTTGCCCTGGGAATGTCTGATGGGACAGTGTAGAGGGAGTTTTAATCTGTATGTACTCCATGTCCGTTGTACTCCGTAGAGGACGAAATCCACATTGTGACTCCAGGAGGAGCTCCTCAGCCACAGGGGAAGACGGTTGAGGAGGATTCTAGCGATGAATTTCCCAGTGGCTGGTAACAGGGAGACTCATCTGTAATTGCCACAGTCGGACTTGTCCCCTTTGCTAAAAATGGTCATGATTACTGCATCTCTGTGATCTCCAGGCCTGCTCTCCTCCTTCCAGATGAGAGAGATGAGATCAAGCATTCATGCCAATATTGCCTCTCCACCATACTTTAGTGCCTCAGCGGGGATTCCATCCGCTACCATTGTCTTGTTGTTCTTGAGCTGGCGGATGGCCTTTTCTATCTCGTGCAGGGCTGAGGTTTTGCTGAGATGTTGGCGGGCAGCATGCTGCAGGATGGAGTCGAGGACACTCGAGTCAAAGGCAGAGTCTCGGTTAAGGACATCTTTGAAGTGTTCCTTCCAGCGGGTCCTGACTGCCTCAGTGTCCTTGTTGAGTGTTTCCCCATTCTTGGCCAGCAGTGGAGTGGTGCCTTGGGTGCTTGAGCCATAGGTGGCCTTGACTGCAATGAAGAATCCTCGCACATCATGGCTGTCGGCCAGCTGCTGAAACTCCTGTGATTTCTCCACCCACCATTTGTGCTTTAGATCACAGGTTTTTTCTTGGACCTCGGCCTTAAGCCCTCTGTAATGATGCTTTGCTGCTCCCGAGTTGGGTTGTTGTTTTAGGTTCAGAAATGCCCTGTGCTTGCAATTAATTAGCTCTTGGATCTCTTGCTCATTCTCATCAAACCAGTCCTGGTGTTTCCTCGATCAGGCCAACATCCCCAGCATCGAAGCACTGACCACACTCGACCAGCTGCATTGGGTGGGCCACATTGTTCCCAACTATTTTAAGTAGAACGCTAATCAAGTTCCTCCTGATTAAAGGGTGTCGGGGGGTCACACTCCAGAAACTTTCAGGAAAGTGCCCACTTTTTTTTTAGCAACTAAAAACACAAATTAACAATTCAACATAAAGGTAACTTTTGTCAAATCAAATCAAATTAATTAAAATTACAACTTTGTTCCCTCTTGAATGATGCACTCCAGTCTCTCTGGTGCTCACCTCTCATGGAAGGCCACGAGTCTACCGGTGGACACTGCATGCTCAATCTCCAGGAATACCATGGCTCGACACATTGTTCACATGCCTGGCACAAGACTCCTAAAGCAAGGCTCCACTCGGAACTCCTACACGGCAAGTGAACCTACAGTGGGAAGAGGAAACCTTTCAACGACACCCTCAAAAGGCTCCTTGATCAAATTCAACAACCCCCCGATACCTAGGAGTCACTGACAAAAGTCCGCCCTAAGTTGAGGAAGTGCATCCGGGAAGGCTCTGAGCACCTCGAGTCTCATCGCTGAGTGCATGCAGAAACCAAGCATAGGAGCATGTGGCAAACCAGTCCCACCCACCCATTCGTTCAACGACTCTCTGTCACACCTGTGACAGAGACTGTCATTCCCGTATTGAAGTGTTTGGTCACCAAATAACTCACCTTTCGAGTGTAAGCAAGTCTTCCTCGATTTCGACGGACTGCCTGTGATGATGATGATGTGTACCTAAACTGTGTTGTGCCTGTCCTGTGCGTTTTTGGATTGGCTGTTTAGAGAGACGTTTACCCTGCATCTAAATTATGCTGTACTTGCCCTGGGAATGTTTAATGGGACAGTATAGAGGGAGCTTTACTCCATATCTAACCGGTGCTGTACCTGACCTGTGCGTGTTTGATTCGTCACTGCAGATGGAGCTTTACTCTATCTAACATGTGCTGTACATGCCCTGGGAGTGTTTGATGGGACAGTGGAGAGGGAGCTTTACTCTGTATCGAACATATGCTGTACCTGCCACCAGTAGGCTTGCAGCCTTCTGTAGGAGTTTTGCACCGGAGGGACTGGAGTGCATTATCACCTCCAGCAACCAAATTTTAATTTGATTTAAGTTTACCGTCCAAAGTTTAATTAGTTTATTTTGTCGGTTATAGTATCCCCACCACCCTTTAATCAGGGTGCATTTGATTTACTGATCAACAACAAAATAATTGTGCTGTAACTGCTCTGTGATTTTTTCTTGGGACAGTAGAGAGGGAGCTTTATTCTGTATCTAACCTATACTGTGCATGCCCTGGGAATACCTGGTGGGACAGTGCAGATGGATCCTTGCTGTGTATTTAATATGTGCTGTACCTGCCCTGGGAGTGTTTGATGAATCAGTGTATAGCAAGCTTTAAACTGTAACTAACCCGTGCTGTACCTGCCCTGGGATTCTTTAGGACAGTACAGAGGGAGCTTTACTCTGTGTATAACCCGTGTATTATCTGCCCCACTTCTGCTCCGGTTTCTCATGCTCTTATGTACCCAGCATGCCCCGCGGGTGAGAATGTGCCGCACCCAGACGACAGGAGCACAGTGCGCAGGCGCGGGCCCTGGCTGTGTTTGGAGCATGCGCGGTGCGTGTAATGACGGAGAAGGCATGTTTTGTCCAGGCTCCTCAGAAGTATCCTTTTCATCGGGACGGAGCGAACTAAGGGACCAGCGGGAAGCCGGGGAGGCTTCATAAACAACCGGTGCCCGCCGTAAGCCCGGAATAATAACCGGAATATCGGTGGTTGCAGCTTCAGGGCTTTCTCCGGTCACAGGCCCAGGATAACGGCGGCCATCTTCGTACAGGTTCCGCGTTCGGCCATCTTGATTCAGTGAGTAGCACAGCGCATGCGCGACCATCTTGGTGCAGGATCAATGTGAACGATGTCACTGGAAGTGAACCCAGCCAGAGTCAGTACCTTCAGGGGAGGGGAACCAGTGAGTGTAGAACTGAACCCAGCCAGAGTCAGTACCTTCAGGGGAGGGGAACCAGTGAGTGTGGAACTGAACCCAGCCAGAGTCAGTACCTTCAGGGGAGGGGAACCAGTGAGTGTAGAACTGAACCCAGCCAGAGTCAGCACCTTCAGGGGAGGGGAACCAGTGAGTGTAGAACTGAACCCAGCCAGAGTCAGTACCTTCAGGGGAGGGGAACCAGTGAGTGTAGAACTGAACCCAGCCAGAGTCAGTACCTTCAGGGGAGGGGAACCAATGAGTGTAGAACTGAACCCAGCCAGAGTCAGCACCTTCAGGGGAGGGGAACCAATGAGTGTAGAACTGAACCCAGCCAGAGTCAGCACCTTCAGCGGAGGGGAACCAGTGAGTGTCGAACTGAACCCAGCCATAGTCAGTACCTTCAGGGGAGGGGAACCAGTGAGTGTAGAACTGAACCCAGCCAGAGTCAGCACCTTCAGGGGAGGGGAACCAGTGAGTGTCGAACTGAACCCAGCCATAGTCAGTACCTTCAGGGGAGGGGAACCAGTGAGTGTCGAACTGAACCCAGCCATAGTCAGTACCTTCAGGGGAGGGGAACCAGTGAATGTAGAACTGAACCCAGCCAGAGTCATTACCTTCAGGGACCAGTGATTGATTGGTGCCCGGCCCCGCCCCCCACCACTGATTGGCGCGGAGCAGCGCGCTGGGTGGGCTGGTGACCCGCGCCGCCTCGCCATTGGCTGCGGGCTGAGTGTTGCGGTTGAGGGGTTTGTTGGGGGGGGCTCCGCTCGCAGCCTTTAAGCTCGGGGCCCAGGTGAGGCGAGGCGGAGTTGTGCGCAGGCGCGGGGCCAGCCTATTGTGGGAGATTAGCTGCGGACGGACGATGTTTTGCCCCCTCCCTCGCGGAGGATGGATGAGCAGCCCAGGCAGCGCGCTCAGCCTCCCTGAGGACTCACCTTCTCACGGACACGCGCGGGCGGTGAGATTTGCCGCGGGTGGCGGCTGTGGGGCACCTTCGGTTGGGGACGGGCCTTGGTTACCGTCGGAGATTACCGGGAGTTTAGCCGCCATCTTTGGGCAGCACGGGTCCGCCCGCCACGGGGAGCAGGGAGCAACAGGGGCGGGGCTTCCTCGACGTCACAATACTTTCCATTGTCCCGCTGCAGGGCAGGGAGCATACGCGGCGGCCATCTTACTGCAGGGAGCAGGTGCAGGATGGGGACCAGTGACATGAACACATGAGAACATCAGAAATAGGAGATGAGTCGGCCCTTTGGCCCCTCGAGCCTGCTACCATTCAATAAGATGATGGCTGCAGCATCTGGGGTGGTTCTCCTTGGAGCAGTGAAGGTGCAGGGCAGGTTTAACAGAGATGCTCACAATCAGGAAGGCTTTAGATTGAGTCAGGGAACAGAGTGGTTCTGCTCACACAATCAGAGAATGGTTACAGCACGGAAGGCCGTTCGGCCCATCGAACCCTTGCCTACTCCCAGCTAGTCCCACTGCCCGCCCTTCCCCCAGTCCGGCAAATGTTTTTTTTCAGATACTTATCTAACTTTTTTTTTTGAATGCTGTGATTGAGTCTTCCTCCACCACCCTTTCAGGCCGTGCTTTCCGGATCCTAACCACTCGCTGCGTAAAATAGATTTTCTGATGTCACCTTTGGTTCTTTTGCCATTCACCTTAAATCCATCTCCTCTGATTCTCTACCCTTCTGCCAATGGGAACAGTATCTCTCTATCTACTCTGTCCACACCCCTCATGATTTTGAACACTTCTATCAATTCTCCTCTCAACCTTCTCTGCTCCAAGGAGAACAACCCCAGCTTCTCCAGTCAATCCACGTAACCGAAGTCCCTCATCTCATGAATCATTCTTGTCAATCTTTTCTGCACCCTCTCTAAGGCCTTCACATCCTAATCTGCGGTGCCCAGAATTGGACACAATGCTCCAGTTGAGGCCGAACCAGTGTTTTACAAAGGTTCATCATAACCTCCTTGCTTTTTTACTCTGTGGTGCCCAGCAACCTGTAAGCTTTTTAAACTGCTTTCTCAACCTGTCCTGTCACCTTCAGTGATTTGTGCACACATACCCGCAGGTCTCACTGTTCATGCACCCCCTTTCAGATTGTACCCTTCAGTTTATATTGTCTATCCTTGTTTATATCATCATGCTTCTCTAATTTTATTTCTTCACTCAGGTTCACGGTCTTGTTTTATTTCTTCCTCCAAGCCCCTCAACTTAATCTGGCAGTGTAATGTTGGCGAGTGGTGATTGATTGCCCTGGGAACCAACAAGAAGAGAGGTCAGAGGCCGGAGGGCCCAGGGAGCAGCGTGTTCTGCAACCAATCACGGTGCTTGAGGGGTGGATCCTGAGTCGGCCTGTCAGGTGAGTCTGTGTGAATCCCTGTTAAACATAGAAAATAGGTGCAGGAGTAGGCCATTCGGCCCTTCTAGCCTGCACCGCAATTCAATGAGTTCATGGCTGAACATTCAACTTCAGTACCCCATTCCTGCTTTCTCGCCATACCCCTTGATCCCCCGAGTAGTAAGGACCTCATCTAACTCCTTTTTGAATATATTTAGTGAATTGGCCTCAACAACTTTCTGTGGTTGAGAATTCCACAGGTTCACCACTCTCTGGGTGAAGAAGTTCCTCCGCATCTCGGTCCTAAATGGCTTACCCCTTATCCTTAGACTGTGACCTCTGGTTCTGGACTTCCCCAACATTGGGAACATTCTTCCTGCATCTAACCTGTCTAACCCCGTCAGAATTTTAAATGTTTCTATGAGGTC
This sequence comes from Pristiophorus japonicus, assembly GCF_044704955.1. Lineage (NCBI taxonomy): Eukaryota > Metazoa > Chordata > Chondrichthyes > Pristiophoridae > Pristiophorus > Pristiophorus japonicus. The sequence goes on from NC_091999.1 coordinate 42,892,761, forward strand.
CCCTCTCATTCTTCTGAACCCCAGTGAATACAAGCCCAGTTGATCCAGTCTTTCTTGATAGGTCAGTCCCGCCATCCCGGGAATCAGTCTGGTGAACCTTCGCTGCACTCCCTCAATAGCAAGAATGTCCTTCCTCAAGTTAGGAGACCAAAACTGTACACAATACTCCAGGTGTGGCCTCACCAATGCCCTGTACAACTGTAGCAACACCTCCCTGCCCCTGTACTCAAATCCCCTTGCTATGAAGGCCAACATGCCATTTGCTTTCTTAACCACCTGCTGCACCTGCATGCCAACCTTCAATGACTGATGTACCACGACACCCAGGTCTCTTTGCACCTTGCCTTTTCCTAATCTGTCACCATTCAGATAATAGTCTGTCTCTCTGTTTTTACCACCAAAGTGGATAACCTCACATTTATCCACATTATACTTCATCTGCCATGCATTTGCCCACTCACCTAACCTATCCAAGTCGCTCTGCAGCCTCACAGCATCCTCCTCGCAGCTCACACTGCCACCCAACTTAGTGTCATCCGCAAATTTGGAGATACTACATTTAATCCCCTCATCTAAATCATTAATGTACAGTGTAAACAGCTGGGGCCCCAGCACAGAACCTTGCGGTACCCCACTAGTCACTGGCTGCCATTCTGAAAAGTACCCATTTACTCCTACTCTTTGGTTCCTGTCTGACAACCAGTTCTCAATCCATGTCAGTACACTACCCCCAATCCCATGTGCTCTAACTTTGCACATCAATCTCTTGTGTGGGACCTTGTCGAATGCCTTCTTAAAGTCCAAATATACCACATCAACTGGTTCTACCTTGTCCACTCTACTGGAAACATCCTCAAAAAATTCCAGAAGATTTGTCAAGCATGATTTCCCTTTCACTAATCCATGCTGACTTGGACCTATCATGTCACCTCTTTCCAAATGCACTGCTATGACATCCTTAATAATTGATTCCATCATTTTACCCACTGCCGATGTCAGGCTGACCGGTCTACAATTCCCTGTTTTCTCTCTCCCTCCTATTTTAAAAAGTGGGGTTACATTGGCTACTCTCCAATCTATAGGAACTGATCCAGAGTCAATGGAATGTTGGAAAATGACTGTCAATGCATCCACTATTTCCAAGGCCACCTCCTTAAGTACTCTGGGATGCAGTCCATCAGGCCCTGGGGATTTATCGGCCTTCAATCCCATCAATTTCCCCAACACAATTTCCCGGCTAATAAGGATTTCCCTCAGTTCCTCCTCCTTACTCGACCCCCCGACCCCTTTTATAACCGGAAGGTTGTTTGTGTCCTCCTTAGTGAATACCGAACCAAAGTACTTGTTCAATTGGTCTGCCATTTCTTTGTTCCCCGTTATGACTTCCCCTGATTCTGACTGCAGGGGACCTACGTTTGTCTTTACTAACCTTTTTCTCTTTACATATCTATAGAAAGTTTTGCAATCCGTCTTAATGTTCCCTGCAAGCTTCTTCTCATACTCCATTTTCCCTGCCCTAATCAAACACTTTGTTCTCCTCTGCTGAGTTCTAAATTTATCCCAGTCCCCAGGTTCGCTGCTATTTCTGGCCAATTTGTATGCCACTTCCTTGACTTTAATGCTATCCCTGATTTCCCTTGATAGCCACGGTTGAGCCACCTTCCCTTTTTTATTTTTACGCCAGACAGGAATGTACAATTGTTGTAGTTCATCCATGCGGTCTCTAAATGTCTGCCATTGCCCATCCACAGTCAACCCCTTCAGTATCATTCGCCAATCCATCCCAGCCAATTTACGCCTCATACCTTCAAAGTTAGCCTTCTTTAAGTTCTGGACCATGGTCTCTGAATTATCTGTTTCATTCTCCATCCTAATGCAGAATTCCACCATATTATGGTCACTCTTCCCCAAGGGGCCTCGCACAACGAGATTGCTAATTAATCCTCTCTCATTACATAACACCCAGTCTAAGATGGCCTCCCACCTAGTTGGTTCCTCAACATATTGGTCTAAAAAACCATCCCTTATGCACTCCAGGAAATCCTCCTCCACCTTATTGCTTCCAGTTTGGTTAGCCCTATCTATGTGCATATTAAAGTCACCCATTATAACTGCTGCACCTTTATTGCATGCACCCCTAATTTCCTGTTTGATGCCCTCCCGGACATCACTACTACTGTTTGGAGGTCTGTACACAACTCCCACTAATGTTTTTTGCCCTTTGGTGTTCTGTAGCTCGACCCATAAAGATTCCACATCATCCAAGCGAATGTCCTTCCTAACTATTGCCTTAATCTCCTCCTTAACCAGCAATGCTACCCCACCTCCTTTTCCTTTTATTCTATCCTTCCTGAATGTTGAATACCCCTGGATGTTGAGTTCCCAACCCTGATCATCCTGGAGCCACGTCTCCGTAATCCCAATCACATCATATTTGTTAACATCGATTTGCACAGTTAATTCATCCACCTTATTGCGGATACTCCTTGCATTAAGACACAAAGCCTTTAGGCTTGTTTTTTTAACACCCTCTGTCCTTTTAGAATTTTGCTGTACAATGGCCCTTTTTGTTCTTTGCCTTGGGTTTCTCTGCCCTCCACTTTTCCTCATCTTCTTTCTGTCTTTTGCTTTTGCCTCCTTTTTGTTTCCCTCTATCTCCCTGCATTGGTTCCCATCCCCCTGCCATATTAGTTTAACTCCTCCCCAACAGCACTAGCAAACACTCCCCCGAGGACATTGGTTCCGATTCTGCCCAGGTGCAGACCGTCCGGATTGTACTGGTCCCACCTCCCCCAGAACCGGTTCCAATGCCCCAGGAATTTGAATCCCTCCCTGCTGCACCATTGCTCAAGCCACGTATTCATCTGTTAAAAGTTAAATCGAGATTTCTTTTGTTAACAAAACAATGTAACGTTTGTCAGTATTTTGTTTTCCTAGAGTTCCTATTATGAGTTTCTGACACTTCAGTGCCAAGTTAATCAGGTGTTTAAAGGTCATTCATTTCCCTCTTTCCATGACGCTGTTAGTTAAAGGGACAGAGATTGATTTCCCCGCATTATGCATTCGTAGTAGTTAAAGTAACATCCTTCCTGTTGGTAGTGAGTTACATTCTGTGCTGGGCGAGATGGCTGGTGGCATCAGCCTTTAAAATACGCATCCTCTTGGTCAACTCTCTCCAGGGTCTCACCCTTCCCTATCTCTGTAACCTCCTCCAGCCCAGCAACCCTCTTAATAGTTTGATTTCTTTGGAACAAAGGAGGCTGAGGGGAGACCTTAATGAGGTGTATAAAATTATGAGGGGCCTAGATAGAGTGGATAGGAAGGTCCTATTTCCCTTCACAGAGGGGTCAGCAACCAGCAGAACTTTTTAGCCAGTACGTAGCAAGCCCAACAAGAGAGGGGGAAGTTCTGGACTTAGTATTAGGGACTGAAGCTGGGCAGGTGGAAGGGGTATCAATGGGACAGCATTTTGGTGCTAGTGATCATAATTCAGTTAGATTTAGGGTAGTTATGGAAAAGGGCAAAGACAGACCAGTAATAAAAGTTCTCAATTGGGGAAAAGCTGATTTTACTAAGCTGAGATGTGATTTAGCCAAAGTGGACTGGAAACAGCTATTTGAATTGGTGAGAGATTGGGAAACGTTGGTGTTCAGAGGGACCTTGGTGTCCTTGTACACGAATCACTGAAAGTTAATATGCAGGTACAGCAAGCAACGAAGAAAGCAAATGGTATGTTGGCCTTTATTATAAGAGGATTTGAGTACAGGAGTAAAGACATCTTACTGCAATTATATAGGGCCCTGGTGAGACTGCAGCTGGAGTATTGTGTACAGTTTTGGCTGCTTACCAAAGGAAGGATGTACTTGCTGTTGAGGATGGCAACGAAGGTTCACCAAACTGAATTCCTGGGGTGGGAGGATTGTCCTATGAGGAGAGATTGAGTAGACTAGGCATGTATTCTCTAGAGTTTAGAAGAATGAGAGATGATCCCATTGAAACAAACAAAATTCTTACAAGGCATGACAGGATAGATGCAGGATGTTTCCTCTGGCTGAGGAGTCTCGAACCAGGGGTCACAGTCTCAAAATAAGGGGTTGTCCATTTAGGACTGAGATGAGCAGAAACTTATTCACTCATTAATCTTTGTAATTCTCTACCCCAGAGGGCTGTGGAGGCTCTGTCTTTGAGCATATTTAAGACAGAGATCGATAGATTTTTGTAAATTAAGGTAATCAAGGGATATGGAATAGTGCAGGAAAGTGAAGTTGAGGTAGAAGATCAGCCATGACCTCATTGAATGGCAGAGCAGGCTCGAGGGGCCGAATGGCATACTCCTGCTCTGAAATCTTATGTTCTTATGTTGAAGTTAAATCAGTCTCAGAGCAGTGGGAGGCATTCAATGAAGAGATAATGAGGGTTCAGAGGAAGTATGTTACCTTCAAGAAAAAGGGTGGGACTAATAAATCTAGAGTCCCCTGGATATCAACATAAGAAATAGCGGCAGGAGGAGGCCATAATGTCCCTCGAGCCTGCACGGCCATTCAATAAGATCATGGCTGATCATCGCCCTCAACGCCACTTTCCCGCCTGATCTCCATATCCCTTGATTCCCTTAATATACAAAAATCTATCTATCTCAACCTTGAATAGACTGAGCATCCACAGCCCTCTGGGGGAGAGAATGCCAAAGATTCACAACCCTCTGAGTGAAGAAATTCCTCCTCATCTCTGTCTTAAATGGCCTACGCCTTATCCTGAGACTGTGCCCCTAGTTCTAGACAGTCCAGCCAGGGGAATCAACCTCTCAGCATCTAACCTGTCAGTCCCCTTCAGAACCTTGTATGTTTCAATGAGATCACCTCTCATTATTCTAAACTCGAGAGTGTATAGGCCCATTCTACACACTATCTCATCATAAGGCAGCCCTCTCATCCCAGGAATCTTGTGAACCTTTGTTGCACCGTCTCCAAGGCAAGTGTTTCCGTCCTTAGATAAGAAAACAAAACTGTGCCCAGTACTCCAGGTGTGGTCTCACCAAGGCCCTGTGCAATTGTAGCAAGACCTCCTTACTCTTATACTCCAAACCCTTGCAATAAAGGACAAACCATTTCCCTTCCTTATTGCTTGCATACCTGCATGCTCACTTTCTGTGTGTCTTGCACAAGGACACCCCAAATCTCTCTAAACACCAATGTTTAAAAGTTTCTCATAATTTAAAAGATACTCTGTTCTTCTGTTGTTCCTACCAAAGTGAATAACCTCACATTTCCCTACATTATACTCCATCTGCCACCTTACTGCCCACTCACAGAGTCTATCTATGTATATCTTGCAGACTCTTGTGTTCTCACAGCTTACTGTCCCACCTAGTTTTGTATCCTAATCAAATTTGGATACATTACACTCGGTCCCTTCATCTAGGTCATTAATCATAAAATCATAGAAATTTACAGCATGGCAGGAGACCATTTCAGCCCACCGTGTCCGTGCCGGCCGACAAACAGCTATCCAGCCTAATCCCACTCTCCAGCTCTCGGTCCGTAGCCCTGTAGGTGATGACACTTGAAGTGCACATCCGAGTATTTTTCAAATGTGCTGAGTGTTTCTGCCTCTACCACCCTTTCAGGCAGTGAGTTCCAGACCCCCACAAACCTCTGGGTGAAGAAAATTCCCTTCGTATCTCCTCTAAACCAATTACTTTAAATCTGTGCCCCCTTGTTGTTGATCCCTCTGCCAAGGGAAATAGGTCCTTCCTATCCACTCTATCCAGGCCCCTCATAATTTAATACACTTTCATCAGGTCTCCCCTCAGTGTCCTCTGATCCAAAGAAAATGGACTCTGCATCTCCAATCTTTCCTCATAGCCAAAATTCTCCAGTCCAGGTAACATTCTTGTAAATCTCCTCTGTACCCTTTCCAGTACAATCACATCTTTCCTGTAATGTGGTGACCAGAACTGCACACAATATTCCAATTGCGGCCTAACCAGTTCAAGCATAACCTCCTAGCTCTTGTATTCCATGCCTCGACTAATAAAGGTAAGTATTCCATATGCCTTCTTAACCACCTTATCTACCTGGCCTGCCACTTTCAGGGATTTGTGGACCTACACTCAAAGGTCCCTTTGTTCCTCTACAATTTTCAGTGTTGTAGCATTTAATGTATATTCCCTTGCCTTGTTAGACCTCCCCAAATGTATTACCTCACACTTATCTGGATTAAATTCCATTTGCCACTTTACTGCCCACCTGACCAGTACATTGATATCTTCCTGCAGTCCGCAGTTTTCTTCTTAATTGTCAACCACACAGCCTATTTTAGTGTCACCTTCAAACTTCTTAATCATACCCCCAACATTGACGCCTAAGTCATTGATATATACCACAAAAAACAAGGGACCCAGCACTGAGCCCTGCAGAACCCCACTGGAAACAGCCTTCCAGTCACAAAAACACCAAATGGCCCACTACTGCAACTATTTTCTATGTTTCTATGACCCAACTTCAACAGCTCTCTGAGGCAGCAAATTCCACAGATTTACAACCCTTTGAGAGAAGACATTCCTCCTCATCTCAGTTTTAAATGGGTGGCCCCTTATTCTAAGATTATGCCCTCTAGTTCGAGTCTCCCCCATCAGTGGAAACATCCTCTCTGCATCCACCTTGTCCCGCCTCCTCATATTCTTATACGTTTCAATAAGATCACCTCTCATTCTTCTGAATTCCACTGGGAAGAGGCTCAAACTACTCAACCTTTCCTCATAAGTCATCCCCCTCATCCCCGAAACCTTCTCTGAACTGCCTCCAAAGCAAGTATATCCTTTCATAAACATGGATCAGGAAGGCCAAGATTCCGTTCGCCTTCCTGATCACTTGCTGTACCTGCATACTGTCCTTTTGTGTTTCATGCACAAGTACCCCCAGGTCCCGCTGTACTGCAGCACTTTGCAATCTTTCTCCATTTAAATAATAACTTGCTCTTTAATTTTTTTTCTGTCAAAGTGCATGACCTCACACTTTCTAATATTATACTCCATCTGCCAAATTTTTTCCCATTCACTTAGCCTGTATATGTCCTTTTGCAGATTTTATGTGTCCTCACATATTGCTTTTCCTCCCATCCATTGTATCGTCAGCAAACTCGGCAACACTACATTCAGTCCCTTCTTCCAAGTCCTTTAATATAGAATGTAAATAGTTGGGGTCCCAGCACTGATCCCTGCAGCACCCCACTAGTTACTGGTTGCCAACCAGAGAATGCACCATTTATCCAACTCTCTGTTTTCTATTAGTTAGCCAATCCTCTATCCTTGCTGATATATTACCCCCAAACCTGTGAACTTTTATCTTGTGCAGTAACCTTTTACGTGGCACCTTGTCAAATGCCTTCTGGAAATACAAATACACCACATCCACTGGTTCCCCTTCATACACCCTGTTTGTTACATCCTCAAAGAATTCCAGAAAATTTGTCAAACATGCCTTCCCCTTCATAAATCCATGCTGACTCTGCCTGACCGAATTTTGCTTTTCCAAATATCCTGCTACTGCTTCTTTAATAATGGACTCCAACATTTTCCCAATCACAGATGTTAGGCTAACTGGTCTATAGTTTCCTGCTTTTTTTCTGCCTCCTTTGTTAAATGAGGACGTTACATTTGCAGTTTTCCAATCGCTGGGACCTCCCCAGAATCCAGGGAATTTTGGTAAATTACAACCAATGCATCCACTGTCCCTGCTGCGACTTCTCTTAAGACCCTAGGATGCAAGCCATCAGGTCCAGGGGATTTATCCGCCTTTAGTCCCATTATCTTACTGAGTACCACCTTCTTAGTGATTGTGTTAAGTCCCCCTGTAGCCCCTTGACTGTCCACTGTTGGGATATTGTTAGTGTCCTCGGCCGTAAAGACTGATAGAAAATATTTGTTCAGAGTTTCTGCCACCTCCATGTTCCCCATTACTAATTCCCTGATCTCGTCCTATAAGGGACCAACATTTACTTTAGCCACTCTTTTCCTTTTTATGTACCTATAGAAACTCTTGCTATCTGTTTTTATATTTTCTGCTAGTTTACTTTCATAGTCTATCTTCCCTTTCTTAATCATTTTTTTTAGTCATTCTTTGCTGGCTTTTAAAAGCTTCCCAGTCTTCTGTCCTCCCACTAGTTTTGGCCACTTTGTATGCCCTTGTTTTTAATTGGATACCGTCCTTTAATTCTTTAGTTAGCCACGGCTGGCTATCTTTTCTTTTACACCCTTTCCTCCTCACTGGAATATATTTTTCTTGAGAGTTGTGCAATCAATATCTCCTTAAATGTACACCACTGTTCATCAACCGTCCTGCACTTTAATCTATTTTCCCAGTCCACTTTACCCAACTCTGCCCTCATACCTACACAGTCTCCTTTATTTAAGATTAGTACGCTGGTTAGAGATCCAACTTTCTCACCCACCATCTGAATTTCAAATTCAGATCATGCTATGATCACTCATTCCAAGGGATCCTTTACTAGGAGATTGTTTATTAATCCTGTCTCATGACACAGGACCAGATCTAAGATAGCCTGCCCCATGGTTGGTTCCATTACATACTGCTGAAGGAACCCATCCCTTATGCACTCTATGAACTCCTCCTCAAGGCTACCCTGACCAATTTGGTTTGTCCAATCAATATGGAGGTTAAAATCACCCATGATTATTGCTGTTCCCTTTTTACAAGCCCCCACTATTTCCTGGTTTATGCGCTGACCAACAGAGTAGCTCTTGTTCGGGGGCCTATCGACTACACCCACCAGTGACTTTTTCCGCTTATTGTTCCTTATCTCCACCCAAACCGTTTCAACATCCTGATCATTTGAGCCAATATCGTTTCTTACTATTGCAGTGATTCCATCCTTTATCAATAGAGCTACTCCACCTCCTTTTCCTTTCTGTCTGTCCTTCCGGATTGTCCAGTACCGCTGAATATTTAATTCCCCAATTGCTCACCTTGCAACCACGTCTCTGTAATGCCTATCAGATCATACCCATTTGTATCTTTGTGCCGTCAACTCATCTATTTTGTTACAAATGCTACGTGCATTTAGACAAAGTGCCTTGTTTTTTTACACTTTTTTCCTGCTTGTTTCCTCTCTCCTCCAAACTCACTTTCTTTCTTTTTGCTTCCTAATTCCAGCTTTACTCCCCTCCCTACTGACTCTATTTTCAGGTACCCATCCCCCTGCCAAGCTAGCTTAAACTCTCCACAACAGCACTAGCAAACCCCCCCGCCACGAGGATATTGGTCCCGGCTCTGTTAAGGTGTAACCCATCCGGATTGTCCATGTCCCACCTCCCCCAGAAGCGGTCCCAGTGCCTCAGGAAACTAACGCCCTCCCGCCTGCACCATCTCTCCAGCCAGGTATTCATCTGCTCTATCCTCCTGTTTCTGTAGTCACTAGCTCGTGACATTGGGAGGAATCCGGAGATTACTACCTTTGAGGTCCTGCTTTTTAATCTCTCTCCTCACTCCCTGAACTCTGCGTGCTGGAGAGGGGAGGGAGGGGAAACAGTGAGCGTGGAATTGAACACAGCCAGAGTTAGCGCCCTAAGGGACGGGGCAGATGGGAGGGAGGGGAACCATTGAGTATACAACTGGACCCAGCCAGAGTCAGCACCTTCAGGGGAGGGGAACCAGTGAGTGTAGAACTGAACCCAGCCAGAGTCAGTACCTTCAGGGGAGGGGAACCAGTGAGTGTAGAACTGAACCCAGGCAGAGTCAGTACCTTCAGGGGAGGGGAACCAGTGAGTGTAGAACTGATCCCAGGCACAGTCAGTACCTTCAGGGGAGGGGAACCAGTGAGTGTAGAACTGGACCCAGCCAGAGTCAGTACCATCAGGGGAGGAGATGGAGGGGAACCAGTGAGTGTAGAACTGGACCCAGCCAGTGTCGGAATCTTCAAGGGATGAGAGGGGAGCCAGTGAGTGTAGAACTGATTCCAGCCCGAGACAGCACCTTCTGGGGCGGGGACAGAGGGGAACCAGTGAGTGCAGAACTGAAACCAGACAGATTCAGCATCTTCAGGGGAGGAAAGGAGAGACAGTTGAGAGAAGGTTCATGAGGGTGATTCCGGAGATGAGAGGGTTGACTTATAAGGAAATATTGAGTCGGGATAAATGGTTCATTCTCAGTTTGGCAATCAGTAACTAGTGGGTTCCCGCAGGGTTCAGTGCTGGGACCCCAACTATTTACAATCTATATTAGCAACTTGGAAGAAGGGACCGAGTGTAGTGTAGCCAAGTTTGCTGATGATACAAAGATGGGAGGAAATGCAATGTATGAGGAGGACACACAAAATCTGCAAAACGACATTGACAGGCTACGTGAGTTGGCAAAAATTTGGCAGATGGAGTATAATGTTGGAAAGTATGAGGTCATGCACTTTGGCAGAAAAAAAATCAAAGAGCAAGTTATTATTTAAAATGGAGAAAGATTGCCAAGTGCTAATGTACAGCGGGACCTGGGGGGACTTGTGCATGAAACACAAAAGATCAGTATGCAGGTACAGCAAGTGATCAGGAAGGCCAATGGAAGCTTGGCCTTTATTACAAAGGGGATGGAGTATAAAAGCTAGGAAGTCTTGCTACAGTAGTACAGGGTATTGGTGAGGCCACACTTGGAATACTGCGTACAGTTTTGGTTTCTGTATTTACGAAAGGATATACTTGCTTTGGAAGCAGTTCAGAAAAGGTTCACAAAGTTTATTCTGGAGATGAGCGGGTTGAATATGTTGGGCCTCTACTCATTGGAATTCAGAAGATAGAAAAGTGATCTTATCGAAATATATAAGATTATGAGGGGGCGTGACAAGGTGGATGCAGAGAGGATGTTTCACTGATGGGGGAGACTAGAACTAGAGCGCATAATCTTAGAATAAGGAGCCCCCATTTAAAACTGAGATGAGGAGAAATTTCTTCTGAGGGTTGTGGATGTGTGGAATACACTGCCTCAGAGAGCTGTGGAAGCTGAGACATTGTATAAATTTAAGACCGATATAGACACTTTCTCAAACGATAAGGGGTTATGGGGAGCGGGCAGGGAATGGGATTTGAGTCCATGATCGGATCAGCCACGATCGTATTAAATGGCGGAGCAGGTTCGAGGGGCCGCATGGCCTACTGCTGCTCCGATATCGTATGTTAACCAGTGAGTGCAGAACTGAAACCAGACAGAGTCAGTGCTTTCAGGGGAGGGGAACCAGTGAGTGTCGAACTGAACAAAGCCAGAGTCAGTACCTTCAGGGGAGGGGAACCAGTGAGTGTAGAACTGAACTCAGCCAGAGTCAGTACCTTCAGGGGAGGGGAACCAGTGAGTGTAGAACTGAACCCAGCCAGCATCAGTACCTTCAGGGGAGGGGAACCAGTGAGTGTAGAACTGAACCCAGCCACAATCAGTGTTTCAGGGGAGGGGAACCAGTGAGTGTAGAACTGAACCCAGCCAGAGTCAGTACCTTCAGGGGAGGGGAACCAGGGAGTGTAGCACTGAACCCAGCCGGAGTCAGCACCTTCAGGGAGGAGGCACAGAGGTTTCGGGAGGGTGTTCCAGAGCTTGGGGCCTCGGCAACAGAAGACAAGGCCACCAATGGTTGAGCGATTATAATCAGGGATGCTCAGTAGGGCAGAATTAGAGGAGCACAGACATCTCTGCGGGTTGTGGGGCTGGAGGAGATTACAGAGATACAGAGGGGCGAGACCATGGAGGGATTTGTAAACAAGGATGAGAATTTTGAAATCGAAGCGTTGCTTAACCGGGAGCCAATGTAGGTCAGTGAGCACAGAGGATGATGGGTGAACGAGACTTGGTGCGAGTTAGGACACGGGCAGCCGAGTTTTAGATGAGGTGAAGATTACGTGGGGTAGAATGTGGGAAGCCAGCCAGGAGTATGTTGGAATAGTCAAGTCTAGAGGTAACCGTGGAATGGATGAGGGTTTCAGCAGAGGGTGAGCTGAGGCAGGGATGGAGACGGCCGATATTACACAGGTGGAAATAGGCGGTCTTGGTTTTCTGGGGATATGTGGTCACAGCATTCTGGATAAGATCATCCGCCATTTTCATAGAATGAAAGTGCAGGAGACCATTCGGCCCATCGTGCCTGTGCTGGCTCTATGGTAGAGCTATCCAGTTAGTTCCACTCCCCTGCTCTTTCCCCATAGCTCTGCAAATATTGTCCCTTTAGTATTTATCCAATTCACTTTTGAAAGCCACTATTGAATCTGCTTCCACCGCCCTATCAGGCAGTGCATTCCAGATTGCAACAACTCGCTGCTTATACAATGGTTCCTCATGTCGCCTCTGCTTCTTTTGCCAATCACCTGAACTCTGTGTCCTCTGGTTACTGACCCTTCTGCCACTGGAAAGTGTTTCTCCTTATTCACTCTATCAAAACCCTTCATGATTTTGAACACTCTATCAAATCTCCTCTTAACCTTTTCTACTCCAAGGAGAATTACCGCAGCTTCTCCAGTATCTCCACATAACTGAAGTCCCTCCTCCTTCGTACCATTCGAGTAAATCTCTTCTGGTCCCTCTCTAAGGTGTAGATACCCTTCTGAAAGTGTGGTGCCCAGAATTGAGCACAATGTGTCAGCTGAGGCCTAACCAGTGTTTATAAAGGTTGAGCAGAACTAAACATCAAATGCTGCTATTTGTGTGATGGGGTTTAGACGGGCGAGGTTTATCCAGTCGGTTGGATGTGAGCTGAAACATGTGCACTTGGAGCGGGGAGCCAGGGACACGCTGTGTAACCGGACACAGACACTCTGCACAGCCCACACATCACTTGTTTCCCACTTGGCCCAGAAGGATATATTAAATGCAACAATTCATTTGATTTGACTTTTAATAGTTTTGCTTATAAATTTAATCATTTATTTCTAATTTTATTTCTTAATGCAGATTCACGGCCCCATTTTATTTCTTCCTCTGAGCCTCTCAACTTAATCTGTCAGTGTAATGTTGGCGAGTGGTGATTGATTGCCCTGGGAACCAACAGGAAGAGAGCTCAGAGGCCGGAGGGCCCAGGGAGCAGCGTGTTCTGCAACCAATCGCGGAGCTTGAGGGGTGGATCCTGAGTCGGACTGTCAGGTGAGTCTGTGTGAACCCCTGTTAAACAATTTATCTTTTAAAGTTAAATCGAGATTTCTTTTGTCAGCAAAACAGTTTACCATTTGTCAGTATTTTGTTTCCCTGGAGTTCCTATTATGAGTTTCAGACACTTCGGTGCCAAGTGGACCAGGTGTTTAAAGGTCATTCATTTCCCTCATGTCGCTGTTAGTTAAAGATACAGAGATTGATTTCCCTTCATTATGCATCTTTTGTAAGTAAACAAAAATCCTTTCTGTCAGCAGTGAGTCACATTCTGCACTGGGGGAGACGGCTGGTGGCTTCAGGCTTTAAAATTCTCATCCTCTTGTTCAAATCCCTCCAAGGCCTCACCCCTCCCTATCTCTGGAACCTCCTCCAGCCCGCCAATCCTCTTAATAAGGAGAAACAATTTTCAGTGTCAGAAAGTTCAGTAACCAGAGGCACAGATTGAATGTGATTGGTAAATGAAGCAGATGCTACATGAGGGGACTAATGAAGCAGCGAGATGTTCTGGCCTGGAACGCACTGCCTGTTCGGGTGGTGGAAGCAGATTCACTTGTAACTTTCGGAAGAGATAAACATGAGTTGAAAAAATTTTCAGCGTTATGGGGCAAGAGTAGGACAGGAGTCCCCTGAGTGCATCTCGCTCGCTAACCGGTTTTCAGTTCTGGATACTGATGAGGGCGATGGTTTCTCTGGGGAGTACAGCCAGAGCCATGTCCACGACACCGTGGGTGGCTCAGCTGCACAGGGCGGGGAGGAAGAAGAGTGGAAGAGTAATAGTGGGAGTGGATTTGATAGTTAGGGGAACAAACAAGCGCTTCTGCAGGCACAGACATGATTCCAGGATGGTATGTTGCCTCCCTGGTGCCAGGGTCAAGGATGTCACTGAGCGGCTGCAGGACATTGTTGAGGGGGGAGGATGAACATCCAGAGGTTGTGGTCCATATCGGGACCAATGACATCGGTAGAAAGAGGGATGAGATCCTGCAGGCAGGTTTTAGGGAGCTAGGAAAGAGATTAATAAACAGGACCTCAAAGGTAGTAATGTCCGGATTACTCCCGGTGCCACGTGCTGGTGAGTACAGAAATAAGAGGATAGAGCAGATGAATGCATGGCTGGAGTTTGGTGCAGGAGGGAGGGCTTTAGATTCCTGAGGCATTGGGAGCATTTCTGGGGGAGGTGGGACCAGTACAAGCCGGACAGGTTGCACCTCAACAGGACCGGACAATACCCTCACTGCGGGTTTTGCTAGTGTTTGGAAGGCAGAGGAAACAAAGGCTAGAAAATAGACAATAAGGGAGTTTGGCAGCGCTAAATGCCAGTGCCAGTGTGTTTCAATGAGATCACCTCTCATTCGTCTAAACTCCAGAGAGTATAGGCCCATTCTACACAAACTCTCATCATAAGACAGTCCTCTCATCACAGGAATTAATCTAGAAATACTTCAATGCCAGTGCAAGGAGTCTCGGGATTAAGGCAGATAAGCTGAGGGCACAGACAGACATGTGGGGGTATGATATTGTAACTATTGGTGAAACACGGCTAAAAGAACTGCAGGAATGGCAGCTCAACATTCCTGGTTACAGGGTTTTAAGACGAGATAGAGACGGGGATAAAAAAAGGCGGGCGTGTCGCAGTGTTGATTAAAGAAACAATTCCAGCTGTGGAGAGGGATGATATGTTCGAAGGATCATCAAATGAGGCCACATGGAAGAAGTGAAGAACAAAAAAGGGCGATCACACTGCTGGGGATGTACTATAGATCCCCAAACAGTCAGAGGGAGACAAAAGAGCAAATATGTTGGCACATTTCTGATACGTGCAAAAATAATCGGGCAGTAATAGTCGGGGATTTCAACTACCCAAATATTAACTGGGATAGAATTAGTGTGAAAGACATAGAAGGAGCAGAATTCTTAAAATGCATTCAGGAGAACTTTTTTAGCCATTACGTAGCAAGCCCAACAAGAGAGGGGGTGATTCTGGACTTAGGTTTAATGAATGAAGCTTGGGCAGGTGGAAGGGGTATCAGTGGGAGAGTATTTTGGTGCTGGTGATCATAATTCAGTTAGATTTAGGGTAGTGATGGAAAAGGACAAAGATGGACCAGGAATAAAAGTTCTCAATTGGGGTAAAGCTAATTTTACTCAGCGGAGATGTGATTTAACCAAAGTGGACTGGAAACAGCTACTTGAAGGTAAATTAGTGTCAGAGCAGTGGGAGACATTCAAGGAGGAGATAGCGAGGGTTCAGAGCAAGTATGTTTCCTTAAGATAAAGGGTGGGACTAATAAATCTAAAGCCCCTTAGATGTCAATATTGGAATATCAGAGATAGGAGCAGGAGTAGGTCATACGGCCCCTCGAGCCTGCTCCGCCATTCAATAAGATCATCGCCCTCAACTCCACTTTCCCACCTGATCTCCACATCCCTTGATTCCCCGAGAGTCCAAAAATCTATCTATCTCAGCCTTGAATAGACTGAGCATCCACAGCCCTCTGGGGCAGAGAATTCAAAAGATTCACAACCCTCTGAGTGAAGAAATTTCTCATCTCTGTCTTAAATGGCCTCCCCCTTATCTTGAGCCCCCGAGTTCTAGTCACTCCAGCCCGGGGGAATCGAGCTCTCAGCATCTACCCTGTCAATACCCTTCAGAATCTTGTATGTTTCAATGAGATCACCTCTCATTCTTCTAAACTCCAGAGAGTATAGGTCCATTCTACACAATCTTTCATCGTAAGACAGCTCTCTCATCCCAGGAATCAATCTTGTGAACCTCCGTTGCACCATCTCCAAGGCAAGTATATCTTTCTTTAGATAAGGAGACCGAAACTGCCCAGTACTCCAGGTGTGGTCTCACCAAGGCCCTGTACAATTGTAGCAATAGATCCTTACTCTTATACTCCACCCCTTTACTGCTTGCTGTACCTGCATGCTCGCTTTCTGTGTTTCTTGCACAAGGACACCCAAATCTCTCTCAACACCAACATTTAAAGTTTCTCATCATTTAAAAGATATTCTGTTTTTCTATTCTTCCTACCAAAGTGAATAACCTCACATTTCCCGACATTATACTCAATCTGCCACCTTACTGCCCATTCACATCGTCTATCTATATATCTTTGCACTCTTGTGTTCTGCTCACAGCTTACTGTCTCACCGAGCTTTGTATCGTCAGCAAATATTACACTCGGTCCCTTTATCCAGGTCATTAATATAGATTGTAAATAGCTGAGGCCCCAGCACTGATCCTTGCTGCACCCTCCGAGTTACAGCCTGCCGGAAGCCCCGCCCCTCACACACTCCAATTGGTTGGAGGACCAACCGCCCATTCGGTCCTCCAGCCCCGCCCCGCTCTTCCTATTGGTGGGGAGCTGCCGTCAATCACCCGGGCAGTGTGAGCTGAGCATGTGCAGGCGGCGGTGGCAGACGCTGACGCAGGAGGTGAGCGAGCTCCAGGGAGTGGGTTAAAGAAACGCTGGGGACAACAACACCGAGTGCAGGCCCGAGCCCAGATATAAACCGGGGAACATTCTCCCCACACCGGGGGGGATATAAACCGGGGAACATTCTCCCCACACCGGGGGGGGGATATAAACCGGGGAACATTCTCCCCACACTGAGGGGGGGGGATATAAACCGGGGAACATTCTCCCCACACCGAGGGGGGGATATAAACCGGGGAACATTCTCCCCACACCGGGGGGGATATAAACCGGGGAACATTCTCCCCACACCGAGGGGGGGATATAAACAGGGGAACATTCTCCCCCACACCGAGGGGGAGATATCAACCGGGGAACATTCTCCCCACACCGGGGTGGGGTGGGGCGGGGGGGGGCGGATATAAACCAGGGAACATTCTCCTCCTGCCTGCCGGGTCCCGGCTCTGCTCGCACTGTGTCTGCGTCAATCTCTCAGGGAGCGTCTGTAAATCAACGAGAAATAGTAATGGACCAGGGAGCGTCTGTAAATGAAGGTTCAATGGTGACTGAGCAGGGAGCATCTGTAAAGAATTCTAGAATCACAGAATATTACAGCAAAGATGGGGGCCATTCGGCCCATCGAGTCTGCGCCGATACTTTCGGGGAGCAATCCGGTTATCCCACTTCCCCCGCTCTTTCCCCAAATCCCTGCAATATCATTCTGCTTCAAGTGTTTGTCCAATTCACTTTTGAAGGCTACTATTGACTCTGTCTCCACCGCTCCGTCAGGCAGTGCATTCCAAACCCTAACCACTCCTTGTGTGAAAATGGTTTTCCTCATGTGACCTCTGTTTTTGCCAATCGCCTCAAATCTGTGCCCTCTGGTTATCAGCCGATAGAAACATTTCACTATATTTATTCTATCGAATCTTCATGATTTTTAACACCTCTATCAAATCTCGTCTTAGCCTTCTCTGCCCCAAGGAGAACAATCCCAGCTTCTCCAGTCTCCACATAAATGAAGTTCCTCATCCCTGGCACCATTCCAGTAAATCTCTTCTGTCCCCTCTCCAAAGCCTTTGTGTCCTTCCTGAAGTGTGCCCAGAATTGGACCCAACCCTCCAGCTGGGGTCGAGCTAGTGTTTTATATCGCTTTAGCATAACTTCCCGGCTTTAGTACTCTGTGCCTCGATTTATAAAGCCCAGGACCCTTTACGCTTTATTAACAGCTTTGTTAACCTGTCCTGTGACCTTCAAAGATTTATTAAACTCTTTAAACATTTCAAAAAATGTAGCAGAAATGGAGAGTGGTCAGGGAGCGTCTGTAAAGGAAGGAGAAATGGGGAGTGGTCAGGGAGCGTCTGTAAAGGAAGGAGAAATGGAGGGTGGTCAGGGAGCGTCTGTAAAGGAAGGAGAAATGGAGAGTGGTCAGGGAGCGTCTGTAAAGGAAGGAGAAATGGAGAATGGTCAGGGAGCGTCTGTAAAGGAAGGAGAAATGGAGAGTGGTCAGGGAGCATCTGTAAAGGAAGGAGAAATGGAGGGTGGTCAGGGAGCGTCTGTAAAGGAAGGAGAAATGGAGAGTGGTCAGGGAGCGTCTGTAAAGGAAGGAGAAATGGAGAATGGTCAGGGAGCGTCTGTAAAGGAAGGAGAAATGGAGAGTGGTCAGGGAGCATCTGTAAAGGAAGGAGAAATGGAGAATGGTCAGGGAGCGTCTGTAAAGGAAGGAGAAATGGAGAGTGGTCAGGGAGCGTCTGTAAAGGAAGGAGAAATGGAGAGTGGTCAGGCAGCGTCTGTAAAGGAAGGAGAAATGGAGAGTGGTCAGGGAGCGTCTGTAAAGGAAGGAGAAATGGAGAGTGGTCAGGGAGCGTCTGTAAAGGAAGGAGAAATGGAGAGTGGTCAGGGAGCGTCTGTAAAGAAAGGTGAAATGGTGACTGGGCACGAAGCTCAATTTTAAAATTCTCATCCTTGTTTTCAAATTCCTCCGTGGCCTCGCCCCTCCCTATCTCTGTAACCTCCTCCAGCCCTACAACCCTCCAGGATCTCTGGCCTCCCTCGCATTCTTGGTTTTAATCACACCACCATTGGTGGCCATGCCTTCAGCTGCCTAGGCCCTAAGCTCCAGAATTCCCTCCCTAAACCTCTCCCTCCTCCTTTAAGACCCTAAGAACAAAAGAAATAGGAGCAGGAGTCGGCCATTTGGCCCCTCGAGCCTGCTCCGCCATTCAATAAGATTATGGCTCATCTGATCATGGACTCAGCTCCACTTCCCTGCCCGCTCCCCATAACCCTTTACTCCCTTATTGTTCAAAAATCTGTCTATCTCCACCTTAAATATATTCAATGACACAGCCTCCACAGCTCTCTGGGGCAGAGAATTCCACAGATTTACAACCCTCTGAGAGAAGAAATTTCTCCCCATCTCAGTTCTAAATGGGCGGCCCCTTATTCTAAGACTATGTCCTCTAGTTTTAGTTTCCCCTATGAGTGGATGCAAATATCCTCTCTGCATCCACCTTATCGAGCCCCCTCATTATCTTATATGTTTCAATAAGATCACCTCTCATTCTTCTGAACTCCAATGAGTATAACCCAACCTATTCAACCTGTCTTCATAAGACAGCCCCCTCATATCCGGAATCAACCTAGTGAACTTTCTCTGACAGCCTCCAATGCAAGTATATCCCTCCTTAAATAAGGAGACTAAAACTGTACGCAGTACTCCAGGTGTGGCCTCACCAATACCCTGTACAGGTGTAGCAGGACTTCTCTGCTTTTATACTCTATCCCCCCTGCAATAAAGGCCAACATTCCATTGGCCTTCCTGATTACTTGCTGTACCTACATACTAACTTTTTGTGTTTCATGCACAAGGACCCCCAGGTCTCTCTGTACTGCAGCACTTTGCAATTTTTCTCCATTTAAATTATAATTTGTTTTTCTATTATTTCTGCCAACGTGGATAATCTCAGTTTCTCACATTATACTCCATCAGCCAAATATTTGCCCACTCACTGAGCCTTTGCAGATTTTTTGTGTCCTCCTCACAATTTGCTTTCCCACCCATCTTTGTATCATCAGCAAACTTGGCTACATTACACTCTGTCCCTTCATCCAAGGCATTAATATAAATTGTTAATAGTTGAGGACCCAGCACCGATCCCTGCGGCACCCCACTAGTCACTGTTTGCCAACTGGAAAAAGACCCATTTATCCCGACTCTGTTTTCTGTTAGTTCGCCAATTCTCTATCCATTCTAATATATTACCCCCAACCCAGTGAGCTTTTATCTTGTGTAGTAACCTGTTATGTGGCACCTTATCGAATGCCTTCTGGAAATCCAAATACACCACATCCACTGGTTCCCCCTGATCCACTCT
Organism: Pristiophorus japonicus; assembly: GCF_044704955.1. Classification (NCBI taxonomy): domain Eukaryota; kingdom Metazoa; phylum Chordata; class Chondrichthyes; family Pristiophoridae; genus Pristiophorus; species Pristiophorus japonicus. The sequence continues at coordinate 42,912,687 of NC_091999.1, forward strand.
GCTTGTTACATCCTCAAAGAACTACAGCAAATTTGTCAAACATGATTTCCCTTTCATAAAACCATGCTGACTCTGCTTGATTGAATCATGCTTTTCCAAATGTCCCATTACTGCTTCCTTAATAATGGACTCCAACATTTTCCCAACGACAGATGTTAGGCAAACTGGTCTGTAGTTTACTGCTTTTTGTCTGCCTCCTTTTTTAAATCGGGGCGTTATTTGTGGTTTTCCAATCTGCTGGGACCGCCCCAGAATCCATGGAATTTCGGTAGATTAAAACCAATGCATCCACTATCTCTGCAGCCATTTCTCTTAAGACCCTGGGATGTAAGGCATCAGGTCCAGGGGACTTGTCCACCTTTAGTCCCATTATTTTACCTAGTACCACTTCATTACTGATAGTGATTGTATTAAGTTCCTCCCTACCTATAGCCCCTTGATTATCCACTATTGGGATGTTTTTAGTGTCTTCTCCCATGAAGACCGATACAAAATATTTGTTCAACGTCTCTGCCATTTCCCTGTTCTCCATTATTAATTCCCCAGTCTCCTCCTCCAGGGGACCAACATTTACTTTAGCCACTCTTTTCCTTTTTAACCCTCTTTAAAATGTGCCTCTTTGACCCTCTGTGTCATGCTATCTGATAATGCTCCTGTGAAGCACCAGGGGCCATTTTAGAGAGTTATTTCAAGGCTGAGATAGATACATTTTTGGTGTTTCGGGAATCGAGGGATATGGAGATCGGGCGGGAAAGTGGAGTTGAGGTTGATGATCAGTAATGATGTTATTGAATGGTGGAGCAGGCTCGAGGGGCCGTATGGCCTATTCCTGCTCATAACTCTTATGTTCTTAAAGGTGCTATATAAATGAAAGTTGTTGTTGTCTATTAAGGAAGGAGAAATGGTGATGGGTCAGGGAGAGTATTTGATCAGGACTGGGAGATATGGCAGATGGACAGCTTATAGGGAGCGATAGAGTGAGGGAAAGCAGAGAGAGAGAGTGACCATGTACACAAGAAATGAACTGTAAAGTTGGGTGGGGAAGTGACAGCAGACAAAAGGAGGCACAATGGGAGAAGGGAGAGTAATAAAAGACACATAGAAAATAAAAACACTTGCATTTATTTCGCACCTTTCACCACCACCAGATGCCCCAAAGCACTTTACAGTCAATTAAGTTCTTTTTGAAGTGTAGTCACTATCGTAATGTAGGAAACGCAGCAACCAATTTACAATGTGATAATGACCAGATAATCTGCTTCACTGATGTTAAGGGAAAATATTGGCCAGGACATCGGGGATAACTCCCCTGTTCTGCTTGAAATAGTGCAATGGGACCTTTTACGTCCACCTGAGGGAGCAGACGGGGTCTCGGTTTAACATCTTATCCAAAAGACAGCACCTCTGCCAGTACAGCAGTCCCTCAGCACTGCACTGGAGCATCAGCCGAGATTTTTGTGTTCATGTCTCTGGAGTGCGACATCAACCCACAACCTTGTGACCCAGAGGCAAGTGTGTTACCCACTGAGTCACAGCTGACACAAATACTGACATAGTTAAAGCAGGTTAGCTCAGTTGGAGATGTTAGATGATGCATTTATCAATGCTTAGATATTTTGTCTATTCCTCAAAATCAGTAACATTTTGGAAGCTTCAGGTCAAGGTTCACAGATTAACAATAAGAAATAGGAGCAGGAGGACGCCATTTGATCCCTCGAGCCTGCTCTGACATTCAATAAAATCATGGCTGATCTGATCTTGACTTCAACTCCACTTTCCTGCCTGCTCCCCATTACTCTTGACTCCCCTATAATTCAAAAATCTGTCTATCTCCCCTTTAAATATATTGAATGACTCAGCCTCCACAGCTCTCTGGGGTAGAGAATTCCAAAGATTCACGACCCTCAGAGAAGAAATTCCTCCGCATCTCCGTTTTAAATGGGCGACCCCTTATTCTGAAACTATACACCCGAGTTCTAGATTCCCCCACGAGGGCAAACATCCTCTCTGCATCTACCCTGTCAAGCTCCCTCAGAATCTTACATGTTTCAATAAGATCACCACTCATTCTTCGAAACTCCAATGAGTACAGGCCTAACCTGCTCAAGCTTACTTCATAAGACAACCACCTCATCTCAGGAATCAACCTCGTGAACCTTCTGTGAACTGCCTCCAATGCAAGTATATCCCTCCTTAAATAAGGAGACCAAAACTGTACGCAGTACTCCAGGTGTGGTCTCACCAACACCCTGTACAATTGTAGCAAGACTTCTCTACTTTTATACTCCATTCCCCTTCAATAAAGGCCAACATTCAATTTGCCTTCCTGATTACTTGCTGTACCTGCATGCTAACTTTTTGTGTTTCATGCATAAGGACCCCCAGATCCCTCTGTACCGCAGCATTTTGCAGTCGCTATTTAAATAATAATTTGCTTTTTTATTCTTCCTACCAAAGTGCATAACCTCACATTTTCCCACATTATACTCCATCTGCCAAATTTTTACCTACTGAGCCTGTCTATAACCCTTTGCAGATTCTTTGTGTCCTCCTCACAACTTGCTTTCCCACCTATCTTTGTATCAGCAGCATATTTGGCTGCAGTGCACTCCGTCCCTTCATCCAAGTCATTAATATAGATTGTAAATAGTTGAGGCCCCAGCACTGATCCCTGTGGCACCCCACTAGTTACAGTTTGCCAACCTGAAAATGACCCATTTATCCCGACTCTGTGTTTTCTGTTAGTTCGCTAATCCTACATCTATGCTAATATATTACCCCCAATCCTGTGAGCTCTTATATTGTGCAGTAACCTTTTATCTGGGACCTTATCGAATGCCTTCTGGAAATGCAAATACACAACTGCTACTGGTTCCTCTTCATCCATCCTCAAAGAACTCCAGCAAATATTTCAAACGTGATTTCCCTTTCATAAAACCATGCTGTCTCTGCTTGACTATTATGGTTTTCTAAATGTCCTGCTAATATTTCCTTAATAATGGACTCCAGCATTTTCCCAATGATAGATGTGAGGCTAACTGCTCTATAGTTTCCTGCTTTCTCTCTCCCTCCCTCCCTTGTTGAATAGGGGTGTTGCATTTGAGGTTTTACAATCCACTGGGACCTTGCCAGAATCCAGGGAATTTTAGTAGATTACAACCAATCCATCCACTTTCTCTGCAGCCACTTCTTTTAAGACCCCAGGATGCAGGCCATCAGGTCCAGGGGACGTCCACCTTTAGTCCCAATAGTTTGTCTCGTACTTTTTCTCCAGTGATAGTGATTGTTTAAGTTCCTCGCTCCCTGTGACCCCTTGATTATCTATTATTATTGGGATGCTTTTAGTGTCTTCCACCGTGAAGACCATACAAAATATTTGTTTAAAGTCTCTGCCATTTCCCCGTTTAATCCTCTCAGGGACCAACGTTTATTTTAGCTACCTCTTCCTTTTTATATATCTGTAGAAGCTCTGATTGTATTTATATTTCTTGCCAGTTTACTCTCAATCTATCTTCTCCCTCTTTATTATTTTTATTAAGTCAATATATAAAACCACACAGCAGAAGGAAAGAATGTTCCATAGAAACTAGAATTGTCTCTTCTGAATTTCGATCCTGTACTTACAGTGACGACTTTTGTAAACTCCTTTTGCAGGGTGTTAGAAGGGGAGGATTTGAAGGAGGGAAACTCAAACTAAACGTCACGTCAAGATCAGATAGAGTCACTCGATTCATCAGGACTTGAATATCATCGGCCTTTGAATGTGGAAGGAGAAATGTTTGTTTATTCTGTCTGTGGGGAAAGATTACAAACATCAATGTGACTGTAAAAGCACTGAGACACACACACCCGAGTGAGTGTTTCAGTGCACTGATTGTGGAAAGAGCTTTAACCAGTTACATAGCCTGAAAAACCATCGTACCATTCACAGCGGGGAGAAACTGTAAGCGTGTTGTGTGTGGAGGAGGCTTCAACTGATCATCCAACCTGGAGAGACGGAAGCACACCCGTCTGCGCTGAAAATTCATCATCACATTCACACTGGGGAGAGGCCATTCACCTGCCCCGTGTGTGGGAAGCGATTCACTCAGTCATCCAGCCTGGTGATACACCAGCGAGTTCACACTGGGGAGAGGCCGTTCACCTGCTCGGAGTGTGGGAAGAGATTCACTGTGTCATCCCGCCTGCTGACACACCAGCGAGTTCACAAGTGACTGCAGTGGTTGGATTCTGCTATCATTGCTGCTGTTAATCACATCCCGACTGAATCGTGTCCATTCCGACAGTTGAAATTTGTTTCTGATGATAATAGCCCCTATAACTGGGCTGGAATATAATATTTGATGTTTCAATAACAGAGTGTGTCGACATTTAATGTTCCAAGATAAGAGACTAATTGATGTCCTGTTATTTTGGGGCCTTTTCTCCATTCGAACTCTGGATTATTTCAGTTCTCATACCTTCGGTTACTCTCGTGGACAAATGCCAGTTCCCCTTACCTTCCAGAGTGCCTCTCCTAGCTTTGGTATTGTGGGAAGGTGTCGGTAACATGCCCCGGATCACTAAACACTAAACCCAGTCTGTTAATCACTTTCAGATACTGGACTTAGTGTGTGCCCCACAGCATCTCTCTCACCTTCGATGTGTGAATGGAGCATCACGCCTGCAAACCTGGGTTCAATTTAAATTTGAATCCACTCAGGAAATGTATTTAAGAGAATAGAGATCACATCAAATAATTGGCAACGGTTTTGAGTCAACAAGATGAACAAGTAAATACATTCCGGTCCAATATTCCAGCTCTACATTCACAGGAGAAAGTCTGTTATCAAACTCCTCGAGTAGACAGAATAGAGAACAATGCTAACTCTAAGAATATCTAGCATCTGTTGTAAATATCTTTCAAATCTCGACTGATAAAATCTGGCGTTTTCCTTTCAGTTGAAGTGAATGGAAGATGTGAGGGGTGTTGGCATAGGGAACTCGGTTAATTCAGCTTCTGAAAGGTGTTCATGTTTAGTTCATTCCATATCGGGGAAAATGTGGTTGTTATCATTAGAGAGAGATTTCACTGAGCAACAGTTGGTATTTGCAACCAACTGGCCGTGGATATTTTCATCATAGAATGTTTAGATTAGAACTATTATGTTCGAATAAGAAAAGTTCAGAGACTCGTGGTTTGTGCTTGCCACAGGAAGACCAGTGTTTTACGTGCTTCGAATATTGTTGATGTATGTTGAAGAAAATGCAGACTCGTGTTTCTGGACTATGCCGGAGCCAAAGACGACCATATCAGGCAATGCCAGTTCCAGTTGGATAAGAGGTTGATGGCACAGCAAAAGATCCAGCAGTTAAAACAAAATTATCTCCAGTTATCTGCAGACATCGAATGTCGCAGCATGCTGACAAAGTTGGACTTAAGAATTTAAAGTGTTGAGTTAAATTATTGGGATCGATTGTTATAGAATTGAATTGTTGTAGAATGGAAAAGTGGTGAAGTTATGCTAAACTTGTATCGAACCTTGGTTAGACTGTGTGTGTGCAATTCTGGTCACCATATTATAAAAAGGATATGGAGGCACTGGAGAGGGTGCAGAGAAGATTTACAAGGAAGATGCCAGAAAGGCGAGCGTATACCTATCGGGAAAGGATGGACAGGCAAGGTCTCTTTTCTCTTGAAAAAAGAAGGCTGAGGGGTGACCTAATGTCTTTAAAATGATGAAAGGTTTTGATTGAGTAGATACAGTGTTTCCACTTGTGGGGACCAGCATAATTAGAGGCCATCAACATAAGATAGTCACCAAGAAATCAAATAGGGAATTCAGAAGAAACCTCTACCCAGAGAGTGGTGAGAATGTGGAACTCACTGCCACAGGGAGGGGTTGAAGCGAATAGTATCGATGCATTTAAGGGGAGGCTAGACAAGTATATGAGGGAGAAGGGAATCGAGGGTTATGTGGATATAGTTAGATGAGGAAAGAAGGGAGGAGGCTCGAGTGGAGCATAAACGCCGGCATGGACTGGTTGGGCCGAATGGCCTGTTTCTGTGTCGTATATCTGATGTAATCCTATTGTCCAGGACACACTGCTCGAAGGGGAAGATAAATGACTTGCATCCAAACGCGATTGTTACTTTTGTCTTCTTTGTAAAATGACAAAGTCTGGGCATAATTTGTTCGTGAAATTAAAACTGATTTTATATATATATATATAGCTAAGCTTCGCTGGTCAAACACATGGGAAGGAAAGTTTAGCTGAAAATTGAGATAATTAAATTTTATTTTTGAAAAAGTCCCGTCTCTGTGGTTCTGTCCAAACTATGTGTTCAGAAATAAGCTTTTGGGGGCGACTGTTATGCTAAAGGTAACTAACATCCTTCCTCTTGGAGACTGAATTGCTCTCTGGCATATTTTGGAGAATAAAAGGTCCAAGAAGTTGTTCGGTTAAATAAAATTAAACAAAGAAACTGGGTCAAAACTTGGACCAAGTGGGAATGTTTGATCGATGTTTAAAGACAGTATGATAATATTGTATTCGACAGTAAAGTTCCTCCGGGCTCATGAATGAAATGGTGAACACTGTATAAAATGTAATGAGATGAATTGAGTGAGGATATAAGAGGAAAACAGGAAAGTTACACCTCCAAATAGAAATGTTTCTTAACTCATTGTTCCTGTGCGAATTGTCATAAATCACCTGGGTACAATCTGGTGTTAATGTAAATTCTTGTTAAAGTCAGGGAAGTGTAGGAAATTGCTAATATTTCTCTGAGATGTTTGTGTCATTGCCTATACTGAACAATAAGAAAACTGAATTTGATCGCCTGGCCACTACCCGAGACATCGGGACCATGCAGAGGGAGATGAGCAAAGATCTTCAGACACCCCACGATCTTTTGATAAGATCACCTCAAATGGCTTGGATCAGATGTCACATGTGGCATGATTCTAGGATACCGCTGCGTGTGTGTGAACGAGTCTCAGGCATGCTCAGTTATCGACAACAGCACAACATGAAATGGCTAATGTGGCTCAGGAGAGTGAGAGAACTTTTTAAACCATCGAGGCCGTGACACATTCTCCATAGAGAAACCGACTTTGAAATAATCCGGATAGAGTTAAACACACTGCTACCTGTCAGAGGCATTAGAATTAACAGTAGCGAGAATGCTGACCAAATTAGGATTTCCTTACAGCTGGAATGGTCGTCAGTTTCAAGGCCTCCACTAAGTACTGAACAAAGAAAGCTTGGAGAGAGGCTAAAAACAAAAAAAGTCAGCCGGTCTCTGTCTGGACAAGGTGGCCATGGCTGTGTACAGATCAGCTACAAGCTGAAGGTGGGTGATAAGGAGGCCAGACCTCACAGGTTCCATAACAAAACATGGATCCAAGTGAGAGGCGATCTCCAGGAGGAAGCAGAGGACCTCAAAAGGGTTAGTTTTGGAATCTGTGATAAACCGAGGTATAGACCCTCAAAAGCATAATTTTGGTGGTAATGGAGAAAGAACCCTAAAGCGTGCTCCTTCGGAAGATTGGGAGACCAGGAAGACTCCCCTGAACCAGGTGGGTTGGGACACATCCTGACCCCAAACATTAAATTAATAGTGTTCACTTAAAGAGTTAGTATCACTCCAGGGCAATAAGTAATTCAAGAACATTATAAAATACTTCAATACAAACTTAAAAGATAATGACAGCAGATTATTTTAAAGTAAGAAATGTTGTATGTTGATCAGTAATGTTAACTATTGGTTTGCCAAGTACAAATGCTGATAGTGATCATCATATGTGGGAATTAAATAAAATGACATCCCACCTCACAAAAAGAACTCGACCTGTCCGATCCAGTAAAAGAACTCACATTTTAATGGACTAGAAGTAACTGAATCAGGAAATGTATTATATAACAATGTGTGTTTTTAAATTGTTCATTGAAATCAAAAGTTTTAAACATGAGCTTGAATCTATCAACTAGATTATGTGAAGGGAGATATTCACAGTTAATAGATAAAATGGGAAGAGAATTAGTAAAGGATGTGTTAGTAAAGAATAGAAAACAGGAACCAAGGGATGAGGAAGATGGGGAACACAAGGAGAATCAGTTTAAATCACAAGGAAAATGAGAGCTGACAGGATAGCTCAGAATAGGAGCCACAGCAAGGTTAGCAGGAGTAAACAGAACAGATATAGAAAGTGAATGGGAACACGATGTGTCTTACTGGTGGTATTGTGTGTAGCCTCTGTGACATTTATGATGAATGTGGTACAGAAGGGACTGGACAAGAGAGAGAGTAATCAAATCCCTTTGTTTATTCATGAAGAACAACTGAGAAAATGGTTTAGGGGAACCAAGTCATAGGCTTTGATGTGATGCAGCCAATAGGAATGGGGATTTTGACCCCCAGGGAAGGAGAAAGAAGTGAAGATATTAGACCAGTGGGATTGGTCTTGCCTTTGCTGAGGAAAAATGGAAATGAAACGAAACCTTGGCCGGTGTATAGGGTAGAATCGTTTGCAAGGGTGGAAGACTGAGTTAGGTCCGATCCATAAACAGTATGAGGAATATCCAAGATATCTGATTGAGAGGGGAGGAACTTGGATAGCACCAGATATGCAGTGTTGTACTCTGAAAGGGACAACATGTGTTTGTAGATGTTCCAGCTTGTGGGTTCACCCTCAACAAAGAATCTCCAGAATGCCAGATTGAAATAAATAAATAGGGCGAAGGCCAAACGAATACAGTGTATAAAGGAAAAGGACAGTATTGTGTGACTACTACTGTCACGTATATGACTGTGGGTTCAACCCGATGCCCCATACTAGAACATCACTTTAGCTTGATTCCGAGGAACACATGTATCGGTGCTAAACATTGGTTCTGGTACATCATCATAACGCAACTTATCTGCAGATGAGACTGCCTCTGGAGGATGAAGCCATTCGAGTCATTCCACATATTGGACACTATATTCTGGCTTTAAAGCTCATAATTCAGCGAATTAGGACATCCCAGAAACAAACAGTGCAAATCATATAGAGGAAGAGAGAGACAGAACGGGCAATCCCGAGACATGAGAATCAGGAATGGTGGAAAGTAGCATCTAGTTAGATTGTTCTAGCTGGGATTGGTGATAGCACGGATAATAGCTTCAGGGATTCTGGTCATTGCATTATGCTGTAAGGAAGTCAATAAGGGACATTGAAAATATAAGAAAAGGGAAGGACGCTGAGAGGAAACCAGGGTTAGTAAAGACAAAAAAAGATATAAAACACTTTGTCAACAGGTAATGTAACCCATAAAAAAACCTGTGGGACAGGTTGACACGTGGACCCTGGTTAATTCAGCTTCTGAAAGTGGTTTATGTTTCATTCATTCGATCGAGGGAAAAATGTGGTTCGTATTATTAGGGAGAGAGAGAGAGACAGATTTCACTGAGCAACAGCTGGTGTTTTGTGATCAACCAGGCTTCGATATTCATAATAGAATGGATTAGAAATATTGTTTGGATAAGATAAGTCCAGAACTAGTGGTTTATGATCACCGTAGCCAGGCCACAATGCTTCTAAATGTGTTGCTGATGTAAACTTGTGTCTCTGGATTATGCAGTAGCCAGAGACTACCATATTAGGCAAAGCCGGCTCCAGTTTGATAAGAAAACAGTCTATAAATGTAAGCTTTTTCCTTTGTTCGTTAGCGTGGAGATACCCGTGCCTGGTTACACGTGCTCCATCTGTGACTATACTCCACTTGTAAATTGATTATAAACAGAAGACTGAATTTGTTACTACTCAAGTGAAGAAACAGAAGTTTGTTTTAAATCAACACTTGGTTCTTTTTTTAAGTTTGGAACTTCAAAACTTCCTTCGGAATTAAAAATCCGTTAAAACAGCAAAAATCATTCGTAAAGCTATCATCATTAACCTTGAATAAAACATAGCTTAGTTAATTTCAATAACTCCAATTTAATTCGGACCAATATTTTATTAACTAAACACAATACAGAACAGATAAAATAAAACAAAATAGCACATGCTTACAGAACACAGTAAATTACATCATTGTTACCTTCAGGTGCTTTTAAGGAAAGATAAACTTGCTATAGAGGGAGTGCAATGAAGGTTCATCAGACTGATTCCTGGGATGGGGGGATTGTCCTATGAGAGATTGAGTAGACTAGGCCTATATTCTCCAGTGTTTAGAAGAATGAGAGGTGAGAGGCGACACCCACATCCCATGAACAAATTTTTTAAAAGATGTGAGATGTTTAAATTTGATCAAGGACACCAGCCAAATTAATAGAGACACTCCCTGTCCTTCAGGACCTGTGTCCAGGGGAGAAGCTGATGGGTTTATCTGATCATCTTTGGGTTAAATGTTGTGCTCATCGAGCTGAGCAGTTCATGCCAGCATCAAACACTCTCCAGTCGGGCACAGCACGAGTCAGATACAGAGTGAACCCATCGGTCACTCCCTGACACAGATACTGAGGGACAGGGAGTGTCCGGGACACTGACATTTCTCACTCAATAAGGTATAAATTGATCCTGTACCTCTCCCCATTAATCCTGGGCTCCACACGGCTCGAATCCTGCTCCTGTTTCCCTTCCTGTAACAGCACTGAGCTCAACCCAGCCCATAATGAGCAGGGCTCAGGGAGGGTGGTTGCTCGGCACTGCAGTGATGTCATAAAGCAGGGCAATTCAGCCCAGCTGGTCCTCTCCAAGTACCTTTAAAGGTGGAGAGCTGGGACATCCTGTCTCAACACACATCCCCCTGTTCATACTGAGAATCCCTGGGGAAGGCCCAAGGCCCAGGGCCCAGAGTATGGAACACAACCAAGGGGGAAAGAGGAGGAGAGAAGGGGAGGTAAATCAAGGAGTGGGGACTGAGGGCCACCAAGCTTCAGTTTTAGAGCCTGTAGACTTCAGGAGGGATCAGTGAGTTCTGTAGTTTCAGGATCCAGGGAGAGAACAAGGAACAGATGGGGAGACTGGTGTAGATTCCAGCACAGTGAGGATGTAGGGGGAGGGAGATTGTGTCGGGCCGTGTATTAGGGATGTAGGAGGGACAAGAGAGGAAAGGTCAGAGGAGCAATTACTGCAGCAGTGTCCATCAATCGTGAGAGAGAGAAGGTGGGGGTCAGAGTGGGCCCTGGACAGGCCGGTAAACTGTTTGTTTGCGGTGACCAGCTTTCCTTCTGTCACCAATAGCCTCCTGTAGCCCAGTGACACAAACAGCCCATTAAACACCACCAATGTCCTTTGGTCTGGTGAGGTCTCCCTTTGTGAAACATCGGCTGTTGTTAAAGCTTCTCATTCTGACTCGCTCACAGTGAGACAGTATCCATTGTCCCTTTTATTCCATGGGCTTCATCTTTGCTGGTATTGGTAACACGCCCGGGATCACTAAACACAAAACCCAGTCTGTGAATCACTTTCAGCTACTGGACTTAGTGTGTGCCCCACAGCACCTCTCTCACCTTCAATGTGTGAATAGAGCATCACGCCTGCAAAGCTGGTTTAAGTTTATATCCACGTAGCAAATCTATTTAAGAAAAGCCTGTAGACCAAAGAGACACTGTTCAGGTGCCAGTGTGCTGCTGGTTTGTCCGGCATTTTGCCAGTAATGGAAAATAACTGAACATTTCTCCCAGTGTAACCTTTGCTGTAATGAAATGTGTCTTTTAATAAACCTCATGTCCTTGCTCATGTCTGTTGCAATTGTGTAGAAAGAGGATGTGAAATGATGGTGTTTGTATGAAGATGTGAGACAAGGAAACGGTATATGTGTGTGGCAGTGACACAGCCTTGTGGTCAGAGGCAGAACCATGCACCGATATCCTTGTGGTTATGGTTTGAGCAGGGTCAGATCATGAATGCTCAAGCTAAGAGGTGCCAGGGATCGGGAGCAGCGGCAGTAAATAAAATCTAAATGTAAATTCCGATGTAGTTTATCTTCATTTATTCCTATTTTCATAGCTTTTGCTGAATGTGTCCCAAGCCAAGTGCCAGGATACTGGACCAGGCCCACCGTAGAAAATGAGTTTGACACCTTGAGGTAGACAATGTCAACCGGATTCCCCCATCCACCAACCGAACAACTTCTTTACAAACTGAAGATAGCTTGTAAGACGTGACCATGTTTACCGGAATCCGTGTTCAGTGTCTGTAATGGCCCCTTCCCTTTCCCCATGATGGAAAACAGCATCTCTCAGGATCCCTTCAAGCACCTTCCCGGTGATCGAGGTCACGTTGATGGGCCTTCAGTTCCCGAGCTCTGACTTGTGCCCAATTTGAAAAATGGGAACTACATATGCTACCTTCCAATCTCAGGGAACAACCCATGACTCTACTGAGCTGTTGGAGATCTGGGCAAGGGGCTGACAGAGCACCCATCCCATCTCTTTAAACACCCTTGGGTGGATATCATCTGCACCTTCCACGTCAAGGTTAACCCACGCAGTGACTTTGCTGTCAGTGAAGAGAGATGAGAAAGACCAAAGTGCCATTTGCCCCTCTCAGTGTGACCCTGAAGGACTGTGTCCATGCTGAAGTTCTTCCCCCATATGATCCTTCCCCCAGTGTGTCCTCTCTGAGCTCCAGCCAGGTGATGATAAACACACAGGTGGGAAAGACAAAAATCTACAGCAATGTGTTGAAAGCAACACGAATTTATTTGTCTATAACCCAAATATTAAACTCCAGTCCAGTTACTGGAGTTATTGACATCAGCAGAACCAAACCCCAACTGTCAGAATGAACATGGTTCAGTCGGGATGTGATTAACAGCAGATCCCAACCCCTGCAATCACTTGTGAACTTGCTGGTGTCTCAACACATGGGCTAATGTACTGAATCCCTTCCCACACTCAGAGCAGGTGAATGGCCTCTCCCCAGTGTGAACTCGCTGATGTGTTAGCAGGTTAGATGATGTCGTGAATCCCTTCCCACACTCAGAGCAGATGAACAGCCTCTCCCCAGTGTGAACTCAGTGGTGTTTCAGCAGGGTAGATGAATGAGTGAATCCCTCCTCACACTCGGAGCAGGTGAATGGCCTCTCCCTCGTGTGAATTTGCTGGTGCCTCAACAGGTGGGATGAACAACTGAATCTCTTCCCACACTCTGAGCAGCTGAATGGCCTCTCCCCAGTGTGAACTCGCCAATGTATTTCCAGCTGGGATGGGTAGTTGAAACATTTCCCACAGTCCCCACATTTACACAGTTTCTCCCCAGTGTGACTGCACTTGTGTTTCTCCAGGTTGGATGATCGGCTGAAGCCTTGTCCACACACACAGCACGTGTACTGTTTCTCCCCACTGTGAACAGTGCTTTTCCCTTCCATGGTCAAAGGCCGATGATATTCCGTTCCCGATGAATCGAGTGACTCTGTCACATCTTAATGTGATGTTTGGTTTGAGCCTCTGGTCGACAAATCCTCCCCTTTTAATACCCTGTAAAGTGAGTTTCAAACAGGAAAAAGGGTGGGCGAGAGAGAACCCACAAAAACACAAAGGCAGGTTGTGAAATTGAGCTGAATGAACCTGGCTATTTGTGCGGCCATCAGCAGAAAATAAGTGACCATGAAAGCTGTTGGATTGTCGTAATAACCCAACTGGTCACTAATGTCTATAGGATTCACAAAATTCTGGGACCCCCTACTCAATGGACATGTGTCTGGAATTTAAATTGGAACTGTGTTAGACTTTTGGAGGAGAAATGTGGACAGAAATATCTCACTATTAGGTGCCTTTGGACTAAACTAGGGCCTTTTAGATTGAGTTTGGACATTTTAAATTGTATGCTGGGTCTGCATAGGGCTGCTAACCCACCTGAGAGGCAGGCCCCAGGGAGACATTAGCAGTCTAAAAAAAGCCCACTTACCAGGGACCCAGATACATACATATTTTAATAGTTCTTAAAACGGCTATACAGAAAAACCCTGGATTCAGCAAAACACACAATGGACAGTATCAAGACCTGATTACATTCTAACGGCACCATTTGAAAACCCCATCAACACCTTTGGGAATCTTGTATCAGGCTAATACTCAATCAGCCCACCAAAATATCTCACAAAGGGATCACATTAGAGTTGATCAGCCTGCCAACATCGCACAAAAGCAGTCATCAGAAATCAATTGTGCACTCAGGTATAACTGGGGGCCTTGGTGGTGACTTTTGGGCTGTGGTACCTTTTGGGCATAGAAAGTAGGTGCAGGAGTAGGCCATTCAGTCCTTCGAGCCTGCACCACCATGCAACAGGATCATGGCTGATCATTCACCTCAGTACCCCTTTCCTGCTTTCGCTCCATATCCCTTGATCCCTTTCGCCGTAAGGGCCATATCTAACTTCCCCTTGAATATATCAAATGACCTGGCATCAACAACTCTCTGCGGTAGGGAATTCCACAGGTTAACAACTCTGAGTGAAGAAGTTTCTCCTCATCTCAGTCCTAGATGGCCTACCCCTTATCCTTGGACTATGTTCCCTAGTTCTGGACTTCCCCAACATCGGGAACATTCTTCCTGCATCTAACCTGTCCAGTCCCGTCAGAATTTTCTATATATCTATGAGAACCCCTCTCATCGTTCTAAACTCGAGTGAATACAGGCCCAGTGAATCTAGTTTCTCCTCATATGTCAGTCCTGCCATCCTGGGAATCAATCTGGTGAACCTTCGCTGCACTCCCTCAATAGCAAGAACGTCCTTCCTCAGATTAGGAGAACAAAACTGAACACAATATTCCAGGTGAGGCCGCACTACGGCCCTGTACAACTGCAGTAAGACCTCCCTGTCCCTCTACTCAAATCCCCTCGCTATGAAGGCCAACAAAGCATTTGCCTTTTTCACCGCCTGCTGAACCTGCATGCTAACTTTCAATGACTGATGTACCATGACACCCAGGTCTCGCTGCACCTCCCCTTTTCCTAATCTGCCACCATTCAGATAATATTCTGCCTTCGTGTTTTTGCCACGAAAGTGAATAACCTCACCTTATACTGCATCTGCCACGTGTTTGCCCATTCACCTAACCTGTCCAAGTCACCCTGCAGCCTTTTAGCGTCCTCCTCACAGCTCACACTGCCACCCAGCTTAGTATCATCTGCAAACTAGGAGATATTACACTCAATTCCTTCATCCAAATCATTAATATATATTGTAAATAGCTGTGGTCCTAGCACTGAGCCCTGCAGTACCCGACTAGTCACTGCCTGCCATTCTGAAAAGGACCCATTTATCCCGACTCTCTGCTTCCTGTCTGCCAACCAGTTCTCTATCCACGTCAGTACATTACCCCCAATACCATGTGCTTTAATTTTGCACACAAATCTCTTGTGTGGGACCTTGTCAAAAGCCTTTTGAAAGTCCAAATACACCACATCTACTAGTTCTCCCTTGTCCACTCTACAAGTTACATCCTCAAAAAATTCTAGAAGATTTGTCAAGCAGGATTTCCCTTTCATAAATCCACGCTGACTTGGGCCGATCACATCACTGCTTTCCAAATGTGCTGCTATTTCATCTTTCATAATTGATTCCAAGATTTTCCCCACTACTGATGTCAGGCTAACCAGTCTATAATTACCCATTTTCTCTCTCCCTCCTTTTTAAAAAAAGTGGTGTTACATTAGCTACCCTCCAGTCAATAGGAACCGATCCAGAGTCGATCGACTGTTGGAAAATGGTCACCAATGCATCCACTATTTCTAGGGCTACTTCCTTAAGTACTCTGGGATGCAGACTATCAAGCCCCGGGGATGCATTGGCCTTCAATACCATCAATTTCCCTGACACAATTTCCCACCTAATAAGGATTTCCTTCAGTTCCTCCTTCTTACTCGACCCTCGGTCCCCTAGTATTTCCGGAAGGTTATTTGTGTCTTCCTTTGTGAAGACAGAACCAAAGTATTTGTTTAACTGGTCCACTATTTCTTTGTTACACAGTATAAATTCACCTGAATTTGACTGCAAGGGACCTACGTTTGTTTTCACTAATCTTTCACATATATATATAGAAGCTTTTGCAGTCAGTTCTTATGTTGCCAGCAAGCTTCCTCTCATACTCTATTTTCCCCCTCCTAATTAAACCATTTGTCCTCCTCTGCTTTATTACAAAATTACCCCAGTCTTCAGGTTTGCTGCTTTTTCTGGCCAATTTATAAGCCCCTTCCTTGGATTTAACACTATCCTTAATTTCACTTGTTAGCCACGGTTGAGCCATCTTCCCTGTTTTATTTTTACTCCAGACAGGGATGTACAATTGTTGAAGTTCATCCATGTGATCTTTAAATGTTTGCCATTGCCTATCCACCGTCATCCCTTTAAGTATTATTCATCAGTCTATTCTAGCCAATTCATGTCTCATACCATCAAAGTTACCTTTCCTTAAGTTCAGGACCCTAGTCTCTGAATTAACTGTGTCACTCTCCATCTCAATAAAGAATTCTACCATATTATGGTCACTCTTCCCCAAGGGGCCTCGCACAACAAGATTGATAATTAGTACTTTCTCATAACACATCACCCAGTCTCGGATGGCCAGCCCTCTAATTAGGTCCTTGATACATTGGTCGAGAAAACCATCCCTAATACACTCCAGGAAATACTCCTTCACCACATTGCTACCAGTTTGGTTAGCCCAATCAGTATGTAGATTAAAGTTGCCCATGATAACTGCTGAAGAGAGAAAGCAGTGTGCAACTGGTCTAAACTGTGGAGAAATCCTTTGGTGAGCATAGTCCCTGCAATTTCTGAGCCGAGCTCAGTTAGTGTAGTGGTGGGAGGTGTTTTTTTTCCACTGCATAGCCTCTGTACCCGTTGCGTATATGTTTTCCCCCTTTTTCTGTACATTTTGTTATATGCTATTCAGGTAATTAGTGTGGTGTGCTATTTCCTAAATAAAATATTTGTTCTTGCACCAAACAGTTGTCTGTCTACATCTATCACATCTCCTAAATAATTCCAAACCCGAGAACCAGGGAGTGTGACGATTCGGACCATCAAGGTCAGAAAAGGCTGACACACCCACCACCCCCTACATGTCCTTCAGGGACAGGAACTCACCACCCGGTCTGGGCCGACACAAGACTCTGGTCTCTATGCGAGGAGGGAGGGGTGGGCGGGGTGAAGGGGAGGGAATGTATACATCTGCAACTCGACCAGAACTTTGACAGAACCTCCCAAACCCACAACCTCTCCCACCCAGATGGACCAGGGCAGCAGGTGCATGGGAAATCCATCACCTCCAAGTTCCCCTCCAAGTCTCACACCATCCTGACTTGGGCATATATCGCCGTTCCTACATCGTCACTGGGTGAAAATCCTGGAGCTCCTCACCTAACAGCATTGTGGGAGGGCCTTCACCACACGGACTGCAGCGGTTCGAGAAGGCCCACCATCACCTTGTCAAGGGGCAAATGGAAATTGGAAATATATTCTGGCCCGACTGGTGACATCCACATCCCAAGAATGGATTAAAACAAATCTTTATATTGAAAGCCTCGACAGAAATACTTGTTCCTAAAACAATACTCTTCTACATTGTGCAGGCAGTGTCTGTTTCACAACCAAATCTCCCCTAGAATCCACCGCTGTTGACAGTCTCTCATCGGAAATTGTTGGGCCCGACTGGGCCCAGAGGTACTGGGGGTTAAACCCAGCAGCTTCTCCTCCTCTCCACTCCAGCTCAAACTGATGCAACAAACAGACCCACACAGGAGGCCATGGAGCGACTTCTGCATCCAGCACCCACCCTGATACAGAGCGGCTCTGGATTGGTCGCTCTGTGTTTCCAGTATCGATGCACTGAAGATCAGCATATGAGGGAGAAGTGAATAGAGGCTGATGCTGAGAGAGTTAGAACCATAGAATCAGAGAATGGTTACAGCACGGAACAAGACCATTCGGCCCGTCGAGCCTGTGCTAGCTCTCTGCAAGAGCACCTCAGCTAGTCCCACTCCCCTGCCCTTACCCCACAGCCGTGCAAATGTTTTTCTTTCAGATACTTATCCAACTCCCTTTTGAAAGCCGCAATTGAGTCTGCCTCCACCACCCTTTCAGGCCGTGCGATCCGGATATTAACCACTCGCCACGCAAAAAGGTTTTTTCTTGTGTCGCCTTTGGTTCTTTTGCCAATCACCTTAAATCTGTGTCCTCTGGTTCTCGACCCTTCTGCCAATGGGAACAGTATCTCTCGACCACTCATGATTTTGAACACCTCTATCAAATGTCCTCTCAATCTTCCCTGCTCTAAGGAGAACACAAGAAATAAGAGCAGGAGTAGACCATTTGGCCCCTCGAGTCTGCTCCATCATTCAATAAAATCATGGCTGATCTGATCATGGACTCAACTCCACTTACCCCTCGCTCCCATAAACCTTTACTCCCATATCGCTCATAAAATCTGTCTATCTCCGCCTTAAATATATTCAATGATCCAGCCTCCACAGCTTTCTGGGGCAGAGAATTCCACAGAATTAGAACCCTCAGAGAAGAAATTCCTCCTCATCTCAGTTTTAAATGGGCAACCCCTTATTCTGAAACTATGCCCCCAGTTCTAGATTCTCCTATGAATGGAAACACCCTCTCTGCATCCACCTTGTCAAGCCCTCCAGTATCTTTTATGTTTCAATAAGATCATCTCTCATTATTCTGAACTCCAATGAGTATAGGCCCAAACTACTCAACCTTTCTTCATAAGTCAACCCCCTCATCTCAGGAATCACCCAAATGAACCTTCTCTGAACTGCCTCCAATGAAAGTATATCCTTCCTTAAATACAGAGACCAAAACTGTTCACAGTACTCCAGGTGTGGCCTCACCAATACCCTACAGTCGTAGCAGGACTTCTCTGCTTTTATACTCTATCCCCCTTGCAACCCCAGCTGCTCCAGTCTGTCCAGGTAACTGAAGTCCCTCATCCCTGGAATCATTCTCGTAAACCTTTTGTGCACCCTCACCAAGGCCTTCACATTATTCCTAAAGTGTGTTGCCCACAATTGTGCATAATACTCCAGTTGAGGCCGAACCAGTGTTTTGTACAGGTTCATCATAATATCCATGTGTTTGTACTCTATACTTCTATTTATAAACAGGGATACTGTCAAGTGTAGTATAAACAGGGACAGGGTCTAGTGTAATATAAACAGAGGCAGGGTCGAATGTAATATAAACTGAGACTGGGTCATGTGTAATTATAAACAGTGACATGGTCTAGGGTAATATTTAGAATGACTCCTGGCGCCATGAACTAGTGAGTACAGAAATAGGAGGATAGAGCAGATGAATGCCTGGCTGGAGAGATGGTGCAGGAGTGAGGGCTTTAGATTCCTGATGCATTGGGACCGCTTCTGGAGGGAGGTGGGACCTGTACAACCGGACGGGTTGCACCTCAACAGAGCCGGGACCAATATCCTCGTCCGGGGGGGGGGGGGGGGGGGGGGGTTTGTCAGTGCTGTTGGACAGAGGAAAAAAGCAGGAAAAACAGGTAAAAATAACAAATTTAAAGCTCTTTGTCTAAATGCACATAACATTTGTAACAAAATAGATGAGTTGACGGCACAAATAGATACAAATGGGTACGATCTGATAGCCATTACAGAGACGTGGTTGCAAGGTGACCAGGACTGGGAACTAAATATTCAGGGGTATTTGACAATTCGGAAGGACAGACATGAAGGAAAAGGAGGTGGGGTAGCTCTGTTAATAAAGAATTAGATCAGTGCGTTAGTGAGAAACGATATTTGCTCAGAGGATCAAGATATTGAATCAGTTTGGGTGGAGATGGGGAATAATAAAGGGAAAGTCACTGGTGGGCAGAGTCTATAGGCCCCTAACAGTAGCTACACTGTTGGACGGAGTATAAATCAAGAAATAATGGAGGCTTGTAATAAAGGAACGGCAATATTTATGGGTGATTTTAAACTTCATATTGATTGGACAAAGCAAATTGGCCAGGGTAGCCTTGAGGAGGAGTCCATAGAGTGTATCTGGGATAGTTTCCTTGAACAGTATGTTGTGGAACCAACCAGGGAGCAGGCTATCTTAGATCTAGTAGTGTGTAATGAGGCAGGATTAATAAATGATCTCGTACTAAAATGGTTGGTGAGAAAGTTGGTTCTCAAACCAGGGTCCCAAGCTGAAATAAAGGAGACTACAATGGTATGAGGGCAGAGTTGGCTAAAGCGGACTGGGAAAATAGATTAAAGAATGGGACGGTTGATGAGCAGTGGCAGACATGATTGAGAGGGAAGATAGATTATGAAAGAAAACTAGCACAAAATATAAAAACAGATAGTAAGAGTCCTTCATGGTAGAAGACACTAAAAACATCCCAGCAGTGGATAAGCGAGAGATCGGGAGGAACGCAATACAATCACGATCACTAATGACGTAGTGCTAGGTAAAATAATAGGACTAAAGGCAGACAAGTCCCCTGGACCTGATGGCTTGCATCCTAGGGTCTTAAGAGAAGTGGCTGCAGAGATAGTGAATCCATTGGTTGCAATCTACCAAAATTCCCTGGATTCTAGGGCGGTCCCAACAGATAGGAAAGCCGCCAATGTAACGTGCCTATTTGAAAAAGGAGGCAGACAAAAAGCAGGACAATTTAGACCAGTTAGTCTAACATCTGTCATTGGGAAAATGCTGGAGTCGATTATTAAGGAAGCAGTAGCAGGACATTTGGAAAAGCATGATTCAATCAAGCAGATTCAACATGGTTTTATGAAAGGGAAATCATGTTTGACAAATTCGCTGGAGTACTTTGAGGATGTAACAAGCAGGATGGATTAGGGGGAAGCAGTGGGTATGGTGTATTTGGATTTCCAGAAGGCATTCGATAATGTGCCACATAAGAGGTTACTGCACAAGATAAAAGCTCACAGTGTTGGAGGTTATGTATTAACGTGGATAGAGGATTGGCAAACCAACATAAAACAGAGGGTCGGGATAAATGGTAATTTTCCAGTTGGCAAACATGACTAGTGGGGTGCTACAGGGATCGGTGCTGGGTCTTCAACTAATTACAATCCATATTAATGACTTGGATGAAGGGACCGAGTTTGCTGTTGTTACAAAAATTGTGCGGAGGACACAAAAAATCTGCAAAGGGATATAGACATGTTAAGTGAGAAGGCAAACATTCGGCAGATGGAGTATAATGTGGGAAAATGTGAAGTTATCCACTTTGGCAGAAATAACAGAAAAGCAAATTATAATTTAAATGGAGAAAAATTGCAAAGAGCTGCATTACAGAGAGACTTGGGGGCCTTGTGCATGAAACACAAAAAGTTAGTATGCAGGTACGGCAAGTAATCAGGAAGGCAAATGGAATGTTGGCCTGCATTGCAAGGGGGATAGAGTATAAAAGCAGAGAAGTCCTGCTGCAACTGTAAAGAGTATTGGTGAGGCCACACCTGGAGTACTGTGTACAGTTTTGGTCTCCGTATTGAAGGAAGGATATACTTGCATTGAAGGCTGTTCAGAGAAGGTTCACGAGGTTGATTCCGGAGATGGGGGGTTGACTTCTGAGGATAGGTTGAGCCTATACACATTGGAGTTTCGAAGAAATGAGAGGTTATCTTATTGAAACTTAATGATAATGAGGGGGCTCGCCAAGATGGATGCTGAGAGGATATTTCCACTCATAGGGGAAACTAAAACTAGGGGGACATAGTCTCAGAATAAGGAGCCGCCCATTTAAAAGTGAGATGAGGAGGAATTTCCTCTCTGAGGGTGGCAAATCCCTGGAATTCTCTGCCCCAAAGAGCTGTGCAAGCTGAGTCATTGAATAATTAAAGGTGGAGATAGACACATTTTTGAATGATAAGAGAGTAAAGGGTTATGGAGAGCGGGCAGGGAAGTGGAGCCGAGTCCATGATCAGATCAGCCATGATCTTATTGAATAGGGAGCAGGCTCGAGGGGCCAAATGGCCTATTCCTGCTACTATTTCTTATGTTCTTATGTTATAGACTGTTTTCCCTCCACTCCCAATTTTCACCACCAATTCTGGCTGCGTTCAGTTGGATACTCACTGGCTCCCCTCCATCTCCTTCCCTGAAGGTGCTGGCTCTGGCTGGGTTCAGTTCTACACTCACTGGTTATTCTCACTTCCCTCAAGATGCTGACTGTGGCTGGGAACAGTTCCACACTCACTGGTTCCCCTCTCCTCCCCTGAAGATGCTGGTTCTGTCTGGGTTCAGTTCCACACTCACTGGTTCCCCTAGCTCACCTCCGCTGATGGTGCTGACCCTGGCTGGGTTCAGTTCCGCACTCACTGGTTCCCCTCCCTCTCATTACCAGAGGGTGCTGACTGGCTGGGTTCAGTTCTACACTCACTGGTTCCCCTCCCGTGAAGGTACTGACTCTGGCTGGGTTCAGTTCTACACTCACTGGTTCCCCTCCCGTGAAGGTGCTGACTCTGGCTGGGTTCAGTTCTACACTCACTGGTTCCCCTCCCCTGAAGGTGCTGACTCTGGCTGGGTTCAGTTCTACACTCACTGGTTCCCCTCCCCTGAAGGTACTGACTCTGGCTGGGTTCAGTTCTACACTCACTGGTTCCCCTCCCCTGAAGGTGCTGACTCTGGCTGGGTTCAGTTCTACACTCACTGGTTCCCCTCCCCTGAAGGTACTGACTCTGGCTGGGTTCAGTTCTACACTCACTGGTTCCCCTCCCCTGAAGGTACTGACTCTGGCTGGGTTTAGTTCTACACTCACTGGTTCCCCTCCCCTGAAGGTACTGACTCTGGTTGGGTTCAGTTTCAGAAACTGACATAATTCACTTTGTTCCGACACCAAGATAGCAGCGCATGCGCTATGATACTCACTGAACCAAGATGGCGGAGCGATGAACCTGCCTTACTATACGAAGATGGCCGCCGTTAGTCTGGGCCTGTGACCGGGATAAAGCCCCGAAGCTGCAACCGCCGATATTCCGGTTATTATTCCGGGCTTGCGGCGGGCACCGGATGTTTATGAAGCCTCCCCGGCTCCCCGCTGGTCCATTATTCCGCTCCGTCCCGCTGAAAAGGAGACTTCTGAGGAGCCTGTCCAAACCGTGTCTCCTCCGCCATTACACGCTCCGCGCATGCTCCAAACACATCCAAGATCGGCGCCTGCGCACTAAGCTCCTCTAGTCTGGATGCGGCTCATTCTTCCGCGCGGGGCATGCTGGGTACATAAGACCATGAGAAATTGGAGCAGGAGTGGGCCACCCGGACCCCCGAGCCTGCTCCCCATTCAATAAGATCATGGCTGGTCTGATCATCGACTGAGCTCCACTTCTCTGCCCGCTCCCCAGAACCCTATACTCCATTATCGCTCAAAAATATGGCTATCTCCGCCTTAAATATATTCAATGACCCAGCCTCCACTGCTCTCTGGGGCAGAGAATTCCACAGATTTACACCCTCTGAGCGAAGACATTTCTCCTTATCTCAGTTTTGAATGGGCTGAGGAGAAAGGCTGCATTTGTAAATAGAACAGGATTTACTGTGATTGCATTGGCACTGAAACATGTTCACTCCGGCAGCTCTACTTTGTTTCTGATGATCTTAATAACCCCTATACCTGAGCTGGAGATTAATATTGTGTATAAATGTTGAATAAATTATCTTTGTTTCAAACACAGTGTGTCGAATATTTGATTCCTCCATGATCAGAGGAGACTAATTGATGTTCTGTTACTGACTGTTCCATTTTAGTGCTTTTTCTTAATCTAACTTATGTCATTTCTCACCTAGTTCGCCTTCGATCAAACCCCAAACTTGTTCCATTTGAGTACGAGTTGTAGTTGTAGTAGACTTAACTGCAGTGTGTCAGTTTAAACTCAACTGAAATCCTTTGAACCACCCTTTTATTGAACCATCTTGCATAAGGTTCGAAATCCGTTACTTTCTTTAACCCGTTTTTGTAACCGATTGAATTTTACAAACTCATCCACACATTTTGCACGTGATAGCCTGTCAAATATACTGATATTTGTAATTGTCATTGCCACAAACTCCGTTCCCTAGCCACAGACTCCGTCCCTCTCCCCAACTTCTCTCTGAGCCTGAACCAGACTGTTTGCAACCTTGGTGTCATACTTAACCCTGAAATAGGTTTTTTAACCAGATATCCACGGCATAATTAGGACTGCCTATTTCCATCTCTGTAACATCATCCGTCTCCGCTCTTGCCTCAGCTCATCCACTGCTGAAGCCCTCATCCATGCTTTTGTTACTTCTGGACTTGACTATTCCAACGCACTCCTCCCACATTCGACTCTAGATAAACTAGAGTTAATCAAAAATTCGGCTGCCCATGCCCTAACTCGCACCAAGTCCAGCTCACCCATCACCCCTGTCCTCACTGACCTACATTGGCTTCTAGTTAAGCAATGCCTTGATTTTAAAATTCTAATATTTTTAAACCACTCCATGGCGTCATCCCTCCCTAGCTCTGTAAATTCCTCCAGCCCCACAACCACCATCCTGTTCCCCACCCATGAGATATCTGTCTTCCTGAGCATCCCTGATTATAAATGGTGATGGTGCCTTCTGTTGCCCAGGTCCCAAGTTCTGGAAAACCCAGCCTAAACCTTTCTGTCGAACCCATGCTGTACCTGCTCTGGCAGTTTTTGATGGGATAGTGTATAGCAAGCTTTTCTCTCTTATCTAATCCACGCTGTATCTTCCCTCGTAGTGTTTGATGGGACAGTGTAGAGTGAGCTTTACTCTGTATCTAACCTGTGTTGTTCATGCCCTGAGTCTGTTTGATGGGACAGTGTAGAGTGAGCTTTACTCAGTATCTAACTCGTGCTGTACCTGCGATGGGAGTGTTTGATGGATCAGTATATGGAGAGCTTTGCTCTCTGACTAACCCGTGCTGTGTCTGTTGTGCGAATGTTTGATCGGACACCATAGAGGGAGATTAACGCTGTATCTAACCTATGCTGTACCTACCCTGGGAGTGTTTGGGGTAGGCTAGAGTGAGATTTAACCTTTAATAACCCACGCTGTTCCGACCTGGGAATGTCTGGTGAGACAGTGTAGAGGGAGCTTTACTCTGCATTTAACCTGTGTTGTCATCATCATCATCATAGGCAGTCCCTCGGAATCGAGGAAAAATAGAAGGAAGACTTGCTTCCACTCCTGAAGTGAGTTATTTGGTGGCTGACCAGTCCAATATGAGAGCCACAGACTCTGTCACAGGTGGGAAGATAGTCATTGAGAGAAGGGGTGGGTGGGATTGCTTTGCCATATGCTCCTTCCACTGCCTGCGCTTGATTTCTGCATGCTCTCGGCATTTAGACTCGAAGTGCTCAGCGCCCTCCCGGATTCACTGTCTCCACTTAGGGCAGTCTTTGGTCAGGGACTCCCAGGTGTCAGTGGGGATGTCGCACTTTATCAGGGAGGCTTTGAGGATGTCCTTGTAATGTTTCCGCTGCCCACCTTTGGCTCATTTGCTGTGACGGCGCTCCACATAGGGCACTTGCTTTGGGAGTCTCATGTCTGGCATACGAACTATGTGGCCTGCCCAGCGGAGCTGATCAAGTGTGGTCAGTGCTTCAATGCTGGGGACATTAGCCTGGACAAGGACGCTGATGTTGCTGTGCCAGTCCTCCCAGGTGATTTGTCGGACCTAGCGGAGACATCATTGGTGATATATCTCCAGTGACTTGAGGTGTCTACTGTACATAGTCCATTCCTCTGAGCCATACAGGAGGGCGGGTATTACTACAGCCCTGTAGACCATGAGCTTGGTGGTACCTGCCCTGGGAATGGTTGATGGGACAGTGTAAGGGGAGCTTTACTCTGTATCTAACCCGTGCTGTACCTGCCCTGGGAATGTCCAGCAGAACAGTATGGAGGGAGATTTTCTCTGTATCGAACTGATGCTGTATCTGCCCTGGAATGGCTGGACAAGTCAGAGGGAGATGTAGTCTGTGTCTAACCTGTGCTGTACTTGCCCTGGGAACGTATGATGGAAAAGTATAGAGGGAGCTTTACTCTCTATTTAAGCCATGTTGTACTTGCCCTGGGAATATTTGATGGGACAGTGTCGAGGGAGCTTTACTCTGTATCTGACCCATGCTGTATCTTCCCTGCAAGTGTCTGGTGGGAGAGGGTATTGAGATCCTTACTGTGTACCTACTCATGTCCGTTATACTCCGCAGAGGATGAAAACCACACTGTGACTCCGGGAGGAGCTCCTCAGCCACAGGGAGAAGATGGTTGAGGAGGATTCTAGCGATGGCTTTCCCAGGGCGATTCATCTGTAATTGCCGCAGTCGGACTTGTCCCCTAGTTAAAGATGGTCACGATTACTGCATCTCTGAGATCTCCAGGCATGCCTTCCTTCTTCCAGATGAGAGAGATGAGGTCATGCATTTGTGCCAATAGTGCCTCTCCGCCATACTTTAGTGCCTCAGTGGGGATTTCATCCACTCCCATTGCCTTGTTGGTTTTGAGCTGGCAGATGTCCTTTTCCACCTCATACAGGGCTGGGGTTTTGCTGAGATGGTAGTGGGTAGCATGCTGTGGGTTGGAGTCGAGGACACTCGAGTCAAAGGCAGTGTGTCGGTTAAGGAGATCTTCGAAGTGTTCCTTCCAGCGGGTCCTGGCTGCCTCGGTGTCCTTGATGAGTGTTTCCCCATTCTTGGCCAACAGTGGGGTGGTGCCTTGGGTGGTTGGGCTGTAGGTGGCGTTGACTGCGGTGAAGGATCCTCACATATCATGGCTGTCAGCCAGCTGCTGAACCTCCTGTGATTTCTCCACGAACCATCCATGCTTTAGGTCACAGGTTTTTTCTTGGACCTCGGCCTGAAGCCACCTGTAATGCTGCTTTGCTGGTCCTGAGTTGTGTTGTTGTTTTAGGTTCAGAAATGCCCTGCGCTTGCGATTTATTAGCTCTTGGATCTCCTGGTCATTCTCATCAACGATTCCTGGTGTTTCCTCGATCAGGCCAACATCCTCAGCATCAAAGCACTGACCACACTCGACCAGCTGCATTGGGTGGGCCACATTGTTCACAACTATTTTAAGTCGAACAATGATCAAGTGCCCCCTGATTAAAGGGGGGGGGGGGTCACAATCCAGAAACTTTCATTAAAGTGCCCCCTTGTTTTTTTTTTGAGGGCACCAAAAACACAACTTAATAATTCAACATAAAGGGAACCTTTGTCAAATCAAATCAAATTAATTAAAATAAAAATTATTTTCTCTCTTGAAATGATGCACTCCAGTCTCTGCAGTGTCCATCTCTTGTGGACACGGCGTGCTCCAACTCCAGAGATACCCTGGCTCGCCACATTGTTCACATGGCTGACACAAGACTCCAAAAGCAAGCGTTCTGCTCAGAACTCCTACATGGCAAGCGAGCCCAAGGTGATCAGAGGAAACATTTCAAGGACACCTTCAAAGCCTCCTTGATAAAAATGCAGCATCACCACTGATACCTAGGAGCCCTTGGCTAAATTCTGCCCTAAGTGGAGGAAGTGCATCCGGGAGGGTGCTGAGCACCTCAAGTCTCATCACTGAGAGCATGCAGAAACCAAGCGTAGGAGCATGCAGCAATCCAGTCCCACTCACCCTTTCCTTCAATGACCGGCTGTCTCACCTGTGGCAGAGACTGTAATTCCCGTATTGGAATGTTTAGTCACCTAAGAACTCACCTTTAGAGTGTAAGCAAGTCTTCCTTGATTTCGAGGGACTGCCTATGATGATGATAATGTGTACCTAACCTGTGTTGTGCTTGTCCTGTGAATTTTTGGATTGGCTGTTTTGAAAGACGTTTACCCTGCATTTAAATTATGCTGTACTTGCCCTGGGAGTGTTTGAAGGGACAGTGTAGAGGGAGCTTCACTCTATCTCTAACCCCTGCTCTACCTGCTACCGGTACGCTTGCGGCCTGCTGTAAGAGGTTGGCACTGGAGGGACTGGAGTGCATCGTCACCTCGAGCAACCAAATTTTAATTTGATTTAAGTTTACCATCCAAAGTTTAATTAGTTTATTTTGTTGGTTATAGTGCCCTCCTCCCTTTAATCAGCGGCATTTGATTTACAGATTAACAACAAAATAGTTGCGCTGTACCTGCCCTGGGATTGTTTCTTGGGACAGTGCAGAGGGAGCTTTATTCTGTATCTAACCCGTGCTGCACATGCCCTGGGAATACCTGGTGGGACAGTGTGCAGGGACCCTTACTGTGTATTTAACATGTGCTGTACCTGACCTGGGAGTGTTTGATGAAAGTCAGCGTGCAGCAAGCTTTAAATTGTAACTAACCCGTGCTGTACCTGCCCTGGGATTGTTTTGGACAGTACAGAGGGAGCTTCACTCTGTATATAACCCGTGCAGTCTCTGGCGCACTCCTGCTCCTGTTTGTCATGGTCTTATCTACCCAGCATGCCCTACGGGGGAAAATGTGCTGCATCCAGACTGCAGGAGCTCAGTGCGCAGGCGCGGGCCGTGGCTGTGTTTGGAGCATGCGCGGTGCAAGTAATGGCGAAAAAGTCATGTTTTGGACAGGCTCCTCAGGATTCTCTTTTTCAGCGAGACGGAGCGGGGTAAGGGACCAGCGGGGAGCTGGGAAGGCTTCATAAACAACCCGTGCCTGCCGCAAGCCCGGAATAATAACCGGAATATCGGTGGTTGGAGCTTCGGGGCTTTCTCCCGTCACAGGCCCAGGCTAACGGCGGCCATATTTGAGCAGGAAGGCAGATTCAGTGAGTATCAGCGCGCATGCGCGGCCATCTTGGTGCAGGTACAACTTGAGTGATGTCAGTGTCTGGAACTGAACCCAGCCAGAGTCAGTCCCTTCAGGGGAGGGGAACCAGTGAGTGTAGAACTGAACCCAGCCAGAGTCAGTACCTTCAGGGGAGGGGAACCAGTGAGTGTAGAACTGAACCCAGCCAGAGTCAGTACCTTCAGGGGAGGGGAACCAGTGAGTGTAGAACTGAACCCAGCCAGAGTCAGTCCCTTCAGGGGAGGGGAACCAGTGAGTGTAGAACTGAACCCAGCCAGAGTCAGTACCTTCAGGGGGGGAGAACCAGTGAGTGTAGAACTGAACCCAGCCAGAGTCAGTACCTTCAGGGGAGGGGAACCAGTGAGTGTAGAACTGAACCCAGCCAGAGTCAGTCCCTTCAGGGGAGGGGAACCAGTGAGTGTAGAACTGAACCCAGCCAGAGTCAGCACCTTCAGGGGAGGGGAACCAGTGAGTGTAGAACTGAACCCAGCCAGAGTCAGTACCTTCAGGGGAGGGGAACCAGTGAGTGTAGAACTGAACCCAGCCAGAGTCAGTACCTTCAGGGGAGGGGAAGCAGTGAGTGTGGAACTGAACCCAGCCAGAGTCAGTACCTTCAGGGGAGGGGAACCAGTGAGTGTAGAACTGAACCCAGCCAGAGTCAGTACCTTCAGGGTAGGGGAACCAGTGAGTGTAGAACTGAACCCAGCCAGAGTTAGCACCTTCAGGGTGCCCCGCCTCCCGCCACTGATTGGTGCGGAGCAGCGCGCTGGGTGAGCTGGTGCCCCGCGCCGCCTCGCCATTGGCTGTGGGCTGAGTGTTGC
Source organism: Pristiophorus japonicus (assembly GCF_044704955.1). NCBI lineage: Eukaryota > Metazoa > Chordata > Chondrichthyes > Pristiophoridae > Pristiophorus > Pristiophorus japonicus. The sequence continues at coordinate 42,942,235 of NC_091999.1, forward strand.
GGGCTGAGTGTTGCGGTTGGGGGGTTTGTTGGTGGGCTCCGCTCGCAGCCGTTGAGCTCGGGGCCCAGGTGAGGTGAGGCGGAGTTGTGCGCAGGCGCGGGGCCAGCCTATTGTGGGAGATTAGCTGTAGACGGACGATGATTTGCCTCCCCCGCGGAGGATGGATGAGCAGCCCGGGCAGTGCGCCCAGCCTCCCTGAGGACTCACAGACTCACGCTGGCGGTCAGATTTGTCGGCGGGTGGCAGCTGCGGGGCAACTTCGGGCAGGGACGGGCCTTGGTTATTGTCGGGGTTTGCCGGGAGTTTGGCCGCCATCTTTGGGCAGCAGGGGTCCGCCCGCCACGGGGAGCAGGGAGCAACAGGGGCGGTGCTTCCTCAATGTCACAATACTTTCCATTGTCCCGCTGCAGGGCAGGGAGCATGCGCGGCGGCCATCTTACTGCAGGGAGCAGGTGCAGGATGGGGACCAGTGACATGAATACATGAGAACATCAGAAATAGGAGATGAGTCGGCCCTTTGGCCCCTCGAGCCTGCCGCCATTCAATAAGATGATGGCTGCAGCATCTGGGGTGGTTCTCCTTGGAGCAGTGAAACTCTTTTAGAGTCTACCTGTAAAACATAAAAACATTAAACGGTGCCACCCGACCTGGGTGACACTCCAGGCATTTTCAAGGCCCTTTTTTTCCCCCCCTTTTTTTTTTGTGTTTCCTTGGAGCAGTGAAACTCTTGAGTTAACCTGCAAAAACATAAAACATTAAAACCATGCCACCCGACCTGGGTGACACAGCAGACATTTTCAAGGCCCCTTTTTTTTTTTTTTTTTTTTGGGGTCCTTGGAGCAGTGACGGTGCAGGGCAGGTTTAACAGGTGCTCACAATCAGGAAGGCTTTAGATTGAGTCAGGGAACAGAGTGGTTCTGCTCACACAATCAGAGAATGGTTACAGCACGGAAGGCCATTCGGCCCGTCGAACCCTTGCCTACTCCCCTCCCTTTCCCCCGGCCCTGCAAATGTTGTTTTTCAGATACTTATCCAACTTTTTTTTTTGAACGCTGTGATTGGGTCTGTCTCCACCACCCTTTCAGGCCGTGCATTCCGGATCCTAACCACTCGCTGCATAAAATAGATTTTTTTGATGTCACCTTTGGTTCTTTTGCCATTCACCTTAAATCCATCTCCTCTGGTTCTCGACCCCTCCACCAATGGGAACGGTATCTCTCTATCTACTCTGTCCGGACCCCTCACGATTTTGAACACTTCTATCAATTCTCCTCTCAACCTTCTCTGCTCCAAGGAGAACAACCCCAGCTTCTCCAGTCAATCCACGGAACTGAAGTACCTCATCTCGTGAATCATTCTTGTTAATCTTTTCTGCACCCTCTCTCAGGCCTTCACATCCTAATGTGTGGTGCCCAGAATTGGACACAATGCTCCAGTTGAGACCGAACCAATTTTTAGAAAGGTTAATCATAATCTCCTTGCTTTTGTACTCTATGATGCCCAGGATCCTGTCCGTTTTTTTAACTGCTTTCTCAACCTGTCCTGCCACCTTCAGCGATTTGTCCACATATACCCGCAGGTCTCACTGTTCATGCACCCCCTTTAGGATTGTACCCTTTAATTTACATTGCCTCTCCTTGTTTATTTAATCATGCTTTTCTAATTTTATTTCTTAACTCAGATTCACGGCCTCATTTTATTTCTTCCTCCAAGCCCCTCAACTTAATCTGTCAGTGTAATGTTGGCGACTGGTGATTGATTGCTCTGGGAACCAACAGGAAGAGAGGTCAGAGGCCGGAGGGCCCAGGGAGCAGTGTGTTCTTCAACCAATCGCGGTGCTTGAGGGGTGGATCCTGAGTCGGCCGATCAGGTGAGTCTGTGTGAATTCCTGTTAAACAATTCACCTTTTAAAAGTTAAATCGAGATTTCTTTTGTCAACAAAACAGTTTAACATCTGTCAGTATTTTATTTCTATTTATGAGTTACTATTATGAGTTTCAGACACTTCAGTGCCAAGTGGACCAGGTGTTTCAAGGTCATTCATTTCCCTCTTTCCATATCGCTGTTAGTTAAAGGGACAGAGATTGATTTCCCTGCATTATGCATCTTTAGCAGTTAAAGTAACATCCTTCCTGTTGGTAGTGAGTTACATTCTGTGCTGGGCGAGATGGCTGGTGGCATCAGCCTTTAAAATACTCATCCTCTTGTTCAAATCTCTCCAGGGTCTCACCCTTCCCTATCTCGGTAACCTCCTCCAGCCCACCAACCCTCTTAATATTTTTTTTCTTTGGAACAGTGGAGGCTGAGGCAAGACCTTTAATGAGGTGTATAAAATTATGAGCGGCCTAGATAGAGTGGATAGGAAGGACCTATTTCCCTTCGCAGAGGGGTCATCAACAAGCAGAACTTTTTAGCCAGTGCGTAGCAAGCCCAACAACTGGACTTAGTATTAGGGACTGAAGCTGGGCAGGTGGAAGGGGTATCAGTGGGAGAGCATTGGTGCTAGTGATCGTAATTCAGTTAGATTTAGGGTAGTTATGGAAAAGGACAAAGATAGACCAGCAATAAAAGTTCTCAACTGGGGAAAAGCCAATTTTACTAAGCTGATCTGTGATTTAGCCAAAGTGGACTGGAAACAGCTACTTGAAATGGTGAGAGATTGGGAAATGTTGGTGTTTAGAGGGACCTTGGTGTCCTTGTACACGAATCACTGAAAGTTAATATGCAGGTACAGCAAGCAATGAAGAAACCAAATGGTATGTCGGCCTTTATTACAAGAGGATTTGAGGATAAGAGTAAACATAAGAACATAAGAAATAGGAACAGGAGTAGGCCGTATGGCCCCTCGAGCCTGCTCCGCCATTCAATAAGATCATGGCTGATCTGATCATGTACTCCGCTCCACTTACCCGCCCACTCCCCATAACCCCTTATCCCCTTATCGTTTAAGAAACTGTCTATTTCTGTCTTAAATTTATTTCATGTCCCAGCTTCCACAACCGTCTGAGGCAGCGAATTCCACAGATTTACAACCCTCGGAGAAGAAATTCCTCTTTATCTCTGCTTTAAATGGGTGGCCCTTATTCTAAGATCATGCCCTCTAGTTAGAGTCTCTCCCATCAGTGGAAACATCCTCTCTCCATCCACCTTGTCAAGCACCCTCATAATCTTATACATTTCGATAAGATCACCTCTCATTCTTCTGAATTCCAATGAGTAGAGGCCCAAACTACTCAACCTTTCCTCATAAGTCAACCCCCTCATCCCCAGAATCAACCGAGTGAACCTTCTCTGAACGGGCTCTGAAGCAAGTAAATTCTTTCGTAAATATGGAAACCAAAACTGCATGCAGTATTCCAGGTGTGGCCTCACCAATACCTTATATAGCTGTAGCAAGACTTCCCTGCTTTTATACTCCATCCCCTTTGCAATAAAGGCCAAGATACCATTGACCTTCCTGATCACTTTCTGTACCTGCATACTATCCTTTTGTGCTTCATACACAAGTGACCCCAGGTCCCACTGTACTGCAGCATTTTGTAATCTTTCTCCATTTAAATAATAACTTGCTCCAAGACATCTTACTGCAATTATATCGGGCCCTGGTGAGACTACACCTGGAGTATTGTGGACAGTTTGGCTGCTTACCCAAGGAAGGATGTACAGACCATTGAGGATGGTAACGAAGGTTCACCAGACTGAATCCTGGGATGTGGGGATTGTCCTGTGAGCAGAGATTGAGTAGACCAGGCCGATATTCTCTACAGTTTAGAAGAATGAGAGGTGATCTCATTGAAACATAGAAAACTCTTACAGGGTTTGACAGTGTAGCTCAGGGGTGTCAAACATACGGCCCGCGGGCCAGACACGGCCCCCCCAAGCCCCTTCCTCCGGCCCGCCATGTGTTTTAATTTATACACCCCCACTGCCAATCTTTCGCTTGATGACTGGAACACAACCTGAATTTGTCGGCCGTCACGGAACAGGAGGAGGGCGGTGGAGGCACGGGGAAGGTCAGTCGGTGTCCACGGGGAGCAATTCTGGGACATCGAGGGCACTCACACGGACTGTCAATGGGAGATAAGTTTTGAGTGAGGCAGTGAGTGGATAAATACCGAGAGAGAGGGGTAGGAGTGTCGCTGGAACTCCCGGTGATTTAACAGATGATGGGGGTTAGTGCAGGGTAGGTAGTGAGGGGGTTGTGTTCCTGCACTTCTCCCCCCTCCTCGGCCCCAGCGAGGCGCTGATTTAAAAATTCTCAGCCTCCTGTTCAAATCCCTCCCCTCCCCTCCCCTCCCCTCCCCTCCCCTCCCCTCCCCTCCCCTCCCCTCCCCTCCCCTCCCCTCCCCTCCCCTCCCCTCCCCTCCCCTCCCCTCCCCTCCCTATCTCTGTAACCTCCTCCAGCCCTGCACCCCTCCCTATCTCTCGAACCTCCTCCTGCCCTACATCCCTCCCTATCTCTTAAACCTCCTCCAGCCCCTACACCTCTCTCTATCTCTCTAAACCTCCTCCAGCCCCTACACCCCTCCCTATCTCTCTAACCCTCCTCCCTCCCTATACCTCTAACCCTCCTCCAGCCCCTACACCTCTCCATATCTCTAACCCCATCCACCTCCGTATCTCTGTAACCTCCTCCAGCCCTACACCCCTTGCTATCTCTCTAACCTCCCCCTGCCCCTACATCCCTCCCTATCTCTGCAACCTCCTCCAGCACGACAACCCTCCCCCTCTGTAACCTCCTCCAGCACTACATACCTTGGTATCTCTCCAACCTACTCCAGCACCTACATACCTCCCAATCTCTAACCTCCTCCAGCACCTACATACCTCCCTATCTCTAACCTCCTCCAGCACCTACATATCTCCCTATCTCTGTAACCTCCTCCAGCCCGTAGACCCCTCCCCATGTTTGTACTCTCCTCCAATCGCTGCACCCCTCCCGATCTCTGTAACCTCCTCGAGCCCCTAGACCCTTCCTTATCTCTGAAATCTCCTTCAGACCTACACCTCTCCCTATTTCTGTAAACTCTCCAGCCCATACACCCCTCCCTATCTCTAATCTCCTCCATCCCCGACATCTCTCCCTATCTCTGTAACCTCCTCCAGACCCTACACCCCTCCCCATCTGTAACCTCCTCCAGTGCAACACACCTCCACATCTCTCTAACCTCCTCCAGCCCCTACACCCATCCCTATCGCTGTAACCTTCAGAACCTACACAGCTCCCTATCTCTGTAACCTCCTCCAGCACTAGACCCCTCCCTATCTCTGTAACCTCCAGACACTACACCCATCGCTATCTCTATAACCTCCTCCAGACCGACACCCCTCGCTATCTCTGTAACCTCCTCCAATCCTACACCCCTCCTTATCTCTAACCTCCTCCAGCCTAAACCCCTCATCTCTGTAACCTCCTCCAGCCCCTACACCACTCCCTATCTCTGTAACCTCCAGCCCCTACACCACTCCCTATCTCTGTAACCTCCAGCCCCTACACCACTCCCTATCTCTGTAACCTCCAGCCCCTACACCTCTCCCTATCTCTGTAACCTCCTTCAGCACTACACCGCTTCCTATCCGTGTAACCTCCTCCAGCCCTTACACCACTCCCTATCTCTAACCTCGTCGAGCCCCTACAACGTTCCAAACTCTGCAACCACCTCCAGCCCCGACAACCCTCCCTATCTCTTGTAACAACCTCCAGCCCCTACAACCCTCCCTATCTCTGTAAGCTCCACCAGCCCCTACACCCATCCCTATCTCTGCAACTTCCTCCAGCCCTGAACCCTTCCCTATCTCTAACTTCCTCCTGCCCCTACACCCCTCCCTATCTCTGCAACCTCTTCCAGCACCTGCTTATTTCTGTAACCGCCTCCAAACCTACATCCCTCCTTATCTCGAACCGCCTCCAGCCCTGACCAGTTCCCTATCTCTAATTTCCTCCAGCCCCTACACCCCTCCCTTTCTCTGTAACCTCCTCCTGCCCCTACACCCCTACCTTTCTCTGTGACCTCCTCCTGCCCTACACCCCTCCCTATCTCTGTAACCTCCTCCAGACCAGATACCCGTCCCGATCTCCAACCTCCTCCAGCCCCTAAATCCCTCCCTATCTCCGTAACCACCTCCAGCCCGACAACCCTCCCTTTCTCTGCAACCTCCTCCAGCCCTACACCTCTCCCTATATCTGTAACCTCCTCCAGCCCTATACCACTCCCTAGCTGTGTAACCTCCTCCAGCCCTACACCCCTCCCTATCTCTAACCTCCTCGAGCCCCTACAACCCTCCCAATCTCTGCAACCTACTCCAGCCCCTTCACCCCTTCCTCTCTCTTAACCTACAGCCCCTACACCCTTCCCTATCTCTGTAACCTACAGCCCCTACACCCTTCACTATCTCTGTAATCTCCTCCAGCCCTCCACCCCTCCCTATCTCCATAACCACCTCCAATACCAGAACCTTCCCTATCTCTGCAATCTCCTCCATCCCCTTCCTATCTCTGTAACCTCATCCAGCACTGCACACCTCCCTATCTCTGTAACCAGCTGCAGCCCTACAATCCTCCCTATCTCTGTAATCTCCTCCAGACCCTACAAACATCTCTCTCTCTAACCTCCTCCAGCCCTTACACTCATCCTGTTCTTGAAAACCTTCTCCAGCCCTAAACCCCTCCCTATCTCTGTAACCTCCAGCCCCTACATCCCTCCCTCACTGTAATCTCCTCCAGCCCTAAACCCCGCTCTATCTCTAACCTCCTGCAGGTCCTACACATCTCCCTATCTCTGTAACACCCTCCAGCACTACAATCCTCTCCCTCTGTAACCTCCTCCAGCACTAGACCCCTCCCCCTCTGTAACCTCTTTCAGCTTTTACACCCTCCCGATCCCTCTAACCTCCTCCAGCACCTACACACCTCTCTATCTCTCTAACCTCCTCCAGCCCGACACCCCTCTGTATCTCTGACCTTCCCCTTCCCACTGCCCCCCCCCCTTTACAGTTGAGCCACCCATGATGCCTTGGACTTGGCTCTGGCTGTACTCCCTGAGGAACCACCAGTACAGAGAGTGAGATGCACTGAGAGGTGTCCTGCACTACCTGCCTGGTCCTCCATGTCTGTCTGGGCAGTCACCCATTCCCTCTCTGCCTGCACACTCTTATGCTGCAAGGTGACGACCCCCTGAAAGGTGCTATCCACGTAGCTCTCAGCCTCGCGGACGCAGTGACACTCGCTGCTGCTCAAGCTCACAAACCCCATGCTCAAGCATGCCTCCCCCAGCTGAAGTGCCTTACCCCACTCCCGGTGCATGACTCCCCCAGCTGAAGTGCCTTACCGCAGTCCCAGTATATGACTCCCCCAGCTGAAGTGCCTTACCGCAGTCCCAGTATATGCCTCCCCCAGCGGAAGTGCCTTACCCCAGTCCCAGTATATGCCTTACCCCAGTCCTGTTTCTCGGCACCACCTGCATGGAATGATTTGGGCTTAGAGGGGGCGGGCCATGACACGGGGTGGGGCTTGTCGCCTGTCCATCAGAAAAGTGCAGAACAAATAGTTCCCTGCATTAATAAAGCCCGGAGGGGTCACGCAGCCCGAGCGCGGGCCCAGGCTCGAGAGACAACACTCCGCACTATCCGCTACACACACACCCGGGCTCGGTCCCAGGCCCCGAATCGCAGGCCCAGTGTTTGAACCCCTGGTTCCAACCTAGGCATATACTATTGGGCCAGCCTGGGCTCACGCTATTGGGCAGCACAAAAGACCCAGGGTCCGGCGTAATTCAAATGGAGACAGGGTCCGGCGTAATACAAACGGAGACAGGGTCCGGCATAGTTTTACACTGTAAACAAGTATTTAATAACTGAAACAGCGTTTTTGCAATAATAACTGAAAGTGTGACACTATCCCCTCTAACAGAAGCCTTTAACACTTTAACAATACCAGAAACACACTCTATAGAATACAACAGAGACACGATCTACAGTTATAATAATAGAGGTGTGCACTAGAACTGGAACTACAGGGGCAGGTTATTTTCAGGTCTAGTGTAACAATTCCAGAGACAGGGTCCGGAGTAATAACAGCAAATGCATGGCCCACTGTGAGAGTAACAAAGACAGTGTTTGATCCAATAATAACAGAGGCAGACTCGAGTGTAATACTGAACACAATGCTGGATCGAGTGTGATGGTCACACAGGCAGTGTCCAGTGCAACAAAACAAAGATTGGGTCTCCTCTAATAGTGTGTGCAAGTCAGGGCCTATTGCTATAACCTCATTCACCCATCCCCCTGTGCTCACTGACCTACATTGGCTCCCGGTTAAGCAACGCCTCGATTTTAAAATTCTAATCTTTGGTTTCAAAACTCTCCATGGCCTCGCCCCTCCCTATCTCTGTAAACTCTTACAGCCCCACCACCCTCCGAGTTTCTGCACTCCTCCAAATCTGTCCTTGCCCATCCCTGATTTTAATCGCCCCACCATTGGTGGCCGTGTCTTCAGCTGCTGAAGCTCTAAGCTCTGGAATTCCCCCCTAAACCTCCACCTCCTCTTTCAAGGTTCTTTTTAAAAACTACCTCTTCAATCAACCTTTTGGAAATCTGTCCTGATATCTTTCTCTGTGGCTCTGTGTCAAAAATGTTTTCTTATTGATATCGATCGTGTTAAGCACCGTGAGATGTTTCATTGCATTAAAGGCGCTATATTAATGTAAGTTCTGGTTGTTTTCTTGTTGTAACAAATGCTTTGCGGAATGTGTGATAAGAGAGTCAAGGCCCACTGCAGTATGAATGTGTGGGTCAGTGTAATAACACCGGCACGGTCTAGTGTAACGGGAACAGGGAACAGACCCTGTCAGCCTTGGCTCAGTGGTAGCACTCTCGGCCGAGTGAGGGTTCAATTCCCAATCCAGAGCCCGAGCACATCATCTAGGCCCAGACTCCAGGTGTCAGTACAGAGGGAGTGCTGCACTGTCAGAGGTGCCGTCTTTCAGATGAGACATTAAACCGATGCCCTGTCTAGATTTTAAGTTGGATGTAAAAGATCCCACGGCCACGATTCAGAGGAAGAACAGGCGGAGTTCACCCCAGTGTCCTGGGTAATGTGTATCCCTCAACTTACATCACTGAGAACGGATTATCTTGTCATCATTACATGGCTGTTTGTGGGATCCTGCTGTGCACAAATTGGCTGCTGCATTTCCCACATTACATCCCCCCCCCCCCTCGCCCCTTCGTGTCTTGAATTGCCTTCACTGTAATGGAAACTGACAATTGGAACCGGTCAGGATTTGAACGATATTTACAACAGATTCGAGATGTTCTGAGAGTCAGTATCTTTCTCTATTCTGCCCACTCGAGGAGTTAGATGACCAACTTTCTCCTGTGAATATAGAGCTGGAGTATTGGGTCGTGATGTATTCACTAGTTCATCCTGTTGACTCTAAATATTGAGTCTTGTGGTTTCAGACACCAGATAATCTAGCTCAGAACGACAGACTGACTTTTACTGATGTTATTAACAGCACTGCAAACATACAGACAGTATAGTTACCGGATCCAGAGAACAGGGATAATGGAGTGGGTTCCCAGGGCTCCTCTCCCCAGGTGTGTCTAACAAGCTGCGGATACACTGGCGATATTTATACTGAACTTGTTTGCTACATTCCTGATCTGACCCTGTTCAAACCATAACCACAAGGATATCGGTGCATGGTTCTGCCTGTGACCACAGGGCTATGTCACTGTCACACACAGATACTGTTTCCTTGTTTCACATCTCCATACAAACACCATCACTTCACACATCCCCTTTCTACACAATTACAGCCGCCATGAGCAAGGACATAAGCCACATTAAACTACACAAACATTTCATAACAGCAAAGGTTAAACTGGGATAAATGTTCAGTTATTTTCTGTTCAGGCAAAATGCAGAACAATCCAGCAGCTCACCAGCACCTTAACAGCGTCTCATCGGCCGACAGGCTTTCATTAAGTCGGGGCCGTCTGGGGGAGGGGGGGGGCTGTCTGGGGGGGGAGAGGGGCCGTCGGGGGAGAGGGGAGGAGGGGTCGTCTATGGGGGGGGGGTGAGAGGGGAGGGGGGGGGAGAGGGGAGAGGGGAGGAGGGGCGGTCCGGGATGGGGGGGCGGGGGGGGGGGGAGAGTTCCGGGAGGAACCAGCTGGTGCAGGGTCACAGCCCAGCGGGTCAGTGATTGGCTGGTGGATTGGTAAATCTTTTTCTTTTGCTTTTCAGTAGGAAATCTTTGGCATTGTTGGAAGTCGGATCTGCCAGTAAATATATGTGAACTTTATTATCTAAGGAGAGCCAGTTAATTAAATCAGCGGATTGCTGAGTAGTTGCTGGGTGTATTTCTCTAAGGTTTAGAGTTTAGTTCTACTTGATAGTTGTGAGTGTAACTAGAGGGATGACAGAACAGCTCAGTCCCGTGGATTACACATCCTGTGGCATGTGGGAAATCCTGGAAGCTTCACACAGCCGGGACGACCACATGTGCAGGAGGTGTCTCCAGCTGCACCAACTCCAGCTCCGCGTTTTGGAGCTTGAGCGGCGGCTGGAGTCACTGCGGTGCATCCATGAGACTGAGAGCTCCGGGGATCTCACGTGTCTAGAGGTGGTCACCCTGCAGCTTAAGAATGTGCAGGCAGATAGGGATTGGGTGACCCCTGGACAGAAGAGGAGGACTAGGCAGATAGTGCAGGAGTCCCCTGAGTCCATCTCGCTCTCCAACCGGTTCTCTGTTCTGAGTACCAGTGAGGGCGATGGTGGCTCTGGGGAGTGCAGCCAGAGCCAAATCCACGGCACCACGGGTGTCTCAGCTGCACGGGGGGGGAGGAAGAAGAATGGAAGAGCCCTAGTGGTAGTGGATACAATAGTCAGGGGAGCAGACAGGTGTTTCTGCGGCCACAGACGTGACTCCAGGATGGTATGTTGCCTCCCTGGTGCCAGAGTCAAGGATGTCACTGAGCGGCTGCAGGGCATTCTGGGGGGGGGGAGAGGGTGAACATCCGGAGGTTGTGGTCCACATCGGGACCAATGACATGGGTAGAGGAAACTAACAATATTCCGATAGTGGATAGTCAAGAGGCTGTAGGGTGGGGGAGGAACTTAACACAATTACAATCACTAAGGAGGTGGTACTCAGTAAGATAATGGAACTGAAGACAGATAAATCCCCTGGACCTGATGGATTACATCCTCGGGTCTTAAGAGAAGTAGCGGCGGGAATTGTGGATGCATTGGTTGTAATTTACCAAAATTCCCTGGATTCTGGGGAGGTCCCAGCAGATTGGAAAATTGCAAATGTAACGCCCCTTTTTAAAAAAGGCGGCAGACAAAAAGCAGGAAACTACAGACCAGTTAGTCTAACATCTGTGGTTGGGAAAATGTTGGAGTCCATTATTAAAATAGCAGTTGTCGGACATTTGGAAAAGCAAAATTCGGTCAGGCAGAGTCAGCATGGATTTATGAAGGGAAGTCATGTTTGACAAATTTGCTGGAGTTCTTTGAGGATGTCACAAACAGGATGGATAAAGGGGAACCAATGGATGTGGTTTATTTGAATTTCCAGAAGGCATTTGACAATGTGCCACGTAAAAGGTTACTGCACAAGATAAAAGTTCACGGGGTTGGGGGTAATAATTTAGCATGGATAGAGGATTGGCTAACGAACAGAAAATCGAGAGTCGGAATAAATGGTTCAATCTCTGGTTGGCAACCAGTAACTAATGGGGTGCCGCAGGGATCAGTGCTGGGACCCCAACTATTTACAATCAATATTAACGACTTGGAAGAAGGGACCGAGTGTAACGTTGCCAAGTTTGCTGATGATACAAAGATCGGAGGAAAAGCAATGTGTGAGGTGGACACACACAATCTGCAAAAGGACATAGACAGGCTCGGTGAGTGAGCAAATATTTGTCAGATGGTGTATAATGTTGGAAAGTGTGAGATCCTGGACTTTGGCAGAAAACAATCGAAGAGCAAGTTATTATTTAAATGGAGAAAGATTGCAAAGTGCCGCAGTACAACGGGATCTGGGGGTACTTGTGCATGAATCAAGGATAGTATGCAGGGACAGCAAGTGATCAGGAAGGCCAATGGTATCTTGGCATTTATTGCAAAGGGGATGGAGTATAAAAGCAGGGAAGTCTTGCTACAGCTATATAAGGAATCGGTGAGGCCACACCTGGAATACTGCGTGCAGGTTTGGTTTCCATATTTACGAAAGGATATACTTGCTTTGGAGGCAGTTCAGAGAAGGTTCACTCGGTTGATTCCAGGGACGAGGGGGTTGACTTATGAGGAAAGGTTGAGTAGGTTGGGCCTCTACTCATTGGAATTCAGAAGAATGAGAGATGATGTTATCGAAACGCATAAGATTATGAGGGGGCTTGACAAGGTGGATGCAGAGAGGATGTTTCCACTGATGGGGGAGAGTAGAACTAGGGGACATAATCTTAGAATAAGGGGCAGCCCATTTAAAACTGAGATGAGAAGGAATCTCTCTCGGGGTTGTAAATCTGTGGAATTCACTGCCTCAGAGAGCTGTGGAAGCTGGGACATTGAATACATTTAAGACTGAAATAGACAGTTTATTAAATGATGAGGGGATAAGGGATTATGGGGAGCGGACAGGGAAGTGGAACTGAGTCCATGATTGGATCAGCCATGATGGTGTTAAATGGCGGAGCAGGCTCGAGGGGCCGGATGGCCCACTGTTGCTCCTATTTCTGATGTTCTGATGTTCTAACCCGTCCAAGATGTCGGCCAGTGACCCCGCTGACCCGGGCCTGTCACCACGGGGCAAACCCGGGGCCTCTGGGCTGTGATTGGGGCCTGGGGCCTACAGCAGGTGTTTGACGTTCACCCGCCCACTCGTGGCTCCAATTCCTGCCCTGCACCGACAGTCGACTGTCTCCTGTCCGCCATCATCCGGGATCCACCAACTGTGGCCGCCGCAACCCGTCGTGCTCAGTGCGGGAGATCCGGGCCCAGCCCCGCCCACTGGGGGGGCAAGCCCCGCCCCTCGCTCACTCCGATTGGTTGGAGGACCAACTGCTCGCTCAGTCCTCCAGCCCTGCTCCTCGCTCTTCCTATTGGCCCAGAGCTGGCCTTGCCAGTGACACCCATATCTCATGTCCCATGAACAAATAAAAAAACAAGTCAGCTTTGTTTCAAACGCACAGTTGAGTATTTGTTTCTAATTGATGTCCTGTTACCGACTGTTCAATTTTGGGACCTTTTCTCCTTTCTAACTCTGGATTATTTCAGTTCTCATACCTTCGGTTACTCTCAGGGACAAGTGCCAGTTCCCCATACTTTCCAGAGTCCCTCTCCGAGCTTTGGTATCAAGGGAAGGTGTCTGCAACACACCCGGGATCACTAAACACAAAACCCAGTCTGTTAATCACTTTCAGATACTGGACTTAGTGTGTGCCCCACAGCATCTCTCTCACCTTCGATGTGTGAATGGAGCATCACGCCTACAAACCTGGTTTTAAATTTAAATGCACTCAGCAAATGTACTTAATGAAAGCCTGTCGGCCGATGAGACGCTGTAAAGGTGCTGGTGAGCTGCTGGATTGTTCTGCATTTTGCCTGAACAGAAAATAACTGAACAGTTATCCCAGTTGAACCTTTGCTATCAGAAAATGTTTTTGTACTTTAATATGGCTCATGTCCTTGCTGATGTCAGCTGTAATTGTGTAGAAAGGGGATGTGTGAAGTGATGTTGTTTGTATGGAGATGTGAAACAAGGAAACGGTATCTGTGTGTGACAGTGACACAGCCCTGTGGTCACAGGCAGAACCATGCACCGATATCCTTGTGGTTATGGTTTGAGCAGCGTCAGATCTGGAATGTAGCAAACAAGTTCAGTATAAATATCGCCAGTGTAACCGCAGCTGGTTAGACACACCTGGGGAGAGGAGCCCTGGGAACCCACTCCAGTATCCCTGTTCTCCGGATCCGGTAACTATACTGTCTGTATGTTTGCAGTGCTGTTAACAACGTCAGTAAAAGTCAGTCTGGTGTTCTGAGCATGATTATCTGGTGTCTGAAACCACAAGACTCAATATTTAGAGTCAACAGAATGAACTAGTGAATACATCACGACCCAATACTCCAGCTCTATATTCACAGGAGAAAGTTGGTCATCCAACTCCTCGAGTGGGCAGAATAGAGAAAGATACTGACTCTCAGAACATCTCGAATCTGTTGTAAATATCGTTCAAATCCTGACCGGTTCCAATTGTCAGTTTCCATTACAGTGAAGGCAATTCAAGACACAAGAGGGGCTGGGAGTAGGGGTGAAGGAGGGGTTGGGGTTAGGGGCGTTGGGGTGAATGAGGGGATGCGGTGAGGGGGGTAGGAGAGTAGGGGTGAAGGAGGGGTTGGGGTGAGGGGGTTGGAGAGTAGGGGTGAAGGAGGGGTTGGGGTGAGGGGGGTTGGAGAGTAGGGGTGAAGGAGGGGTTGGGGTGAGGGTGGTTGGAGAGTAGGGGTGAAGGAGGTGTTGGGGTGAGGGTGGTTGGAGAGTAGGGGTGAAGGAGGGGTTGGGGTGAGGGTGGTTGGAGAGTAGGGGTGAAGGAGGGATTGGGGTGAAAGGGGTTGGGGTGCGGGGGGTTTTGAGAGTCGGGGTGAAAGAGGGGTTGGGGTCAGGTGGGGATGGAGAGGAGATGTAATGTAGGAAATGCAGCAGCCAATTTGTGCACAGCAGGATCCCACAAACAGCCGTGTAATGATGACAAGACAATCCGTTCTCAGTGATGTAAGTTGAGGGATACACATTGCCCAGGACACCGGGGTGAACTCCGCCTGTTCTTCCTCTGAATCGTGGCCGTGAGATCTTTCACATCCAACTTAAAATCTAGACAGGGCATCGGTTTAGTGTCTCACCTGAAAGACGGCACCTCTGACAGTGCAGCACTCCCTCTGTACTGACACCTGGAGTCTGGGCCTAGATGATGTCCTCGGGCTCTGGATTGGGAATTGAACCCTCACTCGGCCGAGAGTGCTACCACTGAGCCCAGGCTGACAGGGTCTGTTCCCTGTTCCCGTTACACTAGACCGTGCCGGTGTTATTACACTGACCCACACATTCGTACTGCAGTGGGCCTTGACTCTCTTATCACACATTCGGCAAAGCATTTGTTACAACAAGAAAACAACCAGAACTTACATTAATATAGCGCCTTTAATGCAATGAAACATCTCACGGCACTTAACACGATCGATATCAATAAGAAAACATTTTTGACACAGAGCCACAGAGAAAGATATCAGGACAGATTCCCAAAAGGTTGATTGAAGAGGTAGTTTTTAAAAAGAACCTTGAAAGAGGAGGTGGAGGTTTAGGGGGGAATTCCAGAGCTTAGAGCTTCAGCAGCTGAAGACACGGCCACCAATGGTGGGGCGATTAAAATCAGGGATGGGCAAGGACAGATTTGGAGGAGTGCAGAAACTCTGAGGGTGGTGGGGCTGTAAGATTTTACAGAGATAGGGAGGGGCGAGGCCAGGGAGAGTTTTGAAACCAAAGATTAGAATTTTAAAATCGAGGCGTTGCTTAACCAGGAGCCAATGTCGGTCAGTGAGCACAGGGGGATGGGTGAATGAGGTTATAGCAATAGGCCCTGACTTGCACACACTATTGGAGGAGACCCAATCTTTGTTTTGTTGCACTGGACACTGCCTGTGTGACCATCACACTCGATCCAGCATTGTGTTCAGTATTACACTCGAGTCTGCCTCTGTTATTATTGGATCAAACACTGTCTTTGTTACTCTAACAGTGGGCCATGCATTTCCTGTTATTACTCCGGACCCTGTCTCTAGAATCGTTACACTTGACCTGAAAATAACTTTCCCCTGTAGTTCCAGTTCTAGTGCACACCTCTATTATGATTATAACTGAAGATCGTGTCTCTGTTGTATTCTATAGAGTATGTTTCTGGTATTGTTAAAGTGTTAAAGACTTCTGTTAGTGTGACACTATCACCTCTTTCAATTATTATTGCCAAAAAATTATTTCAATATTCAAGACTTGTTTTTAGTGTAAAACTAGGCTTTGTGTCAGTTATTAATGCACCATACCCTGTCTCTGTTTATATTACACTGGATCCTGTCTCTGTTTATATTACACTGGATCCTGTCTCTGTTTATATTACACTGGATCCTGTCTCTGTTTATTTTACACTGTGCCCTGTCTCTGTTTATATTACACTAGACCCTGTCCCTGTTTATATTATACTGGATCCTGTCTCTGTTTATATTACACTAGACCCTGTCCTGTTTATATTACACTAGACCCTGTCCCTGTTTATATTACACTAGACCCTCTCTCTGTTTATATTACACTAGACCCTGTCTCTGTTTATATTACACTAGACCCTGTCTGTGTTTATATTACACTGGGCCCTGTCTCTGTTTATATTACACTAGACCCTGTCCCTGTTTATATTACACTAGACCCTGTCTCTGTTTATATTACACTGTGCCCTGTCTCTGTTTATATTACACTAGACCCGGTCTCTGTTTATATTACACTGGACCATGTCTCTGTTTATATTACACTAGACCCTGTACCGGTTTATATTACACTAGACCCTGTCTCGGTTTATATTGGGTCTTTTGTGCTGGCCCAATAGGGTGTGTCCAGGCGGGCCCAATAGTGTGTGCCGGGCCTGGAACCGGGGGGTGAATACGGGGCCTCCCGGCTGTGAGTCGTGGCCTGGGCCTGAGCCCGGGAGTGTGTGAAGCAGATGGTGCGGAGTGTTGTCACTCCGGCCTGGGCCCGCACTCGGGCTGTGTGACCCCCCCTTCCGCCTTCCGCCCCCCGCCCCCCCCCCGGGTTTATTTAACCCAAGGGAACTATTGGTTCTGCACTTTGAGACCGACAGGCGACAAGCCCCGCCCACTGTCTAGCCTCCCCCCATCCCCGAATCATTCCATGCAGGTGGTGCTGAGAAACAGGACTGGGGGAGGCATGTACTGGGACTGGGTTAAGGCACTTCAGCTGGGGGAGGAATGCACTGGGACTGGCGTAAGGCACTTCGGCTGGGGGAGGCATGCACTGGGACTGGGGCAAGGCACTTTGGCTGGGTGAGGCATGCATTTCAAGAGATGGAACCCTGTGAGGTGGAGCAAACATTGCAGCGTTTGGGAATGACATGGATTCATTCAGGCCGGGCAGCGTGGATTATTTCAGGGAATAACAGTTGAGTTGTTTTTGTTTAAACAGATGAAACCCTGTCATTGTGGAACAACCACGCTTCTCGTGCCCTGGTCAAGTACATGTGCAATAAGTGTCGTCATCTGGAGGAGCTCGATCTCTGGGTTTCGGAGCTTGAGCAGCAGTGAGTGTCACTGCATCCGCGAGGCTGAGAGCTACATGGATAGCACCTTTCAGGGGGTCGTCACCTCGCAGCATAAGAGTTTGCAGGCAGAGAGAGAATGGGTGACTGCCCAGACAGACATGGAGGACCAGGCAGGTAGTGCAGGATACCTCTCAGTGCATCTCACTCTCTGTACTGGTGGTTCCTCAGGGAGTACAGCCAGAGCCAAGTCCAAGGCATCATGGGTGGCTCAACTCTACGGAACGGGGGGAAGGGCAAGGTTAGGTCGGCAATATTGAAAGGGATTTCAATAGTTACAGGAACAGACTGACCTTTCTGCGGCCACCGACATAACTCCAGGATGGTAGTTTGTCTTCCTGGTGCCAGGGTCAAGGATATCATTGAGAGACTGCAGGACATTCTGAGGGGCGAGGGTGAACAGACAAATTCCTGAGGGACTGGGGACTGTATAAGCCGGATAAGGTCACACCTCAACAGGGCCCCTACCATTATCCTCCCGGGGGTTTGCTAATGCTGTTGGGGAGGGTTTAAACTTGCTTGGCAGGGGGATGGGAACCTGAGCGTAGATTCAGGAGGGAGAGAAGCAAAGCTTGGAAATGAGAGCAGAAAATTCGTAAATGAGTTTGGAAGGCAGAGGAAACAAAGGCTAGAAAATCGACAACAAAGGAGTTTGGCCGTGCTTAATGGTATATACTTCAATGCAAGAAGTCTAGGGGATAAGGCAGATAAGCTGAGGTGTTGTTACAGCAGTGAGGAGGGATGAGATGTTGGAAGGATCATCAAATGAGGCCATATGTGTTGAACTGATGAACAAAAACGGGGCAATCACAATGTTGGGAGTGTACTATAAACAGTCAGAGGGAGATAGAAAAGCAAATATGGAGGAAGGTTTCTGAGAAGTCCAAAACCAATAGGGCAGCAATAGTCGGGGATTTCAACGACCGCAGAATCATAGACATTTACAGCACAGAAGGAGGCCATTCGCCCACTGTGTCTGTACCGGTCGAAAAAGAGCTATCCGGCCTAATCCCACTTTCCAGCTCTTGCTCCACAGCCTTGTGGGTTATGACACTTCCAGTGCATATCCAAGTATGTTTCAAATGTGGTGAGGGTTTCTGCCTCTATCACCCTTTCAGGCAGTGAGTTCCAGACCCCCACCACCCTCTGGATGAAAAGTTTCTGCTCAACTCCCCTCGAATCCTTCTACCAATTACTTTAAATCTGTGCCCCCTGGTTATTGACCTGTCTGCGAAGGGAAATAGGTCAGTTCAGAGAAGGTTCACAAGGTTGATTCCTGAGATGAAGGGGTTGTCATATGAGGATAGGTTGAGCCTGTACTCATTGGAGTTTAGAAGACTGAGAGGTGATCTTATTGAAATGTATAAGATGCTGAGGGGGCTTGACAGGTTTGATGCAGAGAGGATGTTTCCCCTCGTGAGGGAAACTAGAACTAGGGTGCATAGTTTCAGAATAAGGGGTTGTCCATTTAAAATGGAAATGAGGAAGAATTTCTCTCCCAGAGGGTCGTGAATCTTTGGAATTCTCTGCCCCAGAGAACTGTGGAGGCTGGTCATTGAACATATTTAAGGTGGAGATCGACAGATTTTGGATAGATAAAGAAGTCGACAGTTTATGCGAGTGGGCAGGGAAGTGGAGTTGGGACCAAGATCAGATCAGCCATGATCTTATTGAATGGCGGAGTGGGCTCGAGGGGTCCGATGGCCTACTCCTATTTATTTGTCCTCATGTTCTTGTGTCCTTCCTATCCACTCCATCTGGGACCCTCCATAATTTTGTACGCAATTCTATCCTCAGTCTCCTCTATTCCAAAGAAAATAACACCAGCCCATCTAAAATTCTTCAGCTAAAATTCTTTAGTCCAGGCAACATCCTTGTAAATCTCATCTGTACCCTCTCCAGTGCAAAGACATATTTCCTGCACTGTGGTAACCAGAACTGTGTGAATACTCTAGCTGTGGTCTAACTAGTGTTTTACACAGTCCAAGCATAACCTCCAGAGTCTGGAACTTACTGCCTGAAAGAACAGTAGAGGCAGAAACCCTCATCGCATTTACCGAAGTACTTGGATACGCACTGGAAGTGCCGTAACCGACAGGGCTCTGAACCAAGAGCTGGAAAGTGGGATTAGGCTGGATAGCTCTTTTTCAGCCACAGACACAGTGGACCAAATGGCTTCCTTCTGTGTTGTAAACTGCTATGATTCCATGTCACCAATCCCCTCCTGTCTGATATAAACCCACCCCACAGTCACTGACACCAATCTCCTCCTTTCTGATATAAACCCACCCCACAGTCACTGACACCAATCCCCTCCTGTCTGATATAAACCCACCCCACAGTCACTGACACCAATCCCCTCCTGTCTGATATAAACCCACCCCACAGTCACTGACACCAATCCCCTCCTGTCTGATATAAACCCACCCCACAGTCACTGACACCAATCTCTTCCTGTCTGATATAAACCAACCCACAGTCACTGACACCAATCCCCTCCTGTCTGATATAAACCCACCCCACAGTCACTGACACCAATCCCCTCCTGTCTGATATAAACCCACCCCACAGTCACTGACACCAATCCCCTCCTGTCTGATATAAACCCACTCCACAGTCACTGACACCAATCCCCTCCTGTCTGATATAAACCAACCATCATTATAGGCAGTCCCTTGGAGTCGAGGATGACTTGCTTCCACATTACAAATGAGGTCTCAGATGTCTGTTAGGTCCAATGCGGGAGCTACAGTCTCTGTCGCAGGTTGGACAGACGGTGGTTGAAAGTACGTTGGTTGAAGTGCCGGTTTGTTGAAGTGCTTGGGTTGTCGTCTGCTCCTTCCGCCATCAGCACTTGGTCTCCGCTTGCTCCAGGTGGAGAGACTCGAAGTGTTCGACGCCCTCACGGATTATTCTCTTCCACTCTGAGCGATCTTGTGCCAGGGATTCCCAGGTGTCGGTGGGGATGTTGAACTTCTTCAAGGAGGCCTTGAGGGTGTCCTTGACTTATGACTTAGGCGACCGAAGGCTGTGCTGACACACAGAAGGTGGTGTTGGACCTAGTCATTGATATGTGCCCTTGTTGACAGCAGGCTCCCGAGATATGAAAAATGGACCATTTTGCCAAAGGCCTCATCGTGGATTTTGATCACTGGGGTGGGGTGGGGGTGAAGGGCAGTGCTGTGTGGTGGGGATAGGTTGATGGAGCACCTTTCTTTTACAGAGATGTTTAGTGTAAGGCCTATGCTCTCAGACACTACGGTGAATGTGTTGACGATGGTTTGGAGCTCGTCCTCTGAGTGAGCGCAGACACAAGCATCATCTGCATATTGTAATTCGATGACAGAGGATGGCACGACCTTGGATCTGGTCTGAAGGTGATGGAGGTTGAACAGTTTCCCATTTATTCTGTAGATTATCTCCGCTCCAGCAGGAAGCTGACTGACGGTGAGATGTAGCAATGCAGCAAGGAAGATGGAGAAGAGCGTGGGTGCAGTGACACAGCCTTGCTTCACCCCGGTCCGTACATGAATTGGGTCTGTGGTGGATCCATTGCTCAGGATCACAGCTTGCATGTTATCACCAAGCAAGTGGAGGATGGTGACAAATTTTGAGGACAGCCGAATTTGAAAAGTACACCCCATAATCCCTCACGGTTGACAGTGTCAAAGAAGGTTGAATTAACCCCACAGTCACTGACACCAATCTCCTCCCATGTGATATAAACCAATCCTTGTCACTGGCACCAAGTGGACTGGGAAAATATGTAAAAGGGTAAGACTGTAGAAATGCATTGCGAAACATTTAAGGAGATATTTCATAATCTCAGCAGAGAAATAAAGATACTAAGAGAAGGATGAACCATCCCTGGCTAACGAAGGATGCAAAGGATGGTATCAAATTGAAAAAAAACACATACATTGTTGCCAAGGACAGTGGAAAGCCAGAGGATTGGGAAATGTTTAGAAACCAGCAAAGGACGACTAAAAATAATGATAAAGACGAGATGATAGCATACGAGATCAAACTAGCAAGAAATATAAAAACAGGCAGTAAGAGCTTCTGCAGATAGTAGCTAAAGGAAACATTGGTCCCTTAGAGGATGGGACTGGAGAATTAATATTGGGAAACACAGAAATGGCAGAGACTTTGAACAAATATTTTCTATCGGTCTTCACGATAGAGGACACTAAAAACATCCCAATAGTTGATAAGAGTTATTGCTGGGGGCAAGGACCTTAAAAGAATCACTCTCACTGTCACTGGAGATAAAGTACTCAGCAAACTTATGGGATTAAAGGTGGACAAGTCCCCTGGACATGATGGCATGCATCCCAGGGTCTTAAGAGAAGTGGCTGCAGAGATAGTGGATGCACTGGTTGTAATCTACCAAAATTCCCTGAATTCTGGAGCGGTCCCAGTGGACTGGAAACTGGAAATGTAACATCCTTGTTGAAGAAAGGAGGGAGACAGAAAGCAGTAAACTATAGACCAGTTAGCCGACCATCTGTCAATGGGAAAATACTGGAGTCCATCATTAAGGAAGTAGTAGCAGGACATTTAGAAAATCATATTGCAGTCAAGCAGAGTCAGCATGGTTTTATGAAAGGGAAATTATGGTTGACAAATTTGCTGGAGTTGTTTGAAGATGTAACGAGCAGAGTGGATAAAGGACAACCCGTTGATGTTGTATATTTGGATTTCCAGAAAGTATTCGATAAGGTGCCACACAAAAGGTTACTGCACAAGCTAAGAGCTCACGGGGTTGTCGATACTATTTCAGCATGGATCGAGGATTGGGTAACACACAAAACACAGAGTCGGGATAAATGGGTCATTTTCAGGTTGGCAAACTGTAACTAGTGGGGTGCCGCTGGGATCTCAACTATTTATAATTGATATCAATGACTTGGATGAAGGGACCCAGTGTAACGCAGTCAAATTTGCTGCTGATACAAAGATAGGTGGGAAAGCAAGTTGTGAGGAGGACGCAACAAATCTACAAAGGGATATAGACAGGCTCAGTGAGTGGGGGAAAATCTGGCAGATGGACTATAATGTGGTAAATGTCAGGTTATCTCCTTTGGTAGGAAAAATAAAAAAGCAAATTATTATTTAAATGGACGATTACAAAATACTGTTATACAGAGGGATCTGGGGTTTCTTGTACATGGAACTCAAAAAGTTAGTGTGCAGGTTCAGCAAGTAATCAGGAAGGAAAATGGAATGCTGGCCTTTATTGCAAGGGCGACGGAGTATAAAAGTCGGGGAGTCCTGCTACAACTGGACAGGGCGTTGGTAAGACCACACCTGGAGTACTGCGTACAGTTTTGGTCTGGACTTGTCTCCATTCCCGTGCTGAGGGGATTGCTACACCAGACGGGAGGGCAACCAGGAAGTGAACCTGAAGGTACCTTCTGTGGCTGGGTTCAGTTCTATACTCCATGCTTCCCCTCCCTCCCATCTCTCCCCCTCCCTCCCATCTCTCCCCCTCCCTCCCATCTCTCCCCCTCCCTCCCTCCCATCTCTCCCCCTCCCCTGAAGGTGCTGACTCTGGCTGGGTTCAGTTTTACAGCGACATTGACCTATTTTGGTCAGAGACACACCTGCTCGGCCCGACGCAAGCTTTCATGACATTTAACATTGCTTCTAAAACATGGTGTTGATAGTGCATTAATACAACTTTGCTCGAATTGTGTGGTTTGTACATCTCAACCACAATGTTTGTGACATTTCCAGAGAAGTGCACACCTCGCGGTCTCAGCTGACTGGTTTACATTCTAGCAGCCGAACATCCTGTCCCATGCGATTTCTTGGAACATTGTCTGTGATGTACTTTATTATTACAGCTCCATCCTCCTGTTGCTCGGGCAACCGGGTTTGCTGCTGTCCTACTTTGACTATTGCCAGGGTCTTTCGACAGTGAGATTCTAAAATCCAATTTAATCGACAATCACTGGTTGCCCTCTGTCCCCTCCCCTGAAGGTGCTGACTGTGGCTGGGTTCAGTTCTACACTCACTGGTTCCCCTCCCCTGAAGGTACTGACTCTGGCTGGGTTCAGTTCTACACTCACTGGTTCCCCTCCCCTGAAGGTACTGACTCTGGCTGGGTTCAGTTCTACACTCACTGGTTCCCCTCCCCTGAAGGTACTGACTCTGGCTGGGTTCAGTTCTACACTCACTGGTTCCCCTCCCCTGAAGGTACTGACTCTGGCTGGGTTCAGTTCTACACTCACTGGTTCCCCTCCCCTGAAGGTACTGACTCTGTCTGGGTTCAGTTCTACACTCACTGGTTCCCCTCCCCTGAAGGTGCTGACTCTGTCTGGGTTCAGTTCTACACTCACTGGTTCCCCTCCCCTGAAGGTGCTGACTCTGGCTGGGTTCAGTTCTACACTCACTTGTTCCCCTCCCCTGAAGGTGCTGACTCTGGCTGGGTTCAGTTCTACACTCACTTGTTCCCCTCCCCTGAAGGTGCTGACTCTGGCTGGGTTCAGTTCTACACTCACTGGTTCCCCTCCCCTGAAGGTGCTGACTCTGGCTGGGTTCAGTTCTACACTCACTGGTTCCCCTCCCCTGAAGGTACTGACTCTGGCTGGGTTCAGTTCTACACTCACTGGTTCCCCTCCCCTGAAGGTGCTGACTGTGGCTGGGTTCAGTTCCAAACTCATAAGAACATAAATAGGAGTAGGAGTAGGCCATACAGTCCCTCGAGCCGACTGCACCATTAAATACAATCATGGCTGATCTGACCATGGACTCAGTTCCACTTTCCTGTCCGCTCTCCATAACCCCTTATTCCCTTATCGGTTGATAAACTGTCTATTTTTGTCTTAAATTTATTAAATGACCCAGCTTCCACAGCTCTCTGAGGCAGTGAATTCCACAGATTTACAACTTTGAGAAGAAATTCCTCCACATCTCAGTTTTAAATGGGCGCCCCTTTATTCTAAGATTATGCCCTCTAGTTCTAGTCTCCCCCATCAGTGGAAACATTCTCTCTGCATCCACCGTGTCAAGCCCCCTCATAATCTTATACGTTTCGATGTGATCACCTCTCATTCTTCTGAACTCCAACCTTCTCAACCTTTCCTCATAAGCCAACCCCCTCATCTCCGATCAACCTACTGAACCTTCTCTCAACTGCCTCCAAAGCAAGTATATCCTTTCGTAAATACGGAACACAAAACTGCATGCAGTATTCCAGGTGTGGCCTCACCAATACCCTGTATAACTGTAGCAAGACTTCCCTGCTTTTATACTCCATCCCCTTTGTAATAAAGGCCAAGAGTCCATTGGCCTTCCTGATCACTTGCTATACCTGCGTACTAACATTTAGCATGTCAGGCACAAGTTCCCGCAGGTCCCGTATACTGCAGCAGTTTGCAATTTTTTTCCATTAAATAATAACTTGCTCTTTCATTTTTTTCTGCCAAAGTGCATGACCTCACACTTTCCAACTTTATATACTATCTGCCAAATTTTTGCCCACTCACTTAGCCTGTCTATGCCCTTTTGCAGATTTTTTGTGTCCTCCTCACACGTTGCTTTTCCTCCGATCTTTGTTTCATCAGCAAACTTGGCTGCATTACACTCGGCCCCTTCTTCCAAGTTGTTAATATAGATTGTAAATAGTTGGGGTCCCAGCACTGATCCCTGCAGCACCCCACTAGTTACTGGTTGCCAACCTGAGAATGAACCATTTATCCCAATACTCTGTTTTCTGTTAGTTAGCCAATCCTTTGTACATGCTAATATATTGCTCCCAACCTCCTCAATATTTCCTCATAAGTCAACCCCCTCATATACGGAATCAACCTTGTGAACCTTCTCTGAACTGCCTCCTCTCCTCCACTGAAGATGCTGACTCTGTCTGGTTTCAGTTCTAAACTCACTTGTTCCCATCCCTCTCCTCCCCTGAAGGTGCTTACTCTGGCTGGGTTCAGTTCGGCAATCACTGGTTTCCCCTCCCCTGAATGACCTGACTCTGGCTGGGGTCAGGTCTACACTCACTGGTTCCCCTCCCTCTCGTCTCCTGCAGGTACTGACTCTGGCTGGGTTCAGTTCGACACTCGGTTCCCTTCGCATTCCTCCTCTGAATGTGCTGACTCTGGCTGGGTTGAGTTCTACACTCACTGGTTACCCTCCCCTGAAGGTACTGACTCTGGCTGGGTTCAGTTCTACACTCACTGGTTCCCCTCCCCTGAATGTGCTGACTCTGGCTGGGTTCAGTTCTACACTCACTGGTTCCCCTCCCCTGAAAGTACTGACTCTGGCTGGGTTCAGTTCTACACTCACTGGTTCCCCTCCCCTGAATGTGCTGACTCTGGCTGGGTTCAGTTCTACACTCACTGGTTCCCCTCCCCTGAAAGTACTGACTCTGGCTGGGTTCAGTTCTACACTCACTGGTTCCCCTCCCCTGAATGTGCTGACTCTGGCTGGGTTCAGTTCTACACTCACTGGTTCCCCTCCCCTGAAGGTACTGACTCTGGCTGGGTTGAGTTCTACACTCACTGGTTCCCCTCCCCTGAAGGTACTGACTCTGGCTGGGTTCAGTTCTACACTCACTGGTTCCCCTCCCCTGAAGGTACTGACTCTGTCTGGTTTCAGTTCTGCACTCACTAGTTAACATAAGAACATAAGAAATAGGAGCAGGCATAGCCCATACAGCTCCTCGAGCCTGCTCCTCTATTTAATACGATCACGGCTGATCCGATCATGGACTCGGGTCCACTCCCCTGTCCGCTCCCCATAACCACTTATTCCCTTAGCGTTTATGAAACTCTGTTTCTGTCTTAAATTTATTCAATGTCCCGGCTTGCACAGCTCTCTGAGGCAGTGAATTCCACAGATCCACAACCCTCTGCGAGAAGAAATGTCTTCTTTTAAGTGGGCGGCCCCTTATTCTAAAATTATGCCCCGTAGTTCTAGTCTCCCCATTATCAGTGGAAATTCCTCTCTTCATCCACCTTGTCAAACCCCCCTCATAGGGCCCAAGTTTCCACATGATTTGCACCTGATTTTTAGGAGTAACTGGTGGAGAACGGACTATCTTAGAAATCGCAATTCTCCACTTTTTTTTCTTCAGTTCTAGTGAGGTAGAACAGTTCTACTTTAGAACAGAATTTTTTCTTCAAAAGGGGGCGTATCCGGCCACTGACGCCTGATTTCAAAGTTTCCACAGTGAAAATGTAATCCAAACTAAAGTAGAATGGAGCAAGTGAAGATTTTTGTAGAACTGAAAAAACCTGTTCTACACGTTAAAAAATCAGATGCAGGTTACAAATTAGGCGTCCAGAACGAGGTCAGGGGGGAAGGGAACTCATTAAATTCTACAATCAGTCCTTATTAAAATTTTACAAATATTATACAAATAAATCCAAACTGAATAAACATTTATAAGCAAAGAAAAGATTAAATAAACCATCTTCCTACCTGTGTGAAAGTGCTTCAGCCATCGTTCGAAGGAAACCGCCGTTTGTTGCTGCGCAGGGGAGGGAGGGGAAGGAGACAGCGGCTTGTTGCCGCGCAGGGGAGGGAGGGGAAGGAGACAGCGGCTTGTTGCCGCGCAGGGGAGGGAGGGGAAGGAGACAGCGGCTTGTTGCCACGCAGGGGAGGGAGGGGAAGGAGACAGCGGCTTGTTGCCATGCAGGGGAGGGAGGGGAAGGAGACCGGTTTGTTGCCATGGAGGGAGGGGAGGGAGGGGAAGGAGACAGCGGCTTGTTACCGCGCAGGGGAGGGAGGGGAAGGAGACAGCGGCTTGTTGCCATGCAGGGGAGGGAGGGGAAGGAGACCGGTTTGTTGCCATGGAGGGAGGGGAAGGAGACCGGTTTGTTGCCGCGGAGGGGAGGGAGGGGGAGGAAACCGCCGTTTGTTGCCGTGGAGGGGACGGGGGGAGGAGACAGTGAGAAGGATAGCCTCAGTGCTGATGTGCTGATGGCAATTTGGTTTAATTAAAAAATGTTGAAAAATTAAACAGCTACAAAGAACTACAAAAATGGCCGAGTGCCAATGTTTTTTTCACACTGAGCATGCGCGAACGCTCCAACGCGCATGCGCAACGGCAGGAAAAAAACTAATTTAAATAGTACCCGTCCCCTCCCACTTACAAAATCGGAGCGAGTGTAGGCTCCGCCCCCCTGGGCGCCGCGCCAAACAGACAAGGAGCTGCAAAGCGCTCGAGAATAGCGCGTTTTTTATCTGGCACTGTTTTGGGTGCGAAAAACGGGCGCCCAGCTCGGAGGGGCGCCCGTCTTTTATCCTGTGGAAACTTGGGCCCATAATCTTACACGTTTCATTAAGACCACCACTCATTCTTCTGAATTCCAATGAGTAGAGGCCCAACCTCAACCTTTTCTCAAAAGTCAACCCCCTCATCCCTGCAATCAACCTTGTGAAAATTCTCTGAACTGCCTCCAAAGCAAGTATATCCTTTCGGAAATATGGAAACCAAAACTGCACGCAATATTCCAGGTGTGGCCTCATCAATACCCTGTACAACTGTAGCAAGACTTCACTGCTTTTATACTCCATCCCCTTTGCAATAAAGGCCACGATTCCATTGGCCTTCCTGATCACTTGCTGTACCAGCATATCCTTTTATGTTTCATGCACAAGTACCTCCAGGTCTCGCTGTACTGCAACACTTTGCAACCTTTCAACATTTAAATAATAACTTGCTGTTTAATTTTTTTCTGCTGAAGTGCATGACCTCACACTTTCCAACATTATACTCTGTCTGCCAAATTTATGCTCACTCACTCAGCCTGCCTGTGTCCTTTTGCAGAATTTGTGTCCCTGCCTCACACCTTGCTTTTCCTCCCATCATTGTATCATCAGCAAACTTGGCTTTGTTACACTCTGTCTCTTCTTCCAAGTCATTAATATGGATTGTAAATAGTTGGAGTCTCAGCACTGATCCCTGCGACACCCCACTAGTTACTGATTGTCAACTCGAGAAACAACCATTTATCCTGACTCTCTGTTTTCTGTCAGTCAGCCAATCCTCCACCCATGCTAATATATTACCCCCAACCCCGTGAACTGTTATCCCCTCCATGTCCCCCCCACCCACTGAAGGTACTGACTCTGGCTGGGTTCAGTTCGACACTCACTAGATTCCCCCGCCTCCTGAAGGTGCTGACTCTGGCTGGGTTCAGTTCTACACTCACTGGTTCCCCTCCCCTGAAGGTGCTGACTCTGGCTGAGTTTAGTTCTACACTCACTGGTTCCCCTCCCCTGAAGGTACTGACTCTGGCTGGGTTCAGGTCTACACTCACTGATTCCCCTCCCCTGAAGGTACTGACTCTGGCTGGGTTCAGTTCTACACTCACTGGTTCCCCTCCCCTGAAGGTACTGACTCTGGCTGGGTTCAGTTCCAGACATTGACATAATTCACTTTGTTCCTGCACCAAGATGGTGCATGCGCTCTGCTACTCACTGAATCAAAATAGCGGAGCGCTGAGACTGCCTTCCTGCACGAAGATGGCCGCCGTTAGCCTGGGCCTGTGACCGGGAGAAAGCCTCGAAGCTGCAACCACCGATATTCCGGTTATTATTCCGGGCTTGCAGCGGGCATCGGTTGTTATGAAGCCTCCCTGGCTCCCCGCTGGTCCATTACTCCACTCTGTCCTGCTGAAGAGAACACTTCTGAGGAGCCTATCCAAAACGTGTCGATTACGCCATTACACGCACCGCGCATGCTCCAAACACAGCCTGGGCCCGCGCCTGCGCACAGAGCTCCTATAGTCTGGGTGCAGCGCATTCTCCCATCCGGGGCATGCTGGGTACATATGACCATGAGAAATAGGAGCAGGAGTGGGCCCCCCAGACCCCCGAGCCTGCTCCCCATTCAATAAGGTGATGGCTGGTCTGATCATAGACTCAGCTCCACTTCCCTGCCCGCTCCCCAGAACCCTTCACTCCCTTACCATATCTGGAGCCCTGTGCACTGTTTTGGTCTCCTTCTCTCAGGAAGGATATCCTTGCCTTACTTAGATACAGAGTAAAGCTTCCTCAACACTATCCCACGAGACATTCCAAGGTGAGATATGGAGTTTCTCTCCCTCAACCTGTCCCATGCATTCCAGAGTGGATACTGCATTGGTTAGATAATGAATAAAGCTCACTCTACACGATCCTATCAAACATTCCCAGGATAGGTACAGCACAAATTAAATATACAGTAAATCCGTGCCAAAGGAACTGTACCCCATTGAGAGTCAGTGCCAGAGGAAACTACAGCATGGGATAGATACAGAATAAAGCTCCTTCTACACTGTTCTGAACAATCCCAGGGCAGGTAAAGCTCGGGTTAGATGATCATAGCCGGTCCCTCGAACGAGGATTATTTGTTTCCACATGAGTTCACAGATGTTTCAATGAAGGACCCAATGTTCCAGTCCTGACCTCCAATTGAGGAGGTGGAAGATGCCTATGGGTGGATTGTTTTTAACGTGTGGTGACCGTTGCACACCAGCCACGACACGGGCATGACAGAGCTAGGATTGGTCCAGTGGCAAGGGTTAATCAGGATTACTGGAGACCTGTTTTGCTGTACGGAGCTAGTGTGCACAAATATTGCAGTGTGGGCTGGTCCGTGCTGCCCCTGGGCTCTCGCCTCTTTTACGCCCGGTACCCTCATTCGCTTCACCTCCGCCACGATCCCTCTCCGCTTCCCCTCCAAAAAACACTCGCCACACCTCCGCCACAATCTCCTGCCCCATCTCTGCACCAAACATTCACTGAACCTCCATCACGATCACCCACCAAATCTCAGGCATGCTTCCTCATCACGCCTCTGCACCGATCACACCGCCAATTTGATTCACTGAGCAGCATAGCGCATGCGCGGCCATCTTGGTGCAGGAACAAAGTGAATGATGTCAATGTCTGGAACTGAACCCAGCCAGAGTCAGCACCTTCAGGGGAAGGGAACCAGTGAGTGTAGAACTGAACCCAGCCAGAGTCAGTACCTTCAGGTGAGGGGAACCAGTGAGTGTAGAACTGAACCCAGCCAGAGTCAGTACCTTCAGGGGAGGGGAACCAGTGAGTGTAGAACTGAACCCAGCCAGAGTCAGCACCTTCAGGTGAGGGGAACCAGTGAGTCTAGAACTGAACCCAGCCAGAGTCAGTACCTTCAGCGGAGGGGAACCAGTGAGTGTAGAACTGAACCCAGCCAGAGTCAGCACCTTCAGGTGAGGGGAACCAATGAGTCTAGAACTGAACCCAGCCAGAGTCAGTACCTTTAGCGGAGGGGAACCAGTGAGTGTAGAACTAAACCCATCCATAGTCAGTACCTTCAAGGGAGAGGAACCAGTGACAGTAGAACTAAACCCAGCCAGAGTCAGCATCTTCAGCGGTGGGGAAAGAGGGGAGGGACGGTGAGGACCCAGTGATTGTAGAAATGACACCAGCCAGAGACCGGCCCATCATGGGAGCAGAGGTAGGGGAACCAGTGAGTGCGGAACTGAACACAGCCAGACTCAGCATCTTCAGGGGAGGTGGGGAACCAGTGAGTGTCGACCTGAACCCAGCCACAGTCAGAACATTCAGGGGAGGATAGGGACGGGAACCAGTGAGTGTAGAACTGAACCCAACCAGAATTGGTGGTGAAAACTGGGAGTGGAGGAGAAACAGGCTAGAAATGTGTGTTGATTTGGATTTCAGTGATGCAGGAGGGACAATGTGTGGGACAGGGATTTACAGCTTTGGAAAAAAAAAGAGAGGAAAGAATGTTCAATGGAAGCTAGATGTGTATATCCTGAATTTGTGTCTTGTACTGACAGTGATGAGTTTTGTTATCTCCTTTTACAGCATATTAGAAGGGGAGATTTTCAGACAGGAAACACAAACCAAACATCATGTCAAGATCTGACGGAGTCAATCGATTCATCGATTCATCGAATATAATCGGCTTTGAAAGTGGAAGGAGAAATGTTTGTCTGTTCCGTCGTTGCGAAAAGATTTCAAATATCTGTGTGACTGGAAAAGCACCGAGACACACACACCCGAGTGAGTGTTCCAGTGCACTGCCTGTGGAAAGAGCTTTAACCAGTTACACAGCCTGAAGAAACATTGCACCATTCACAGCGGGAAGAAACTGTAAACGTGTTGTGTGTGTGGGCGAGGCTTCAACTGATCGTCCAATCTGGAGAGTCACAAGGATACCCGCACCATGGAGAAACCGTGGAAATGTGGGGATTGTGGGAATGGATTCAGATCACCATCTGTCCTGGAAATTCATCAACACAGTCACACTGGGGAGAGGCCGTTCACCTGCTCAGAGTGTGGGAAGGGATTCACTTGTTCATCCAACCTGCTGGCACACCAGCGAGTTCACACTGGGGAGAGGCCGTTCACCTGCTATGAGTGTGGGAAGGGATTCACTCAGTCATCCCACCTGCAGTCACACCTGCGAGTACACACTGAGGAGAGGCCGTTCACCTGCTCGGAGTGTGGGAAGGGATTTACTTGTTCATCCAACCTGCTGGCACACCAGCGAGTTCACACTGAGGAGAGGCCGTTCACCTGCTATGAGTGTGGGAAGGGATTCACTTGTCATCCAACCTGCTGAGACATCAGCGAGTACACACTGGGGAGAGGCCGTTCACCTGCTCGGAGTGCGGGAAGGGATTCACTCAGGCATCCCACCTGCTGAAACACCAGCGAGTTCACAAGTGACTGCAGGAGTTGGATTCTGCTGTTATTGAGGCTGTTAATCACATCCCGACTGAACCATGTTCATTCTGACAGTTGGGGTTTGTCTCTGTTGATGTTAATAACCCGATAATTGGGCTGGACTTTAATATTCTGGATATATTGCTGATTGTGTTCTCAGGGCTGCAGTGTCCATTTAAGAAACACTGTGGGTTATCTTTCCCCTTAATTCAGCAATTCTCAACAGAAATTTACTTTGCAATAAATTTATGAACTTTTACTTTAACCCTAACTTGATCTTTGGTACAAAATCTACAATAGTTTGTGAAAGTTTCCACTGAATAAAATCTCCAATTGGAAAGAGCTTGCTGACAATTCTTAATGCCTTGCTCATTACACACAGTGGCCCCTCCATATCCACCAGAAAGAAGGGGAATGGGAATTGGTGGGGAATCAGTGTATCCAAATGTTGTTGTTCCCATCTGGGTGTATCAATCCTCTCGGCACGAGAATGGAGACAAGTCCAGACCAAAACTGTGCACAGTAGCCCAGGTGTGGTCTTACAGTTGTAGCAGGACTTCCCTACTTTTAGACTCCATCCCCTTTGCAATAAAGGCCAGCATTCAGTTTGCCTTCCTGATTATTGCTGTACCTGCATGCAAACATTTTGAGTTTCATGTACAAGAATCCCCAGATCTCTCTGTATAACAGCATTTTATAATCGTCCACATCTAAATAATAATTTTCTTTTTTTTTCCTACCAAAGGAAATCACCTGATATTTTACCACATTATCGTCCATCTGCCAGATTTTTGCCCACTCATTGAACCTATCTATATCCCTTTGTAGATTCTTTGCGTCCTCCTCACAACTTGATTTCCCACCTATCTTTGTACCATCGGCAAATTTGGCTATGTTACACTCGGTCCCTTCATCCAAGTCATTAATATAACTTGTAATTAGTTGAGGCCCCAGTACTTATCACTGTGGCACCCCACGAGTTACTGTTTGCCAACCTGAAAATGACCCATTTATCCGGACTCTCTGTTTTCTGTTAGTTCAGCAATCCTCTATCCATGCTGATATATTACACCCAACCCCGTGAGCTCTTAGCATGTGCAGTAATATTTTGTGTGGCACCTTATTGAATGCTTTCTGGAAATCAAAATATACAACATCAAGTGATTCTCCCTTATCCACTCTGCTCGTTACATCCTTAAACAACTACAGAAAATTTGTCAAACGTGATTTCCCTTTCATAAAACCATGCTAACTCTGCCTAACTGCAGTATGGTTTTCTAAATGTCCTGCTAGTACTTCCTTAATGATGAACTCGAGTATTTCCCACTGACAGATGGTAAGCTAACTGATGTATAGTTTCCTGCACTCTGTCTCCCTCCTTACTTGAATAGGCGTGTTACATTTGCAGTTTTCCAGTCCACTGGGACCTCTCCAGAATTCAGTGAATTTTGGTGGATTATAACCAATGCATGCACTATCTCTGCAACTCATTATTTTAAGACCCGAGGATGCATGCCATCAGGTCCAGAGGACTTGTCCACCTTTAGTCACATTAGTTTGATTAGCACTTTATCTGTAGTGATAGTGATTGTTTTAAGTCATCCCCCCCACTCCCCCTCCGCAATAGCTCCTTGGTTATCAACTGTTGGTATGTTTTTAGTGTCCTCTACCGTGAAGCCTAATACAAAATATTCGTTCAAAATCTCTGCCGTTTCCGTGTTTCCCATTAGTAATTCTCCAATGTCATCCTCTAAGCGAGCAATGTTTACTTTAGATAATCATTTCCTTTTTATGTCCCTGTAGAAGCTCTTACTGTCTGTTTTTATATTTCTTGCTAGTTTGCTCTCATCTGCTATCTTCTCTGTCTTTTTCATTTTTTAGTTGTCCTTTGCAGATTTCTAAAAATTCCCAATCCTCTGGCCTTCCACTGTCCTTCACAACATTATCTGCCATTTTTTCCAATTTGATACCATCCTTTACTTCCATGACGACACTTGTTGCACACGTGATTGACCAGGACACGAGAAGTGTGGTTGTTCCACAACGACAGGGTTTCATCTGTTTCAACAGAAACAACTACACTGTGTTATTTCCAGAAATAATCCCCGCTGTCTGGCCTGAATGAATCCATGTCACTACCAAATGCTGCAATGTTTCCTCCACCCCACAGAGTTCCATCTGTTTAAAGCCACGACAGAAATGTCCCATTTCCTCCTGGAGTTTGAGGGACATCAGCTTTAACAATGGGGCAGAGTTTCAGCCAATGAGCGAGATCCAGACCCAGCCCAGCCCACTGGGGGCTGCAACCTCCTGCCTGGTCCTCCAGCCCCGCCCCCACTCTCCCTATTGGTCGGGAGCTGCCGTCAATCAGCCGGGCAGTGTGAACTGAGCATGCACAGTGGGTGAGTCAGCAGGTGAGAGATGGGCGGAGGGAGGGAGCGGGTTAATAAAGAACGCGCTTATTTGTACTGCCAAAATGGCCGCCACGCCGCACCATTTGTCTATGATTGGTCCCTTGGAGGATAAGCCACACCCTGAGATTTCACTGGAATGTGTAACTGGAACCACCCATCCCAAGGTCTCACTGACTTTGCAAATTGTAACTTGATCCACTTTGAATTCCTGAAGTGACAAAGGACAGAGCTCCCCATAAGATAGCAAGGGCCAGCCAAAGTACCTTGCCCCCATCCCAGTGCATGCCTCCCCCAGCCGAAGTGCATTACCCCTGTCCCAGTGCATGACTCCCCCAGCCGAAGTGCATTACCCCAGTGCATGCCTCCCCCAGTCAAAGTGCATTACCCCAGTTCCAGTACATGCCTCCCCCAGCAGAAGGGCTTTACCCCAGTCCCAATACATGCCTTCCCCAACCGAAGTGCTTTACCCCAGTCCAAATACATGCCTCCCCCAGCCGAAGTGCTTTACCCAAGACCCAATACATGCTTCCTCCAGCAGAAGGGCTTTATCGCAGTCCCAAGATATGCCTCCCCCAGCTGAATGCCTTACGCCAGTCCCAGTGCATGCCTCCCCCAGCAGAAGTGCCCGACACTCGTCCCATTGAATTGCTCCTCCCGCCGAAGTGTCTTACCACCGTCCAAGTATATGCCTCCCACAGCCAAAGTGCCTTACCCCAGTACCAGTATAAGCCTCCCCCAGCTGAAGTGCCTTACCCCAGTCCTAGTAAATGCCTCCCCCAGGCAAAGTGCCTTATCCCAGTCAGAGTGCATGCCTCCCCAGCCGAAGTGCCTTACCCCAGTCAGAGTGCATGCCTCCCCCAGCCGAAGTGCCTTACCCCAGTCAGAGTGCATGCCTCCCCCAGCCGAAGTGCCTTACCCCAGTCAGAGTGCAGGCCTCCCCCAGCCAAAGTGCCTTACCCTAGTCCCATTGCATTTCTACCTCATCCGAAGTGAGTGTCTTACCACCGTCCCAATATATGCCTCCCCCAGCCAAAGTGCCTTACCAAAGTTCAAGTGCATGCCTCCCCCAGCCGAAGTGCCTTACACCAGTCCTAGTGCATGCCTCCCACAACCAAAGTGCCTTTTCCCAGTCAGAGTGCATGCCTCCCCCAGCCGAAGTGGCTTACCCCAGTCCCAGTGCAGCCCTCCCCCACTCAAAGTGCCTTACCCCAGTTCCAGTGCATGCCTCCGCCAGCCGAAGTGCCTTTCCCCAGTCAGAGTGCATGCCTCCCCCAGCCGAAGTGGCTTACCCCAGTCCCAGTGCAGGCCTCCCCCAGCCGAAGTGCCTTTCCCCAGTCAGAGTGCATGCCTCCCCCTGCCGAAGTGGCTTAATCCAGTCCCATTGCATTTCTCCCTCATCCGAATTGTCTGACCACCATCCCAATATATGCTCCCACTGCCGAAGTGCCTTACCTCAGTACCAGTATAAGCGTCCCCCAGCCAAAGTGCCTTACCTCGGTCCCAGTGCAAGCCTCCCCAACTGAAGACACATACTCCCCAGTCCCAGTATATGCCTCCCCCAGCTGAAGTGCCTTAACCCAGTCCGAGTACATGCCTCCCCCAGCCGAAGTGCCTTACCCAATTCCCAACATATGCTCCCCCAGCCGAAGTGCCTAACCCCAGTCCCAGTTCATGCCTCCCCCAGCTGAAGTGCCTTACACCAGTCCCAGTGAATGCCTCCCCCAGCCGAAGTGCCTTACCCAAGTCCAAATATATGCTCCCCCAGCCGAAGTGCCTAACCCCAGTCCCAGTTCATGCCTCCCCCAGCCGAAGTGCCTTACCCCAGTCAGAGTGCATGTCTCCCCCAGCTGAAGTGCCTTACACCAGTCCCAGTGAATGCCTCCCCCAGCCGAATTGCCTTACCCCAGTCCCTCTGTATCCCTCCCCAGATGATGTTCCTTACCCCAGTCAAAGTGCATGCCTCCCCCATTTGAAATGCATAACTGCAGTCCCAGTGTATGCCTCCACCAGTTGAAGTGCCTTAATCCAGTTCGAGTGCACACCTCTGCCAGCAGAAGTCCCTTACACCCGTGCCAGTGCAAGCCTCTCCCAGCCAAAGTACCTTGTCCCAGTCCCAGTATATGCCTCCAACAACCGAAGTGCCTTAAACCAGTCGCAGTTTATGCCTATCCCAGCCGAAGTGCATTACCCCAGTCTCAGTATATGCCTCCCCCAGCCGAAGTGCCTTAACCCAGTCACAGTACATGCCTCCCCCAGCCGAAGCGCCTCACCAAAGTACAAGTGCATGCCTTCCCCAGCTGTGGTGCCTTACCCCAGTCACAGTATGTGCCTCCCCCAGCCGAAGTGCCTGACCCCAGTCTCATTGCATGCCTCCCTCAGCCAAAGTGCCTTACCCCAGTCACAACATATGCCTCCGCCAGCCAAAGTGCCTTATCCCAGTCACAGTGCATGCCTCCCCCAGCTGAAGTGCCTTACCCCAGTCCAAGTATATGCCTCCCCCAGCCGAAGTGCCTTACAGCAGTCCCAGTGCAAGCCTCCCCCAGCCAAAGTGCCTTAACGCAGTCCAAGTGAATACCTCCCCCAGCCGACGTACCTTACCCCAGTCCCAGTTTATCCCTCCCTCAGTTGAAGTGCCTTACCCCAGTTCCAGTGCAGGCCTCCACCAGTTGAAGTGTCTTAGCCCAGTCCCAGTGTTAGCGTCCCCCAGTTGAAGTGCCTTACCACAGTCCCAGTGTATCCTTCCACCAGTTGAAGTGCCTTACCGCAGTCCCAGTGCATGTCTCCCCCAGTTGAAGTACATTACACAAGTCCCAGCTATCCCTCCCCCTGTTGAAGTGCGTTACCCAAGTCCCAGTGTATTCCTCCCCCAGCCGAAGTGCCTTACCCCAGTCCCACTGTATCCCTCCAGCCGTTGAAGTACATTACCCTAGACCCAGTGCATGCTTCCCCCAGCCGAAGTGCCTTACCCAAGTCACAATATATGCCTCCCCCTGCCGAAGTAGCCTTTCTCAGTGCAAATGCATGCCTCCGTCAGCCAAAGTACCCTACCCCAGTCCCAGTATATGCCTCACCCAGCCAAAGTGCCTTAAACCAGTCCCAGTGAATGCCTCCCCAAGCCAAAGTGCCTTACCCCAGTCCCAGTGTATCCCTCCATCAGATGAAGTGCCTTACTGCAGTCCCAGTGCATGCCTCTCCCAGTTGAAATGCATAACCGCAGTCCCAGTGTAAGCCTCCACCAGTTGAAGTGCCTTACTCCAGTCCGAGTGCACACCTCTGCCAGCCGAAGTCCATTACATGCCTCTCCCAGCCAAAATGCCTTCTCCCAGTCCCAGTATGTGCCTCCAGCAACCAAAGTGCCTAAAAGCAGTCGCAGTTTATGCCTATCCCAGCCAAAGTGCCTTACCCCAGTCCCAGTGCATGCCTCCCCCAGCCGAAGTGCCTTGCCACAGTGTGACTGCATGCCACCCCCAGCCGAAGTACCCTACCCCAGTCCCAGTATATTCCCCACCAGCCGAAGTGCCTTACCCTAGTCCGAGTGCATGCCTCCCCCAACCGTAGTGCCTTACCCCAATCCCAGTGTATCCCTCCCCCAGTTGAAGTGCCTTAGCCCAGTCCCAGTTTATGCCTCCCCCATTTGAGGTGTCTTATTCAAGACCCAGTGTTGCCCTCCACAGTTGAAGTGCCTTTCCTCCAGTCCCAGGGAATCCCTCCCCCAGTTGAAGTGCCTTACCCCAGTCCCAGTGTATCCCTCCACCATTTGAAGTTCCTTACTGCAGTCCCAGTGTTAGCATCCCCCAGTTAAAGTGCCTTACCCCAGTGCCAGTGTATCCCTCCCTCATTTGAAGTGCCTTACCCCAGTGCCAGTGTATCTCTCCCTCAGTTGAAGTGCCTTACCACAGTGCCAGTGTATCTCTCCCTCAGTTGAAGTGCCTTACCTCAGTCCCAGTGTACCCCTCCCTCTGTTGAAGTGCCTTACCCCAGTCCCAGTGTCTGCCTCCCCCAGTTGAAGTACCTTGTTCCTGTCACAATGTATCCCTCCCCCAGTTGAAGTCCCTCACCTCAGTGGCAGTGTATCCCTCCCTCAGTTGAAGTGCCTTACCCCGGTCCAGTGTATCCCTTCCCCAGTTGAAGTGCCTTACCCCAGTCCCATTATATGCGTCCCCCAGCCGTAGTATCTTACCCCAGTCCCAGGGTATCCCTCCCCAGCTGAAGTGCCTTAGCCCAGTCCCGGTGTAAGCCTCCCGCAGTTGAAGTGCCTTATTCCAGACCCAGTGTATCCCTCCCACAGTTGAAGTGCCTTTCCTCCAGTCACAGTGTATCGCTCCCCAGCTGAAGTTTCTTACTCCAGTGCCAGTTTATCCCTCCCCCAGTTGAAGTGCCTTACCCCAGTGCAATTTTATCCCTCCCCCAGTTGAAGTGCCTTACCCCAGTCCCAGTGCATGCCTTCTCAGCCAAAGTGCCCTACCCCAATCCCAGTATATGCCTCCCCCAGCTGTGGTGGCTGAACAGTTCAATATGAGAGCCACTGACTTGTCACAGATGGGACAGATAGTCGTTGAGTGAACGGGTGGGTGGGACTGGTTTGTGTACGCTCTTTCTGCTGCCTGCACTTGATTTCTGCATGCTCTCGGCGTTGAGACTCGAGGTGTTCAGAGAATTACTATCTCCTAAGCCTCATCATCATCATCATAGACAATCCCTCGAAATTGAGGAAGAATTGCTTCCACTCTAAAAGTGAGTTCTCAGGTGATTGTACAGTGCAATATGGGAATTATAGTCACTGTCACTGGTGGGACAGACAGTCGTTGATGGAAAGTCTGGGGGAGGAGTCTGCTTTGTCAGATGCTACCTTCGCTTGTTTTCTGCATGCTCTCGGCGATGAGACTCGAGGTGTGCAGCACCCTCCTGGATGCTCTTCCTTCGCTTATGGTGGACTTTGGCCAGGGATTCCAAGGTGCCTAATATCCTACTGACTATCCCAACCACTAACCCCAATCCTAACAAATAACTACAACCACTAAACCCTAAACCCGCGCCCAAACCCAGTCCCGAATCAAAGGTTGTTCACAGGGATCAGTGGAGGAGCTAAAGACCCGATAATGGAAGTACTTAAACAATTATCTTGATTCAAGAAATGCTGCAAGCTATGTTAGTAACAAGAAATTATATCAACAAAACTATTAAATCAGGAAAGACAGTTAAAAAGATCACACATTTCAAAGACGATGACATGTAGTAACCACATTCAAAAAGCGTTAAATAATGTACAAAATAATAGATTTCCAGTCTTAAGCAACATAGTTCTTTCAATGGTTGCTTGAAAGGAATATCATATGAGTGTAATGTGAAACATTCCGGTTCAGTTTCTGACACCCACAAGCCGTATACTCAAAGAGAACAACCTTGGGATTTGATATCATAAAAGATCAACTGGGGGAGAAGTGAAATAATCTACATTAAGAAAAGGCTTCAAAATGGAACAGTCGGTAACAGAACATTAATTAGTTATTATTATGGAGAAATCAAACATTCGACACACTGTCTTTGAACCAAGCTGATTTATTCAATATTTATAGAAATATAGAAACATAGAAAAGAGGTGCAGGAGTAGGCCATTCGGACCTTCGAGCCTGCAATGAGTACATGGCTGAACATGCAACTTCAGTACCCGCTTCCTGCTTTCTCACCATACCCCTTGATCCCCCTAGTAGTAAGGACTACATCTAATTCCTCTTTGAATATATTTAGTGAATTGGCCACAACAACTTTCTGTGGTAGAGAATTCCACAGGTTCACCACTCTCTGGGTGAAGAGGTTTCTCCTCATCTCGGTCCTAAATGGCTTTCCCTTATCCTAAGACTGTGACCCCTGGTTCTGGACTTCCCCAACATTAATAAGAACATAATAACAAAAGAACATAAGAATTAGGAACAGGAGTGGTCCATCTAGCCCCTCGAGACTGCTCCGCCACCCAACAAGATCACGGCTGATCTGGCCATGGACTCAGCTCCACTTATGCGCCCGCTCCCCATAACCCTTAATTCCCTGACTGGTTAAAAATCTATTGATCTGTGATTTGAATATATTCAATGAGCTAGCCTCAACTGCTTCCTTGGGCAGAGAATTCCACAGATTCACAACCCTCTGGGAGAACAAATTCCTTTTCAACTCGGTTCAAAAATGGCTTCGCCGTATTTTGAGGCTGTGCCCCATGTTCTAGTCTCCCCGACCAGTGCAAACAACCTCTCTGCCTCTATCCTGTCTATCCCCTTCATTATTTTAAATGTTTCTAGAAGATCACCACTCATCCTTCTGAACTCCAACGAGTTAAGACCCAGTCTACTCAATCTATCATCATAAGGTAACCCCCTCTTCTCCGGAATCAGCCGAGTGAATCGTCTCTGTACCCCTTCCAAAGTACTCCTTAAGAAAGGTGACCAAAACTGCACGCAGTACTCCAGGTGCGGCCTCACTAATACCCTGTACAGTTGCAGCAGGACCTCCCTGCTTTTGTACTCCAACCCTCTCGCAATGAAGGCCAACATTCCATTCGCCTTCCTGATTACCTGCTGCACCTGCAAACTAACTTTTGGGGATTCATGCACAAGGACGAGGCCGCGTGGCCTAATGGGAAAGGCGTCTAACTGCGATTGTATCTGCGATATTATCAGATGATTGCAGGTTCGAGTCCTACCGTGGTCAGTTAATTCGCTGCGTGAACTGTCATGTTTTTTATCCAAAAAGAGTTTCATGCACGAGGACCCCCAGGTCCCTCTGCACTGCAGCATGTTGTAATTTCTCCCCATTCAAATAAAATTCCATTTTACTGTTTTTTGTCCCAAGGTGGATGAACTCACATTTTCCGACATTGTATTCCATCTGCCAAACCTTAGCCCATTCGCTTAAGCAATCTAAATCTCTTTGCAGCCTCTCTGTGTCCTCACACAACCCGCTTTTCCACTAATCTTTGTGTCATCTGCAAATTTTGTTACACTACACTCTGTCCCTTCTTCCAGGTCATCTATGTATATTGTAAACAGTTGTGGTCCCAGCCCCGATCCCTGTGGCACACAACAAACCACCGATTTCCAACCCGAAAAGGACCCATTTAACCCGACTCTCTTCTTTCTGTTAGCCAGCCAATTCTCGATCCATGCTAATACATTTCCTCTGACTCCGCGTGCATTTAACTTCTGCAGTAACCTTTTGTGTGACACCTTATTGCATGCCTTTTGGAAATCTAAATCCATCGGTACAACTCTATCCATCATGCACTTTATATCCTCAAAGAATTCCAATAAATTAGTTACACATCATTTCCCCTTCATGAATCCATCTTGTGTCTGCTTGATTGCACTATCCCTATATAAATGTCCCGCTATTTCTTCCTTAATGATAGCTTCAAGCATTTTCCCCACGACAGATGTTAAACGAACCGGCCTATAGTTACCTGCTTTTTGTCAGCCCCCTTTTTTAAACAGCGGCCTTACATTAGCTGCTTTCCAATCCGATGGCACCTCCCCAGAATCTAGAGACTGTTGGTAGATTATAACGAAAGCATTTGCTATAACTTCCGCCATCTCTTTTAATACCCTGGGATGCATTTCATCAGGAGCAGGGGACTTGTCTACCTTGAGTCGCATTAGCCTGTCCAGCACTACCCCCTAGTGATAGTGATTATCTCAAGGTCCTCCCTTCCCACATTCCCGTGACCAGCAATTTTTGGCATGGTTTTTGTGTCTTCCACTGTGAAGATCGAAGCAAAAAACTGTTTAAGGTCTCAGCCATTTCCACATTTCCCGTTATTAAATCCCCTTTCTCATCTTCTGAGGGACCAACATTTACTTTAGTCACTCTTTTCAATTTTATATATCTGTAAAAGCTTTTACTATCTGTTTTTATGTTTTGCACAAGTTTACATTCGTAATCTATCTTCCCCTTCTTTATTGCTTTCTTAGTCATTCTTTGCTGTCGTTTAAAATTTTCCCAATCTTCTAGTTTCCCACTAACCTTGGCCAGCTTATACGCATTGGTTTTTAATTTGATACTCTCCTTTATTTCCTTTGTTATCCCCGGCTGGTTATCCCTTCTCTTACCACCCTTCTTTTTCACTGGAATATATTTTTGTTGAGCACTATGAAAGAGCTCCTTAAAAGTCCTCCACTGTTCCTCAATTGTGCCACCGTTTAGTCTGTGTTCCCAGTCTACTTTAGCCAACTCTGCCCTCATCCCACTGTAGTCCCCTTTGTTTAAGCATAGTACGCTCGTTTGAGACACTACTTCCTCACCCTCAATCTGTATTACAAATTCAACCATACTGTGATCACTCATTCCGAGAGGATCTTTTACTAGTAGATCGTTTATTATTCCTGTCTCATTACACAGGACCAGATCTAAGATAGCTTGCTCCCTTGTAGGTTCTGTAACATACTGTTCTAAGAAACAATCCAGTATGCGTTCTATGAATTCCTCATCAAGGCTACCCCGTGTGATTTGATTTGACCAATCGATATGTAGTTTAAAATCCCCCATGATTACTGCTGTTCCTTTTTCACATGCCTCCATTATTCCCTTGATTATTGTCCGCCCCACCATGAAGTTATTATTTGGGGGCCTATAAACTACGCACATCATTGACTTTTTCCCCTTACTATCTCTAATCTCCACTCACAATGATTCAACATTTTGTTCATTAGAGCCAATATCATCTCTCACAACTGCCCTGATATCATCCTTTATTAACAGAGCTAACACACCTCTTTTCCTTTCTTGTCTATCTTTCCGAATTGTCAGATACCCCTGCATGTTTAATTCCCAGTCTTGGCCACCCTGTAACCACGTTTCTGTAATGGCCACCAAATCATACCCATTTGTAATGCTTTGTGCCATCAACTCATTTACATTATTTCGAATACTTCGTGCGTTTTGGTAGAGATTTTTAATACTAGTTTTTAAACCATGATTTTTAGTTTTGACGCCTCCTGCAGCCCCTTTATATTCATACATATTGTCCCTTCTTATCACCTTGTGGTTTACACT
This sequence comes from Pristiophorus japonicus, assembly GCF_044704955.1. NCBI lineage: Eukaryota > Metazoa > Chordata > Chondrichthyes > Pristiophoridae > Pristiophorus > Pristiophorus japonicus. The sequence continues at coordinate 42,985,746 of NC_091999.1, forward strand.
TCCACCATTGCTAATCTGCTTTGTTGCCTCCTGGCTTTTGCATTCTTCCTTGGTGTTCTGTTCATCTGAGCTCTCACCCACTCTAACTAGCTCAGAGACCTCTCCTGGGTTCCCATCTCCCTGCCAAGCGAGTTTAAAGCCCTCCCAACTGTACTGTCAAAACCACCCGTGAGAACATTGGTCCCGTCGCTGTAGAGGTGTATCCTGTCCCGACTTGTACAGGGCCCACCTTCCCCAGAAGCGGTCCCAATTGTTCAGGAAACTAAAGCCCTCCCTCCTACACCAACGGGAGAGTCGAGAGCACCGGCTCCAACTGTCGCAGGAGAGAGAGTGGAGAGCACCAGCTCCAAGTATCACAGGACGAGAGAGTGGAAAGCACCAGCACCAACTTTCGCAGGATAGAGAGAGGAGAGCAACAGTTCAAACTAACACAGGACATTAATATAGAACATTAATCTCCAGCGCAGATATAGGGGTTATTAACATCAGCAGAAACAAACAATAACTGCCAGAATTAATATGGTTCAATGCCCAATGCAATCCCAGTAAATCCTATTCAATTCACCAACGCAGTGCAGCAATGGCGGCGTATTTACCCAATATGCAGCACGGGCAAGAAAATGCCGATCCCAGACGACAGGAGTTCAGTGCGCAGGCGCGTGTCCTGGCTGTGTTTGGAGCATGCGCGGCGAATGTAGTGGCGAAGGAGAAATGGGTTACATGCCCTCCGCAGAAGCGCTCAATTTGAGCGGGTGGAGGGGAGGAATGGACCAGCGGGTGGCGCGGGAGGCTTCATAAACCAGCGGTGCCCGCCGCCAGCCCGGAACAAAAACCAGAATATCGGCGGTTGCAGCTTCGGGTCTTTCTCCCGGTCACAGGCCCAGGCTAACGGCGGCCATCTTTGTGCAGGAAGCCGGCTTCAGCGCTCCGCCTTCTTGATTTGCTGAGTCGCAGCGCGCATGCGCGGCCATCTTGGTTCAGGAACAAAGTGTCAGTGTCTGTTTCCAACCGGGTCCCAGTGGGAAAAGCAGTTTCTGAGATATTTCATTCTCACTCTCCACACCTCGAATTTCTCACCATCTCCCCTAAAGGCGATGCTTAGTACCGACCTTATGGTTTAAGTCCTACATAATTGTAACAGAGAAGGCCCAGAAATATACACTCCTTGCGTTAGAATCCCCATGTTCAGTCCCAGGGTTAGAATCCCCATCTCATCATTATCATAGGCAGTCCCTCGGAATCGAGGAAGACTTGCTTCCACTCCTGAAGTGAGTTTATTGGCGGCTGTACAGTCGAATACGAGAGCCACAGATTCTGTCACAGGTGGGACAGATAGTCGTTGAGGGAAGTGGTGGGAGGGACTGGTTTGCCGCACACTCTTTCCGCTGCCTGCGCTTGATTTCTGCATGCTCTCTGCATTGAGACTCGAGGTGCTCAGCGCCCTCCCGGAAGCACTTCCTCCACTTAGGGCGGTCTTTGGCCAGGACTCCTCGGTGTCAGTGGGAATGTCGCACTTTATCAGGGAGGCTTTGAGGGTGTCCTTGCAACGTTTCCGCTGCCCACCTTTGGCTCGTTTACCATGAAAGATCTCCGCATAGAGCACTTGCTTCGGGAGTCTCATGTCTGGCATGCAAACTAATTTGCCTGCCCAGCGGAGCTGATCGAGTGTGGTCAGTGCTTCAATGCTGGGGATGTTAGCCTAGACGAGCACACTGATGTTGATGTGCCTGTCATCCCAGGGGATTTGTAGGATATTGTGGAGACATCGTTGGTGATATATCTCCAGCGACTTGAGGTGTCTACTGTACATAGTCCATGTCTTGAGCCATTCAGGATGGTGGGTATTACTACAGCTCTGTAGACCATGAGCTTGGTGGTAGCTTTGAGGGCCTGGTCTTTGAGCACTCTTTTCCTCCGCTGGCTGAAGGCTGCACTGCCGCACTGGAGGTGGTGTTGAATCTTCTCATCAATGTCGGCTTTTGTTGATAGGATGCTCCCGAGGTATGGGAAATGCTCCATGTTGTCGAGAGTCATGCCATGGATCTTGATGACTGGGTGGCAGTGTTGCGCGTCGAGTACAGGCTGGTGGACGATCTTTGTCTTATGGATATTTAGCGTAAGGCCCAGGCTTTCGTGTTCCTCAGTAAATACATCGACTATATCCTGGAGTTCAGACTCAGAATGTGCACAGACGCAGGCGTTGTCCACATACTGTAGCTCAACAACAGAGGTTGGGGTTATCTTGGACTTTGTACCAGAGGCGGCAAAGATTAAACAGCTTCCTGCTGGTTCTGTAGTTTTGTTCCACTCCAGTAGGGAATTTGTTGACTGTGAGTTAGAGCGTGGCAGTGAGGAAGATTGAGAAGAGGATGGGAGCGATGACGCATCCCTGTTTGACCCCGGTCCGGACGTGGATTGGGTCTGTAATGGATCAGTTGGTAAGGATTATGGCCTGCATGTCATCGTCGAGCAGGCGAAGGATGTTGACAAATTTTTGAGGGCATCCGAAATGGAGGAGGATGCTCCATAGAGCCTCATGGTTCACAGTGACAAATCCCTTTGGAAGGTTGAAAAAGCCCATGTATAACGGCTGGCGCTGGTCCCTGCATTTTTCCTGCAGCTGTCGCGCTGCAAAGATCATGTCTGATGTGCCCCGTGGGGCACTGTGACTCCAGGAGGAGCTCCTCAGCCACAGGGAGAAGACGGTTGAAGAGGAATCTGACAATAACTTTCCCAGTGGCTGATTAGCAGGGAGATTCCTCTGTAGTTGCTGCAGTTGGACTTGCCCCCTTTTTTAAAGATGGTCACGATCACTGCATCTCTGTGATCTCCCGTCATGCTCTCCTCCCTCCAGATGAGCGAGATGAGGTCATGTATCCATGCTAACAGTACATCTCCGCCATGCTTTAGCGCCTCAGTAGGGATTCCATCCGCTCCCGTAGCCTTGTTGTTCTTGAGCTGCCTTATGGCTTTTCCTACCTCATGCAACGTTGGTGTTTTACTGAGGTGGTGGCGGGACGCATGCTGTGGGATGGAGTCGAGAACACTCGAGTCAAAGTCAGAATCTCGATTGAGGAGATCTTCGAAGTGCTCTTTCCAGCGGGCCTCGACAACCTCGGTGTACTTGATGAGTGTTTCTCCATTCTTGGCCAGCAGTGGGGTGGGGCCTTGGGAGTTTGAACCGTAGGTGGCCTTGACTGATGTGAAGAATCCTCGCACATCATGGCTGTTGGCCAGTTATTGTATCTCCTGTGCTTTCTCCATCCACCAGCTGTTCTTTAGGTCTCAGGTTTTTTGTTGGATCTCAGCTTTGAGCCGCCTGTAATGTTGCTTTGCTGCTCCTGAGTTGGGTTGTTGCTTGAGGCTCAGAAATATTAATTCTTGGATCACCTGATAATTCTCATCAAACCAGTCCTGGTGTGTTCTGGTTGAATGGCCAAGTGTCTCTTCACAGGCACTGGTTATGGAGGCCTGGAGGGCAGACCAAGCGCTGTGGGCATTCAGCATCTCAGCGTCATCAAGACACGACAGGTTAGCTCTGAAGCGTTGGCTGTATAGGGCTCTCTTAGCTGGGTCTTTAAGTGCCCCGGCATTGACTTTCTTGTGGCACTGCTTCTACTGTCCCCTCCGCTTTGGGGCTATGTTAATGTCGATGATGGATCAGGCGGTCGTCCGTCCAGCAGTCGTCAGCTCCTGTCATGGCGCGGGTGATTCGCACACCCTCACGATCCCTGGCTCGGACGATGACATAGTCGAGCAGGTGCCAGTGTTTGGAGCGAAGGTGTTGCCACGATGCCTTGTATTTGTCCCTCTGGTGGAACAAGGTGTTGGTGATGAGAAGTTCATGTTCTTGACATTTTGTCAGGATTAGGGTACCACTGGAGTTGGCCTTCCCTACCCCCTCACTGCCAATCATGCCTCCCCAGAGGACTGTGTCTTTGTCGACCCTGGCGTTGAAGTCACCTAAGAGGATCAGTTTGTCACCTGCAGGGACGCAGGACAGGGATGTTTCGAGGTTGGAATAAAAACCCTCTTTGGTCTCCTCTATTGAATCGACTGTTGGGACATACGCACCGATGACTGTTGCGCATTGGTTCCGGAATAGAAAATAGGTGCAGGAGCAGGCCATTCAGCCCTTCTAGCCTGCACCGCCATTCAATGAGTTCATGGCTGAACATGAAACTTCAGTACCCCCTTCCTGCTTTCTCGCCATAACCCTTGATCCCCCGAGTAGTAAGGACTTCATCTAACTCCCTTTTGAATATATTTAATGAATTGGCCTCAACTACTTTCTGTGGTTGAGAATTCCACAGGTTCACCACTCTCTGGGTGAAGAAGTTTGGGTGAGTTGAAGAGTCAAGAGGCGTTTGTTAACCCCACAGGGGGTGTCCTTGTGGCTGTCGACCAGCTCATTTTGATGGCGAAGCCGACTTTATGAAGGTGGAGTTCTTCCTCTCTTTTCTTTTCCAGAAAAAGGTGTAACCTCCATCTTGTTCCTTGAGCTGGCCTTCCCCTGCCTGCCGGATCTCGCTTAGGGTGGCGATGTCGATGTCAAAGCTTCTATGTTCCCGGGCAATTATGGTGGTGTGGCATTCTGGCCTGTTGCTGTTGGAGTTGTACAATGGAAGTCCTGACGTTTCAGGTCCATAACTTCATGTTAACGGAGTGGAAGATGCCTGTGTGTGAGTTCATTCAACGTGGGGTGGCATAGCTGAGCAAGGTCTTGGTCCAGTGGCAAGGGATCCAAGACGACTGGAGACCAGGCACTTCTGTATGAGCCTAATTGCCGAAGGTGAAATGTTGGCTGCAAGCTCGGTGCTGAGTTGCACCCTTGTTGGTAAGTGGTCCGAGGCTTGGTTCGGGGCAGGCATTAGGAAGTCAGTTGTCCGCTGGAGTTCCAAGTGGGAGGCCAGCAAGGAGTAGGAGGGTGAAAGAATCATAGCCAGGCCACCAGCCATCGATGAGGAGAGACATGTAGGCCCGCTGCTGGAGGGATGAAAACCCGCCGCTGGAGGGATGTAGGCCCGCCGCAGGAGGGGCCGGGTGATGTCATGGTCGCTGGGTCGGAGGCACACCTGCTTGCTGGGCGTCGTCGTGAGTAACCTGGTTTCAAATGGCTGAAAATGATGCTAATAAAACACATCAAACTATTTTCTATTTAGATTGGGGTACAGTATTCAATTGCTTAATAAAACATTTTTAAAATAAAATTATTCTTAAACGTTCCTCCACGTTGTTTAAAAGTTTCTTCAGAAGTTTTAAAAGTTTCTCCCGGAGTTTTAAAAAAGGTTTTCCAAGTTATTTAAAATTTTCTCCAGAGGTTTCAAAAATTTCCCCAAGTTGTTTAAAAGTTTCTCTTGAAGTTTTAAAAATTTTCACAAGTTGATTAAAAGTTTAAAATGAAAGTCAGTAGTAAGCTACCTGCCTTCATAGTGTTCCATGGTGCTGCCATCCCTCTGCAGCTGCACAAAGCCCTTGCTAGACCACACCTGGAGCACTGCGGGGAAGTAGAGGCTCAGTGATCTCTGAAGGGGGCCCGAATGCCTGGACGCCATGTACATTCCCAGTGTTAGAATCCCCATGTACAATGCCAGCGTTAGAATCCCCATATACAGTCCCACAGTTAGATTCCCCATGTACTCTCCTAGGGTTAGAATGCCCACATACTCGCTCAGGGATAAAATCCCCATGTACAGTCCCAGGGTTAGAATCCCCATTTACAGTGCCTGGGCTAGAACCCCCATGTATGGCCCCAGGGTTAGAATCCCCATGTATTCTCCCAATGTTAGAATGCCCAAGTACTCTCCCAGGGTTCGAATCCCCATGTGCAGTCCCAGGATTGGAATCCCAATGTACAGTCTCGGGTTTGGAATCCTGTGACTACACAGATGAAGAGAAAAATTGAGGCCTTGAATCTGAGTTGGGGAAAAATCATAGAAACATGATTAAATTTCTATCCTAAACTATTTGAAATCAAATCAAATGAATTTTTGCAATTAACACATTACTTTCATGCCAAATGGGAAACAAGTGAAGTGTGGGCTGTGCAGGACTGTTTGCGCCCGGTTACACGGCATGTCCCTGGCTCTCCACTGTAAATGCACTTCTTTAGGTTCACAGTCTCATTGACACATCCAAATGACTAGATGGACCTCGCCCTTTAAAGCACATCAGAGAAATATCAGCATTTGATGTTTAATTTGCTGAACCTTTATAAAACACTGGTTAGGCCTCAGCTGGAGAATTGTGTTCAAGTTTGGGCTCCAAACTTTCATAATGATGGCAAGCTTTTAGAGAAGGTGCAGAAGGAATGGTGCCAGGGAGATGGGACTTCCGTGATGTGGAGAGCCTGGTGAAGTTTTCTCCAGAGAGCAGGAAAGGGTAAAAGGAGATTTGATGGAGATGTACAAAAATATGAACGATTTAGATAGAGTAAATATGGAGAAAGTGTTTCCAGTGGCATGAGGGAACGTAACCAGAGGAGCCAAACTTCCGATGATTGGCAAAATAACGAGAGGTGAGATGTGGGATCATTTGTTACTCAGCAAATTGTTCCAATCCAGATTGAACGGTCTGAAAGGGTGGTGAAAGCAGATTGAATTATAACTTTTAAAAGGGAATTGGATAAATACTTGCTGGGAAAAATATATCAAGTAATGGGTAAAGAGCAGAGGAGTGAGACTCATTGAACAGCTCCACCAAAGAGCCGGCACAGACAGGATGGGCTGCATGGCCTCCTGTGCCGTACTCTCTGTGACAATGGCAGATGATCTTACCCAGAGTGCTCCGCCTGGCAGAATACACCCTATCTCCATCAGCAGGGGGGCAACGTGGGTAGGCCTGGTCCCTGGAGAGCCGGGGACTGATTGGAGCGAGCATGGCATCAGCATCACCAAGTGTGGCTCTCAGGCCCCAGGCAACACCGAGTGTGACTCTCAGTCCCGGGCAGCACCGATTGTGGCTCCCAGGCCTCATGCAACAGGCCCCATGCATCATAGAGTGCGGCTCTCAGGCCCCGGTCAACACCGAGAGTGGCTCTCAGGCCCCGGGCAACACCGATTGCGGCTCTCAGCCTGCGTGTCAAAGCCTCCGGGCCCGGCACCAGCAAACCCCAGGGGCAGTGCCTCCCCCACACCATGAAATACAGCATGCCCAGCAATTCCAAGCCGCTCCGTATCAGGGTGGGTGCTGGATGCGGAAGTCACTCCCTGGTCTCCTGAACAGTATAGTATTCGGCAGTCCCTTGAATCGAGGATGACCCACTTCCACACCAAAAAGGGATGAGTTCACAGATGTTTCAATATGAGACTTGATATTCCAGGTCCCGAACTACATATTGAAGGGTGGGAGATGCCTGTGCGTGGATTCTTTTAACGCGTGTGTCCGTTGCATACCAGCCACCACACGGGCTGGACAGAGTGAGGTCTTGGTCCAGTGGCAACGGTTAACCAAGACGACTGGAGACCAAGTTCCGCTGCGCAGACCTGGTGCACATACTCCTACTGCCCATAGATCGCAGTGTGGTCTGGCCCATGCTGTCCCTGGGCCCTTGCCTATCCCGGGCCCCGAACTCGCGCCTCTTGTTGCCCCAATCTCTCCGCCCCAAACTCTTGTCTCTTGTGGGGCCCAATCTCTCCGCCCCGAACTCTCGCCTTTCGTGGGCCCCAATCTCTTCCCCCCCTGAACTCTCGCCTCTCGTGGGGCCCAATCTCACCGCCCAGAACGCTCGCCGCTTGTGGGCCCCAATCTCACCGCTCCGATCCCTCACCTCTCCTGGGCCCCAATCTCTCCGCCCTGAACTCTCATCTCTCCTTGGCCCCAATCTCTCCTCCCCGAACACTCACCTCTCCTTGGCCCCAATCCCTCCATTTCGAACACTCACCTCTCCTTGGCCCCAATCTGTCCATTCCGAACTCTTCCCTCTCCTTGGCCCGAATCTCTCAGCCCCCAACTCTCGCCTCTTGTGGGCCACAATCTCTCAGCCCCGATCTCCCGGTGCTACTCCACCCCGACCTCACCACTCCTCTGCTGCTTGCCGCACCACCTGCTGTACATGGGCCATTCTGATGATCCTGTCCATGCTCCAATCGCTGACCTGGATTCCGGTACAAAGCCAAATCTAGAATCTCAATTCTACAAATCGAGGGCAATTTAGAATAAATCGCCTCTCAACTATGCTGCAAATATTAGAAAGACGCTTTGGATACCTGGTCTCCTGTGTGGGTCTGTTTGTTGCATCTGTTTGAGCTGGAGTGGAGATGGAGGAGAAGCTGCTGGGTTTCACCCCCAGTATTTCTGGGCCCAGTGGGACCAACAATTCCACATGTGGGGCTATCAATGGAGGTGGGTTCCGTTTCCTGAAGGACATTAATGAACCAGTTGGGTTTTACCACAAACTGCAACTTTCATGGTTACTATTTGTAGTGCTGGTGCCAGAAATTACCAAGTTCATTAAGTTCAATTTCTCAAAGTGCCTTTGTGTTTTTGAGGATTCTCTCTCATCCACCCTTTTTCTTGACTCAAATTCACTTTACAGGGTATTAAAAGGGGAGGATTTATCGACCGGAGGCTCAAACATCACATTAACATCTGACGAAGTCACTGGATTCATCGGGAATGGAATATCATCCAGCAACTTTGGATGCAAAAAGCACTGTTCATAGCGGGGAGAAAGTGTACACATGCTCTGTGTGTGGACAAAGCTTCAGCCGATCATCCAACCTGGAGAGACACAAGCGCAGTCACACTGGGGAGAAATTGTGTAAATGTGGGGACTGTGGGAAACGTTTCAACTACCCGTCCCAGCTGGAAACACACCAGCGAGTTCACACTGGGGAGAGGCCGTTCACCTGTTCCGTGTGTGGGAAGGGATTCACTCAGTCATCCGCCCTGCTGACACACCAGCGAATTCACACTGGGGAGAGGCCGTTCAGCTGCTCTGAGTGTGGGAAGGGATTCAATGAGTCATCCAACCTGCTGGCACACCAGCGAATTCACACCGGGGAGAGGCCGTTCACCTGCTCTGAGTGCGGGAAGGGATTCATTCAGTCATCGCACCTGTTGAGGCACGAGCGAGCTCACACTGGGGAGAGGCCATTCACCTGCTCTGAGTGTGGGAAGGGATTCACTCAGTCATCCCACCTGTTGAGGCACCAGCGAGTTCACAAATGACTGTAGGGGTTGGATTATGCTGTTATTGCTGCTGTTAATCACAACCCAACTGAACCATGTTCATTCTGACAATTGGGGTTTGTTTCCACTGATGAAAACTCCTTTAACTGGACTGGAGTTTAATATTCGGGATATAGACAAATAAATTCGTGTTGCTTTCAACACATTGCTGCAGGCTTTTCTCTTTCCCACCCGAGTGTTTAGCATCATCTGGCTGGAGCTCAGAGAGGACAATCTGGGGGGAGGATCAGATGGGTGAAGAACTTCAGCATGGACACAGCTCTTCAGGGTCACACTGAGAGCGGCAAATGCACTTAATTCTTTCTCATCTCTCTTCACTGACAGCAACCCGTGCGGGTTAATCTTGACAGTGTAAGGTGCGGATGATATCCACCCAAGGGTACTAAAAGAGATGGGATGGGTGCTCTGCCAGCCTCTTGCCCATATCGCCAACAGCTCAGTGGATTCATGGGTTGTTCCCTGAGATTGGAAGGTAGCACATGTAGTTCCCATTTTTAAATTGTGCACAAGTCAGAGCTCGGAAACTGAAGGTCCATCAACGTGACCTCGATCACTGGGAAGGTGCTTGAAGGGATCCAGAGAGATGCTGTTTTCCATCATGGGGAAAGGGAAGGGGCCATTAGAGATACTGAACATGGATTCCGGTAAACATGGTCACGTCTTACAAACTATCTTGAGTTTGTAAATAAGTTGTTAGGTTGGTGGATGGGGGAATCCGGTTGACATTGTCGACCTCAGGGTGTCAAACTCATTTTCTAGGCTGGGCCTGAACCAATATCCTGGCACTTGGCATGGGACACATTCAGCAAAAGCCATTAAAATAGGAATAATTGAAGATAAACTACATCAGAATTTACATTTAGATTTTATTTACTGCCGCTGCTCCCAATCCCTGGCACCTCTTAGCTTGAGCATTCATGAACTAACCCTGCTCAAACCATAAGCACAAGGATATCGGTGCATGGTTCTGCCTGTGACCACAGGGCTGTGTCACTGCCACACACAGATACCGTTTCCTTGTTTCACATCTGAATACAAACACCATCACTTCACACATCCCCTTACTACACAATTGTAGCAGACATGAGCAAGGACGTGAGGCTTATTAAAAGACACATTTCATTACAGCAAAGGTTACACTGGGAAAAATGTTCAGTTATTTTCCATTACAGGCAAAATTCCGGACAAACCAGCAGCACACTGGCACCTGAACAGTGTCTCATCGGCCTACAGGCTTTTATTAAATAGATTTTCTGCCTGGATATAAACTTAAACCAGCATTGCAGGCGTGATGCTCTATTCACACATTGAAGGGGAGAGCGATGCTGTGGGGCACACGCTAAGTCTAGCAGCTGAAAGTGATTGACAGACTGGGTTTTGTGTTTAGTGATCCCGGGCGTGTTACCAATACCGGCAAAGATGAAGCCCATGGAATAAAAGAGACAGTGGATACTGTCTCACTGTGAGCGAGTCAGAATGAGAAGCTTTAACAACAGCTGATGTTTCACAAAGGGAGACCTCACCAGACCAAAGGACATTGGTGGTGTTTAATGGGCTGTTTGTGTCACTGGGCTACAGGATGCTATTTGTGACAGAAGGAAAGCTGGTCACAGCAAACAAACAGTTTACCGGCCTGTCCAGGGCCCACTCTGACCCCCACCTTCTCTCCCTCACTATTGATGGACACTGCTGCAGTAATTCTGACCTTTCCTCTCTTGTCCCTCCTACACCCCTAATACACAGCCCGACACAATCTCCCTCCTCACTGTGCTGGAATCCACACAAGTCTCCCCATCGGCTCCTTCTGCTCTCCCTCGATCCTGAAACTACAGAACTCACTGATCCCTCCTGAAGTCTACAGGCTCTAAAACTGAAGCTTGATGGCCCTCAGTCCTCACTCCTTGATTTACCTCCCCTTCTCTCCTCCTCTTTCCTCCTTGGTTGTGATCCACACTCTGGGCCTTGGGCCTTCCCCAGGGATTCTCAGTATGAAAAGGAGGATGTGAGTTGAGACAGGATGTCCCAGCTCTCCACCTTTAAAGGGACAAGGAGAGGACCAGCTGGGCTGAATGGCCCTGCTTTATGACATCATTGCAGTGCCTAGCAACCACCCTCCCTGAGCCCTGCTCATTATGGGCTGGGTTGAGCTCAGTGCTGTTGCAGGAAGGGAAACAGGAGCAGGATTCGAGCCGTGTGGATCCCAGGATTAATGGGGAGAGTTACAGGATCAAATTATACCTTATTGAGTGAGAAATGTCAGTGTCCCGGACACTCCCTGTCCCTCAGTATCTGTGTCGGGGAGCGACCGATGGGTTCACTCTGTATCTGACTCGTGCTGTGCCCGACTGGAGAGTGTTTGATGCTGACATGGGCTGCTCAGCTCGATGAGCGCAACATTTAACCCAAAGATGATCAGTTAAACCCATCAGCTTCTCCCCTGGACACAGATCCTGAAGGACAGGGAGTGTCTCTATTAATTTGGCTGGTGTCCTTGATCAAATTTAAACACCTCATCTCTTTTTAAAAATTTGTTCATGGGATGTGGGTGTCACCTCTCACCTCTCATTCTTCTAAACGCGGGAGAATATCGGCCTGGTCTACTCAATCTCTGATAGCACAATCCCCCCATCCCCCGAATCAGTCTGCTGAATCTTCATTGCACTCCCTCTATAGCAAGTAGATCTTTCTTTAAAAGCACCTGAAGGTAACAATGATGTAATTTACTGTGTTCTGTAAGCAAGTGCCATTTTGTTTTATTTTCTCTGTTCTGTATTGTGTTTAGTTAATAAAATATTGGTCCGAATTAAATTGGAGTTATTGAAATTAACTAAGCTATGTTTTATTCAAGGTCAATAATGATAGCTTTACGAATAATTTCTGCTGTTTTAACGGATTTTTAATTCCGAAGGAAGTTTTCAAGTTCCAAACTTAAAAAAAGAACCAAGTGTTGATTTAAAACAAACTTCTGTTTGTTCACTTGAGTAGTAACGAATTCAGTGTTCTGTTTATAATCAATTTACAAGTGGAGTATAGATTCAGATGGAGCACATGTAACCAGGCACGGGTATCTCCACGCTAACGAACAAAGGAAAAAGCTTACATTTATAGACTGTTTTCTTATCAAACTGGAGCCGGCTTTGCCTAATATGGTAGTCTCTGGCTACTGCATAATCCAGAGACATAAGTTTACATCATCAACACATTTAGAAGCATTGCGGCCTGCTATGGTGATCATAAACCACTACTTCTGGACTTTCCTTATCCAAACAATATTTCTAATTCATTTTATTATGAATATCGAAGCCTGGTTGGTCGCAAAACACCAGCTGTTGCTAAGTGAAATCTGTCTCTCTCTCCCTAATAATAAAAACCACATTTTTCCCTCTATTGAATGAATGAAACATAAACCCCTTTCAGAAGCTGAATTAACCAGGGTCCACATGTCAACCTGTCCCACAGGTTTTTTTATGGGTTACATTACCTGTTGACAAAGTGTTTTATATCCTTCTTTGTCTTTACTAATCCTGGTTTTCTCTCAGCGTCCTTCCCTTTCCTTATATTTTCAATGTCCCTTGTTGACTTCCTTACAGCATAATGCAATGACCAGAATGACTGAAGCTATTATCCCTGCTATCACCAATCCCAGCTGGAACAATTTAACTGGATGCTAATTTCCAGCATTCCTGATTCACATGTCTCGGGATTGCCTGTTCTGTCTCTCTCTTCCTCTATATGATTTGCACTGTGTGTTTCTGGGATGACCTAATTCGCTGAATTATGAACTTTAAAGCCAGAAACAGGGAGAATATAGTGTCCTATATGTGGAATGACTCGAATGGCTTCATCCTCCAGAGGCAGTCTCATCTGCAGATAAGTTGCGTTATGATGATGTACCAGAACCAGCGTTTAGCACCGATACATGTGTTCCTCGGTGGAATCAAGCTAAAGTGATGTTCTAGTATGGGGCATCGGGTTGAACCCACAGTCATATACGTGACAGTAGTAGTCACACAATACTGTCCTTTTCCTTTATACACGGTATTAGTTTGGCCTACTCCCCATTTATTTATTTCAATCTGCATTCTGGAGATTCTTTGTCGAGGGTGAACCCACAAGCTGGAACATCTACAAACCCATGTTGTCCCTTTCAGAGTACAACACTGCATATCTGGTGCTATCCAAGTTCCTCACTTCTTAATCAGATATCTTGGCTATTCCTCATACTGTTTATGGATCGGACCTAGCTCAGTCTTCCACCCTTGTAAACGATTCTACCCTATACACCGTCCATGGTTTCGTTTCATTTCCATTTTTCCTCAGCAAAGGCAAGACCAGTCCCACTAGTCTAATATCTTCACTTCTTTCTCCTTCCCTAGGGAATAAAAATCCCAATTCCTATTGGCTGCATCACATCAAAGTCTATGACTTGATTCCCCTAAACCATTTTCTCAGTTGTTCTTCATGAATAAACAGAGGGATTTGATTACTCTCTCTCTTGTCCAGTTCCTTCTGTACCACATTCATCATAAATGTCAGAGGCTACGCATGATACCTCCAGTAAGCCACATCGTGTTCCATTCACTTTCTATATCTATTCTGTTTACTCCTGCTAACCTTGCTGTGTCTCTTATTCTGAGCTATCCTGTCAGCTCCCACTTTCCTTGCGATTTAAACTAATTCTCCTTGTGTTCCCCATCTTTCTCATCCCTTGGTTCCTGTTTTCTATTCTTTACTAACACATCCTTTATTAATTCTCTTCCCATTTTGTCAATTAATTGTGAATATCTCCCTTCACATAATCTAGTTGATAGATTCAAGCTCATGTTTAAAACTTTTGATTTCAAATAACAATTTAAAAACACACATTGTTATATAATACATTTCCTGATTCAGTTACTTCTAGTCCATTAAATGCGGGTTATTTTACTGGATGGGACAGGTCGAGTTCTTTTTGTGAGGTGGGATGTCATTTTATTTAAGTCCCACATATGATGATCACTATCAGCATTTGTACTTGGCAAACCAATAGTTAACATTACTGATCAACATATGACATTTCTTACTTTAAAATAACCTGCCGTCATTACCTTTTAAGTTTGTATTGAAGTATTTTATAATGTTCTTGAATTACTTATTGTCCTGGAGTGATACTAACTCTTTAAGTGAACACTATTAATTTAGTGTTTGGGGTCAGGGTGTGTCCCAACCCACCTGCTTCAGGGGAGACTTCCTGGTCTCCCAATCTTCCCAAGGAGCACGCTTTAGGGTTCTTTCTCTATTACCACCAAAATGTGCTTTTGAGGGTCTATACCTCGGTTTATCACGGATTCCAAAACTAACCCTTTTGAGGTCCTCTGCTTCCTCCTGGAGATTGCCTCTCACTTGGATTCATGTTTTGTTATGGAGCCTGTAAGGTCTGGCCTCCTTATCTCCCACCTTCAGCTTGTAGCTGATCTGTACACAGCCATGGCCACCTTGTCCAGACAGAGACAGGCTGACTTTTTTTGTTTTTAGCCTCTCTACAAGCTTTCTTTGTTCAGTACTTAGTGGAGGCCTTGAAACCGATGACCATTCTAGCTGTAAGGAAATCCTAATTTGATCAGCATTCTCGCTCCTATTAATTCTAATGCCTCTGACAGGTAGCAGTGTGTTTAACTCTATCCTGATTATTTCAAAGTCGCTTTCTCTATGGAGAATGTGTCACGGCCTTGATGATTTAAAAAGTTGTCTCACTCTCCTGAGCCACATTAGCCATTTCATGTTGTGCTGTTGTCGATAACTGAGCATGCCTGAGACTCGTTCACACACACACACGCAGCGGTATCCCAGTATCATGCCACATGTGACATCTGATCCAAGCCATTTGAGGTGATCTTATCAAAAGATCGTGGGGTGTCTGAAGATCTTTGCTCATCTCCCTCTGCACGGTCCCGATGTCTCGGGTAGTGGCCAGATGATCAAATTCAGTTTTCTTATTGTTCAGTGTAGGCAATGACAAAATATCTCACAGAGAAATCTTAGCAATTTCCTGCACTTCCCTGACTTTAACAAGAATTTACATGAAAACCAGATTGTACCCACGTGATTTATGACAATTCTCCCAGGGACAATGAGTGAAGAAACATTTCTATTTGGAGGTGTAACTTTCCTGTTTTTCCTCTTATATCTTCACTCATTTCCTCTCAT
Organism: Pristiophorus japonicus; assembly: GCF_044704955.1. Classification (NCBI taxonomy): domain Eukaryota; kingdom Metazoa; phylum Chordata; class Chondrichthyes; family Pristiophoridae; genus Pristiophorus; species Pristiophorus japonicus. The sequence continues at coordinate 43,001,124 of NC_091999.1, forward strand.
TACATTTTATACAGTGTGCACCATTTCATTCATGAGCCCGGAGGAACTTTACTGTCCAATACAATATTATCATACTGTCTTTAAACATCGATCAAACATTCCCACTTGGTCCAAGTTTTGACCCAGTTTCTTTGTTTAATTTTATTTAACCGAACCTCTCCTTAGACCTTTTGTTCTCCAAAGTATGCCAGAGAGCAATTCAGTCGACAGGAGGAAAGATGTGAGTTACCTTTAGCATAACAGTCGCCCCCAAAAACTTGTTTCTGAATACATAGTTTGGACAGAACCACAGAGACAGGACTGTTTCAAAAAAAAAAACTTAATTATCTCAATTTTCAGCTAAATTTTCCTTCCCATGTGTTTGACCAGCGATGCTTAGCAATATATATATATATAAAATCAGTTTTAATTTCACAAACAAATTATGCCCAGACTTTGTCATTTTACAAAGAAGACAAAAGTAACAATTTTGTTTGGATGCAAGTCATTTATCTTCCCCTTCGAGCAGTGTGACTTGGACAATAGGATTACATCGGATATACGACACAGAAACAGGCCATTCGGCCCAACCAGTCCATGCCGGCGTTTATGCTCCACTCGAGCCTCCTCCCTTCTTTCCTCATCTAACTATATCCACATAACCCTCTATTCCCTTCTCCCTCATATACTTGTCTAGCCTCCCCTTAAATGCATCGATACTATTCGCTTCAACCACTCCCTGTGGCAGCGAGTTCCACATTCTCACCACTCTCTGGGTAGAGGTTTCTTCTGAATTCCCTATTTGATTTCTTGGTGACTATCTTATGTTGATGGCCTCTAATTATGCTGGTCCCCACAAGTGGAAACACTGTATCTAATCTGTCAAAACCTTTCATCATTTTAAAGACGTTAGGTCACCCCTCAGCCTTCTTTTTTCAAGGGAAGAGAGCCCTGGCCTGTCCATCCTTTCCCGATAGGTATACGATCGCCTTTCTGGTATCATCCTTGTAAATCTTCTCTGCACCCTCTCCAGTGCCTCCATATCCTTTTTGTAATATGGTGACCAGAATTGCACACACAAAGTCTAACCAAGGTTCGATACAAGTTTAGCATAACTTCATCACTTTTCCATTCTATAACAATTCAATTCTATAACAATCGATCCCAATAATTTAACTCAATACTTTAAATTCTTAATTCCAACTTTGTCAGCATGCTGCGACATTCGATGTCTGCAGATAACTGGAGATAATTTTGTTTTAACTGCTGGATCTTTTGCTATGCCATCAACCTCTTATCCAACTGGAACTGGCATTGCCTGATATGGTCGTCTTTGGCTACGGCATAGTCCAGAGACACAAGTCTGCATTTTCTTCCAACATACATCAACAACGTTAGAAGCACGTAAAACACTGGTCTTCCTGTGGCAAGCACAAACCACTAGTCTCTGAATTTTTCTTATTCTAACAGAATGTTTAGATTAGAAATATTCTATGATGAAAATATCCACGGCCAGTTGCTTGGAAACACCAACTGTTGCTCAGTGAAATCTCTCTCTAATGATAACAACCACATTTTCCCCGATATGGAATGAACTAAAGATGAACACCTTTTAGAAGCTGAATTAACCGAGTTTCCGATGCCAACACCCCTCTCATCTTCCATTCACTTCAATTGAAAGGAAAACGCCAGATTGCATCGGTTGGGATTTGAAAGACATTTACAACAGATGCTCGATATTCTTAGAGTTAGCATTGATCTATATTCTGTCTACTCGAGGAGTTTGATAACAGATTTTCTCCTGTGAATGCAGAGCTGGAATATTGGGCCGGGATGTATTTACTTGTTCATCTTGTTGACTCGAAAATGTTGCCAATTATTTGACGTGACCTGTATTTTCTTAAATACATTTCCTGAGTGGATTAAAATTTAAATTGAACCCAGGTTTGCAGGCGTGATGCTCCATTCACACATCGAAGGTGAGAGAGATGCTGTGGGGCACACGCTAAGTCCAGTATCTGAAAGTGATTCACAGACTGGGTTTTGTGTTCAGTGATCCCAGGCATGTTACCGACACCTTCCCACAATACCAAGGCTAGGAGAGGCACTCTGGAAGGTAAGGGGAACTGGCACTTGTCCACGAGAGTAACCAAAGGTATGAGAACTGAAATAATCCAGAGTTAGAAAGGAGAAAAGGCCCCAAAATGGTGCAGTCAGTAGCAGGACATCAATTAGTCTCCTCTTATCTTGGAACATTAAATGTCGACACACTCTGTTATTGAAACATCACAATATTATATTCCAGCCCAGTTATAGGGGTTATCATCAGAAACAAACTTCAACTGTCAGAATGGACACGCTTCAGTCGGGATGTGATTAACAACAGCAATGATAGCAGAATCCAACCACTGCAGTCACTTGTGAACTCGCTGGTGTGTCAGCAGGTTGGATGACCGAGCGAATCCCTTCCCACACTCAGAGCAGGTGAACGGCCTCTCTCCAGTGTGAACTCGCTGGTGTGTCAGCAGGTAGGATGACCGAGTGAATCGCTTCCCATATTCAGAACAGGTGAACGGCCTCTCCCCAGTGTGAACGCGCTGGTGTGTCAGCAGGTGGGCTGACTGAGTGAATCGCTTCCCACACTCCGAGCAAGTGAACGGCCTCTCCCCAGTGTGAACTCGCTGGTGTGCCAGCAGGTGCGATGACACAGTGAATCGCTTCCCACACTCAGAGCAGGTGAATGGCCTCTCCCCAGTGTGAACTCGCTGGTGTGTCAGCAGGTCGGATGACTGAGTGAATCCCTTCCCACACTCAGAGCAGGTGAACGGCCTCTCCCCAGTGTGACTGTGTTGATGAATTTTCAGCTTAGACGGGTAGCTGAATCCCTTCCCACTGTCCCCACATTTCCACGGTTTCTCCGTGGTGCGGGTGTGCTTCCTTCTCTCCAGGTTGGACGATCAGTTGAAGCCTCCTCCACACACAACACATTTACAGTTTCTCCCCGCTGTGAATGGTTCGAGGGTTTTTCAGGCTGTGTAACTGGTTCAAGCTCTTTCCACAATCAGTGCACTGATACACTCTCACTCGGGTGTGTGGGTCTCTGCTTTTACAGTCACATTGATGTTTGTAATCTTTCCCCACAGACAGAATAAACAAACATTTCTCCTTCCACATTCAAAGGCCGATGATATTCAAGTCCTGATGAATCGAATGACTCTATCAGATCTTGACGTGACGTTTAGTTTGAGTTTCCCTCCTTCAAATCCTCCCCTTCTAACACCCTGCAAAAGGAGTTTACAAAAGTCATCACTGTAAGTACAGGATCGAAATTCAGAAGAGACAATTCTAGTTTCTATGGAACATTCTTTCCTTCTGCTGTGTGGTTTTAAGTATTGACTGAATAAAAATAATAAAGAGGGAGAAGATAGACTGAGAGTAAACTGGCAAGAAATATAAATACAGTCAGAGCTTCTACAGATATATAAAAAGGAAGAGATAGCTAAAATAAACGTTGGTCCCTTAGAGGATGCGACGGGAAATTAATAATGAGAAGCAGGGAAATGGCAGAGACTTTAAACAAATATTTTGTGTGGTCTTCACGGTGGAAGACACTAAAAGCATCCCAATAATAATAGATAATCAAGGGGTCACAGGGAGCAAGGAACTTAAAACAATCATTATCACTTGAGAAAAAGTACCAGACAAACTATTGGGACTAAAGGTGGACGTCCCCTGGACCTGATGGCCTGCATCCTGGGGTCTTAAAAGAAGTGGCTGCAGAGCAAGTGGATGGATTGGTTGTAATCTACCAAAATTCCCTGGATTCTGGCAAGGTCCCAGTGGATTGGAAAACCTCAAATGCAACACCCCTATTCAACAAGGGAGGGAGGGAGAGAGAAAGCAGGAAACTATAGAGCAGTTAGCCTATCATCTATCATTGGGAAAATGCTGGAGGCCATTATTAATGAAATAGTAGCAGGACATTATGAAAATCATAATAGTCAAGCAAAGACGGCATGGTTTTATGAAAGGGAAATCACGTTTGACAAACTTACTGGAGTTCTTTGAGGATGTAATGAGCAGGGTGGATGAAGAGGAACCAGTAGCAGTTGTGTATTTACATTTCCAGAAGGCATTCGGTAAGGTGCCAGAAAAAAGGTTACTGCACAATATAAGAGCTCACAGGGTTGGGGGTAATATATTAGCATAGATGCAGGATTGGCTAACTAACAGAAAACAGAGAGTCAGGATAAATGGGTCATTTTCAGGTTGGCAAACTGTAACTAGTGGGGAGCCACAGGGATCAGTGCTGGGGCCTCAACTATTTACAATCTATATTAATGACTTGTATGAAGGGACGGAGTGCACTGCAGCCAAATATGCTGCTGATACAAAGATAGGTGGGAAAGCAAGTTGTGAGGAGGACACAAAGAATCTGCAAAGGGTTATAGACAGGCTCAGTGAGTGGGCAAAAATTTGGCAGATGGAGTATAATGAGGGAAAATGTGAGGTTATGCACTTTGGTAGGAAGAATAAAAAAGCAAATTATTATTTAAATGGAGACTACAAAATGCTGCGGTACAGAGGGATCTGGGGGTCCTTGTGCATGAAACACAAAAAGTTAGCATGCAGGTACAGCAAGTAATCAGGAAGGTAAATGCAATGTTGGCCTTTATTGCAAGGGGAATGGAGTATAAAAGTAGAGAAGTCTTGCTGCAACTGTACAGGGTGTTCGTGAGACCACACCTGGAGTACTGCGTACAATTTTGGTCTCCTTATTTAAGGAGGGCTACACTTGCATTGGAGGCAGTTCAGAGAAGGTTCACGAGGTTGATTCCTGAGATGAAGGGGTTGTCTTATGAAGTAAGCTTGAGCAGGTAAGGCCTGTACTCATTGGAGTTTCGAAGAATGAGAGATGAACTTATTGAAACGTGTAAGATTCTGAGGGGGCTTGACAGGGTAGATGCAGAGAGGATGTTTGCCCTCGTGGGAGAATCTAGAACTCGGGTGCATAGTTTCAGAATAAGGGGTCGCCCATTTAAAACGGAGATGCGGAGGAATTTCTTCTCTGAGGTTGGTGAATCTTTGGAATTCTCTACCCCAGAGAGCTGTGGAGGCTGAGTCAGTCAATATATTTAAAGGGGAGATAGACAGATTTTTGAAATACAGGGGAGTCAAGAGTTATGGGGAGCAGGCAGGAAAGTGGAGTTGATGTCAAGATCAGATCAGCCATGATTTTATTGAATGGCAGAGCAGGCTCGAGGGATCAAATGGCCTACGCCTGCTCCTATTTCTTTTGTTAATCTGTGAACCTTGACCTGAAGCTTCCAAAATGTTACTGATTTTGAGGAATAGAAAAAACATCTCAGCATTGATAAATGCATCATCTAACATCTCAAACTGAGCTAACCTGCTGTAACTATGTCAGTATTTGTGTCAGCTGTGACTCAGTGTGTAACACACTTGCCTCTGGGTCACAAGGTTGTGGGTTGATGTCACACTCCAGAGACATGAACACAAAACTCTCGGCTGATGCTCCAGTGCAGTGCTGAGGGACTGCTGTACTGTCGGAGTTGCTGTCTTTTGGATAAAATGTTAAACCGAGGCCCCGTCTGCTCCCTCAGGTGGATGTAAAAGGTCCCATTGCACTATTTCAAGCAGAACAGGGGAGTTATCCCCGATGTACTGGCCAATATTTTCCCTTAACATCAGTAAAGCAGATTATCTGGTCATTATCACATTGTAAATTGGTTGCTGCGTTTCCTACATTACGATAGTGACGACACTTCAAAAATAACTTAATGGACTGTAAAGTGCTTTGGGGCATCTGGTGGTGGTGAAAGGTGCAAAATAAATGCTAGTCTTTTTATTTTCTATGTGTCTTTTATTACTCTACCTTCTCCCATTGTGCCTCCTTTTGTCTGCTGTCACTTCTCCACCTCCTCTTCCCCACCCAACTTTACAGTTCATTTCTTGTGTACATGGTCTCTCTCTCTCCTTTCCCTCACTCGATCGCTCCCTATAAGCTGTCCATCTGCCATATCTCCCAGTTCTGATCAAATGCTCTCCCTGACCCATCACCATTTCTCCTTCCTTTATAGACAACAACAACTTTCATTTATATAGCGCCTTTAAGAACATAAGAGTTATGAGCAGGAGTAGGCCATACGGCCCCTCGAGCCTGCTCCACCATTCAATAACATCATGACTGATCATCAACCTCAACTCCACTTTCCCGCCCGATCTCCATATCCCTCGATTCCCCAAACACCAAAAATGTATCTATCTCAGCCTTGAAATAACTCTGTAAAATGGCCCCTGGTGCTTCACAGGAGCATTATCAGATAGAATTTGACACCGATGGTCAAAGCGGCACCTTTTAAAGAGGGTTAAAAAGGAAAAGAGTGGCTAAAGTAAATGTTGGTCCCCTGGAGGATGAGACTGGGGAATTAATAATGGAGAACAGGGAAATGGCAGAGACGTTGAACAAATTTTTGTATCGGTCTTCACGGTAGAAGACACTAAAAACATCCCAATAGTGGATAATCAAGGGGCTATAGGTAGGGAGGAACTTAATACAATCACTATCACTAATGAAGTGGTACTAGGTAAAATAATGGGACTAAAGGTGGACAAGTCCCCTGGACCTGATGCCTTACATCCCAGGGTCTAAAGAGAAATGGCTGCAGAGATAGTGGATGCATTGGTTGTAATCTACCAAAATTCCCTGGATTCTGGGGTGGTCCCAACAGATTGGAAAACCACAAATGTAACGCCCCTATTTAAAAAAGGAGGCAGACAAAAAGCAGGAAACTATAGACCAGTTACCCTAACATCTGTCGTTGGGTAAATGTTGGAGTCCATTATTAAGGAAGCAGCAATGGGACATTTGGAAAAGCATGATTCAATCAAGCAGAGTCAGCATGGTTTTACAAAAGGGAAATCAGGTTTGACAAATTTGCTGGAGTTCTTTGAGGATGTAATGAGCAGGATGGATGAGGGGGAACCAGTGGATGTGGTGTATTTGGATTTCCAGAAGGCATTCGATAAGGTGCCACATAAGAGGTTACTGCACAAGATAAAAGCTCACTGGGTTGGGGGTAATATATTAGCATGGATAGAGGATTGGCTAACTAACAGAGTCAGGGTAATTGGGTCATTTTCCAGTTGGCAAACAGTGATTAGTGGGGTGCCGCAGGAATCGGTGCTGGGTCCTCAACTATTTACAATTTATATTAATGACTTGGATGAAGTACAGAGTGTAATGTAGCCAAGTTTGCTGATGATACAAAGATGGGTGAGAAAGCAAATTGTGAGGAGGACACAAAAAATCTGCAAAGTCTCAATGAGTGGGCAAAAATTTGGCAAATGGAGTATAAAGTGGGAAACTGTGAGATTATCCACTTTTGGCTGAAATAATAGAAAAGCAAATTATAATTTAAATGAAGAAAAATTGCAAAGTGCTGCAGTACAGAGAGATCTGGGGGTCCTTGTGCATGAAACACAAAAAGTTAGTATGTTGTTACAGCAAGTAATCAGGAAGGCAAATGGAATGTTGGCCTTTGTTGCAAGGGGGATAGAGTATAAGAGCAGAGAAGTCCTGCTACACCTGTACAGTGTATTGGTGAGGCCACACCTGGAGTACTGCGTACAGTTTTAGTCTCCTTATTTAAGGCGGGATATACTTGCATTGGAGGCTGTCAGAGAAGGTTCACTAGGTTGATTCCGGATATGAGGAGGTTGTCTTATGAAGATAGGTTGAATAGGTTGGGCCTATACTCATTGGAGTTCAGAAGAATAAGAGGTGATCTTATTGAAACATACAAGATAATGAGGGGGCTCGATAAGGTGGATGCAGAGAGGATATTTGCACTCATAGGCGAAACTAAAAGTAAAGGACATAGTCTTAGAATAAGTGACCGCCCATTTAGTACTGAGATGAGGAGAAATTTCTTCTTTCAGAGGGTTGTAAATCTGTGGAATTCTCTGCCCCAGAGAGCTGTGGAGGCTGGGTCATTGAATATATTTAAGGTGGCGATAGACAGATTTTTCAACGATAAGGACTAAAGGGTTATGGGGAGCGGGCAGGGAAGTGGAGCTGAGTCCATGATCAGATCAGCCATAATCTTATGGAATGGTGGAGCAAGCTCGAGGGGCCGAATGGCCGACTCCTGCTCCTATTTCTTACATTCTTCGAGTGTTAAAGGAGGAGGGAGAGGTTTAGGGAGGGAATGCTGGAGCTTAGGGCCTAGGCAGCTGAAGGCATGGCCACCAATGGTGGTGTGATTAAAATCAGGAATGTGCAGGACGCCAGAGATCCTGGAGGGTTGCAGGGCTGGAGGAGGTTACAGAGATAGGGAGGGGCGAGGGCACGGAGGGATTTGAAAACAAGGATGAGAATTTTAAAATTGAGGCTTCATGCCCAGTCACCATTTCTCCTTCCTTTACAGACGCTCCCTGACCACTCTCCATTTCTCCTTCCTTTACAGACGCTCCCTGACCACTCTCCATTTCTCCTTCCTTTGCAGACGCTCCCTGACCACTCTCCATTTCTCCTTCCTTTACAGACGCTCCCTGACCACTCTCCATTTCTCCTTCCTTTACAGACGCTCCCTGACCACTCACCATTTCTCCTTCCTTTACAGACGCTCCCTGACCACTCTCCATTTCTCCTTCCGTTACAGACGCTCCCTGACCACTCTCCATTTCTCCTTCCTTTACAGACGCTCCCTGACCACTCTCCATTTCTGCTACATTTTTTGAAATATTTAAAGAGTTTAATAAATCTTTGAAGGTGGCAGGACAGGTTAACAAAGCTTTTAATAAAGCGTAAAGCATCCTGGGCTTTAAAAATCGAGGCACAGAGTACTAAAGTCGGGAAGTTATGCTAAAGCTATATAAAACACCATCTCGATCCCAGCTGGAGGATTGGGTCCAATTCTGTGCACACTTCAGGAAGGACACAAAGGCTTTGGAGAGGGGACAGAAGAGATTTACTGGAATGGTGCCAGAGATGAGGAACTTCATTTATGTGGAGACTGGAGAAGCTAGGATTGTTCTGCTTGGAGCAGAGAAGCTTAAGACGAGATTTGATAGAGGTGTTAAAAATCATGAAGATGAGATAGAATAAATCGAGAAACTGTTTCTAACGGCTGATAACCAGAGGGCACAGATTTGAGGCGATTGGCAAAAACAGAGGTCACATGAGGAAAACCATTTTCACACAAGGAGTGGTTAGGGTTTGGAATGCACTGCCTGACGGAGCGGTGGAGACAGATTCAATAGTAGCCTTCAAAAGTGAATTGGACAAAGACTTGAAGCAGAATGATATTGCAGGGATTTGGGGAAAGAGCGGGTGAAGCGGGATAACCGGATTGCTCCCCGAAAGTATCGGCGCAGACTCGATGGGCCGAATGGCCCCCTTCTGTGCTGCAATATTCTGTGATTCTAGAATTCTTTACAGACGCTCCCTGCTCAGTCACCATTGAACCTTCATTTACAGACGCTCCCTGGTCCATTACTATTTCTCGTTGATTTACAGACGCTCCCTGAGAGTTTGACGCAGACACAGCGCATGCACTGACCGCTCCTTCGGGCTGGAGTGGACCCAGGACCCGGCAGGCAGGGGGAGAATGTTTACCAGTTTTTATCCCCCCACTCCCGGTGTGGGGAGAATGATCCCCGGTTTATATTCCCCACTCCCGGTGTGGTGGAATGTTCCCCGGTTTATATCCCCGCCCTGGTGTGGGGAGAATGTTCCCCGGTTTATATCCCCCCCCCCCGGTGTGGGGAGAATGTTCCCCGGTTTATATCCCCCCGGTGTGGGGAGAATGTTCCCCAGTTTATATCCCCCCCCGGTGTGGGGAGAATGTTCCCCTGTTTATATCCCCTCCCCCCGGTGTGGGGAGAATGTTCCCTGGTTTATATCCCCTCCCCCCCGGTGTGGGGAGAATGTTCCCCGGTTTATATCCCCTCCCCCCCGGTGTGGGGAGAATGTTCCCCGGTTTATAGCCCCCCCCCCCGGTGTGGGGAGAATGTTCCCCGGTTTATATCCCTCCCCCGATGTGGGGAGAATGTTCCCTGGTTTATATCCCCTCCCCCCCGGTGTGGGGAGAATGTTTCCCGGTTTATATCCCCCCCACCCCGGTGTGGGGAGAATGTTCCCCGGTTTATAGCCCCCCCCCCCCGGTGTGGGGAGAATGTTCCCCGGTTTATAGCCCCCCCCCCGGTGTGGGGAGAATGTTCCCCGGTTTATAGCCCCCCCCCCGGTGTGGGGAGAATGTTCCCCGGTTTATATCCCCCCCCCGGTGTGGGGAGAATGTTTCCCGGTTTATATCCCCCCGCGGTGTGGGCAGAATGTTCCCCTGTTTATATCGCCCCCGGTGTGGGGAGAATGTTCCCCGGTTTATATACCCCCGCCGGTGTGGGGAGAATGTTCCCCGGTTTATATCCCCCCCCCCCCGGTGTGGGGAGAATGTTCCCCGGTTTATATCCCCTCCCCCGGTGTGGGGAGAATGTTCCCCGGTTTATATCCCCCCCCCGGTGTGGGGAGAATGTTCCCTGGTTTATATCCCCTCCCCCGGTGTGGGGAGAATGTTCCCCGGTTTATATACCCCCCCCCCCCCGGTGTGGGGAGAATGTTCCCCGGTTTATATCCCCTCCCCCGGTGTGGGGAGAATGTTCCCCGGTTTATATCCCCCCCCCGGTGTGGGGAGAATGTTCCCTGGTTTATATCCCCTCCCCCGGTGTGGGGAGAATGTTCCCCGGTTTATATCCCCCCCCCGGTGTGGGGAGAATGTTCCCTGGTTTATATCCCCCCCCGGTGTGCGGAGAATGTTCCCCAGTTTATATCCCCCCCCCCCCCCGGTGTGGGGAGAATGTTCCCCGGTTTATATCCCCCCCCGGTGTGGGGAGAATGTTCCCCGGTTTATATCCCCCTCCCGGTATTGGGGAGAATGTTCCCCGGTTTATATCCCCCCCCCCCAGAGTGGGGCAAATGTTCCCCGGTTTATATCCCCCCGGTGTGGGGAGAATGTTCCCCGGTTTATATCCCCCCCCCCGGTGTGGGGAGAATGTTCCCCGGTTTATATCCCCCCGGTGTGGGGAGAATGTTCCCCGGTTTATATCCCCCCCCCCGGTGTGGGGAGAATGTTCCCCGGTTTATATCTGGGCGCGGGGCTGCACTCGGTGTTGTTGTCCCCAGCGTTTCTTTAACCCACTCCCTGGAGCTCGCTCACCTCCTGCGTCAGCGTCTGCCACCGCCGCCTGCATATGCTCAGCTCACACTGCCCGGGTGATTGACGGCAGCTCCCCTCCAATAGGAAGAGCGGGGCGGGGCTGGAGGACAGAATGTGCAGTTGGTCCTCCAACCAATTGGAGTGTGTGAGGGGCGGGGCTTCCGGCAGGCTGTAACTCGTCGGGTGCAGCAAGGATCAGTGCTGGCGCCTCAGCTATTTACAATCTATATTAATGACCTAGATAAAGGGACCGAGTGTAATATTTGCTGATGATACAAAGCTCGGTGAGACAGTAAGCTGTGAGCAGAACACAAGAGTGCAAAGATATATAGATAGACGATGTGAATGGGCAGTAAGGTGGCAGATTGAGTACAATGTCGGGAAATGTGAGGTTATTCACTTTGGTCGGAAGAATAGAAAAACAGAATATCTTTTAAATGGTGAGAAACTTTAAATGTTGGTGTTGAGAGAGATTTGGGTGTCCTTGTGCAAGAAACACATAAAGCGAGCATGCAGGTACAGCAAGCAGTAAGGGAGTGGAGTATAAGAGTAAGGATCTATTGCTACAATTGTACAGGGCCTTGGTGAGACCACACCTGGAGTACTGGGCAGTTTCGGTCTCCTTATCTAAGGAAAGATATACTTGCCTTGGAGATGGTGCAACGGAGGTTCACAAGATTGATTCCTGGGATGAGAGAGCTGTCTTACGATGAGAGATTGTGTAGAATAGACCAATACTCTCTGGAGTTTGGAAGAATGAGAGGTGATCTCATTGAAACATACAAGATTCTGAAGGGTATTGACAGGGTAGATGCTGAGAGCTCGATTCCCCCGGGCTGGAGTGACTAGAACTCGGGGGCTCAAGATAAGGGGGAGGACATTTAAGACAGAGAAAAGAAATGTCTTCACTCTGAGAGTTGTGAATCTTTGCAATTCTCTGCCCCAGAGGGCTGTGGATGCTCAGTCTATTCAAGGCTGAGATAGTTAGATTTTTGGACTCTCGGGGAATCAAGGGATATGGAGATCAAGTGGGAAAGTGGAGTTGAAGGCGATGATGTTATTGAATGGCGGAGCAGGCTCGAGGGGCCGTATGACCTACTCCTGCTCCTATCTCTGATATTCTAATATTGACATCTAAGGGGCTCTAGATTTATTAGTCCCACCCTTTATCTTAAGGGAACATACTTGCTCTGAACCCTCGCTATCTCCTCCTTGAATGCCTCCCATTGCTCTGACACTAATATACCTTCAAGTAGCTGTTTCCAGTCCACTTTGGTTAAATCACATCTCCGCTTAGTAAAATTAGCTTTACCCCAATTGAGAACTTTTATTCCTGGTCCATCTTTGTCCTTTTCCATAACTACCCTAAATCTAACTGAATTATGATCACCAGCACCAAAATGCTCTCCCACTGATACCCCTTCCACCTGCCCAAGCTTCATTCATTAAACCTAATTCCAGAATCATCCCATCTCTTGTTGGGCTTGCTATGTAATGGCTAAAAAGGTTCTCCTGAATGTATTTTAAGAATTCTGCTCCTTCTATATCTTTCATACTAATTCTATCCCAGTTAATATTTGGATAGTTAAATTCCCCCACCTATTACTGCCCTATTATTTTTGTATGTAGCAGAAATGTGCCGACATATTTGCTCTTCTGTCTCCCTGTGACTGTTTGGGGGTCTATAGTACATCCCCAGCAGTGTGATCGCCCCTTTTTTGTTCTTGACTTCTCCCATGTTGCCTCATTTGATGATCCTTCGAACATATCATCCCTCTCCACAGCTGGAATTGTTTCTTTAATCAACACTGCGACGAGCTCCCCTTTTTTTATCCCTGTCTCTGTCTCGCCTTAAAACCCTGTAACGAGGAATGTTGAGCTGCCATTCCTGCAGTTCTTTTAGCCGTGTTTCACTAATAGTTACAATATAATAACCCCACATGTCTGTCTGTGCCCTCAGCTTATCTGCCTTAATCCCTAGACTCCTTGCATTGACATTGAAGTATTTCTAGATTGATTCCTGTGATGAGAGGACTGACTTATGATGAGAGTTTGTGTAGAATGGGCCTATACTCTCTGGAGTTTAGACGACTGAGAAGTGATCTCATTGAAATACACTGGCACTGGCATTTAGTGCTGCCAAACTCCCCTATTGTCTATTTTCTAGCTTTTGTTTCCTCTGCCTTCCAAACACGATACCTACTGTCCCCCCTCTCTGTCCACACCGCCCCCCCTCTCTGTCCGCACCGTCCCCCCTCTCTGTCCGCACCGTCCCCCCTCTCTGTCCGCACCGTCCCCCCTCTCTGTCCGCACCGTCCCCCCTCTCTGTCCGCACCGTCCCCCCTCTCTGTCCGCACCGTCCCCCCTCTCTGTCCGCACCGTCCCCCCTCTCTGTCCGCACCGTCCCCCCTCTCTGTCCGCACCGTCCCCCCTCTCTGTCCGCACCGTCCCCCCTCTCTGTCCGCACCGTCCCCCCTCTCTGTCCGCACCGTCCCCCCTCTCTGTCCGCACCGTCCCCCCTCTCTGTCCGCACCGTCCCCCCTCTCTGTCCGCACCGTCCCCCCTCTCTGTCCTCACCGTCCCCCCTCTCTGTCCACACCGTCCCCTCTCTCTGTCCACACCGTCCCCTCTCTCTGTCCACACCGTCCCCTCTCTCTGTCCACACCGTCCCCTCTCTCTGTCCACACCGTCCCCTCTCTCTGTCCACACCGTCCCCTCTCTCTGTCCACACCGTCCCCTCTCTCTGTCCACACCGTCCCCTCTCTCTGTCCACACCGTCCCCTCTCTCTGTCCACACCGTCCCCTCTCTCTGTCCACACCGTCCCCTCTCTCTGTCCACACCGTCCCCTCTCTCTGTCCACACCGTCCCCTCTCTCTGTCCACACCGTCCCCTCTCTCTGTCCACACCGTCCCCTCTCTCTGTCCACACCGTCCCCTCTCTCTGTCCACACCGTCCCCTCTCTCTGTCCACACCGTCCCCTCTCTCTGTCCACACCGTCCCCTCTCTCTGTCCACACCGTCCCCTCTCTCTGTCCACACCGTCCCCTCTCTCTGTCCACACCGTCCCCTCTCTCTGTCCACACCGTCCCCTCTCTCTGTCCACACCGTCCCCTCTCTCTGTCCACACCGTCCCCTCTCTCTGTCCACACCGTCCCCTCTCTCTGTCCACACCGTCCCCTCTCTCTGTCCACACCGTCCCCTCTCTCTGTCCACACCGTCCCCTCTCTCTGTCCACACCGTCCCCTCTCTCTGTCCACACCGTCCCCTCTCTCTGTCCACACCGTCCCCTCTCTCTGTCCACACCGTCCCCTCTCTCTGTCCACACCGTCCCCTCTCTCTGTCCACACCGTCCCCTCTCTCTGTCCACACCGTCCCCTCTCTCTGTCCACACCGTCCCCTCTCTCTGTCCACACCGTCCCCTCTCTCTGTCCACACCGTCCCCTCTCTCTGTCCACACCGTCCCCTCTCTCTGTCCACACTGTCCCCCCTCTCTATCCACACTGTCCCCTCTCTCTGTGTCCACACCGTCCCCTCTCTCTGTGTCCACACCGTCCCCTCTCTCTATCCACACCGTCCCCTCTCTCTATCCACACCGTCCCCTCTCTCTATCCAGTGAGGATATTGTCTGGTTCTGTTGAGGTGCAACCTGTCCGGCTTGTACTGGTCCCCCCTCCCCCAGAAACGCTCCCAATGCCTCAGGAATCTAAAGCCCTCCCTCCTGCACCAAACTACAGCCATGCATTCATCTGCTCTATCCTCTTATTTCTGTACTCACCAGCACGGGACACCGTGAGTAATCAGAACATTACTACCTTTGAGGTCCTGTTTTTTTAATCTCTTTCCTCGCTCCCTAAATACTGCCTGCAGGATCTCATCCCTCTTTCTACCGATGTCATTGGTCCCGATATGGACCACAACCTCTGGATGTTCATCTTCCCCCCTCAACAATGTCCTGCAGCCGCTCAGTGACATCCTTGACCCTGGCACCAGGGAGGCAACATATCATCCTGGAATCAAGTCTGTGCCTGCAGAAGCACTTCTTTGTTCCCCGAACTATCAAATCCACTCCCACTATTGCTCTTCCACTCTTCTTCCTCCCCGCCCTGTGCAGCTGAGCCACCCACGGTGTCGTGGACATGGCTCTGGCTGTACTCCCCAGAGAAACCATCGCCCTCATCAGTATCCAGAACTGAAAACAGGTTAGTGAGCGAGATGCACTCAGGGGACTCCTGTCCTACTCTTGCCCCTTAACGCTGAAAGTTTTTTAAACTCATGTTTATCTCTTCCGAAAGTTCCAAGTGAATCTGCTTCCACCACCCGAACAGGCAGTGCGTTCCAGGCCAGAACATCTCGCTGCTTCATTTGCCCCTCATGTAGCATCTGGTTCATTTGCTAATCACAATCAATCTGTGCCTCTGGTTACTGAACTTTCTGACACTGAAAATTGTTTCTCCTTATTAAGAGAATTGGCGGGCTGGAGGAGGTTACAGAGATAGGGAGAGGTGAGGCCTTGGAGGGATTTGAACAAGAGGATGAGAATTTTAAAGCCTGAATCCACCAGCCGTCTCCTCCAGTGCAGAATGTGACTCACTGCGAACAGAAAGGATTTTTGTTTACTGACAAAAGATGCATAATGAAGGGAAGTCAATCTCTGTATCTTTAACTAACAGCGACATGGGGGAAATGAATGGTCTTTAAACACCTGGTTCACTTGGCACTGAAGTGTCTGAAACTCATAATAGGAACTCCAGGGAAATAAAATACTGACAAATGTTAAACTGTTTTGCTGACAAAAGAAATCTCGATTAACTTTAAAAAATAAATAGTTTAACAGGGGTTCACACAGACTCACCTGATAGGCCGACTCAGGATCCACCCCTCAAGCACCGCGATTGATTGCAGAACACGCTGCTCGCTGGGTCCTCCGGCCTCTGACATCTCTTCCTGTTGGTTCCCAGGGCAATCAATCACCACTCGCCAACATTACACTGCCACATTAAGTTGAGAGGCTCAGAGGAAGAAATAAAATGGGGCCGTGAATCTGCGTTCAGAAATAAAATTAGAGCAGCATAATTAAATTTATAAACAAAACTATTCAAAGGAAAATCAAATTAATTGTTGCATTTAATACATCCTTCTGGGCCAAGTGTGAAACAAGTGATGTGTGGGCTGTGCAGAGTGTCTGTGCCCGGTTACACAGCGTGTCCCTGGCTCCCCGCTCCAAGTGCACATGTTTCAGCTCACATCCAACTGACTGGATAAACCTCGCCCGTCTAAACCCCATCACACAAATAGCAGCATTTGATGTTTCGTTCTGCTCAACCTTTATAAACACTGGTTAGGCCTCAGCTGACACATTGTGCTCAATTCTGGGCACCACACTTTCAGAAGGGTATTTGCACCTTAGAGAGGGACAGAAGAGATTTACTAGAATGGTACGAAGGAGGAGGGACTTCAGTTATGTGGAGATACTGGAGAAGCTGCGGTAATTCACCTTGGAGCAGAAAAGGTTAAGAGGAGATTTGATAGAGTGTTCAAAATCATGAACGGTTTTAATAGACTAAATAAGGAGAAACACTTTCCAGTGGCAGACGGGTCGGTAACCAGAGGACACAGAGTTCAGGTGATTGGCAAAAGAAGCAGAGGCGACATGAGGAACCATTGTATAAGCAGCGAGTTGTTGCAATCTGGAATGCACTGCCTGATAGGGCGATGGAAGCAGATTCAATAGTGGCTTTCAAAAGTGAATTGGATAAATACTAAAGGGACAATATTTACAGAGCTATGGGGAAAGAGCAGGGGAGTGGAACTAACTGGATAGCTCTACCATAGAGCCAGCACAGGCATGATGGGTCGAATGGCCTCCTGCGCTTTCATTCTATGAAAATGGCGGATGATCTTATCCAGAATGCTGCGACCACATATCCCCAGAAAACCAAGACCACCTATTTCCACCTGTGTAATATCGTCCGTCTCCATCCCTGCCTCAGCTCACCCTCTGCTGAAACCCTCGTCCATTTCTCGGTTACCTCAAGACTTGACTATTCCAACACATTCCTGGGTGGGCTCCCACATTCTACCCCACGTAATCTTCACCTCATCTAAAACTCGGCTGCACGTGTCCTAACTCGCACCAAGTCTCGTTCACCCATCTCCCCCTGTGCTCGCGGACCTACATTGGCTCCCGGTTAAGCAAAGCTTCGATTTAAAAATTCTCATCCTTGTTTACAAATCCCAACAAGGCCTCGCCCCTGCCTATCTCTGTAATCTACTCCAGCCCCACAACCCGCAGAGATGTCTGCGCTCCTCTAATTTTGCCCTCCTGAGTATCCCTGATTATAATCGCTCAACCATTGGAGGCTGTGCCTTCTGTTGCTGAGGCCCAAAGCTCTGGAACTCCCTCCCGAAACCTCTGTACCTCATCCCTGAAAGTACTGACTCTGACTGGGTTCAGTTCTACACTCACTGGTTCCCCTCCCCTGAAGGTGCTGACTCTGGCTTTATTCAGTTCGACACTCACTGGTTCCACTCTCTCTCCTCCCCTGAAGGTACTGACTCTGGCTGGGTTCAGTTCTACACTCACTGGTTCCCCTCTCCTGAAGGTACTGACTCTGGCTGGGTTCAGTTCTACACTCGCTGGTTCCCCTCTCTCTCCACCCCTGAAGGTGCTGACTCTGGCTGGGTTCAGTTCTACATTCACTGGTTCCCCTCCCCTGAAGGTACTGACTCTGGCTGGGTTCAGTTCTACACTCACTGGTTCCCCTCCCCTGAAGGTACTGACTCTGGCTGGGTTCAGTTCGACATTCACTGGTTCCTCTCCCCTGAAGGTACTGACTCTGGCTGGGTTCAGTTCTACACTCACTGGTTCCCGTCCCTTGAAGCTACTGACTCTGGCTGGGTTCAGTTCTGCACTCACTGGTTCCCCTCCCCTGAAGGTACTGACTCTGGCTGGGTTCAGTTCTACACTCGCTGGTTCCCCTCTCTCTCCAACCCTGAAGGTGCTGACTCTGGCTGAGTTCAGTTCTACACTCACTGGTTCCCCTCCGCTGAAGGTACTGACTCTGTCTGGGTTCAGTTCTACACTCACTGGTTCCCCTCCCCTGAAGGTGCTGACTCTGGCTCTGTTCAGTTCTACACTCACTGGTTCCCCTCCCCTGAAGGTACTGACTCTGGCTGGGTTCAGTTCTACAATCACTGGTTCCCCTCCCCTGAAGGTACTGACTCTGGCTGGGTTCAGTGCGACACTCACTGGTTCCCCTCCCCTGAAGGTACTGACTCTGGCTGGGTTCAGTGCGACACTCACTGGTTCCCCTCCCCTGAAGGTATTGACTCTGGCTGGGTTCAGTTCTGCACTCACTGGTTCCCCTCCCCTGAAGATACTGACTCTGGCTGGGTTCAGTTCTACACTCACTGGTTCCCCTCCCCTGAATGTACTGACTCTGGCTGGGTTCAGTTCTACACTCATTGGTTCCCCTCCCCTGAAGGTACTGACTCTGGCTGGGTTCAGTTCTACACTCACTGGTTCCCCTCCCCTGAAGGTACTGACTCTGGCTGGGTTCAGTTCTACACTCACTGGTTCCCCTCCACTGAAGGTACTGACTCTGGCTGGGTTCAGTTCTACACTCACTGGTTCCCCTCCCCTGAAGGTACTGACTCTGGCTGGGTTCAGTTCTACACACACTGGTTCCCCTCCCCTGAAGTTACTGACTCTGGCTGGGTTCAGTTCTACACTCACTGGTTCCCCTCCCCTGAAGGTACTGACTCTGTCTGGGTTCAGTTCTACACTCACTGGCTCCCCTCCCCTGAAGGTACTGACTCTGGCTGGGTTCAGTTCATCACTCACTCGTTCCCCTCCCCTGAAGGTACTGACTCTGGCTGGGTTCAGTTCTACACTCAATGGTTCCCCTCCCCTGGAGGTACTGACTCTGGCTGGGTTCAGTGCGACACTCACTGGTTCCCCTCCACTGAAGGTATTGACTCTGGCTGGGTTCAGTTCTGCACTCACTGGTTCCCCTCCCCTGAAGATACTGACTCTGGCTGGGTTCAGTTCTACACTCACTGGTTCCCCTCCCCTGAAGGTACTGACTCTGGCTGGGTTCAGTTTTACACTCACTGGTTCTCCTCCCCTGAAAGTACTGACTCTGGCTGGGTTCAGTTCTGCACTCACTGGTTCCCCTCCCCTGAAGGTACTGACTCTGGCTAGGTTCAGTTCTACACTCACTGGTTCCCCTCCCCTTAAGGTGCTGACTCTGGCTGGGTTCAGTTCTACACTCACTGGTTCCCCTCCCCTGAAGGTGCTGACTCTGGCTGGGTTCAGTTCTACACTCACTGGCTCCCCTCCCCTGAAGGTACTGACTCTGGCTGGGTTCAGTTCTACACTCACTCGTTCCCCTCCCCTGAAGGTACTGTGTCTGGCTGGGTTCAGTTCTACACTCACTGGTTCCCCTTCCCTGAAGGTACTGACTCTGGCTGGGTTCAGTTCTACACTCACTGGTTCCCATCCCCTGAAGGTGCTGACTCTGGCTGGGTTCAGTGCTACACTCACTGGTTCACCTCCCCTGAAGGTACTGACTCTGGCTGGGTTCAGTTCTACACTCAGTGGTTCCCCTCCCCTGAAGGTACTGACTCTGGCTGGGTTCAGTTCTACACTCACTGGTTCCCCTCTCTCTCCTCCCCTGAAGGTACTGACTCTGGCTGGGTTCAGTTCTACACTCACTGGTTCCCCTCCCATGAAGGTACTGACTCTGGCCGGGTTCAGTTCTACACTCAATGGTTCCCCTCCCCTGGAGGTACTGACTCTGGCTGGGTTCAGTTCTACACTCACTGGTTCCCCTCCCCTGAAGGTACTGACTCTGGCTGGGTTCAGTTCTACACTCACTGGTTCCCCTCCCCTGAAGGTACTGACTCTGGCTGGGTTCAGTTCTACACTCAATGGTTCCCCTCCCCTGGAGGTACTGACTCTGGCTGGGTTCAGTTCTACACTCACTGGTTCCCCTCCCCTGAAGGTACTGACGCTGGCTGGGTTCAGTTCTACACTCACTGGTTCCCCTCTCCTGAAGGTACTGACTCTGGCTGGGTTCAGTTCTATACTCACTGGTTCCCCTCCCCTGAAGGTACTGACTCTGGCTGGGTTCAGTTCTACACTCACTGGTTCCCCTCCCCTGAAGGTACTGACTCTGGCTGGGTTCAGTTCTACACTCACTGGTTCCCCTCCCCTGAAAGTACTGACTCTGGCTGGGTTCAGTTCTGCACTCACTGGTTCCCCTCCCCTGAAGGTACTGACTCTGGCTGGGTTCAGTTCTACACTCACTGGTTCCCCTCACCTGAAGGTGCTGACTCTGGCTGGGTTCAGTTCTACACTCACTGCT
This sequence comes from Pristiophorus japonicus, assembly GCF_044704955.1. Taxonomy (NCBI): domain Eukaryota; kingdom Metazoa; phylum Chordata; class Chondrichthyes; family Pristiophoridae; genus Pristiophorus; species Pristiophorus japonicus. The sequence goes on from NC_091999.1 coordinate 43,021,708, forward strand.
TCCCCTCCCCTGAAGGTGCTGACTCTGGCTGGGTTCAGTTCTACACTCACTGGCTCCCCTCCCCTGAAGGTACTGACTCTGGCTGGGTTCAGTTCTACACTCACTCTTTCCCCTCTCCTGAAGGTACTGACTCTGTCTGGGTTCAGTTCTACACTCAGCTTGTATTCACTGGATTTCAGAAGAGTGAGAGGGGACCTCATAGAAACGTTTAAAATTCTGACGGGTTTGGACAGGTTGGATGCAGGAAGAATGTTCCCAATGTTGGGGAAGTCCAGAACCAGGGGTCACAGTCTAAGGACAAGGGGTAAGCCATTTAGGACCGATATGAGGAGAAACTTCTTCACCCAGAGAGTGGTGAACCTGTGGAATTCTCTACCACAGAAAGTAGTTGAGGCCAATTCACTAAATATATTCAAAAGGGAGTTAGATGAAGTCCTTACTACTCCGGTGATCAAGGGGTATGGCAAGAAAGCAGGAAGCGGGTACTGACGTTTCATGTTCAGCCATGAACTCATTGAATGGCCTGCTCCTGCACCTATTTTCTATGTTTCTATGTTTCTATGACCCCTCTGCGAAGGGAAATATCCACTCAATCTCGGCCCCTCATAATTTTATACACCTCATTAAGTTCTCCCCTCAGCCTCCTCTGTTCCAAAGAAACAAACTATTAAGAGGGTTGGTGGGCTGGAGGAGGTTACAGAGATAGGGAAGGGTGGGACCCTGGAGAGATTTGAACAAGAGGATGTGTATTCTAAAGGCTGATGCCACAAGCCATCTCACCCAGCAAAGAATGTGACGCTCTACCAACAGGAAGGATGTTACTTTAACTACTACAAATGCATAATGTGGGGAAATCAATCTCTGTCCCGATAACAAACAGCAACATGGAAAGAAGGAAATGAATGACTTTTAAACACCTGGTCCACTTGGCACTGAAGTGTCTGAAACTCATAATAGGAAATCTAGGAGAACAAAATACTGACAAATGTTAAATTGTTTTGTTAACAAAATAAATCTCGATTTAACTTTTAAAAGATAAATTGTTTAACAGTGGTTCACACAGACTCACTTGACAGTTCGACTCAGGATCCACCCCTCAAGCAACACGATTGGTTGCAGAGCACGCCGCTCACTTGGCCCTACGGCCTCTCTTCCTGTTGGTTCTCAGGGCAATCAATCACCACTCGACAACATTATGCTGACAGATTAAGTTGCGGGGTTCGGGGGAAGAAATAAAATGAGGCCGTGAATCTGAGTTAAGAAATAAAATTAGAAAAGCGTGATTAAATGAATGAGGAGAGGCAAAATAAACTAAAGGTTCATTCCTAAAGAGGTTGCATGAACAGTGAGACCTGCGGGTATTTGTGCAGAAATCGCTGAAGGTGGCAGGACAGGTTGAGAAAGCAGTTAAAAAAACTTACAGGATCCTGGACATCACAGAGTACAAAAGCAAGGAGGTTATGATGAACATTTATAAAACACTGGTTTGGCCTCAACTGGAGCATTGTGTCCAATTCTGGGCAACGCACATTTGGATGTGAAGGCCTTAGAGAGGATGCAGAAAAGATTGACAAGAATGATTCACGAGATGAGGGACTTCAGTTCCGTGGATTGACTGGAGAAGCTGGGGTTGTTCTCCTTGGAGCAGAGAAGGTTGAGAGGAGAATTGATAGAGGTGTTCAAAATCATGAGGGGTCCGGACAGAGTCGATAGAGAGATACTGTTTCCATTGGTGGAGGGGTCGAGAACCAGAGGAGAAGAATTTAAGGTGATTGGCAGAAGAACCAAAGGCAACGTAAGAAAAATCTACTGAGTTCAGCGAGTGGTTAGGATTTGAAATGCACGGCCTGAAAGGGTGGTGGAGGCAAAATCAATCACAGTTTCAAAAGAGAATTGGATAAGTATCTGAAAGAAAACATTTGCAGGACTGGGGAAAAGGGCAGGACAGTGGGACTAGCTGGGAGTAGGCAAGGGCTCGACGGGCCGAATGGCCTTCCGTGCTGTAACCATTCTCTGATTGTGTGAGTAGAACCACTCTGTTCCCTGACTCAATCTAAAGCCTTCCTGATTGTGAGCACCTCTGTTAAACCTGCCCTGCACCTTCACTGCTCCAAGGAGAACCACCCCAGATGCTGCAGTCATCATCTTATTGAATGCTAGCAGGCTCGAGGGGCCAAAGGGCCGACTCATCTCCTATTTCTGATGTTCTCATATATTCATGTCACTGGTCCCCATCCTGCACCTGCTCCCTGCAGTAAGATGGCCGCCGCACATGCTCCCTGCCCTGCAGCGGGACAATGGAAAGCATTGTGACGTCCAGGAAGCCCCACCCCTGTGGCTCCCTGCTCCCCGAGGCGGGCGGAACTCGGCCAAACTACCCACAACCCCCGACAGTAACCAAGGCCCACTCCCCCTGAAGGTTCCCCGCAGCCAACACCCGCCGACTTGGCGGCCAAATCTCCCCGGCCGCGCGTGTCCGTGAGTATGTGAGTCTGCAGGGAGGCTGCACGTGCTGCTCATCCATCGTCCGCGGCAGCGGCAAAACATCATCTGTTCATCTGTCTGCGGCGAATCTCCGACAATAGGCTGGCCCCGCGCCTGTGCACAACACCGCCCCGTTTCACCCGGCCCGCCAAGCTCAAAAGCCGCGAGCGGAGTCCGCCAACCGCCCTCCCGCTCAACTCTGCCCGCAGCCAATGGCGAGGCGGCGCGGGGCACTAACCCAACCAGCGCATGCTGCTCCGCACCAATCGGGGGGGGCTGGGCGGCACCAACCAGTCAGTCAGTGGTTCCCCTCCTCTGGAGGTACTGACTCTGGCTGGGTTCAGTTCTACACTCACTGGTTCCCCTCCCCTGAAGGTACTGACTCTGGCTGGGTTCAGTTCTACACTCACTGGTTCCCCTCCCCTGGAGGTACTGACTCTGGCTGTGTTCAGTTCTACACTCACTGGTTCCCCTCCCCTGAAGGTACTGACTCTGGCTGAGTTCAGTTCCAGACACTGACATCATTCACTTTGTTCCTACACCAAGATGGCCGCGCATGCGCTGTGCTACTCACTGAATTAAGATGGCGGAACGCTGAACATGTCCTCCTGCACCAAGGTGGCCACCGTTAGCCTGTGCCTGTGACCAGGAGAAAGCCTCGAAGTTGCAACCGCCGATATTCCTGTTATTATTCCGGGCTTGCGGCGGGCACGGGTTGTTTATGACGTCTCCCCGGCTCCCCGCTGGTCCATTACTCCGCTCCGTCCCGCTGAAGAGGACACTTCTGAGGTGCCTATCCAAAACATGTCGCTTCTGCCATTACACGCACCGCGCATGCTCCAAACACAGCCAGGGCCCGCGCCTGCGCACCGAGCTCCTGTAGTCTGGGTGCGGCATTTCCCCCCGCGGGGCATGCTGGGTACATAAGACCATGAGAAATTGGAGCAGGAGTGCTCACCCGGACTCCTGAGCCTCTTCCCCATTTAATAACATTTGATGGGACAACGTACAGGGAGATTAACTTTGTATCTAACCCGTACTATACGAGTTCTGCAGCGTTTGATGGGACAGCGTACAGGGTGATTAACTCTGTATCTAACCAATGCAGTACCAAGCCTCGGAGTGTTTTAGAGGCTAGAGGGAGATTTAATCTTTATGTAACCCGTGCTGTACCTTCCCAGGGATTGTTTGTTGGGACAGTGTAGAGTGAGAAATTACTCTCTATTTATCACGTTCTGTTCCTGCCATGGAGTGTTTTGGGAAGATATACTCCGTGTCTATCCTGTGCTGTACTGGCCCCGGCAGTGTTTGATGGGACAATGCTGAGGGGGCTTTACTCTCAGTCTAACCTGTGCTGTGCATGCGCTGGGAATGTCTGGGGGGACAGTGCAGAGGGATCCTTACTGTGTATTTAACCTGTGCTGTCCTGCCCTGGGAGCGTTTAATGGGTCAGCCTACATGGAGCTTTAAATAGAAACGAACCCTTGCTGTACCTGCCCTGGGATTCTTCAGGACAATGCAGAAGGAGCTTTACTCTGTATATAACCTGTACTGTACCTGCCTTGGAACTGGGTAGGGAGAGATTTACTCTGTGTTTAAACCGTGCTGTACTTCACCTCACTGTTTGATGCAGCAGAGTAGAGGGAACGTTACTTGGTAACTACCCTGTGAGTGTTTGATATGTCACGTAGAGGGCGCTTTAGTCTGTGTTTAACCCATGTTGTAATTGCCCTGGGAGTGTTTGTTGCAGCATTGTAGAGGGAGAAATTACTTTGTATTTATCCCGTTCTGTTGCTGCCATGGAGAGTGTTTTGGGGAAGATATGCTCCATGTCTAACCTGTGCTGTACTGGCTCTGGCAGTATTTGTTGGGACAATGTTGAGGGGGCTTTACTCTTTTTCTAACTCATGCTGTACCGGCCCTGGCAGTGTTTGATGGGACAGTGTAGAGGGAGCTTTACTCTGTATCTCACCAATACATTATCTACTCTGGAATGCTTGGGACAGTGTCGAGGGAGATATACTCCATATTTAACCTTTGTTGTACTTGCCCTTGGAATGTCTGGTGGGACAGTGTCGAGGAAGCTTTGCTCTGTATCTAAGCAAGGCGAGCATATTCTTCCTTAGATTAGGAGATCAAAACTGTGCACAATACTCCAGGTATGATCTCACCAAGGCCCTTTATAATTGTACAGCAAGGTTTGAGAGTGGATTACCTTGTAACTAAATTATACTGTACCGGCCCTCGGAGTGTTTATTTGGAAAGTATAGAGGGATATTTACTTAGTATCCAACCAAAGCAGTACCTGCCCTGGGCGTGTTTGATTGGACAGTGTAGAGTGAGCTTTACTCTGTATCTAACCTGTGCTATGCCTGCCCTGGGATTGTTTTATGGGACAGTGTAGAGGAAGCTTTACTCTGCATCTAACCCGTGCCGTACCTGCACTGGGAGTGTTTGTGATGGGACAGTGTAGAGAAAGCTTTACTCTGTATTTAACCCATGATGTACCTAAATTATACTGTACCGGCCCTCGGAGTGTTTTTTAGGAAAGTATAGAGGGATATTTACTTAGTATCCAACCAAAGCAGTACCTGCCCTGGGCGTGTTTGATGGGACAATGTAGACGGAGCTTTACTTTGTATTTGAGTCGGGATAAAAGGCCCATTTTCCGGTTGGCAAACAGTGACGACTGGGGTGCTGCAGTGATCAGTGCTCAGTCCTCAACTATTTACAATCTTGGATAAAGGGACCAAGTGTAATGTAGCAAATATTGCTGATGATATAAAGATGGATGGGAAAGCATATTGTGAAGAGGACATAAAAAATATGCAAAGGGATGTCGACAGGCTAATTGAGTAGGCATAAAATTGGCAGATGGAGTATAACCGGGAAAATGTGAGGTTACTTACTTTGGCAGAAATAATAGAAAAGCAAATTATAATTTAAGTGGAGAAAAATTGTAAAGTGCTGCATTACAGTGGAACCTGGGGGTCCTTGTGCATGAATCCGGAAAAGGTAATGTGCAGGTACAGCAAGTGATCAAGAAGGCAAATGGAATTTTGGCCTTTATTGCAAGGGGGATAAAGTATAAAAGCAGAGAAGTCCTGCTACAACTGTACAGGTGATTGGTGAGGCCACACCTCGAGTACTACGTACAGTTTTGGTCTCTGAATTTAAGGAAGGATATACTTGCAATGGAGGTTGTACATAGAAGGTTCACTAGGTTCATTCCGGAGGGGATTGACTTATGAAGATAGGTTGAGTAGGTTGGGCGTATATCATTGGAGTTCAGTAGAATGAGGTGATCTTATCAAAACATATAACATAATGAGGGTGCTCAGCAAGTTGAATGCAGTGAGGATATTAGCACTCACAGGGGATACTAAAACTCGGGGACATAGTCTCAGAATAAGAAGCCGCCCATTTAAAACTGAGATGAGGAGAAATTTCTTCTCTCAAGGGTTGTAAATCTATTGACTTTCTTCCCCAGAGAGCTGTGCATACTGGGTCATTGAATATATTAAAGGCGGAGATACACAGATCCTTGAGCGATAAGGGAATAAAGGCTTATGGGGAACGGGCAGGAAAGTTATCTTGGGCTCTGCTCCAATCAGCCATGATCTTACTAAATGGCAGAGCAGGCTCGAGGGGCTAAGTGGCCTATTCCTGCTCCTATTTCTTCTATTATAATCTACCCTATGTTGTACCTGCCCTGGGAGTGTTTGATGGGACAATGTAGACGGAGCTTTACTCTGTATCTAACCCGTGCTGTACCTGCCCTGGTATTGTTTGTTGGGACAGTGTCGATGGAGCTATATTCATTATCTATCCCATGCTGTACTTGCCTGGGAGTGTTTGATGGGACAGTATAGAGGGAGCTTTATTCTGTATCTATCCTGTGCTGTAGTTGCCCTGGAATGGTTGGGATAGGGTAGAGGGAGATATACTCCATATCTATTCTGTGTTGTACCTGCCCTTGAAATATCTGGTGGGATAGTGTTGAGGGAGCTTTACTCTGTATCTAAGCAAGGCAAATATATCCTTCCTTAGATAAGGAGACCAAAACTGTGCAACTGTCCAGGTGTGGTCTCATCAAGGCCCTGTACAATTGTAGTGAGAGAATAGAGTGAGAATTACACTATCTAAATTATGCTGTACCTGCCCTTGGAATGTTTATTTGGACAGTGCAGAGGGAGCTTTACTTAATATCTAACCAATGCAGTACCTGCCCTGGGAATGTCCTGTGCAATAGTATATAGGGAGATTTAGTCTGTATCTAACTCATGCTGTTCCTGCCCTGGAATGGTTGGGACAGGGTAGAGGGAGATGTGCCCTGTGTCTAACCTGTGCTGTACCTGCCCTGGAAGTGTTTGATGCGACATTGTAAAGTGAGCTTTACTTTGCATATATTCCGTGCTGTATCTGCCCTGTGATTTGATGCAACAGTGTAGAGGAAGTTTTGTTCTATATCTAACCAATGCAGGATCTACTCTGGAATATTGGAACAGGGTAGCGGGAGATATACTCCGCATTTAACCTGTGTTGTACCTGTCCTTGGAATGTCTGGTGGGACAGTTTCGAGGAAGCTTTACTCTGTATCTAAGCAAGGCAAGTATATTCTTCCTTACATAAGGTGACCAAAAACTGTGCACAATTGTAAAGAGAGATTAGAAAGAGAATGACACTCTATCTGAATTGTGCTGTAGCTGTTCTAGGAGTGTTTATTTGGACAGTATAGAGGGAGCTTTACTTAGTGTCTAACGAATGCAGTACCTGCCCTGAGAATTTTTGATAGAACAGTGTAAAGGGAGATTTACTTTATATCTAACAAATGCTGTATCTGCAAAGGAATGGCTGGATCAGGGTCGAAGGAGATGTACTCTGTGTTTAACCTGTGCTGTACCTGCTCTGGGAGTGTTTGGTGGGATGGTGTAGATGGAGCTTTACTCTGTATCTGAGCTGTGTTGTACCTGCCCTGGGAGTGTTTGGGATATTGTAGACTGAGATTTACTCTGCACCAACTCAGGTAGTGTTGGGGACAGAATTGAGTGAGATTTACACTGTATCTAACCCATGCATTACTGGTAGTTCTGACTTGCGAAAAAGTTAAAATCTATTATTAAGCACATAGTAATTAATAACAGGATTGGGCAGAATCGACACGGATTTATGAAAGGTAAATTGTACTTGACAAATCTGTTAATGTTTATTGAGGTTGTAACCAGCAGGATAGATAAGGGGGAACCACTGGATGTGGTGTATTTAGATTTACAGAAGGCATTCGAAGAGGTGCCTCACAAGGGATTATTAAACAAAATTAGGGCTCATGGGATTGGGCGCAATATACGAGCAAGGATTAAGGATTGGTTAACGGTCAGAAAACAGAGAGTAGGAATAAACGGGTGATTTTCGGGTTGGCAAGCTGTAACTGGTGGGGTGCTGCAAGGATCGGTGCTTGGGCCCCAGCTATTCACAATCTATATCAATAATTTGGATGAGGGGACCAAGTGTAATATATCGAAGTCTGCTGAGGCTACAAAGCTAGTTGGGGATGTTAGTGTGAGGAGGATGAAAATTGGTTTCAAACTGATATGTACAGGCTCAGTGAGTGGGCAAGAACATGGCAAATGAAATATAATGTGAAGAAATGTTAAGTTAGACACTTATAGTAAAAATAGAAAGGCAGAGTATTTTTTAAATGGTGAGAGATTGGGAAACATTCTGTTCAGAGGGACGTGGGTGTTCTTGCACACAAATCGCTAAAAATTAATATGCAGGTGCAGCAAGCAATTAAGAAAGCAATAGGTTTATTGGCCTTTATTACAAGAGAATTTGAGTATTTACGTCTTACTGCAATTATACAGGGCCCTGGTGAGACCACACCTGGAGTACTGTGTGCAGTTTTGGTCTCCTTACCGAAGGAAAGATAAACTTGCTATAGAGGGAGTGCAATGAAAATTCAGCAGACTGATTGCTGGGATGGGGGGATTATCCTATGAGAGATTGAGTAGACCAGGCCTATATTCTCCAGCGTTTAGAAGAATGAGAGGTGAGAGACGAGACACACATCCCATGAACAAATTATTAAAAAGAGATGTGAGGTGCTTAAATTTAATCAAGGGAACCAGCTAAATTATTAGAGACACACCCGGTCCTTCAGGGCCTGTGTCCAGGGGAGAAGCTGATGGGTTTATCTGATCATCTTTGGGTAAAATGTTGTGTTCATTGATGCTGGCACGAGGTGCTCAGCTCAAACACTCTCCAGTCGGGCACAGCACGGGTCAGATAAAGAGTGAACCCATCGGTCGCTCCCCGACACAGATACTGAGGGACAGGGAGTGTCTGGGACACTGACATTTCTCACTCAATAAGGTATAAATTGATCCTGTACCTCTCCCCATTAATACTGGGCTCCACACGGCTCGAATCCTGCTCCTGTTGCCCTTCCTGCGACAGCACTGAGCTCAACCCAGCCCATAATGAACAGGACTCAGGGAGAGTGGTTGCCATGCGCTGCAGTGATGTCACTAAGCAGGGCCATTCAACCAATCTGGTCCTCTCCTTGTCCCTTTAAAGGTGGAGAGCTGGGACATCCTGTCTCAAAACACACACCCTGTTCATACTGAGAATCCCCAGGAAGGCCCAAGGCCCAGAGTGTGGAACACAACCAAGGGGAGAAGAGGAGGTAAATCAAGGAGTAGGGACTGAGGGCCACCAAGCTTCAGTTTTAGAGCCTGTAGACTTCAGGAGGGGGAAGAGTTCGTTAGAAATATAGAAACATAGAAAATAGGTGCAGGAATAGGCCATTCGGCCCTTCGAGCCTGCACCACCATTCAAAAGATCATGGCTGATCATTCACCTCAGTTCCTCTTTCCTGCTTTCTCTCCATACCACTTGATCCCTTTAGAGGTAAGGGCCATATCTAACCCACTCTTGAATATATGTAACGAACTGGCATCAACAACTCTCTGCGGCAGAGAATTCCACAGGTTAACAACTTTGAGTGAAGGCGTTTCTCCTAATCTCGGTCCTAAATGGCTTACCTCTTATCCTTAGACTATGTCCCCTGGTTCTGGACTTTCTCAACATCGGGAACATTCTTCCTGCATCGAACCTGCCAAGTCCCGTCAGAATCTTATATGTTTCTATGAGATCCCCTCTCATTCTTCTAAATTCCAGTGAATACAGGCCCAGTCGATCCAGTCAATCATCATAGGTCAGTCCTGCCGTCCCGGGAATCAGTCACGTGAACCTTTGCTGCACTCCGTCAATAGCAAGAATGTCCTTCTTCAGAATAAGTTACCAAAACTGAGCACAATATTCCAGGTGAGGCCTCACGAAGGCCCTGCACAACTGCAGTAAGACCTCCCTGCTCCTATACTCAAATCCGCTTGCAATGAAGGCCAACATACCATTTGCCTTTTTCACCACCTGCTGTACCTGCAAGCCAACTTTCAATGACTGATGTACCATGACACCCTTGTCCCATTACAACTCCCCTTTTCTTAATCTGTCGCCATTCAGATAATATTCTGTCTTCATGTTTTAGCCATCAAGTGGATAACCTCACATTTATCCACATTATACTTCATCTGCCATGAATTTGCCTGTCCAAGTCACCCTGCAGCCTCTTAGCATCCTCCTCACAGCTCACACCGCGATCCAGCTTAGTATCATCTGCAAGCTTGGAGATATTACACTCCATTCCTTCATCTAAATCATTGATGTATATCGTAAATAGCTGGGGTCCCAGCACTGAGCCATGCGGCACCTCACTAGTAACTGCCTGCCATTCTGAAAAGTACCCGTTTATTCAGACTTTATGCTTCCTGTCTGCCAAACAGTTCTCTATCCACACCCATACATTAACCCTAATAGCATGTGCTTTAATTTTGCACACCAATCTCTTGTGTGGGATCTTGTCAAAAAACTTTTGAAAGTCCAAATACACCACATCCACTGGTTCTCCCTTGTCCACTCGACTAGTTACATCCTCAAAAAATTCTCGAAGATTTCCCTTTCATAAATCCATGCTGACTTGGAAAGTTCCCATCACTGCTTTCCAAATGCGCTGCTATTTCATCTTTAATAATTGATTCCAACTTTTTCCCCACGACCCTTGTCAGGCTAACCAGTCTATAATTACCCGTTTTCTCTCTCCCCCCTTTTTTAAAAAGTGGTGTTACATTAGCTACCCTCCAGTCCATAGGAACTGATCCCGAGTCGATAGACTGTTGGAAAATGATGAGCAATGCATCCACTATTTCTCGGGCCACTTCCTTAAGTACAGTGGGATGCAGACTGTAGTTTCAGGATCCAGGGAGAGAACAAGGAGCAGATGGGGAGATTGGCGTGGACTCCAGCACAGTGAGGATGTCGGGGGAGGGAGATTGTGTCAGGTCGTGTATTAAGGGTGTAGGAGGGAGAAGAGAGGAAAAGTCAGAGGAGCAATTACTGCAGCAGTGTCCATCAATAGTGAGAGAGAGAAGGTGGGGTTCAGAGTGGGCCTGGACTGGCAGGTAAACTGTTTGTTTGCTGTGAACAGCTTTCCTTCTGTCACAAATAGCCTCCTGTAGCCCAGTGACACAAACGGCCCATTAAACACCTCCAATGTCCTTTGGTCTGGTGAGGTCTCCCTTTGTGAAACATCAGCTGTTGTTAAAGCTTCTCATTCTGACTCGCTTACAGTGAGACAGTATCCACTGTCCCTTTTATTCCATGGACTTCATCTTTGCTGGTATTGGTAACACGCCCGGGATCAGTAAACACAAAACCCAGTCTGTTAATCACTTTCAGCTACTGGACTTAGTATGTTCCCCACAGCACCTCTCTCACCTTCTATGTGTGAATAGAGCATCACGTCTGCAAAGCTGGTTTAAGTTTATATCCAGGCAGAAAATCTATTTAAGAAAAGCCTGTAGGCCGATGAGACACTGCTCAGGTGCCAGTGTGCTGCTGGTTTGCCCGGCATTTTGCCTGTAATGGAAGATAACTGAACATGTCTCCCAGTGTAACCTTTGCTGTAATGAAATGTGTCTTTTAATAAGCCTCATGTCCTTGCTCATGTCTGCTGCAATTGTGTTGAAAGGGGATGTGTGGGGTGATGGTGTTTGTATGGAGATGTGAAACAAGGAAACGGTATCTGTGTGTGGCAGTGACACAGCCTTGTGGTTACAGGCAGAACCATGCACCGATATCCTTGTGGTTATGGTTTGAGCAGGATCAGTTCATGAATGCTCAAGCTAAGAGGTGCCAGGGATCGGGAGCAGAGGCAGTAAATCAAATCTAAATGTAAATTCCGATGTAGTTTATTTCATTTATTCCTATTTTAATAGCTTTTTCTGAATGTGGTCCATGCCAAGTGCCAGGATATTGGATCAGGCCCACCATAGAAAATGAGTTTGACACCTTGAGGTAGACAATGTCAACCAGATTCCCCCATCTACCAACCTAACAACTTCTTTACAAACTCAAGCTAGTTTGTAAGACGTTACCATGTTTACCGGAATCCATGTTCAGTATCTGTAATGGCCCCTTCCCTTTCCCCATGATGGAAAACAGCATCTCTCAGGATTAAGCACCTTCCCGGTGATTGAGGTCACGTTGATGGGCCTTCAATTCCCGAGCTCTGACTTGTGCCCAATTTGAAAAATGGGAACTACGTGTGCTACCTTCCAATCTCAGGGAAAAACCCATGATTCTACTGAGCTGTTGGAGATCTGGACAAGGGGCTAACAGAGCACCCATCCCATCTCTTTAAACATACTTGGGTGGATATCATCCGCACCTTACACCGTCAAGATTACCCCACACGGTGACTTTGCTGACAGTGAAGTGTGATGAGATAGACTAAAGTGCCGTTTGCCCCTCTCAGTGTGACCCTGAAGGATTGTGTCCATGCTGAAGGTCTCCCCCATACGCTCCTCCCCACAGATTGTCCTCACTGAGCTCCAGTTAGGTGATGCTAAACACTCGGGTGGTAAAGACAAAAATCCACAGTAATATGTTGAAAGCAACACTAATTTATTTGTCTATATCGCAAATATTAAACTCCAGTCCAGTTACAGGAGTTATTAGCATCAGCAGAAACAAACCTCAACTGTCAGAATGAACATGGTTCAGTCCGGATGTGATTAACAGCAGCAATAACAGCAGAATCCAAACCCTGCAGTCACTTGTGAACACACTGGTGTTTCATCAGGGTGGATGACTCAGTGAATCCCCTCCCACACTCAGAGCAGGTGAATGGCCTCTCCCCAGCGTGAATTCGCTGGTGCCTCAGCAGGTGGGAGGACCGAGCGAATCCCTTCCCACAATCGAAGCAGGTGAACGGCCTCTCCCCAGTGTGAACTCGCTGGTGTATCAGCAGGTTGGATGGCTGAGTGAATCCCTCCCCACACTCGGAGCTGGTGAACGGCCTCTCTCCAGTGTGAACTCGCTGGTGCCTCAGCAGGTCGGCTGACCAAGTGAATCCCTTCCCACAATCGGACCAGCTGAATGGCCTCTCCCCAGTGTGAACTCGCCAATGTGTTTCCAGCTTGAAACATTTCCCACAGTCCCCATATTTACACAGTTTCTCCCCAGTATGACTGCACTTGTGTCTCTCCAGGTTGGCTGAAGCCTTGTCCACACGCAGAGCACGTGTACCATTTCTCCCCACTGTGAACAGTGCTTTTTGCTTCCATGGTCAAAGGCCGATGATATTCCATTCCCGATGAATCGAGTGACTCCGTCATATCTTAATGTGATGTTTGGTTTGAGCCTCTGGTCGACGAATCTTCCCCTTTTAATAACCTGTAAAGTGAGTTTCAAACAGAAAAAAGGGTGGGTGAGAGAGAACCCATAAAAACACAAAGGCAGGTTGTGAAATTAAGCTGAATGAACCTGGCTATTTGTGCGGCCGCCAACAGAAAAAAAGTGACCACGAAAGCTGCCGGATTGTCATAATAACCCAACTGATCACCAATGTCCTTCAGGGAAGGGAACGCACCACCCGGTCTGGGCCTACACAAGACTCTGGCCTCTATGGGAGGAGGGAGAGGTGGGCAGGGCGAAGAGGAGGGAATTTAAACATCTGTAACTCGACCAGAACTTTGACAGAACCTCCCAAACCCACAACCTCTCACACCTAGATGGTCTAGGGCAGTAGGTGCATGGGAAATCCATCACCTCCAAGTGCCCCTCCAAGTCTCACACCATCCTGACTTGGGCATATATCGCCGTTCCTACATCATCACTGGGTGAAAATCTTGGAACTCCTCACCTAACAGCATTGTTGGAGGGCCTTCACCACACGGACTGCAGCAGTTCGAGAAGGCCCACCATCACCTTGTCAAGGGGCAAATGGAAATTGGAAATATATTCTGGCCCTACGAGCGACACCCACATCCTAAGAATGGATTAAAACAAATCTGCATATTGAAAGCCTCTATAGAAATACTTGTTCCTAAAACAATACGCTTCTACCTTGTGCGGGCAGTGTCTGTTTCACAACCTAATCTCCCCTAGAATCCACCGCCGTTGATAGTCTCTCATCGTAAATTGTTGATCCCGACTGGGCCGAGGTACTGGGGGTTAAACCCAGCAGCTTCTCCCCGCTCTCCAATCCAGCTCAAACTCTTGCAACAAACAGACCCACACAGGAGGCCAGGGAGCAACTTCGGCATCCAGCGCCCACCCTGATACAGAGCGGCTCTGGATTGGTCGCCCCATATTTCCAGTATCGATGGACTTACGATCAGCATATGAGGGAGAAGTGAATAGAGGCTTATGATGAGAGAGTTAGAACCATAGAATCAGAGAATGGTTACAGCACGGAACAAGATCATTCGGCCCGTCGAGCCCGTGGCAGCTCTCTGCAAGAGCACCTCAGCAAGTCCCACTCCCCCGCCCTTACCCCACAACCCTGCAAATGTTTTTCTTTCAGGTACTTATCCAACTCCCTTTTGAAAACCGTGATTGAGTCTGCCTCCACCACTCTTTCAGCCCGTGCAATCCAGATATTAGACACTCGCTACGCAAAAAGTTTTTTTCTTGTGTCGCCTTTGGTTCTTTTGCCAATCACCTCAAATTTGTGTCCTCTGGTTCACGACCCTTCTGCCAATGGGAACAGTATCTCACGATCTACTCTGGCAAGACCACTCATGATTTTGAACAGCTCTATCAAATCTCCTCTCAATCTTCCCTGCTCTAAGGGGAACATAAGAAATAAGAATGGGAGTCGGCCATTTGCCCCTCGAGCCTGCTCTGTCGTTCAATAAAATCATGGCTGATCTAATCATGGACTCAGCTCCACTTCCCCGCCCGCTCCCCATAAACCTTTACTCCCATAATCCCTAAAAAATCTATCTATCTTCGCCTTAAATATATTCAATGATCCGGTCTCCACAGCTCTCTGAGGCAAAGAATGCCACAGAATTAGAACCCTGAGAGAAGAAATTACCCCTCATCTCAGTTTTAAATGGGCAATCCCTTATTCTGAAACTATGCCCCCTAGCTCTAGATTCCCCTATGAGTGGAAATATCCTCTCTGAATGCACCTTGTCAAGCCCCCTCAATATCTTATATGTTTCAATTATATCACCTCTCAGTCTTCTGAACTAGAATGAGTATAGGCGCAAGCTACTCAATCTTTCTTCATAAGTCAACCCCCTCATGTCAGGAATCAACCTAGTGAACCTTCTCTGACCTGCCTCCATTGAAAGTATATCCTTCCTTAAATACACAGAGACCAAAACTGTACGCAGTACTCCAGGTGTGGCCTCATTAAAACCCTGTACCGTTGTAGCAGGACTTCTCTGCTTCTCTGCTATTCCCCTTGCAACCTCAGCTGCTCCAGTTGTCCAGGTAACTGAAGTCCCTCATCCCTGGAATCATTCTCGTAAATCTTTTCTGCACCCTCTCCAAGGCCTTCACATTATTCCCAAAGTGTGTTGCACACAATTGGGCATAATACTCCAGTTGAGGCCGAACCAGTGTTTTGTACAGGTTCATCATAATATCCACGCATTTGTACTCTATACTTCTATTTATAAGCAGTGATACTGTCTAGAGTAATATAAACAGGGACAGGGTCTAGTGTAATATAAACAGAGGCAGGGTCGAATGTAATATAAACCGAGACAGGGTCATGTGTAATTATAAACAGTGACATGGTCTAAGGTAATATTTAAAATTACTCCTGGTGCCATGAGTTAGTGAGTACAGAAATAGGAGGATAGAGCAGATGAATGCGTGGCTGGAGAGATGATACAGGAGGGAGGGCTTTAGATTCCTGATGCATTGGGACCGCTTCTGGAGGGAGGTGGGACCAGTACAAGCCCGACGGGTTGCACCTCAACAGAGCCGGGACCAATATCCTCGCCAGGGGTGGGGGGGGGTTTGCCAGTGCTGTTGGGGAGAGTTTAAACGAGCTTTGTAGGGGAATGGGAACCTGAGAATAGATTCAGTCGGTAGGGAAGTAAAGCTGGAATTAGAAAGCAAAAATGTAGAAGGTGAGTTTGAAGGACAGAAGAAAAAAAGCAGGAAAAACAGGTAAAAAAAACATTTAAAAGTTCTTTCTCTAAATGCACATAACATTCGTAACTAAATAGATGAGTTGACGGCACAAATAGATACACATGGGTATGATCTGATAGCCATTACAGAGACGTGGTTGCAAGGTGACCAGGACTGGGAACTAAGTATTCAAGGATATTTGACAATTTGGAAGGACAGACAGAAAAAAAAGGAGGTGGGATAGCTCTGTTAATAAAGGATGAGATCAGTGCGTTAGTGAGAAACGATATTTGCTCAGAGGATCAAGATATTGAATCAGTTTGGGTGGAGATGAGGAATAATAAAGGGAAAGTCACTGGTGGGCAGAGTCCATTGGCCCCCAAGCAGTAGCTGCACTGTTGGACGGAGTATAAATCAAGAAATAATGGAGGTTTGTAATAAAGGAACGGCAATATTTATGGGTGATTTTAAACTTCATATTGATTGGACAAAGCAAATTGGCCAGGGTAGCCTTGAGGAGGAGTCCATCGAGTGTATCCAGGATAGTTTCCTTGAACAGTACGTTGTGGAACCAACCAGGTAGCAGGCTATCTTAGATCTAGTACTGTGTAATGAGGCAGGATTAATAAATGATCTCGTACTAAATGATCCTCTTGGAATAAGTGACCATAATATGGTTGAATTTCAAATTCAGCTCGAGGGTGAGAAAGTTGGTTCTCAAACTAGGGTCCTAAGCTTAAATAAAGGAGACTGCAGAGGTATGAGGGCAGAGTTGGCTAAAGTGGACTGGGAAAATAGATTAAAGAATGGGACGGTTGATGAGCAGTGGCTGATATTTAAGGAGCTATTTCATTACCTGCAACAAAAATATATCCCAATGAGAAGGAGAGACGAAGAGAAGGGATAACCAACCGTGGCTAACTAAGGAAATAAGGGAGGAATCAAATTGAAATCAAAGGCATATGGTGTGGCCAAGACTAGTGGGAGGCCAGAGGTTTATGACATTTTTAAAAGCCAGCAGAGAACGGCTAAAAAAATTATTTAGAGGGAAGATAGATTATGAAAGTAAGCTAGCACAGAATATAGTAAGAGTCCTTCATGGTAGAAGACACTAAAAACATCCCAGCAGTGGATAAGCGAGGAGCTATAGGTAGGGAGTAACGTAATACAATCACTAATGACGTAGTATTAGGTACAATAATGGGACTAAAGGCAGAACAGTCCCCTAAACATGATGGCTTGCATCCTAGGGTCTGAAGAGAAGTGGCTGCAGAGATAGTGGAAGCATTGGTTGTAATCTACCAAAATTCCCCGGATTCTAGTGCGGTCCCAACAGATTGGAAAGCGCAAATGTAACTTGCCGATTTGAAAAAGGAGGCAGGCAAAAAGCAGGAAACCATATACCAGATAGCCTAACATCTGTCGTTGGGAAAATGCTGGAGTCCATTATTAAGGAAGCAGTAGCAGGACATTTGGAAAAGCATGATTCATTCAAGCAGATTCAACATGGTTTTATTAAAGAGAAATCATGTTTACAAATTCGCTGGAGTTCTTTGAGGATGTAACGAGCAGGGTGGATAAGGGGGAAGCAGTGGATGCGATGTATTTGGATTTCCATAAGGCATTCGATAAGGTGCCACCTAAGAGGTTACTGCACAATATAAAAGCTCACTGGGTTGGGTGTAATATATTAACGTGGCTAGGGGATTGGCTAACTAACAGAAAACAGAAGGTCGGGATAAATGGGTCATTTTCCAGTTGGCAAACATGACTATTGGAGTGCCGCAGGGATTGGCGCTGGGTCCGCAACTATTTACAATCCATATTAATGACTTGGATGAAGGGACCGAGGTTGCAGTTGTTACAAAAATTGTGTGGAAGACACAAAAAATCTGCAAAGGGATACAGACAGGTTTAGACAGAGGGCAAACATTTGGCAGATGAAGTATAATGTGGGAAAATGTGAGGTTATCCACTTTAGCAGAAATAATAGAAACGCAAATTATAATTTAAATGGAGAAAAATTGCAAAGAGCTGCATTACAGAGAGACTTGGGGGTCTTGTGCATGAAACACAAAAAGTTAGTATGCAGGTACAGCAAATAATCAGGAAGGCAAATGGAATGTTGGCCTTTATTGCAAGGGGGATAGAGTATAAAAGCAGAGAAGTCATGCTACAACTGTACAGAATAATGGTGAGGCCACACCTGGAGTACTGCGTACAGTTTTGGTCTACGTATGTAAGGAAGGATATACTTACATTGGAGGCTGTTCAGAGAAGGTTAACTAGGTTGATTCCAGAGATGAGGGGGTTGATTTCTGAGGATAGGTTGAGCAGGTTTAGCCTCTACACATTGGAGTTCAAAAGAATGAGAGGTGATCTTATTGAAACTTAATGATAATGAGGGGGCTCGCCAAGCTGGATGCAGAGGGGATATTTCCATTCATCGGGAAAACTAAAATTAGCGGACATAGTCTCAGAATAAAGAGCCGCCCATTTAAAACTGAGATTTTTTCTCTGAGGGTTGTAAATCCATGGAATTAGCTGCCCCAAAGAGCTGTGCAAGCTGGGTCATTGAATATATTTAAGGTGGAGAGAGACACATTTTCAGTGATAAGGGAATAAAGGGTTATGGGGAGCGGGCACGGATGTGAACTCGAGTCCATGATCATATCATCCATGATCTTATTGAATGGGGAGCAGGCTCGAGGGACCAAATGGCCTACTCTTGCTCCTATTTCTTATATTCTTATGTTATAGACTGCTTCACCTCCACTCCCAATTTTCCCCACCAATTCTGGCTGCGTACAGTTCGACACTCACTGGCTCCCCTCCCCCCTTGAGGGTGCTGATTCTGGCTGAGTCCATCCAGTTCTACAATCACTGGTTTCCTCTCCCTCTCCTCCAATAATGGTGCTAACTGTGGCTGGGTCCAGTTCTACACTCACTGGTTCCCCTCCCCTGAAGGCACTGACTGGCTGGGTTCAGTTCTACACTCGCTGGTTCCTCTCCCCTGAAGGTGCTGACTGTGGCTGGGTTCAGTTCTACACTCACTGGTGCCCCTCCCCTGAGGGTGCTGACTCTGGCTGGGTTCAATTCCAGACACTAACATTCCAACACCAAGATGGCCGCGCATGCGCTCTGCTACTAACTGCATCAAGATGGCGGAACGCTGAACATGTTTCCTGTACCAAGATGGCCGCTGTTACCTTGGGCCTGTGACCGGGAGAAAGCCTCGAAGCTGCAACTGCCGATATTCCGGTTATTATAGAAACATAGAAAATAGGGCAGGAGTAGGCCATTCGGCCCTTCGAGCCTGCACCGCCATTCAATGCGTTCATGGCTGAATATGCAACTTCAGTAACCCATTCCTGCTTTCTCGCCATACCCCTTGATCCGCCTAGTAGTAAGGACTACATCTAACTCCTTTTTGAATATATTTAGTGAATTGACCTCAACAACTTTCTGTGGTAGCGAATTCCACAGATTCACCACTCTCTGGGTGAAGAGGTTTCTCCTCATCTCGATCCTAAATGGCTTAGCCCTTATCCTTTAACTCTGACCCCTGGTTCTGGGAACATTCTTCCTGCATCTAACCTGTCGAAACCCATCAGAACCCCTCCCATTCTTCTGAACTCAAGTGAATGCAAGCCCAGTTGATCCAGTCTTTCTTGATAGGTCAGTCCCACCATCCCAGGAATCAGTCTGGTGAACCTTCGCTGCACTCCCTCTATAGCAAGAATGTCGTTCCTCAAGTTAGGAGACCAAAACTGTACACTATACTCCAGGTGTGGCCTCACCAAAGCTCTGTACAACTGTAGTAACACCGCCCTGCCCCTGTACTCAAATCCCCTCGCTATGAAGGCCAACATGCCGTTTGCTTTCTTAACCGCCTCCTGTATCTGCATGACACCCAGGTCTCGTCGCACCTCCCCGTTTCCTAATCTGTCACCATTCAGATAATAGTCTGTCTCTCTGTTTTTACCACCAAAGTGGATAACCTCACATTAGTCCACATTATACTTCATCTGCCATGCATTTGCCCACTCACCTAACCTATCCAAGTCAATCTGCAGCCTGATAGCATCCTCCTTGCAGCTCAGGTCCCACTTCCCCCAGAACTGGTTCCAATGTCCCAGGAATTTGAATCCCTCCCTCTTGCACCACTGCTCAAGCCACGTATTTATTCTAACTATCCTGCTCCCTCTACTCTGATTAGCACGTGGCACTGGTAGCAATCCAGAGATTACTACCTTTGAGGTTCTACTTTTTAATTTAACTCCTAGCTCCCGAAATACAGCTTGTAGGACCTCTTCCCGCTTCTTACCTATATCGTTGGTACCTACATGTACCACGACAACTGGCTGTTCACCCTCCCTCTCCAGAATGCTCTGCAGCCGCTCCGAGACATCCTTGACCCTTGCACCAGGGAGGTAACATACCATCCTGGAGTCTCGGTTGCGTCCGCAGAAACTCCTATCAATTCCCCTAACAGTAGAGTCTCCTATCACAATAGCTCTCCCACTCTTTTTCCCAATGCCGTCATGCGGTCTGTCAGGAGCTGCAGTTGGACACACTTCCCACACACATAGTAGTCAGGGACACTGGAAGCGTCCCTGACTTCCCACATAACACAGGAGGGACATAACACGTGTCCGAGCTCTGCTGCCATGACTCAACCCTTAAATTAATTTACTTACTAAAATTTACTGAAACACCAAACAGCTACTTATTGGTTGGCTGCCAATTAAACCAATCTAAAAGTCAGTCTAAAAGAGAGTTATACTTACCAGTTGAACAGCCAAACACTTACCAGCTTGGCTGCGACGTCACCTCTCGATTTCAAACCCTCTATCTTTGTCTGCAACTGGTTGGGCTGGTCTCTGGGCCTCTGTCTCCGACTTTCGCATTCATAATCAGCTGCTCTCGTGTCAGCACAGATAGGAAAAACAAGACAAAGCAGCATCTGCCACCCCTGCTTGCCCGAACTCACCCACTTCCGGGCTTGCAGTGGACACCGGTTGTTTATGAAGCCTCCCCGGCTCCCTGCTGGTCCATTACTCCGCTCCGTCCCGCTGAAAAGGACACTTCTGAGGAGCCTGTCAAAAACATGTCTCCTCCGCCATTACACACACCGCGCATGCTCCAAACACAGCCAGGCCCGCGCCTGCGCACTGAGCTCCTGCAGTCTGGGTGCAGCACATTCTCCCCCGCGGAGCATGCTGGGTACATATGACCATGAGAAATAGGAACAGGAGTGGGCCACCCAGAATCCTGAGCCTGCTCCCCATTCAATAAGGTCATGGCTGATCTGATCAAAGACTCAGCTCTACTTTTTAGGAAGCTCAGGTTTGAAGACTAGAAGTATCATCTGTTAGTTGGGAAGGGACTGTCGTTTCTCTCCGTTCTGTTCCTTGTGGAAATATATCCTGCAGTATTCTGACTATTATGGGCTTCTGAACTCGCACAGATGTTCTGACCACTGGGCAGAATAATGCAACGCTCCAATCTATGGGTGTGGAATTGTTGCTGGCAGGTATCAATCAGTCACATGCTGATTGCCGATTTAGGTCGAAGAGCAAAGCAATTTGAGAGTTGTTCAACCATGATTGGACAGCAATTTCAGTCTAATTGTATGGGTCGACATTTAACAGACAGAACCTTCTCCAGGCCAAAGCCTGGACCCATGTAAACCATAAAGCCACACCAGACTTCTAAGCTGCTATTCTGAAGCGTGAGACAGAACAATCAATGAGTTACTCAAGCAAAATGTTGAAATTTCTTTGAGCGCAGAAGGGTGCTCAATAATAGACCTGGTGTCTCGCTGTACAGATTACAGAATCAGACATCAGTACCTCACTACTTCTTACAGTTGTCTTATTTGTTTCCACTGATGGTGTAGTTGGTATAGCTAGTGTGCAGCTGAGCCCAAGAGGCGAGATAGTCCCAGGTTCAATCATTGCTTTCTGCAGAGCTAGCTGGTCTCAGACTGCAGTTTGGAGATACAGTTGGTTTCGGTGCCCCTGGACTCAGGAAACTAGAATTTCGGCCAGATCCACTGATCCCTACTTGCAAGAAAACTGGTCAAATTTGGACTCGGTTGTGATACCCCTGGTCAAGTTCCTTTCGGACATTTACTGAAGGATTGCCACTTGGGAAAGTAGCATACGCCATCCATGTGCTGTCAAACTGTCCCCAGCACGAGTTAGCACCTTGAGGGGACAGGTGAAGAAATTGCCTTGTACATTTAAGGAAAATAGGATCCAATGTCAGGATTGAGTCAGATGGCATTTTCTTTTCAGACTTGTTAGCCAAATGTTGGAACAAAGTCTCCACCAAGTGCAGCTCTCCACCAGCTGGAGTGGCGGCTGTCCTGCAGGAGCCGCTGCTCAGGAATCCGTACTTCCACGATCAAGGTTTTAGGTGGCAGTCGGACGAGACTGCTGTGGCTGGCGAGGTGACCATGGTCAGGGACCTGCTGGATGGTGGATGAGCAGGCTGGATGGCGCCAGATATGCTGGCATGGCGCCTAAATTCGGCCGACGTCCACTGCTTGGCCGATGCCATCAAGTCGCTAAAAGCAGCTCTGGGCCCTGACTCTGTTAGGTGTGTCGAGGAGGCTCAAGCACGTGGGGAGATCCCGTCCAAACTGACCCCCATCTAGACAGAATTCCTCATTGGCGCCAAATCCCGGAACCTCCTTCGGGAGCCGGTGCCTCACAACTTGAGCCACCTCAAGGAAATCCCCTCCGTGCCTTTCAGTTCCGCGCGGTGGGGTTTCCTGTACGGGCTGCTCCTGCACACTCTCAACCTTGCCATCCTCATCTGCCATCCGGACACGCCATGGCGTACCATCTTGCCATCCAGAGGAGGCGGGGGTCCCCGATGGAGTGCACTCTACGCAGGAGTCCTCTGCTATTTATCGGGAACTTGGCCTGGAGGGTGGTGCACGGAGCAGGCCCGTGCAATACATTTTTAAGTCGGTTCATGGGCTCCCAGACCGCCTACAATTTCTGCGGGCTGGAAGAGTCTGTGTTCCACGTTTTAAGTGAATATACGAGGTTGCAGCCCCTGTTTCATTATTTAAATGAGCTGCTCCTCAATTTCTGGCTGCACTTCAGTCCCACACTCCTGATCTTTGGGCACCCTGTGCGGAGGGGAGCGGGTAGGTCCGAAGGCCTACTTGTAGGACTGCTCCTGGGCACTGCCAAGGGTGCCATCAGCCGGTGCAGGCAGCGGGCGTTCGAGGGGGTCGTTCAGCCTGACTGCCTGCCTCTCTTCCGTGCGTACATCTGGGCCACGGGGTCCCTGGAAATGGAGCACATGGTGTCCACTGGTACGCTCACGGCCTTCCGCGAGAGGTGGGCACCGGAGGGACTGGAGTGCATTGTCACCCCCGGCAACCAAATTTTAATTTGATTTTATATGTTTTAAAGTTTAATTTGTTTTAATTGCTGGGTTTTAGTGTCCCCCTCCCCTTTTATAGGGGGCACTGTAAATTATCGTTTTACTACCGAAAAAAAAACAACAAAAAAACCCCACAAAAATCACAAAAAAAAAGGGCACGTTAAAAGTGTTTGGAGTGTCCCCCAGATTGGAGGGCACTTGGATTAATTTATTATGTTTTCCCCAAAAGAGTTGTTAGCCAAATGTTCCACGTGGATATGTCGACTAGTTCAAAGAGTCAATAACGAAAAGGAAATCGAACAAAAAAAAATCGAGCTCTGATTATGACGATACTAGTCTACTGATGTACAACCAACCACTCAATGGCACCTCGATGCAGGTAGACAGCTGAGCAGTGTCCTGGAAAGGAATTGTCCAACTTAACCCTGTGTTGAAAAAAGAAGTCTTATTCTTGTCTCCAGTGGCCAAAGGTTCATCAACACTCTATGACCATTTGATGCTGCAGATCTCATCGAAATAATGTATTAATTTTTTCAGATAGGTTTCAGCCCTCAGCAAGAGGACCGAATTGCCCTGAAATGTGTAGGGATGCAAGGCTGAAGAAGTAACATGCAAAATAAGCAAGCTCATACTATCCCAGCAGAATGTTTGTGATCTGTGTTTGTGTCGAGTTACAGGTACCGAAGTGTTGGTACAGGTGCCAAGCTGCTTGTGTTTAAAAGATCATTTCAGTGTCTCATTGCATTTTATTGCAAGGATAGTGTTACTGATCTGTAGGGAAAGCCAAGGACTTTAACATGCTACCATTAGGTCATCAACTTAAATTTCATTAAATTTTGCAGCACAGAAGGAGGCCATTCAGCCAATCACGTGCCGGCTCTTTGAAAGAGCTGTCCAAGTTAGTCGCACGACCCTGCCCTTTCCCCCCATAGCCTTGCAATTTTTTCCATTTCAAGTATATATCCAATTCCCTTTTGAAAGTTACTATTGAATCTGCACCAGACTGATTCCCGGGATGGCTGGACTGACATGTGAGGAGAGACTGGATCAACTGGGAATTTATACATTGGAGTTTAGAAAGATGAGAGGGGATCTCATAGAAATATATAAGATTCTGACGGGACTGGACAAGTTAGATGCGGGAAGAATGTTCCCGATGTTGGGGGAGTCCAGAACCAGGGGACACAGACTTAGGATAAGGGGTAGATCATTTAGGACTGAGATGAGGAGAAACTTCTTCACTCAGAGAGTTGTTAACCTGTGGAATTCCCTGCCGCAGAGAGTTGTTGATGCCAGTTCATTGGATATATTCAAGAGGGAGTTAGATGTTCCACTCCCCGGAACACTTTACTCCCTTATCGCTCAAAAATCTGGCTATCTCTACCTTAAATATATTCAATGACCCAGCCTCCACTGCTCTCTGAGGCAGAGAATTCCACAGATTTACAACACTCTGAGAGAAGAAATTCCTCCTCATCTCAGTTTTAAATGAGCTGAGCAAAAAGGCTGCATTTGTGACTCGAACAGGATTTACTGTGATTGCTTTGGGCACTGAACCATGTTCATTCTGGCACCTCATGTTTGTTTCTGATGATCTTAATAACCCCTATACCTGAGCTGGAGATTAATATTGTGTATAAATGTTGAATACATTATCTTTGTTTCAGACACATTGTTTCGAATATTTGATTCCTCCATGATCAGAGGAGACTAATTGATGTTCTGTTACTGACTCTTCCATTTTAGTGCTTTTTATTAATCTAACTTATATCACTTCTCACCTAGTTCGCCTTCTATCAAACCCCAAACTTGTTCCATTTGAGTACATGGGTTGTGGTTGTTGTAGACTTAACTGCAGTGTCTCACCTTAAACTCAGCTGAAATCCTTTGAACCACCCCTTTATTGAACCATCTTGCATAAGGTTTGAAATCTGTTACTTTCTGTAACCCATTTTTGGAACCGATTGGATTTTAAAAACTCATCCATGCATTTTGCACGTGATAGCCTGTGAAATATTCTGATATTTGTAATTGTCATTGCCACACACTCCGTTCCCGAGTGACAAACTCCATCCCTCTCCCCAACTTCTGTCTGAGTCTGAACCAGACTGTTCGCTACCTTGGTTTCATACTTAACCCTGAAATAGGTTATTTGATCAGATATCAGCAGCATAATTAAGACTGCCTATTTCCACCTCTGTAACATCATCCGTCCCCGCTCTTGCCTCAGCTCATCCACTTCTGAAGCCCTCATCCATGCCTGTGTGACTTCTGGACTTGACTATTCCAATGCACTTCTTCCACATTCTACTCTACATAAACTAGTGTTAATCCAAAATTCGGCTGCCCATGCCCTAACTCGCACCAAGTCCAGCTCACCCATTACCCCAGTGCTCACTGACCTACATTGGCTTCTAGTTGAGCAACGCCTTGATTTCAAAATTCTTATACTTATTTTCAAATCCCTCCGTGACCTTGCCCCTCCCTAGCTCTGTAAATTCCTCCAGCCCCACAACCACCGCTGACACCCGCTCAACCATGAGATATATGTCTTCCTGAGCATCCCTGATTATAATTGGTGGCTGTGCCTTCTGTTGCCCAGGCCCCAAGTTCTGGAAAACCCAGCCTAAACCTTGCTGTCTAACCTGTGCAGTACCTGCCCTGGCAGTTCTTGATGGGATAGTGCAGAGCAAGCTTTTCTCTCTTATCTAACCTGTGCTGTATCTTCCCTCTGAGTGCTTGATGGGACAGTGTAGAGTGAGCTTTACTCATTATCTAACCCGTGTTGTTCCTGCCCTGGGAATGTTTAATGAGACTAGCGGGAGTTTTACTCTGTATCTAACCCGTGCTGTACCTGCAATGAGAGTGTTTGATGGAGCAATCTATGGGGAGCTTTACTCTCTGACTGACCCGTGCTGTGCCTGTTGTGTGAGTGTTTGATGGGACAGCGTAGAGGGAGATTAACTCTGTATCTAACCTACGATGTACCTACCCTGTGAGTGTTTGGGACAGGCTAGAAGGAGACTTTACCTTTAATAACCCATGCTGTGCCTACCTGGGAATGTCTGGTGAGACTGTGTAGAGGGAGCTTTACTCTGCATCTAACCTGACTTGTCCTCCTCATCATCATCATCATCATCATAGGCAGTCCCTCGGAATCGAGGAAGACTTGCTTCCACTCCTGAAGTGAGTTATTTGATGTCCAAACAGTCCAATATGAGAGCCACAGATTCTGTCACAGGTGGGACAGATAATAATTGAGGGAAGGGGTGGGTGTGATTGGTTCGCCACATGCTCTTTCCGCTGCCTGCGCTTGATTTCTGCATGCTCTCGGCATTGAGACTCGAAGTGCTCAGCAACTTCCCGGATGCACTTTCTCGAATTAAGGTGGTCTTTGGCCAGGGAATCCCAGTTGTCAGTGGGGATGTCGCACTTTATCAGGGAGGCTTTGAGGGTGTCCTTGTTACGTTTCCGCTGCCCACCTTTAGCTCATTTGCCATGAAGGAGCTCCACATAGAGCACTTGGTTTGGGAGTCTTGTGTCTGGCATGCGAACTATGTGGCCTGCCCAGTGGAGTTAATCGAGTGTGGTCAGTGCTTCAATGCTGGGGACGTTAGCCTGGACAAGGACGCTGATGTTGGTGTGCCAGTCCTCCCAGGGGATTTGTAGGTTCTTGCAGAGACATTGTTGGTGATATATCTCCAGTGACTTGAGCGTCTACTGTACATGGTCCATGCCTCTGAGCCATACAGGAGGGCGGGTATTACTACAATCCTGTAGACCATGAGCTTGGTGGTACCTGCCCTGCGAACGGTTGATGGGACAGTGTAGAGGGAGCTTTACTCTGTATTTAACCCATGCTGTACCTGCCCTTGCAATGTCTGGCAGAACAGTGTAGAGGGAGATTTTCTCTATATCTATCCGATGCTATATCTGCCCTGGAATGACTGGACAAGTTAGATGGAGATGTACTCTGTATCCAACTTGTGCTGTACTTGCCCTGGGAATGACTGATGGAACAGTATAGAGGGAGCTGTATCATCTTTGTTTAACCCATGTTGTACTTGCTCTGGGAATGTTTGATGGGACACTGTGGAGGGAGCTTTACTCTGTATCTAACCCATGCTGTACCTTCCCTGCAAGTGTCTGATGGGACAGCGTATTGAGATCCTTACTGTGTACCTACTCATGTCCGTCATACACCGTAGTGGACGAAAACCACACTGTGACTCCGGAAGGAGTTCCTCAGCCACAGGGAGAAGACGGTTTGGGAGGATTCTAGTGATGGCTTTCCCAGTGGCTGATAACAGGGCGATCCATCTGTAATTGCCGCAATCGGACTTGTCCCCTTTGTTAAAGATTACTGCATCTATGAGATCTCCAGGCATGCTCTCCTCCTTCCAGATGAGAGAGATGAGGTCATGCATTTTTGCCAATATTGCCTCTCTGCTATACTTTCGTGCCTCAGTGGGGATTTCATCCGCTCCCATTGCCTTGTTGTTCTTGAGCTGGTGGATGGCCTTTTCTATCTCGTGCAGGGCTGGGATTTTGCGGAGATGTTGGCGGGTAGCATGCTGTGGGTTGGAATCGAGGACACTCGAGTCAAAGGCAGAGTCTCAGTTAAAGAGATCTTCGAAGTGCTCCTTGCAGCGGGTCCTGACTGCCTCAGTGTCCTTGATGAGTGTTTCCCCATTCTTGGCCAGCAGTGGGGTGGGGCCTTGGCTGCTTGGGCCATAGGTGGCCTTGACTGCGATGAAGACTCGTCACACATCATGGCTGTCGGCCAGCTGCTGAACCTCCTGTGATTTCTCGACCCACCATCTATGCTTTAGGTCACAGGTTTTTTCTTGGACCTCGGCCTTAAGCCGTCTGTAATGCTGCTTTGCTGCTCCCGAGTTGGGTTGTTGTTTTAGGTTTAGAAATGCCCTGTGCTTGCTAACAATTAGCTCTTGGACCTCCTCGTCATTCTCATTAAACCAGTCCTGGTGTTTCCTCGATCAGACCAACATCACCAGCATCAAAGCACTGACCACACTCGACCAGTTCCATTGGGTGGGCCACATTTTTCACAACTATTTTAAGTAAAACAATAATCAAATGTCCCCTGATTAAAATGGGGAGGGGCGTCACACTACAGAAACTTTCATTAAAGTGCCCCTTTATTATTTTTGAGGGCACCAAAAACAAAACTTAACAATTCAACATTAAGGGAAGCTTTGTCAAATCAAATCAAATTTATTAAAATTAAAATTCAGTTCCCTCCTGAAATGATGCACTCCAGTCTCTGCGGTGCCCATCTCTCGTGGATACCGCATGCTCCATCTCCAGGGACACACATAGAAACATAGAAACATAGAAAATAGGTGCAGAAGTAGCCCATTGGACCCTTCTAGCCTGCACCGCCATTCAATGAGTTCATGGCTGAACATGCAACTTCAGTACCCCATTCCTGCTTTCGCGCCATACCCTTTGATCCTCCTAGTAGTAAGGACTTCATCTAATTCCTTTTTGAATATATTTAGTGAATTGGCCTCAACAACTTTCTGTGGTAGAGAATTCCCCAGGTTCAGCACTCTCTGGGTGAAGAAGTTTCTCCTCATCTCGATCCTAAATGGCTTACCCCTTATCCTTCGACTGTGACCCCTGGTTCTGGACTTCCCCAACATTGGAACATTCTTCCTGCATCTAACCTGTCTAAACCCATCAGAATTTTAAACGTTTCTATGAGATCCCCTCTCATTCTTCTGAACTCCAGTGAATACAAGCCCAGTTGATCCAGTCTTTCTTGATATGTCAGTCCCGCCATCCCGGGAATCAGTCTGCTGAACCTTCGCTGCACTCCCTCAATAGCAAGAATGTCCTTCCTCAAGTTAGGAGGCCAAAACTGTACACAATACTCCAGGTTTGGCCTCGCCAAGGCCCTGTACAACTGTAGCAACACCTCCCTGTCCCTGTACTCAAATCCCCTCACTATGAAGGCAAACATGCCATTTGCTTTCTGAACCGCCTGCTGTACCTGCATGCCAACCTTCAATGACTGATGTACCATGACACCCAGGTCTCGTTACACCTCCCCTTTTCCTAATCTGGCTTGCCACATTGTTCACATGGTTCACACAAGACTCCCAAAGCAAGCACTCTGCTCAGAACTTCTACATGGCAAGCGAGCTCAAGGTGGGCAGACGAATCATTTCAAGTGCACCGTCAAAGCTTCCTTGATAAAATGCAACATCCCCACTGATACCTGGGAGTCCCTGGCCAAAGTCCACTCTAAGTAGAGGAAGTGCATCCGGGGAGGGCGCTGAGCACCTCAAGTCTCATCGCTGAGTGCATGCAGAAACCAAGCAGAGGAGCATGCGGCAAACCAGTCCCACCCACCCTTTCTTTCAACGACTGGCTGTCCTACATGTGACCGAGACTGTAATTCCCGTATTCGACTATTTAGTCACCTAAGAACTCACCATTCGAGTGTAAGCAACTCTTCCTCGATTTCGAAGGACTGCCTATAATGATGATGATGTGTACCTAACCTGTGTTGTGCCTGTCCTGTGCAATTTTGGATTGCCTGTTTAGAAAGACATTTACCCTGCATCTAAATTATGCTGTACTTGCCCTGTGAGTGTTTGATGGGACAGTGTAGAGGGAGATTCACTCTGTATCTAACCCATGCTGTGCTTGCACTGGGAGTGTTTGATGGGACAGTGCAGAGGGAGCTTCACTCTGTATCTAACCCCTGCTGTACCTGCCCTGGGAGTGTTGGATTGGTGAATGTAGAGGGAGCTTTATTCCGGATCTAACCCATGCTGTACCTGCCCTGGGAGTGTTTGATAGGTCATTGTAGAGGGAGCTTTACTCTCTATCTAACATGTGCTGTACCTGCCACCAGTACGCTTGCGGCCTTCTGTAAGAGATCAGCACCAGACGGACTGGAGTGCATCATCGCCTCCAGCAACCAACTGTTAATTTGATTTAAGTTTACCGTCCAAAGTTTAATTGGTTTATTTGTGTCTCCTCCCCCCTTTAATCAGGGTGCTTTTTATTTACAGATTAACAACAAAATACTTGTGCTGTACCTGCCCTGGGATTGTTTCTTGGGACAGTGCAGAGTGAGCTTTATTCTGTATCTAACCCGTGCTGTAAATGCCCTGGGAATACCTGGTGGGACAGTGTAGCTGGATCCTTACTGTGTATTTAATATGTGCTGTACCTGCCCTGGGAGTGTTTGATGACTCAGCGTACAGCAAGCTTTAAATTGTAACTAACCCGTGCTGTACCTGCCCTGGGATTGTTTAGGACAGTACAGAGGGAGCTTTACTCTGTACAGAACCGTGCAGGATCTGGCCCACTCCTGCACCGATTTAACATGGTCTTATGTACCCAGCGTGCCCCGCGGAGAAGAAAGTGCCGCACCCAGACTACAGGAGCTCAGTGCGCAGGCGCGGGCCCTGGCTGTGTTTGGAGCATGCGCGAGGCTTGTAATGGCGGAGAAGACATGTTTTGAGAAGGCTCCTCAGAAGTGTACTTTTCAGCGGGACAGAGCGGAGTAAGGGACCAGCGGGGAGGTGGGGAGGCTTCACAAACAACCGGTGCCCGCCGCAAGCCCGGAATAATAACCGGAGTATCGGCGGTTGCAGCTTCGGGGCTTTCTCCCGTCACAGGACCAGGATAACGGCGGCCATCTTCGTACAGGAAGGCAGGTTCAGCGCTCCTCCATTTTGATTCAGTGAGTAGCACCACGCATGCGCGGCCATCTTGGTGGAGGAACAAATTGAATGATGTCAGTGTCTGGAACTGAACTAAGCCAGAGTCAGTACCTTCAGGGGAGGGGAACCAGTGAGTGTAGCACTGAACCCAGCCAGAGTCAGTACCTTCAGGGGAGGGGAACCAGTGAGTGTAGAACTGAACCCAGCCAGAGTCAGTACCTTCAGGGGAGGGGAACCAGTGAGTGTAGAACTGAACCCAGCCAGAGTCAGTACCTTCAGGGGAGGGGAACCAGTGAGTGTAGAACTGAACCAGCCAGAGTCAGTACCTTTAGGGGAGGGGAACCAGTGAGTGTAGAACTGAACCCAGCCAGAGTCAGTACCTTCAGGGGAGGGGAACCAGTGAGTGTAGAACTGAACCCAGCCAGAGTCAGTACCTTTAGGGGAGGGGAACCAGTGAGTGCAGAACTGAACCCAGCCAGAGTCAGTACCTTCAGGGGAGGGGAACCAGTGAGTGCAGAACTGAACCCAGCCAGAGTCAGTACCTTCAGGGACCAGTGATTGATTGGTGCCCGGCCCCGCCCCCCGCCACTGATTGGCGCGGAGCAGCGCGCTGGGTGGGCTGGTGCCGCACGCCCCCTCGCCATTGGCTGCGGGCTGAGTGTTGCGGGCGGGCGGTTGGGGGGTTTGTTGGTGGGCTCCGCTCGCAGCCTTTGAGCTCGGGGCCCAGGTGAGGCGAGGCGGAGTTGTGCGCAGGCGCGGGGCCAGCCTATTGTGGGAGATTAGCTGCGGACGGACGATGTTTTGCCCCACGCGGAGGATGGATGAGCAGCCCGGGCAGTGCGCTCAGCCTCCCTGAGGACTCACCTTCTCATGGCCACGCGCGGGCGGTGAGATTTGGCCGCCGAGTCGGCGGGTGGCGGCTGTGGGGCACCTTCGGGCGGGGACGGGCCTTGGTTACTGTCGGGTTTTGCCGGGAGTTCGGCCGCCATCTTTGGGCAGCACGGGGCCGCCCGCCACGGGGGGCGGGGCTTCCTTGATGTCACAATACTTTCCATTGTCCCGCTGCAGGGCAGGGAGCATGCGCGGCGGCCATCTTACTGCAGGGAGCAGGTGCAGGATGGGGACCAGTGACATGAATACATGAGAACATCAGAAATAGGAGATGAGTCGGCCCTTTGGCCCCTCGAGCCTGTTGCCATTCAATAAGATGATGGTTGCAGCATCTGGGGTGGTTCTCCTTGGAGCAGTGAAGGTGCAGGGCAGGTTTAACAGAGATGCTCACAATCAGGAAGGCTTTAGATTGAGTCAGGGAACAGAGTGGTTCTGCTCACACAATCAGAGAATGGTTACAGCACGGAAGGCCGTTCGGCCCATCGAACCCTTGCCTGCTCCCAGCTAGTCCCACTGCCCCGCCCTTCCCCCAGCCCTGCAAATGTTTTCTTTCAGATACTTATCCAACTTTTTTTTTTGAAAGCTGTGATTGAGTCTTCCTCCACCACCCTTTCAGGCCGTGCTTTCCGGATCCTAACCACTCGCTGCGTAAAATAAATTTTCTGATGTCACCTTTGGTTCTTTTGCCATTCAACTTAAATCCATCTCCTCTGATTCTCTACCCTTCTGCCAGTGGGAACAGTATCTCTCTATCTACTCTGTCCACACCCCTCATGATTTTGAACACTTCTATCAATTCTCCTCTCAACCTTCTCTGCTCTAAGGAGAACAACCCCAGCTTCTCCAGTCAACCCACGGAACTGAAGTCCCTCATCTCGTCAATCATTCTTGTCAATCTTTTCTGCACCCTCTCTCAGGCCTTCACATCCTAATTTGCGATGTCCAGAATTGGACACAATGCTCCAGTTGAGGCCGAACCAGTGTTTTACAAAGGTTCATCATAACCTCCTTGCTTTTGTACTCTGTGATTCCCAGCAACCTGTAAGCTTTTTTAACTGCTTTCCCAACCTGTCCTGTCACCTTCAGTGATTTGTCCACATATACCCGCAGGTCTCACTGTTCATGCACCCCCTTTCGGATTGTACCCTTCAGTTTATATTGTCTATCCTTGTTTATTTCATCATGCTTCTCTAATTTTATTTCTTCACTCAGGTTCACGGTCTTGTTTTATTTCTTCCTCCAAGCCCCTCAACTTAATCTGGCAGTGTAATGTTAGCGAGTGGTGATTGATTGCCCTGGGAACCAACAGGAAGAGAGTTCAGAGGCCGGAGTGCCCAGGGAGCAGCGAGTTCTGCAACAAATCGCAGTGCTTGAGGGGTGGATCCTGAGTCGGCCTGTCGGGTGAGTCTGTGTGAATCCTTGTTAAACAATTTATCTTTTAAAAGTTAAATCAAGATTTCTTTTGTTAACAAAACAATGTAACATTGCTCAGTCTTTTGTTTTCCTGGAGCTCCTATTATGAGTTTCAGACACTTCAGTTCCAAGTTAATCAGGTGTTTAAATGTCATTCATTTCCCTCTTTCCATGACGCTGTTAGTTAAAGGGACAGAGATTGATTTCCCCGCATTATGCATTCGTAGTATTTAAAGTAACATCCTTCCTGTTGGTAGTGAGTTACATTCTGTGCTGGGCGAGATGGCTGGTGGTATCAGCCTTTAAAATACGCATTCTCTTGTTCAAATCTCTCCAGGGTCTCACCCTTCCCTATCTCTGTAACCTCCTCCAGCCCACCAACCCTCTTTGGAACAAAGGAGGCTGAGGGGAGATCTTAATGAGGTGTATAAAATTATGAGGGGCCCAGATAGAGTGGATAGGAAGGACCTATTTCCCTTCACAGAGGGGTCAGCAACCAGCAGAACTTTTTAGCCAGTATGCAGCAAGCCAAACAAGAGAGGGGGAAGTTCTGGACTTAGTATTAGGGACTGAAGCTGGGTAAGTGGAAGGGGTATCGATGGGACAGCATTTTGGTGCAAGTGATCATAATTCAGTTTGATTCAGGGTAGCTATGGAAAAGGACAAAGACAGACCAGGAATAAAAGTTCTCAATTGGGGAAAAGCCAATTTTACTAAGCTGAGATGTGATTTAGCCAAAGTGGACTGGAAACAGCTATTTGAAATGGTGAGAGATTGGGAAACGTTGGTGTTCAGAGGGACCTTGGTGTCCTTGTACACGAATCACTTAAAGTTAATATGTAGGTACAGCAAGCAACGATGAAAGAAAATGGTATGTTGGCCTTTATTACAAGAGGATTTGAGTACAGGAGTAAAGACGTCTTACTGCAATTATATCGGGTCCTGGTGAGACTGCAGCTGGAGTATTGTGTACAGTTTTGGCTGCTTACCTAAGGAAGGATGTACTTGCTGTTGAGGATGGCAACGAAGGTTCACCAAACTGAATTCCTGGGATGGGAGGATTGTCCTATGAGGAGAGATTGAGTAGACTAGGCATGTATTTTCTAGAGTTTAGTAGAATGAGAGATGATCTCATTGAAACAGACAAAATTCTTACAAGGCATGACAGGAAAGATGCAGGGAGGATGTTTCCTCTGGCTGAGGAGTCTAGAACCAAGGGTCACAGTCTCAAAATAAGGGGTTGGCCATTTAGGACTGAGATGAGCAGAAACTTATTCACTCATTAATCTTTGTAATTCTCTACCCCAGAGGGCTGTGGAGGCTCTGTCTTTGAGCATATTTAAGACAGAGATCGATAGATTTTTGTAAATTAAGGTAATCAAGGGATATGGAATAGTGCAGGAAAGTGAAGTTGAGGTAGAAGATCAGCCATGACCTCATTGAATGGCAGAGCAGGCTCGAGGGGCCGAATGGCTTACTCCTGCTCTGAAATCTTATGTTCTTTTGTTGAAGTTAAATCAGTCTCAGAGCAGTGGGAGGCATTCAATGAAGAGATAATGAGGGTTCAGAGGAAGTATGTTACCTTAAAGAAAAAGGGTGGGACTAATAAATCTAGAGTCCCCTGGATATCAACATAAGAAATAGCGGCAGGAGGAGGCCATAATGTCCCTCGAGCCTGCACGGCCATTCAATAAGATCATGGCTGATCATCGCCCTCAACGCAACTTTCCCGCCTGATCTCCATATCCCTTGATTCCCTTAATATACAAAAATCTATCTATCTCAACCTTGAATAGACTGAGCATCCACAGCCCTCTGGGGGAGAGAATGCCAAAGATTCACAACCCTCTGAGTGAAGAAATTCCTCCTCATCTCTGTCTTAAATGGCCTACCCCTTATCCTGAGACTGTGCCCCTAGTTCTTGACAGTCCAGCCAGGGGAATCAACCTCTCAGCATCTAACCTGTCAGTCCCCTTCAGAACCTTGTATGCTTCAATGAGATCACCTCTCATTATTCTAAACTCGAGAGTGTATAGGCCCATTCTACACACTATCTCATCATAAGACAGCCCTCTCATCCCAGGAATCTTGTGAACCTTTGTTGCACCGTCTCCAAGGCAAGTGTTTCCGTCCTTAGATAAGAAAACAAAACTGTGCCCAATACTCCAGGTGTGGTCTCACCAAGGCCCTGTACAATTGTAGCAAGACCTCCTTACTCTTATACTCCAAACCCTTGCAATAAAGGACAAACCATTTCCCTTCCTTATTGCTTGCATACCTGCATGCTCACTTTCTGTGTGTCTTGCACAAGGACACTCCAAATCTCTCTAAACACCAATGTTTAAAAGTTTCTCATAATTTAAAAGATACTCTGTTCTTCTGTTGTTCCTACCAAAGTGAATAACCTCACATTTCCCTACATTATACTCCATCTGCCACCTTACTGCCCACTCACATAGTCTATCTATGTATATCTTGCAGACTCTTGTGTTCTCACAGCTTACTGTCCCACCTAGTTTTGTATCCTAAACAAATTTGGATACATTACACTCGGTCCCTTCATCTATGTCATTAATCATAAAATCACAGAAATTTACAGCATGGCAGGAGAACATTTCAGCCCACCGTGTCCATGCCGGCCGACAAACAGCAATCCAGCCTAATCCCACTCTCCAGCTCTCGGTCTGTAGCCCTGTCGGTGATGACACTTGAAGTGCACATCCAAGTATTTTTCAAATGTGCTGAGTGTTTCTGCCTCTACCACCCTTTCAGGCAATGAGTTCCAGACCCCCACAAACCTCCAGGTGAAGAAAATTCCCTTCGTATCTCCTCTAAACCAATTACTTTAAATCTGTGCCCCGTTGTTGATTCCTCTGCCAAGGGAAATAGGTCCTTCCTATCCACTCTATCCAGGCCCCTCATAATTTAATACACTTTCATCAGGTCTCCCCTCAGTGTCCTCTGATCCAAAGAAAATGGACTCTGCATCTCCAATCTTTCCTCATAGCCAAAATTCTCCAGTCCAGGCAACATTCTTGTAAATCTCCTCTGTACCCTTTCCAGTACAATCACATCTTTCCTGTAATGTGGTGACCAGAACTGCACACAATATTCCAATTGCAGCTGAACCAGTTCAAGCATAACCTCCGATCTCTTGTATTCCATGCCTCGACTAATAAAGGTAAGTATTCCATATGCCGCCTTAACCACCTTATCTACCTGGCCTGCCACCTTCAGGGATCTGTGGACCTACACTCCAAGGTCCCTTTGTCCCTCTACAATTTTCAGTGTTGTAGCATTTAATGTGTAATCCCTTGCCTTGTTAGACCTCCCCAAATGTATTACCTCACACTTATCCGGATTAAATTCCATTTGCCACTTTACTGCCCACCTGACCAGTACATTGATATCTTCCTGCAGTCCGCAGTTTTCTTCTTAATTCTCAACCACACAGCCTATTTTAGTGTCACCTTCAAACTTCTTAATCATACCAACAACATTGAAGTCCAAGTCATTGATATATACCACAAAAAACAAGGGACCCAGCACTGAGCCCTGCAGAACCCCACTGGAAACAGCCTTCCAGTCACAAAAACACTGAATGGCCTACTACTGCAACTATTTTCTATGTTTCTATTACCCAACTTCCACAGCTCTCTGAGGCAGCAAATTCCACAGATTTACAACCCTTTGAGCGAAGACATTCCTCCTCATCTCAGTTTTAAATGGGTGGCCCCTTATTCTAAGATTATGCCCTCTAGTTCGAGTCTCCCCCATCAGTGGAAACATCCTCTCTGCATCCACCTTGTCCCGCCCCCTCATAATCTTATACGTTTCGATAAGATCACCTCTCATTCTTCTGAATTCCAATGGGTAGAGGCCCAAACTACTCAACCTTTCCTCATAAGTCATCCCCCTCATCCCCGAAACCTTCTCTGACTTGCCTCCAAAGCAAGTATATCCTTTCATAAACATGGATCAGGAAGGCCAAGATTCCGTTAGCCTTCCTGATCACTTGCTGTACCTGTATACTGTCCTTTTGTATTTCATGTACAAGTACCCCCAGGTCCCGCTGTACTGCAGCACTTTGCAATCTTTCTCCATTTAAATAATAACTTGCTCTTTAATTTTTTTTCTGTCAAAGTTCATGACCTCACACTTTCTAATATTATACTCCATCTGCCAAATTTTTTCCCATTCACTCAGCCTGTATATGTCCTTTTGCAGATTTTATGTGTCCTCACATATTGCTTTTCCTCCCATCCTTTGTATCGTCAGCAAACTCGGCAACACTACATTCAGTCCCTTCTTCCAAGTCCTTTAATATAGAATGTAAATAGTTGGGATCCCAGCACTGATCCCTGCAGCACCCCACTAGTTACTGGTTGCCAACCAGAGAATGCACCATTTATCCGACTCTCTGTTTTCTGTTAGTTAGCCAATCCTCTATCCTTGCTGATATATTACCCCCAACCCTGTGAACTTTTATCTTGTGCAGTAACCTTTTATGTGGCACCTTGTCAAATGCCTTCTGGAAGTCCAAATACACCACACTCACTGGTTCCCCTTTATCCACCCTGTTTGTTACATCCTCAAAGAATTCCAGCAAATTTGTCAGACATGCCTTCCCCTTCATAAATCCATGCTGACTCTGCCTGACCGAATTTTGCTTTTCCAAATATCCTGCTACTGCTTCTTTAATAATGGACTCCCAACATTTTCCCAACCACAGAAGTGAGGCTAACTGGTCCAGAATTTCCTGCTTTTTTTCTGCCTCCTTTGTTAAATAAGGACGTTACATTTGCAGTTTTCCAATCGCTGGGACCTCCCCCAGTATCCAGGGAATTTTGGGAAATTACAACCAATGCATCCACTGTACCTGCTGCGACTTCTCTTAAGACCCTAGGATGCAAGCCATCAGCTCCAGGGGATTTATC
The DNA here is from genome assembly GCF_044704955.1 of Pristiophorus japonicus. Taxonomy (NCBI): domain Eukaryota; kingdom Metazoa; phylum Chordata; class Chondrichthyes; family Pristiophoridae; genus Pristiophorus; species Pristiophorus japonicus. Next base: position 43,060,040 of record NC_091999.1, read on the forward strand.
CACCTTTAGTCCCATTATCTTACTGAGTACCACCTTCTTAGTGATTGTGTTAAGTTCCTCCCCCCTGTAGCCCCTTGACTGTCCACTGTTGGGATATTGTTAGTGTCCTCTACCGTAAAGACTGAGAGAAAATATTTGTTCAGAGTTTCTGCCATCTCCATGTTCCCCATTACTAATTCCCCGGTCTCATCCTCTAAGGGACCAACATTTACTTTAGCCACTCTTTTCCTTTTTATATACCTGTCGAAACTCTTGCTATCTGTTTTTATATTTAGTGCTAGTTTACTTTCATAGTCTATCTTCCCTTTCTTAATCATTTTTTTTAGTCATTCTTTGCTGGCTTTTAAAAGCTTCCCAGTCTTCTGTCCTCCCACTAGTTTTGGCCACTTTGTATGCCCTTGTTTTTAATTGGATACCGTCCTTTATTTCTTTAGTTAGCCACGGCTGGCTATCTTTTCTTTTACACCCTTTCCTCCTCACTGGAATATATTTTTCTTGAGAGTTGTGCAATATCTCCTTAAATGTACACCACTGTTCATCAACCGTCCTGCACTTTAATCTATTTTCCCAGTCCACTTTACCCAACTCTGCCCTCATACCTACATAGTCTCCTTTATTTAAGATTAGTACGCTGGTTAGAGATCCAACTTTCTCACCCACCATCTGAATTTCAAATTCAGATCATGCTATGATCACTCATTCCAAGGGATCCTATACTAGGAGATTGTTTATTAATCCTGTCTCATTACACAGGACCAGATCTAAGATAGCCTGCTCCCTAGTTGGTTCCATTACATACTGCTGAAGGAACCCGTCCCTTTTGCACTCTATGAACTCCTCCTCAAGGCTACCCTGACCAATTTGGTTTGTCCAATCAATATGGAGGTTAAAATCACCCATGATTATTGCTGTTCCCTTTTTACAAGCCCCCACTATTTCCTGGTTTATGCGCTGACCAACAGAGTAGCTCTTGTTAGGGGGCCTATCGACTACACCCACCAGTGACTTTTTCCGCTTATTGTTCCTTATCTCCACCCAAACCGTTTCAACATCCTGATCATTTGAGCCAATATCGTTTCTTACTATTGCAGTGATTCCATCCTTTATCAATACAGCTACTCCACCTCCTTTTCCTTTCTGTCTGTCCTTCCGGATTGTCCAGTACCGCTGAATATTTAATTCCCCAATTGCTCACCTTGCAACCACGTCTCTGTAATGCCTATCAGATCATACCCATTTGTATCTTTGTGCCGTCAACTCATCTATTTTGTTACAAATGCTACGTACATTTAGACAAAGTGCCTTGTTTTTTTACACTTTTTTCCTGCTTGTTTCCTCTCTCCTCCAAACTCACTTTCTTTCTTTTTGCTTCCTAATTCCAGCTTTACTCCCCTCCCTACTGACTCTATTTTCAGGTACCCATCCCCCTGCCAAGCTAGTTTTAAACTCTCCACAACAGCACTAGCAAACCCCCCCGCCACGAGGATATTGGTCCCAGCTCTGTTAAGGTGCAACCTGTCCGGATTGTCCATGTCCCACCTCCCCCAGAAGCGGTCCCAGTGCCTCAGGAAACTACCGCCCTCCCGCCTGCACCATCTCTCCAGCCAGGCATTCATCTGCTCTATCCTCCTGTTTCTGTACTCACTAGCTCGTGACATTGGGAGGAATCCGGAGATTACTACCTTTGAGGTCCTGCTTTTTAATCTCTCTCCTCACTCCCTGAACTCTGCGTGCTGGAGAGGGGAGGGAGGGGAAACAGTGAGCGTGGAATTGAACACAGCCAGAGTTAGCGCCTTAAGGGACGGTGCAGATGGGAGGGAGGGGAACCATTGAGTATACAACTGGACCCAGCCAGAATCAGCACCTTCAGGGGAGGGGAACCAGTGAGTGCAGAACTGAACCCAGCCAGAGTCAGCACCTTCAGGGGAGGGGAACCAGTGAGTGTAGAACTGAACCCAGCCAGAGTCAGCACCATCAGGTGAGGAGAGGGAGGGGAACCAGTGAGTGTAGAACTGATCCCAGGCAGAGTCAATACCTTCAGGGGAGGGGAACCAATGAGTGTAGAACTGAACCCAGCCAGAGTCAGTACCTTCAGGGGAGGAGATGGAGGGGAACCAGTGAGTGTAGAACTGGACCCAGCCAGTGTCGGCATCTTCAAGGGATGAGAGGGGAACCAGTGAGTGTAGAACTGATTCCAGCCCGAGACAGCACCTTCAGGGGCGGGGACAGAGGGGAACCAGTGAGTGCAGAACTGAAACCAGACAGATTCAGCAACTTCAGGGGAGGAAAGGAGAGACAGTTGAGAGAAGGTTCTTGAGGTTGATTCCTGAGATGAGAGGGTTGACTTATAAGGAAATATTGAGTCGGGATAAATGGTTCATTCTCAGTTTGGCAATCAGTAACTAGTGGGTTGCCGCAGGGTTCAGTGCTGGGACCCCAACTATTTACAATCTATATTAGCAACTTGGAAGAAGGGACCGAGTGTAGTGTAGCCAAGTTTGCTGATGCTACAAAGATGGAAGGAAATGCAATGTGTGAGGAGGACACACAAAATCTGCAAAACGACATTGACAGGCTACGTGAGTTGGCAAAAATTTGGCAGATGGAGTATAATGTTGGAAAGTATGAGGTCATGCACTTTGGCAGAAAAAAAATCACAGAAGAACTTATTATTTAAATGGAGAAAGATTACCAAGTGCTACTGTACAGCGGGACCTGGGGGGACTTGTGCATGAAACACAAAAGATCAGTATGCAGGTACAGCAAGTGATCAGGAAGGCCAATGGAATCTTGGCCTTTATTACAAAGGGGATGGAGTATAAAAGCTGGGAAGTCTTGCTACAGTTGTACAGGGCATTGGTGAGGCCACACTCGAAATACTGCGTGCAGTTTTTGTTCCCATATTTACGAAAGGATATACTTGATTTGGAAGCAGTTCAGAAAAGGTTCACAAAGTTTATTCTGGAGATGAGGGGGTTGAAAATGTTGGGCCTCTACTCATTGGAATTCAGAAGATAGAAAAGTGATCTTATCGAAATATATAAGATTATGAGGGGGCGTGACAAGGTGGATGCAGAGAGGATGTTTCACTGATGGGGGAGACTAGAACTAGAGGGCATAATCTTAGAATAAGGAGCCCCCATTTAAAACTGAGATGAGGAGAAATTTCTTCTGAGGGTTGTGGATGTGTGGAATTCACTGCCTCAGAGAGCTGTGGAAGCTGAGACATTGTATAAATTTAAGACAGAAATAGACACTTTCTCAAACGATAAGGGGTTATGGGGAGCGGGCAGGGAATGGGATTTGAGTCCATGATCGGATCAGCCACGATCGTACTAAATGGCGGAGCAGGTTCGAGGGGCCGCATGGCCTACTGCTGCTCCGATATCGTATGTTAACCAGTGAGTGCAGAACTGAAACCAGACAGTCAATTTTTCAGGGGAGGAGAGGGGAACCAGTGAGTGTCGAACTGAACCCAGCCAGAGTCAGTGCTTTCAGGAGAGGGGAACCAGTGAGTGCAGAACTGAACCCATCCAGAGTCAGTACCTTCAGGGGAGGGGAACCAGTGAGTGCAGAACTGAACCCAGCCAGCATCAGTACCTTCAGGGGAGGAGAACCAGTGAGTGTAGAACTGAAACCAGCCACAGTCAGTGCTTTCAGGGGAGGGGAACCAGTGAGTGTAGAACTGAACCCAGCCAGAGTCAGTACCTTCAGGGGAGGAGAACCAGGGAGTATAGCACTGAACCCAGCCGGAGTCAGCACCTTCAGGGAGGAGGCACAGAGGTTTCGGGAGGGTGTTCCAGAGCTTGGGGCCTCGGCAACAGAAGACAAGGCCACCAATGGTTGAGCGATTATAATCAGGGATGCTCAGGAGGCAGAATTAGAGGAGCACAGACATCTCTGCGGGTTGTGGGGCTGAAGGAGATTACAGAGATAGGGAGGGGCGAGACCATGGAGGGATTTGTGAACAAGGATGAGAATTTTGAAATCGAAGTGTTGCTTAACCGGGAGCCAATGTAGGTCAGTGAGCACAGGGAGTGATGGGTGAACGAGACTTGATGCGAGTTAGGACACGGGCAGCCGAGTTTTAGATGAGATGAAGATTACGTGGGGTAGAATGTGGGAAGCCAGCCAGGGGTGTGTTGGAATAGTCAAGTCTAGAGGTAACCGAGGAATGGACGAGGGTTTCAGCAGAGGGTGAGCTGAGGCAGGAGTGGAGACGGCCGATATTACACAGGTGGAAATAGGCGGTCTTGGTTTTCTGGGGATATGTGGTCACAGCATTCTGGATAAGATCATCCGCCATTTTCATAGAATGAAAGGGCAGGAGGCCATTCGGCCTATCGTGTCTGTGCTGGTTCTATGGTAGAGCTATCCAGTTAGTTCCACTCCCCTGCTCTTTCCCCATCGTTCTGCAAATATTGTCCCTTTAGTAATTATCCAATTCACTTTTGAAAGCCACTATTGAATCTGCTTCCACCGCCCTATCAGGCAGTGCATTCCAGATAGCAACAACTCGCTGCTTATACAATGGTTCCTCATGTCGCCTCTGCTTCTTTTGCCAATCACCTGAACTCTGTGTCCTCTGGTTACCGACCCTTCTGCCACTGGAAAGTGTTTCTCCTTATTTAGTCTATTAAAACCGTTCATGATTTTCAACATTCTACCAAATCTCCTCTTAAACTTTTCTACTCCAAGGAGAATTACCACAGCTTCTCCAGTATCTCCACATAACTGAAGTCCCTCCTCCTTCGTACCATTCTAGTAAATCTCTTCTGGTCCCTCTCTAAGGTGTAGATACCCTTCTGAAAGTGTGGTGCCCAGAATTGAGCACAATGTGTCAGCTGAGGCCTAACCAGTGTTTATAAAGGTTGAGCAGAACTAAACATCAAATGCTGCTATTTGTGTGATGGGGTTTAGACGGGCGAGGTTTATCCAGTCAGTTGGATGTGAGCTGAAACATGTGCACTTGGAGTGGGGAGCCAGGGACACGCTGTGTAACCGGGCACAGACACTCTGCACAGGCCACACATCACTTGTTTCCCACTTGGCCCAGAAGGATGTATTAAATGCAACAATTCATTTGATTTGACTTTTAATAGTTTTGCTTATAAATTTAATCATTTATTTCTAATTTTATTTCTTAATGCAGATTCACGGCCCCATTTTATTTCTTCCTCTGAGCCTCTCAACTTAATCTGGCAGTGTAATGTTGGCGAGTGGTGATTGATTGCCCTGGGAACCAACAGGAAGAGAGGTCAGAGGCCGGAGGGCCCAGGAAGCAGCGTGTTCTGCAACCAATCGCGGTGCTTGAGGGGTGGATCCTGAGTCGGCCTATCAGGTGAGTCTGTGTGAACCCCTGTTAAACAATTTTATCTTTTAAAGTTAAATCGAGATTTCTTTTGTCAGCAAAACAGTTTAACATTTGTCAGTATTTTGTTTCCCTGGAGTTCCTATTATGAGTTTCAGACACTTCAGTGCCAAGTGGACCAGGTGTTTAAAGGTCATTCATTTCCCTCATGTCGCTGTTAGTTAAAGATACAGAGATTGACTTCCCTTCATTATGCATCTTTTGTAAGTAAACAAAAATCCTTTCTGTTAGCAGTGAGTCACATTCTGCACTGGGGGAGACGGCTGGTTGCTTCAGGCATTAAAATTCTCATCCTCTTGTTCAAATCCCTCCAAGGCCTCGCCCCTCCCTATCTCTGTAACCTCCTCCAGCCCGCCAATCCTCTTAATAAGGAGAAACAATTTTCAGTGTCAGAAAGTTCAGTAACCAGAGGCACAGATTTAATGTGATTGGCAAATGAACCAGATGCTACATGAGGGGACTAATGAAGCAGCGAGATGTTATGGCCTGGAACGCACTGCCTGTTCGGGTGCTGTAAGAAGATTCACTTGTAACTTTAGAAAGAGATAAACCTGAGTTGATAACATTTTCAGCGTTACGGGGCAAGAGTAGAACAGGAGTCCCCTGAGTGCATCTCGCTCGCTAACCGGTTTTCAGTTCTGGATACTGCTGGTTTCTCTGGGGAGTGCAGCCAGAGCCAAGTCCACGACACCATGGGTGGCTCAGCTGCACAGAGCGGGGAGGAAGAAGATTGGAAGAGCAATAGTGGGAGTGGATTTGATAGGGGAACAAACAAGCACTTCTGCAGGCACAGACATGATTCCAGGATGGTATGTTGCCTCCCTGGTGCCAGGGTCAAGGATGTCACTGAGTGGCTGCAGGACATTGTTGAGGGGGGAGGATGAACATCCAGAGGTTGTGGTCCATATTGGGACCAATGACATCGGTAGAAGGAGGGATGAGATCCTGCAGGCAGATTTTAGGGAGCTAGGAAAGAGATTAAAAAACAGGACCTCAAAGGTAGTAATGTCCAGATTACTCTCGGTGCCACGTGCTGGTGAGTACAGAAATAAGAGGATAGAGCAGATGAATGCATGCCTGGAGTTTGGTACAGGAGGGAGGGCTTTACATTCCTGAGGCATTGGGAGCGTTTCTGGGGGAGGTGGGACCTGTACAAGCCGGACAGGTTGCACCTCAACAGGACCGGACAATATCCTCACTGGATAGAGAGAGGGGACAGTATGGATAGAGAGAGGGAATGGTATGGTTGGATAGAGAGAGATGGGAAAGTATGGATAGAGAGGGGGGACAGTATGGATAGAGAGAGGTGTTAGATCTCTTAATTTCCAATGAAATACGAACTCCGATGGTACTTTTAACTTTTTACTCTCGGCAGAGAGCAACAAACTGCTGGCTGATTGCCAGTTTCTTTGTCTTACTGAGACACATGGTTAAAAATGGCTGTACTTTATACCTGGATCAATTTACAGAAAAGAACTCGCCTTCTTTGACCTTATTGGCTCAATTGAAAGTCTTTTAACGTTTTATTGGCTCGCTACCCAAGGTCTGAAAATGTCAAGTTGATTGATGAGTTAATGCAACATGCTGAGCAGCACGTAGTAGCTTTGACTTGGGGGTCTGTGAATTTTCAAAGCCTGTCTAAATGAGCCTGTTTGAATACTCTATCAATCCCCCCTTTGATTCTTTCACAAACTGAATCATAAAACTTCAGGTATCACTGGTTAAACATTCTACAAAATAATTTCATACATGTTAATAGAGTTTCCTTCCAAAATTTGTTGATGTGTTTCGCCACATGGTCAGACTAGTAGCTTCCACACAAATTTACACCAACCCGAGTTCCATCGTGGCCACAATGGAAGTATGGTTTTAATACGTTAGTGAACCTTATTCCAATTTAATCCAAATCAATATCTTAATTCAACCAGTAAACAACCTTTCCTTAAGCATAACATACTCCTGTGCCACGTACAGACGGTCTGCTGGGACCTGCAAGGTGCCTCACCTGCGGGACAGCAGCTACAGCCGCCTGGTCGCAACAACATTTAATCAACATAAACAAACAATATAAAAGTAAAACAATTACAACAAATAGAATTAAACCTTCCACCAATGAATTTCCTATTGAACCTAGCCATTCAGTGGCTCCACTCCACAAAGTGAATGATGGGGGTTGCTTAAGTTTTTCTACCTCCTTTTGGATATGCTCCACTAAGTGGGTAATTTCTTCGGAGCTATCTGGGATATATGTGCAACACTTAGTTCCGAGTAGGGTGCAAGTACCTCCCTTTTCAGCCAGGATATAGTCAAGGGTCAGTCTATTCTGTAGGGCTACTGTGCGGATTACTACCATTTCTGCATTGATTTTAACTAGGGCCTCTGAGTAATCATTGGCTACCCGTTCCACAACGGATGTCATGTTAATGGATTCCCTTGCCAGGATGGCAAAGAACCTCTCTGTTTCTGTGATAGCTCTCTTAGGACGGTGTAAATATTCCGACAGTGACTTTATATGATACATATAAGGCACAATGTAGGCTAAATAGCAGGATCCCATCCAATTCTGGGGCAGCCAAGGGTAGGCCTTGTGGCCACACACCCAATAGGTGCCATTATATGCAATGAATGTTAGCTGTTTCTTTATCAGCAACACTCTGGGGCCTGTCCAGGCTTTTCCATCTGTTTTATTCAGAATCCCCGTTATGTTAAAAATTCCCACATCGGCCCAGTTTGGACGGTTCCGTGGCTTGATTATATTATAATTCCGGGAGCAGTTACTATACCCCATATTTTGGCCTCCTTTGATGTTTCTAATCAGACAGACTGATTCCCCCGGTCTTCCTATTCCTGTTGTATTAATGATAACAAAAAATGGTGGCCGTTTGGAATTATTGTACCACGGTTGGTATCCCCCTTCAAAGGTAGTCAAATTGTAACCTGCTGACTTCCATTTACGTGCCCAGTTTTCCGTATCCTGAAACGCATTGCCTGTTTTATTATCCACTAAGCCATTTCCAAGATATTCAAGGGAACTGGCCTCAAGGGAATCCCTCCCTTTGAGTGAATAGGAATATGCGTACACACCCAACAACTCGAAATGTTACCTTGTTTGGCATAAATGTATGACATATATAAAAAGGTATTTACATGTAATTCCCTTGCTTACCCTACTATTTCCCTTTGGTGCAGAGGGTCAGCTAGTAAGAAGTAGGCCTGTGCCTATAATACCTACAAAAATAATACAGTAAATTTATACATTTTCGCAAAAAGTAATTGTCCTTATTAGATTTCAGCTTCAGTTACAGGTGCTCGTTTAACGTGTGAAGCGAGGATCCAGGCTTTCTTTCCTTGGACTTTAACAGCTGCCTGGGTGGTCAATAACACTTGATAAGGTCCCTCACACTTGGCACCCAAAGGTTCTTTATGCAACTTTTTCACATACACCCAGACTCCCGGGATGATGTCATGTCCTCCTTCGGGTGGTTTACCCCAAGCTGCCGATACCTGTCGGGAAACAGAACTAATAGCATTGGTTAAGTTCTGACGGTATGATAAGAAAGTGTCACTCATTAAGTGAACATCAGCTTTCCGTAAATCGATAGTTCCTGGCAGCGACATGGGTCTTCCTGTTATAATTTCAAATGGGCTTAGACCTGTAGTTCTGCTCGAGGTTGCCCTAATGCTGCATAGCACTATTGATAGTGCCTGGGGCCATGGTGTTCCTTCTTGGTGATTTGTGCTTTGTCGATGCTGGCTTTATGTCCTTTCAGCCGAAGGTGATCCAGCAAAGCTCGTAAATCTTGTTCATGCTGTTCTTCTGTGTTTGAATCTAGCAGGATATCGTCTACATATTGTTGGGGTAAGCATGTTAATTCCACCCCTGTGTCTAAAAGACAGTCCACATCCTTATCGCCCACCCTCACAGTTATATATAGTCCATATCCTCTCTGTTGTATTAGTGCGAGGAGGGGGGCCAGGGTGGGCTCTAATTGTTTTTTGCTATCCCAAGTAACTCCTTCTGTTGTTGTATTGTCAGTCGCTTAAATGCTTCTATGAGGTCGTTACCTTGTGACAAGCCTTGCTTGTTGGCTGAATTGTATCCCTGGCTGCGTCCTCTTCCCCAGCCAGGACCTTTCTGTTTTGCCCTGCACGTCTTGGCCCAGTGACCTTCTTTCCCACAATAACGACATTTTCCGGGTAATTTTCCAAATGACTGTTTATCGGAATCCTGGGATTTCTATCCCATAGCCTGTACAGCTCGGACTTGAGCTCCCATATCCCTATCTAATTGGTTACATCGATCCACCAATGCTGCAAAGGTAGTTCCTCTACCTTCCCAGTCCGGTAACACTACCTTAAGCATTTTGGACAGTTCTGGCTTTAGACCTGCCACGAAAGCTGCTTTCAGCGGTCCAAACACTTGTTCATCCATTTCCTCATCCGTATTATTCATACCCGAATGTTCTAGCCACATGCATCTAAACCGCTCATCATACTCCAGGACCTCCTCTGTTCATTTCTGTTGGCAAGCTGCAATTTTTCCCCCGTCTGTCTTAGCTGGACTGAAGGCTTGCAGCCAGTGTTTAATCGCCTCCCATCCTGCATCTAATTCGTGCTCATTCTGCCCCAAAGCTTCATCTACCTTGTCGTGCAATTTTCTTCCCTGTGTTTTTGGCACCATTATGGTCAAAATTTGCACTCCGTCCCAGGGATGAAGTTGATATATATTTCGTAAGCGGTCCAATTGGTCCCACGTTTTTACTCCCTCTTTCTTTGGATTGGGCAATTCCTTGGACCATTTATCAATTTTCTCTGGGCCTGCCGGATCATGAACTAAGTATTCTTCGTACACCCTTCTCTTTGTTTTTTTTGTTCCGCCCTCATCCGCAGTCTCTTCTGATTTGACTACAACTCATCTTTTTTTAAACGGGGCAAAGCGCACCCCTAATTCTTCATCATCCTCCGACACTGTATTGTCGGAGGATTCAGAAACCGTATCTGTTCCTCGGTCGTGTCTTCGAGTTTGCGCTTTTAATTTATCCAAACATGGGTACCCTGGGAATTGATCAATACATTTTCCTTTTCCTATTACTGTCTCTTGACCTAATGATTTTTTCCATTCTTTAATTTCACCTTTAAGATCTTTAACTTCCGCTTCCAGCTTTTCAAGTTCAAGCTTTTTCTGTCGCAGCTGTGCACAAACAGCTTGTAATTGATCCTTTGTACTGGTCAGTTCTCGATCATTTTGGGAACACATTATAATTTCATTCCGGTTTCGAATCTAGCCCATAACCGCTAGGGACCATCTAGTTCACTCTTTATTTTTCATACGGATCGTTTTTCCCCAGACCCTTTTAATCTCGTCCAAGGACCATTGTCCTTTGGAGGTTCCGTACTTTTGTTCGATCTTAATACAGGTTTTAGATAAGTTGAATTGTTGCTCTATGTATTCTTTCAACTGTTCGAGAATTAAATCGAGCGAAACTTGAGGTGGTGCCTGCCCACATTTAACAGTTGTAGGCAATTCTTTGCCCTTTTCTCCTGCTGCCATTTCTTTACTGAGTCCTTTACTGGGGTCTCGAGTCGTAGGCCTGCTAGCCGATCAATAGGTCGGTGATTAATTAACTAACACACCGCCGAAGTTTAGATGTCTATGGGACCTCGAGCCGACTACCAACCGGAGGGTTCGAAAACCGGAGGCTTTCGGAATCGCGTAGAAGGAGAGGCGAATTTAGACTTTTGACCGAGGACTTTTTTTAAAAAAGAGGAGTCCTCACCTCAACGTAGGTCCGATGTCCAAAATTCAGTTTCTTTCCTCAGCGACCCTGCTCGCAGCGCCAAAATTGTTAGATCTCTTAATTTCCAATGAAATACGAACTCCGATGGTAGTTTTAACTTTTTAATCTTGGCAGAGAGCAACAAATTGCTGGCTGATTGCCAGTTTCTTTGTCTTACTGAGACACATGGTCTAAAATGGCTGTACTTTATACCTGGATCAATTTACAGAAAAGAACTCGCCTTCTTTGACCTTATCGGCTCAATTGAAAGTCTTTTAACGTTTTATTGGCTCGCTACCCAAGGTCTGAAAATGTCAAGTTGATTGATGAGTTAATGCAACATGCTGAGCAGCACGTAGTAGCTTTGACTTGGGGGTCTGTGAATTTTCAAAGCCTGTCTCAATGAGCCTGTTTGAATACCCTATCAGAGGGGACAGTGTGGATAGAGAGAGGGGACAGTGTGGATAGAGAGAGGGGACAGTGTGGATAGAGAGAGGGGACAGTGTGGATAGAGAGAGGGGACAGTGTGGATAGAGAGAGGGGACAGTGTGGATAGAGAGAGGGGACAGTGTGGATAGAGTTTGGAAGGCAGAGGAAACAAAGGCTAGAAAATAGACAATAAGGGAGTTTGGCAGCGCTAAATGCCAGTGCCAGTGTGTTTCAATGAGATCAGTCTCATTTTTCTAAACTCCAGAGAGTATAGGCCCATTCTACACAAACTCTCATCATAAGACAGTCCTCTCATCACAGGAATCAATCTAGAAATCCTTCAATGCCAATGCAAGGAGTCCAGGGATTGAGGCAGATAAGCTGAGGGCACAGACAGACACGTGGGGGTATGATATTGTAACTATCAGTGTAACACGGCTAAAAGAACTGCAGGAATGGCAGCTCAACATTCCTGGTTACAGGGTTTTAAGACGAGATAGAAATGGGGATAAAAAAAGGAGAGCGTGCCGCAGTATTGATTAAAGAAACAATTCCAGCTGTGGGGAGGGATGATACGTTTGAAGGATCATCAAATGAGGCCACATGGGAGAAGTGAAGAACAAAAAAAGGGGCGATCACACTGCTGTGGATGTACTGTAGACCCCCAAACAGTCAGAGGGAGACAGAAGAGCAAATATGTTGGCACATTTCTGATACGTGCAAAAATAATAGGGCAGTAATAGTCGGGGATTTCAACTACCCAAATATTAACTGGGATAGAATTAGTATGAAAGATATAGAAGGAGCAGAATTCTTAAAATGCATTCAGGAGAACGTTTTTAGCCATTACGTAGCAAGCCCAACAAGAGAGGGGGTGGTTCTGGACTTAGGTTTAATGAATGAAGTTTGGGCAGGTAGAAGGGGTATCAGTGGGAGAGTATTTTGGTGCTGGTGATCATAATTCAGTTAGATTTAGGGTCGTTATGGAAAAGGACAAAGATGGACCAGGAATAAAAGTTCTCAATTGGGGTAAAGCTAATGTTACGAAGCAGAGATGTGATTTAACCAAAGTGGACTGGAAACAGCTACTTGAAGGTAAATTAGTGTCAGAGCAGTGGGAGACATTCAAGGAGGAGATGGAGAGGGTTCAGAGCAAGTATGTTCCCTTAAGATAAAGGGTGGGACTAATAAATCTAGAGCCCCTTAGATGTCAATATTAGAATATCAGAGATAGGAGCAGGAGTAGGTCATACGCCCCCTCGAGCCTGCTCCGCCATTCAACAAGATCATCGCCCTCAACTCCACTTTCCCACCTGATCTCCATATCCCTTGATTCCCCGAGAGTCCAAAAATCTATCCATCTCAGCATTGAATAGACTGAGCATCCACAGCCCTCTGGGGCAGAGAATTCCAAAGATTCACAACCCTCTGAGTGAAGAAATTTCTCATCTCTGTCTTAAATGGCCTGCCCCTTATCTTGAGCCCCCGAGTTCTAGTCACTCCAGCCCGGGGGAATCGAGCTCTCAGCATCTACCCTGTCAATACCCTTCAGAATCTTGTATGTTTCAATGAGATCCCCTCTCATTCTTCTAAACTCCAGAGAGTATAGGTCCATTCTACACAATCTCTCATCGTAAGACAGCTCTCTCATCCCAGGAATCAATCTTGTGAACCTCCATTGAACCATCTCCAAAGCAAGTATATCTTTCCTTTGATAAGGAGACTGAAACTGCCCAGTACTCCAGGTGTCGTCTCACCAAGGCCCTGTACAATTGCAGCAATAGATCCTTACTCTTATACTCCACCCCCTTACTGCTTGCTGTACCTGCATGCTCGCTTTCTGTGTTTCTTGCACAAGGACACCCAAATCTCTCTCAACACCAATATTTAAAGTTTCTTACCATTTAAAAGATAGTCTGTTTTTCTATTCTTCCTACCAAAGTGAATAACCTCACATTTCCCGACATTATACTCAATCTGCCACCTTACTGCCCATTCACATCGTCTATCTATCTATCTTTGCACTCTTGTGTTCTACTCACAGCTTACTGTCTCACCGAGCTTTGTATCGTCAGCAAATATTACACTGGGTCCCTTTATCTAGGTCATTAATATAGATTGTAAATAGCTGAGGCCCCAGCACTGATCCTTGCTGCACCCCACGAGTTACAGCCTGCCGGAAGCCCCGCCCCTCACACACTCCAATTGGTTGGAGGACCAACCGCACATTCGGTCCTCCAGCCCCGCCCCGCTCTTCCTATTGGTGGGGAGCTGCCGTCAATCACCCGGGCAGTGTGAGCTGAGCATGTGCAGGCCCCGGGCCCAGATATAAACCGGGGAACATTCTCCCCACACCGGGGGATATATAAACCAGGGAACATTCTCCTCACACCGGGGTGGGGGGGATATAAACCGGGGAACATTCTCCCCACACCTGGGGGGGGGATATAAACCGGGGAACATTCTCCCTACACCGGGAGGGGGGGGGTGATATAAACCAGGGAACTTTCTCCCCACACCCGGGGAGGATATAAACCGGGGAACATTCTCCCCACACCGGGGGAGGTGGTGATATAAACCGGGGAACATTCTCCCCACATCGGGGGTGGGGGGGATATAAACCGGGGAACATTCTCCCCCTGCCTGCCGGGTCCTGGGTCCGTTCCAGCCCGAAGGAGCGGTCAGTGCATGCGCTGTGTCTGCGTCAAACTCTCGGAGCGTCTGTAAATCAACGAGAAATAGTAATGGACCAGGGAGCGTCTGTAAACGAAGGAGCAATGGTGACTGAGCAGGGAGCGCCTGTAAAGAATTCTCGAATCACAGAATTTTGCAGCACAGAATGGGGCCATTCGGCCCATCGAGTCTGCGCCGATACTTTCGGGGAGCAATCCGGTTATCCCGCTTCCCCCGCTCTTTCCCCAAATCCCTGCAATATAATTCTGCTTCAAGTCTTTGTCCAGTTCACTTTTGAAGGCTACTATTGACTCTGTCTCCACCGCTCCGTCAGGCAGTGCATTCCAAACCCTAACCACTCCTTGTGTGAAAATGGTTTTCCTCATGTGACCTCTGTTTTTGCCAATCGCCTCAAATCTGTGCCCTCTGGTTATCAGTGTTAGAAACAGTTTCTCTATTTATTCTATCTCATCTTCATGATTTTTAACACCTCTATCAATTCTCGTCTTAGCCTTCTCTGCCCCAACGAGAACAATCCCAGCTTCTCCAGTCTCCACATAAATGAAGTTCCTCATCCCTGGCACCATTCCAGTAAATCTCTTCTGTCCCCTCTCCAAAGCCTTTGTGTCCTTCCTGAAGTGTGCCCAGAATTGGAACCAATCCTCTAGCTGGGGTCGAGCTAATGTTTTATATCGCTTTAGCATAACTTCCCGGCTTTAGTACTCTGTGCTTCGATTTATAAAGCCCAGGATCCTTTACGCTTTATTAACAGCTTTGTTAACCTGTCCTGCGACCTTCAAAGATTTATTAAAATCTTTAAATATTTCAAAAAATGTAGCAGAAATGGAGAGTGGTCAGGGAGCGTCTGTAAAGGAAGGAGAAATGGAGAGTGGTCAGGGAGCGTCTGTAAAGGAAGGAGAAATGGAGAGTGGTCAGGGAGCGTCTGTAAAGGAAGGAGAAATGGAGAGTGGTCAGGGAGCGTCTGTAAAGGAAGGAGAAATGGAGAGTGGTCAGAGAGCGTCTGTAAAGGAAGGAGAAATGGTGACTGGGCACGAAGGCTCAATTTTAAAATTCTCATCCTTGTTTTCAAATCCCTCTGTGGCCTCGCCCCTCCCTATCTCTGTAACCTCCTCCAGCCCTACAACCCTCCAGGATTTCTGGCCTCCTACACATTCCTTGTTTTAATCACACCACCATTGCTGGCCATGCCTTCAGCTGCCTAGGCCCTAAGCTCCAAAATTCCCTCCCTCTTCCTTTAACACCCTAAGAACGTAAGAAATAGGAGCAGGAGTAGGCCATTTGGCCCCTCGAGCCTGCTCCGCCATTCCATAAGATTATGGCTGATCTGATCATGGACTCAGCTCCACTTCCCTGCCCGCTCCCCATAACCATTTACTCCCTTATTGTTCAAAAATCTGTCTATCTCAACCTTAAATATATTCAATGACCCAGCCTCCACAGCTCTCTGGGGCAGAGAATTTCACAGATTTACAACCCTCTGAGAGAATAAATTTTTCCTCATCTCAGTGCTAAATGGGCGGTCCCTTATTCTAAGACTATGTCCTTTACTTTTAGTTTCCCCTATGAGTGCAAATATCCTCTCTGAATCCACCTTATCGAGCCCCCTCATTATCTTGTATGTTTCAATAAGATCACCTCTTATTCTTCTGAACTCCAATGAGTATAGGCCCAACCTATTCAACCTATCTTCAGAAGACAACCTCCTCATATCCGGAATCAACCTAGTGAACCTTCTCTGACAGCCTCCAATGCAAGTATATCCCTCCTTAAATAAGGAGACTAAAACTGTACGCAGTACTCCAGGTGTGGCCTCACCAATACCCTGTACAGTTGTAGCAGGACTTCTCTGCTTTTATACTCTATCCCCCTTGCAATAAAGGCCAACATTCCATTTGCCTTCCTGATTACTTGCTGTACCGACATACTAACTTTTTGTGTTCCATGCACAAGGACCCCCAGGTCTCTCTGTACTGCAGCACTTTGCAATTTTTCTTCATTTAAATTGTAATTTGCTTTTCTATTTTTTCAGCCAAAAGTGGATAATCTCACAGTTTCCCACATTATACTCCATCTGCCAAATTTTTGCCCGCTCATTGAGCCTTTGCAGATTTTTTGTGTCCTCCTCACAATTTGCTTTCCCATCCATCTTTGTATCATCAGCAAACTTGGCTACATTACACTCTGTCCCTTCATCCAAGGCATTAATATGGATTATAAATAGTTGAGGACCCAGCACCGATCCCTGCGGCACCCCACTAGTCACTGTTTGCCAACTGGAAAAAGACCCATTTACCCTGACTGTGTTTTCTGTTAGTTAACCAATCCTCTATCCATGCTAATATATTACCCCCAACCCAGTGAGCTTTTATCTTGTGCAGTAACCTCTTATGTGGCACCTTAGCGAATGTCTTCTGGAAATCCAAATACACCACATCCACTGGTTCCCCCTCATCCATCCTGCTCGTTACATCCTCAAAGAACTCCAGCAAATTTGTCAAACATGATTTCCCTTTCATAAAACCATGCTGACTCTGCTTGATTGAATCATGCTTTTCCAAATGTCCCATTACTGCTTCCTTAATAATGGACTCCAACATTTTCCCAAAGACAGATGTGAGGCTAACTGGTCTATAGTTTCCTGCTTTTTGTCTGCCTCCTTTTTTAAATAGGGGCGTTACATTTGTGGTTTTCCAATCTGTTGGGACCGCCCCAGAATCCAGGGAATTTTTGTAGATTAAAACCAATGCATCCACTCTGCAGCCATTTCTCTTAGGACCCTGGGATGTAAGGCATCAGGTCCGGGGACTTGTCCGCCTTTAGTCCCATTTCATTAGTGACAGTGATTGTATTAAGTTCCTCCCTATCTATCGCCCCTTGAATATCCACTATTGGGATGTTTTTAGTGTCTGCTACCGTGAAGACCGATACAAAATATTTGTTCAATGTCTCTGCCATTTCCCTGTTCTCCATTATTAATTCCCCAGTCTCATCCTCCAGGGGACCAACATTTACTTGAGCCACTCTTTTCCTTTTTAACCCTCTTTAAAATGTGCCTCTTTGACCCTCGGTGTCAAATTCTATCTGATAATGCTCCTGTGAAGCACCAGGGGCCATTTTACAGAGTTATTTCAAGGCTGAGATAGATACATTTTTGGCGTTTCAGGGAATCAAGGGATATGGAGATCGGGCGGGAAAGTGGAGTTGAGGTTGATGATCAGTCATGATTTTATTGAATGGTGGAGCAGGCTCGAGGGGCCGTATGGCCTATTCCTGCTCATAACTCTTATGTTCTTAAAGGCTCTATATAAATGAAAGTTGTTGTTGTTGATAAAGGAAGGAGAAATGGTGATGGGTGAGGGAGAGCATTTGATCAGAACTGGCAGATATGGCAGCTGGACAGCTTATAGGGAGCGATAGAGTGAGGGAAAGGAGAGAGAGAGAGAGAGAGAGACCATGTACACAAGAAATGAACTGTAAAGTTGGGTGGGGAAGAAGAGGTGGGGAAGTGACAGCAGACAAAAGGAGGCACAATGGGAGAAGGGAGAGTAATAAAAGACACATAGAAAATAAAAACACTTGCATTTATTTCGCACCTTTCACCACCACCAGATGCCCCAAAGTACTTTACAGTCAATTAACTTATTTTTGAAGTGTAGTCACTATCGCAATGTAGGAAACGCAGCAACCGATTTACAATGTGATAATGACCAGATAATCTGCTTTACTGATGTTAAGGGAAAATATTGGCCAGGACATCGGGGGTAACTCCCCTGTTCTGCTTGAAATAATGCAATGGGATCTTTTACGTCCACCTGAGGGAGCAGACGGGGCCTCGGTTTAACATCTTATCCAAAAGACAGCACCACCGACAGTACAGCAGTCCCTCAGCACTGCACTGGAACATCAGCCGAGAGTTTTGTGTTCATGTCTCTGGAGTGCGACATCAACCCACAACCTTGTGACCCAGAGGCAAGTGTGTTACCCACTGAGTCACAGCTGACACAAATACTGACATAGTTAGAGCAGGTTAGCTCAGTTGGAGATGTTAGATGATGCATTTATCAATGCTTAGATATTTTGTCTATTCCTCAAAATCAGTAACATTTTGGAACGTCCAGGTCAAGGTTCACAGATTAACAATAAGAAATAGGAGCAGGAGTAGGCCATTGGATCCCTCGAGCCTGCTCTGACATTCAATAAAATCATGGCTGATCTGATCTTGACCTCAACTTCACTTTCCTGCCTGCTCCCCATAACTCTTGACTCCCTTATAATTCAAAAATCTGTCTATCTCCCCTTTAAATATATTGAATGACTCAGCCTCCACAGCTCTCTGGGGGAGAGAATTCCAAAGAATCACGACCCTCAGAGAAGAAATTCCTCCTCAAATCCGTTTTAAATGGGCGACCCCTTATTCTGAAACTATGCACCCTAGTTCTAGATTCCCCCACGAGGGGAACATCCTCTCTGCATCTACCCTGTCAAGCCCCCTCAGAATCTTACACGTTTCAATAAGATCACCTTTCATTCTTCAAAACTGCAATGAGTACAGGCCCAACCTGCTCAATCTTACTTAAGACAACCCCTTCATCTCAGGAATCAACCTCTTGAACCTTCTCTGAACTGCCTCCAATGCAAGTATAGCCCTCCTTAAATAAGGAGACCAAAACTGTATGCAGTACTCCAGGTGTGGTCTCACGAACACCCTGTACAGTTGCAGCAAGACTTCTCTACTTTTATACTCCATTCCCCTTGTAATAAAGGCCAACATTCCATTTACCTTCCTGATTACTTGCTGTACCTGCATGCTAACTTTTTGTGTTTCATGCACAAGGACCCCCAGATCCCTCTGTACCGCAGCATTTTGTAGTCGCCATTTAAATAATAATTTGCTTTTTTATTCTTCCAAACAAAGTGCATAACCTCACATTTTCCCTCATTATATTCCATCTGCCAAATTTTTGCCCACCAACTGAGCCTGTCCATAACCCTTTGCAGATTCTTTGTGTCCTCCTCACAACTTGCTTTCCCACCTATCTTTGTATCAGCAGCATATTTGGCCGCAGTGCACTCCGTCCCTTCATCCAAGTCATTAATATAGATTGTAAATAGTTGAGGCCCCAGCACTGATCCCTGTGGCACCCCACTAGTTACAGTTTGACAACCTGAAAATGACCCATTTATCCCGACTCTCTGTTTTCTGTTAGTTCGCCAATCCTACATCTCTGCTAATATATTACCCCCAACCCTGTGAGCTCTTATATTGTGCAGTAACCTTTTATCTGGCACCTTATCGAATGACTTCTGGAAATGCAAATACACAACTGCTACTAGTTATTCTTCATCCACCCTGCTCATTACATCCTCAAAGAACTCGAGCAAATTTGTCAAACCTGATTTCCCTTTCATAAAACCATGCCGTCTCTGCTTGACTATTATGATTTTCTAAATGTCCTGCTACTATTTCTTTAATAATGGACTCCAGCATTTTCCCAATGATAGATGTTAGGCTAACTGCTCTATAGTTTCCTGCTTTCTCTCTCCCTCCCTCCCTTGTTGAATAGGGGTGTTGCATTTGAGGTTTTACAATCCACTGGGACCTTGCCAGAATCCAGGGAATTTTGGCAGATTACAACCAATCCATCCACTTTCTCTGCAGCCACTTCTTTTAAGACCACAGGATGCAGGCCATCGGGTCCAGGGGACGTCCACCTTTAGTCCCAATAGTTTGTCTAGTACTTTTTCTCTAGTGATAGTGATTGTTTTAAGTTCCTCACTCCCTGTGACCCCTTGATTATCTATTATTATTGGGATGCTTTTAGTGTCTTCCACCGTGAAGACCACACAAAATATTTGTTTAAATTCTCTGCCATTTCCCTGTTTCCCATTATTAATTCCCCGTCTCATCCTCTAAGGGACCAATGTTTATTTTAGCTATCTCTTCCTTTTTATATATCTGTAGAAGCTCTGATTGTATTTATATTTCTGGCCAGTTTATCTCAATCTACCTTCTCCCTCTTTATTATTTTTATTAAGTCAATACTTAAAACCACACAGCAGAAGAAAAGAATGATCCATAGAAACTAGAATTGTCTCTTCTGAATTTCGATCCTGTACTTACAGTGACGACTTTTGTAAACTCCTTTTGCAGGGTGTTAGAAGGGGAGGATTTGAAGAAGGGAAACTCAAACTAAACGTCACGTCAAGATCAGATAGAGTCACTCGATTCATCAGGACTTGAATATCATCGGCTTTTGAATGTGGAAGGAGAAATGTTTGTTTATTCTGTCTGTGGGGAAAGATTACAAACATCAATGTGACTGAAAAAGCACTGAGACACACACACCCGAGTGAGAGTGTATCAGTGCACTGATTGTGGAAAGAGCTATAATCAGTTACACAGCCTGAAAAACCATCGCACCATTCACAGCGGGGAGAAACTGTAAACGTGTGTGTGGAGGAGGCTTCAACTGATCATCCAACCTGGAGAGACAGAAGCACACCCGCACCACGGAGAAACCGTGGAAATGTGGGGACTGTGGGAAGGGATTCAGCTACCCGTCTGCGCTGAAAATTCATCAACACAGTCACACTGGGGAGAGGCCGTTCACCTGCCCCGTGTGTGGGAAGCGATTCACTCAGTCATCCAGCCTGGTGAAACACCAGCTTGTTCACACTGGGGAGAGGCCATTCACCTGCTCTGAATGTGGGAAGGGATTCAATCAGTCATCCAACCTGCTGAAACACCAGCTTGTTCACACTGGTGAGAGGCCGTTCACCTGCTCTGAATGTGGGAAGGGATTCACTCAGTCATCCGACCTGCTGATACACCAGCGAGTTCACACTGGGGAGAGGCCATTCACCTGCTCTGAGTGTGGGAAGGGATTCAGTGTGTCATCCCGCCTGCTGACACACCAGCGGGTTCACACCGGCGAGAGGCCGTTCACCTGCTCAGAGTGTGGGAAGCGATTTACTCATTCATCCAGCCTGGTGATACACCAGCGAGTTCACAAGTGACTGCAGGGGTTGGATTCTGCTATCATTGCAGCTGTTAATCACATCCCGACTGAATCGTGTCCATTCC
This sequence comes from Pristiophorus japonicus, assembly GCF_044704955.1. Classification (NCBI taxonomy): domain Eukaryota; kingdom Metazoa; phylum Chordata; class Chondrichthyes; family Pristiophoridae; genus Pristiophorus; species Pristiophorus japonicus. The sequence continues at coordinate 43,081,395 of NC_091999.1, forward strand.
GACAGTTGAAGTTTGTTTCTGATGATAATGACCCTCGAGCTGGGCTGGAATATAATATTTTGATGTTTCAATAACAGAGTGTGTCGGTATTTAATGTTCCAAGATAAGAGAAGACTAATTGATGTCCTGTTATTGACTGCACCATTTTGGGGCCTTTTCTCCTTTCTAACTCTGGATTATTTCAGTTCTCATACCATTGGTTACTCTCGTGGACAAATGCCAGTTCCCCTTACCTTCCAGAGTGCCTCTCCTAGCCTTGGTATTGTGGGAAGGTGTCGGTAACATGCCTGGGAGCCCTGAACACAAAACCCAGTCTGTGAATCACTTTCAGATACTGGACTTAGCGTGTGTCCCACAGCATCTCTCTCACCTTCGATGTGTGAATGGAGCATCACGCCTGCAAACATGGGTTCAATTTAAATTTGAATTTATTCAGGAAATGTATTTAAGAAAATACAGATCACATCAAATAATTGCCAAAGTTTTCGAGTGAACAAGATGAACAAGTAAATACATCCAGGCCCAATATTCCAGCTCTACATTCACAGGAGAAAGTCTGTTATCAAACTCCTGGAGTAGACAGAATATAGAAAAATGCTAACTCAAAGAGTATCTAGCATCTGTTGTAAATATCTTTCAAATCCCGACTGATAAAATCTGGCGTTTTCCTTTCGGTTGAAGTGAATGGAAGATGAAAGGGGTGTTGGCATCCGGAACTTGGTTAATTCAGCTTCTGAAAGGTGTTCATGTTTAGTTCATTCCATATCGGGGAAAATGTGGTTGTTATCATTAGAGAGAGATTTCACTGAGCAACAGTTGGTGTTTGCAACCAACTGGCCGTGGATATTTTCATTATAGAATGTTTAGATTAGAAATATTATGTTAGAGTAAGAAGAGTTCAGAGACTAGTGCTTTGTGCTTCCAACATTGTTGATGTATGTTGAAGAAAATGCAGACTTGTGTCTCTGGACTATGCCGTAGCCAAAGACGACCATATCCGGCAATGTTAGTTCCAGTTGGATAAGAGGTTGATGGCATAGCAAAAGATCCAGCAGTTAAAACAAAATTATCTCCAGTTATCTGCAGACATCGAATGTCGCAGCATGCTGACAAAGTTGGACTTAAGAATTAAAAGTATTGAGTTAAATTATTGGGATTGATTGTTATTGAATTGAATTGTTATAGAATGGAAAAGTGGTGACGTTATGCTAAACTTGTATCGAACCTTGGTTAGACTTTGTGTGTGCAATTCTGGTCACCATATTATAAAAAGGATACGGAGGCACTGGAGAGGGTGCAGAGAAGATTTACAAGGATGATACCAGAAAGGCGAGCGGATACCTATCGGGGAAAGGATGGACAGGCCAGGTCTCTTTACTCTTGGAAAAAAAAAAGGCTGACGGATGACCTAATGTCTCAAAAATGATGAAGGGTTTTGATTGAGTAGATACAGTGTTTCCACTTGTGGGGACCAGCATAATTAGAGGCCATCAACATAAGATAGTTACCAAGAAATCAAATAGGGAATTCAGAAGAAACCTCTACCCAGAGAGTGGTGAGAATGTGGAACTCGCTGCCACAGGGAGTGGTTGAAGCGAATAGTATCGATGCTTTTAAGGGGAGGCTAGACAAGTATATGAGGGAGAAGGGAATCGAGGGTTATGTGGATGTAGTTAGATGAGGAAAGAAGGGAGGAGGCTCGAGTGGAGCATAAACGCCGGCATGGACTGGTTGGGCCGAATGGCCTGTTTCTGTGCCGTATATCCGATGTAATCCTATTGTCCAAGTCACACTGCTCGAAGGGGAAGATAAATGACTTGCATCCAAACACAATTGTTACTTTTGTCTTCTTTGTAAAATGACAAAGTCTGGGCATAATTTGTTTGTGAAATTAAAACTGATTTTTTATATATATATATATATATATTGCTAAGCATCGCTGGACAAACACATGGGAAGGTAAATTTACTGAAAATTGAGATAATTAAGTTTTATTTTTGAAAAAGTCCCGTCTCTCTTGTTCTGTCCAAACTATGTATTCAGAAATAAGTTTTTGGGGGCGACTGTTATGCTAAAGGTAACTAACATCCTTCCTCTTGTAGACTGAATTGCTCTCTGGCATATTTTGGAGAATAAAAGGTCCAAGAAGAAGTTCGGTTAAATCAAATTAAACAAAGAAACTGGGTCAAAACTTGGACCAATTGGGAATGTTTGATCGATGTTTGATAATATTGTATTAGACAGTAAAGTTCCTCCGGGCTCATGAATGAAATGGTGAACACTGTATAAAATGTAATGAGAGGAAATGAGTGAGGATATAAGAGGAAAACAGGAAAGTTACACCTCCAAATAGAAATTTTTCTTAACTCATTGTTCCTGGGCGAATTGTCATAAATCACCTGGGTACAATCTGGTGTTAATGTAATAGAGAAAGAACCCTAAAGCGTGCTTCTTGGGAAGATTGGGAGACCAGGAAGACTCCCCTGAACCAGGTGGGTTGGGACACATCCTGACCCCAAACACTAAATTAATAGTGTTCACTTAAAGAGTTAGTATCACACCAGGGCAATAAGTAATTCAAGACCATTATAAAATACTTCAATACAAACTTAAAAGATAATGATGGCAGGTTATTTTAAAGTAAGAAATGTCATATGTTGATCAGTAATGTTAACTATTGGTTTGCCAAGTAGAAACGCTGATAGTGATCATCATATGTGGGACTTAAATAAAATGACATCCCACCTCACAAAAAGAACTCGACCTGTCCGATCCAGTAAAATAACCCACATTTTAATGGACTAGAAGTAACTGAATCAGGAAATGTATTATATAACAATGTGTGTTTTTAAATTGTGAATTGAAATCAAAAGATTTAAACATGAGCGTGAATCTATCAACTAGATTATGTGAAGGGAGATATTCACAGTTAATAGACAAAATTGGAAGAAAATTAATAAAGGATGTGTTAGTAAAGAATAGAAAACAGGAACCAAGGGATGAGGAAGATGGGGAACACAAGGAGAATCAGTTTAAATCGCAAGGAAAGTGAGAGCTGACAGGATAGCTCAGAATAGGAGCCACAGCAAGGTTAGCGGGAGTAAAGAGAATAGATATAGAAAATGAATGGGAACACGATGTGGCTCACTGGTGGTATTGTGTGTAGCCTCTGTGACATTTATGATGAATGTGGAACAGAAGGGACTGGACAAGAGAGAGAGTAATCAAATCCCTTTGTGTATTCATGAAGAACAACTGAGAAAATGGTTTAGGGGAACCAAGTCATAGGCTTTGATGTGATGCAGCCAATAGGAATGGGGATTTTGACCCCTAGGGAAGGAGAAAGAAGTGAAGATATTAGACCAGTGGGACTGGTCTTGCCTTTGCTAATGAAAAATGGAAATGAAACGAAACCTTGGCCGGTGTATAGGGTAGAATCGTTTGCAAGGCTGGAAGACTGAGTTAGGTCCGATCCATAAACAGTATGAGGAATATCCAAGATATCTGATTAAGAAGGGAGGAACTTGGATAGCACCAGATATGCAGTGTTGTACTCTGAAAGGGACGACATGGGTTTGTAGATGTTCCAGCTTGTGGGTTCACCCTCGACAAAGAATCTCCAGAATGCCAGATTGAAATAAATAAATGGGGCGAAGGCCAAACTAATACCGTGTCAAGGAAAAGGACAGTATTGTGTGACTACTACTGTCACGTATATGAATGTGGGTTCAACCCGATGCCCCAGACTAGAACATCACTTTAGCTTGATTCCACCGAGGAACACGTGTATCGGTGCTAAACATTGTTTCTGGTACATCATCAGAACGCAACTTATCTGCAGATGAGACTGCCTCTGGAGGATGAAGCCATTCGAGTCATTCCACATATAGGGCACTATATTCTCCCCGTTTCTGGCTTTAAAGCTCATAATTCAGCGAATTAGGTCATCCCAGAAACACACAGTGCAAATCATATCGACAAATAGAACGGGCAATCCCGAGACTTGCCAATCAGGAATGGTGGAAAGTAGCATCTAGTTAGATTGTTCCAGCTGGGATTGGTGATAGCACGGATAATAGCTTCAGGGATTCTGGTCATTGCATTATGCTGTAAGGAAGTCAATAAGGGACATTGAAAATATAAGGAAAGGGAAGGACGCTGAGAGAAAACCAGGATTAGTAAAGACAAAGAAAGATATAAAACACTTTGTCAACAGGTAATGTAACCCATAAAAAAAAACCTGTGGGACAGGTTAACACGTGGACCCTGGTTAATTCAGCTTCTGAAAGGGGTTTATGTTTCATTCATTCGATAGAGGGAAAAATGTGGTTCGTATTATTAGGGAGAGAGAGACAGATTTCACTGAGCAACAGCTGGTGTTTTGCGACCAACCAGGCTTCGATATTCATAATAGAATGGATTAGAAATATTGTTTGGATAAGAAAAGTCCAGAAGTAGTGGTTTATGATCACCGTGGCCAGGCCACAATGCTTCTAAATGTGTTGCTGATGTAAACTTGTGTCTCTGGACTATGCAGTAGCCAGAGACTACCATATTAGGCAAAGCCGGCTCCAGTTTGATAAGAAAACAGTCTATAAATGTAAGCTTTTTCCTTTGTTCATTAGCGTGGAGATACCCGTGCCTGGTTACACGTGCTCCATCTGTGACTATACTCCACTTGTAAAAGACTGAATTCGTTAATACTCAAGTGAACAAACAGAAGTTTGTTTTCAATCAACACTTGGTTCTTTTTTTTTTAAGTTTGGAACTTCAAATCTTCCTTCGGAATTAAAAATCCGTTAAAACAGCAGAAATCATTCGTAAAGCTATCATTATTAACCTTGAATAAAACATAGCTTAGTTAATTTCAATAAATCCAATTTAATTCGGAGCTATATTTTATTAACTAAACACAATACAGAACAGATAAAATAAAACAAAATAGCACATGCTTACAGAACACAGTAAATTACATCATTGTTACCTTCAGGTGCTTTTAAGAAAAGATAAACTTGCTATAGAGGGAGTGCAATGAAGATTCACCAGACTGATTCCTGGGCTGGGGGGATTGTCCTATGAGGGATTGAGTAGACTAGGCCTATATTCTCCAGCGTTTAGAAGATTGAGAGGTGAGAGGTGACACCCACATCCCATGAACAAATTTTTAAAAAGAGATGAGGTATTTGAATTTGATCAAGGACACCAGCCAAATTAATAGAGACAATCCCTGTCCTTCAGGACCTGTGTCCAGGGGAGAAGCTGATGGGTTTGTCTGATCATCTTTGGGTTAAATGTTGTGTTCATCGAGCTGAGCAGCTCATGCCAGCATCAAACACTCTCCAGTCGGGCACAGCACGAGTCAGATACAGAGTGAACCCATCGGTCACTCCCCGACACAGATACTGAGGGACAGGGAGTGTCCGGGACACTGACATTTCTCACTCAATAAGGTATAAATTGATCCTGTACCTCTCCCCATTAATCCTGGGCTCCACACGGGTCGCACCCTGCTCCTGTTTCCCTTCCTGTAACATCACTGAGCTCAACCCAGCCCATAATTAGCAGGGCTCAGGGAGGGTGGTTGCTAGGCACTGCAGTGATATCATAAAGCAGGGCCATTCAGCACAGCTTGTCCTCTTCTTGTCCCTTTAAAGGTGGAGAGCTGGGACATCCTGTCTCATCACACATCCCACTGTTCATATTGAGAATCCCGGGGAAGGCCCAGAATGTGGAACACAACCAAGGGGGAAAGAAGGGGAGATAAATCAAGGAGTGGGGACTGAGGGCCACCAAGCTTCAGTTTTAGAGCCTGTAGACTTCAGAAGAGATCAGTGAGGTCTGTAATTTCAGGATCCAGGGAGAGAAACAAGGAGCAGATGGGGAGACTGGTGTGGATTCCAGCACAATGAGAATGTCGGGAGAGGGAGATTGTGTCGGGCCGTGTATTAGGGGTGTAGGAGGAACGAGAGAGGAAAGGTCAGAGGAGCAAATACTGCAGCAGTGTCCATCAATAGTGAGAGAGAAGGTGGGGGTCAGAGTGGGCCCTGGACAGGCTGGTAAACTGTTTGTTTGCTGTGATCAGCTTTCCTTCTGTCACAAATAGCCTCCTGTAGCCCAGTGACACAAACAGCCCATTAAACACCACCAATGTCCTTTGGTCTGGTGAGGTCTCCCTTTGTGAAACATCGGCTGTTGTTAAAGCTTTTCATTCTGACTTGCTTACAGTGAGACAGTATCCATTGTCCCTTTTAGTCCATGGGCTTCATCTTTGCTGGTATTGGTAACACGCCAGGGATCACTAAACACAAAACCCAGTCTGTTAATCACTTTCAGCTACTGGACTGAGTGTCTGCCCCACAGAATCTCTCTCGCCTTCAATGTGTGAATAGAGCATCACGCCTGCAAAGCTGGTTTAAGTTTATATCCAGGCAGCAAATCTATTTAAGAAAAGCCTGTAGGCCGATGAGACACTGTTCAGTTGCCAGTGTGCTGCTGGTTTGTCCAGCATTTTGTCTGTCATGGAAAATAACTGAACATTTTTCCCAGTGTAACCTTTGCTGTAATGAAATGTGTATTTTAATAAGCCTCACATCCTTGCTCATGTCTGCTGCAATTATGTAGAAAGAGGATGTGTGGGTTGATGGTGTTTGTATGGAGATGTGAAACAAGGAAACGCTATCTGTGTGTGGCAGTGACACAGTCTTGTGGGCACAGGCAGAACCATGCACCGATATCCTTGTGGTTATGGTTTGAGCAGGATCAGTTCATGAATGCTCAAGCTCAGAGGTGCCAGGGATCGGGAGCAGAGGCTGTACATAAAATGTAAATGTAAATCTGATTTAGTTTATTTTCATTTATTCCTCTTTTAATAGCTTTTGCTGAATGTGGCCCATGCCAAGTGCAAGAATATTGGATCAGGCCCACCATAGAAAATGAGTTTGACACCTTGAGGTAGACAATGTCAACCGGATTCCCCCATCCACCAACCTAACAACTTCTTTACAAACTCAAGCTAGTTTGTAAGACATGACCATGTTTACCGGAATCTGTGTTCAGTATCTATAATGGCCCATTCCCTTTCCCCATGATCGAAAACAGCATCTCTCAGGATCCCTTCAAGCACCTTCCCAGTGATCGAGGTCACGTTGATGGGCCTTCAGTTCCTGAGCTCTGACTTTTGCCCAATTTGGAAAATGGGAACTACATGTGCTACCTTCCAATCTCAGGGAACAACCCATGAATCTACTGAGCTGTTGGAGATATGGGCAAGGGGCTGACAGAGCACCCGTCCCATCTCTTTAAACACCCATGTGTGGATATAATCCACACCTTCCACTTCAAGGTTAACCCGCATGGCGACTTTGCTGACAGTGAAGAGAGATGAGAAAGACCAAAGTGCCGTTTGCCCCTCTCAGTGTGACCCTGAAGGACTGTGTCCAGGCTGAAGTTCTCCCCCCATACGATCTTCCCCCAGATTGTCCTCACTGAGCTCCAGCCAGGTGATGCTTAACACTCGGGAAAGACAAAAATCTACAGCAATGTGTTGAAAGCAACACGAATTTATTTGTCTATATCCCAAATATTAAACTCCAGTCCAGTTACAGGAGTTATTAACATCAGCGGAAACAAACCCCAACTGTCAGAATGAACATGGTTCAGTCAGGATGTGATTAACAGCAGATCCCAACCCCTGCAGTCACGTGTGAACTCGCTGGTGCCTCAACAGATAGGATGACCAAGCGAACCCCTTCCCACACTCAGCGCTGGTGAACGGCCTCTTCCCAGTGTGAACTCGCGCCGATGTGTTTCCAGCTGTGACGGGTAGTTGAAACGCTTCCCACAGTCCCCACATTTACACAATTTCTCCCCAGTGTGACTGTGGCTTGTGTCTCTCCAGGTTGGATGATATGCTGAAGCATTGTCCACACACAGAGCACGTGTACAGTTTCTCCCCGCTGTGAACGGTGCTTTTTGCTTCCATGGTTAAAGGCTGATGATATTCTGTTCCCGATGAATCGAGTGACTCCATCAGATCTGAATGTGCTGGTTGGTTTGAGCCTCCAGTCGACAAATCCTCCTCTTTTAATACCCTGTAAAGTGAATTTCAGACAGGAAAAAGGGTGGGTGAGAGAGAATCCTCAAAAACACAAAGGCATGTTGAGAAATTGAGCTTAATGAACTTGGTCATTTGTGGGGCCAGCACTAGAAAAAGTAACCATGAAAGCTGCCATTTTGTGATAAAACCCAACTGGTTCATTAATGTCCTTCAGGGAAGGGAACCCACCTCTATTGACAGCCCCCCATGGGGAATTGTTGGTCCCACTGCGCCCAGAATTACTGGGGGTGAAACCCAGCAGCTTTTCCTCCATCTCCACTCCAGCTCAAACTGATGCAACAAACAGATCCACACAGGAGGCCAGGTATCCAAAGCATCTTTCTAACATTTGCAGCATAGTTGAGAGGCGATCTACTCTAAATTGCCACAGATTTGGAGATCTGAGAGTCTAGATTTAGCTTTGTACTGGAATCCAGGTCAGTGATTGGAGCAGGGGCAGGACCATCGGAACGGTCCAGGGACAGCAGGCGATGCGGCAAGCAGCAGAGGAGTGGTGAGGTACGGGTGGAGTAGCGGCGAGAGATCGGGGCCCACAAGAGGTGAGATTTTAGGGTGGAGAGATTGTGGCCTACGAGAGGCACGAATTCGGGGCCCAGAAGAGGCAAGGGCCCAGGGACAGCATGGGCCAGACCACACTGTGATCTATGGGCAGTAGTAGTATGTGCACCAGGTCTGTGCAGCAGAGATTGGTCTCCAGTCGTCTTGTTTAACACTTGCCACTGGACCAAGACCTCGCTCTGTCCAGCCCGTGTGGTGGCTGGTGTACAACGGACACACACGTTAAAATAATCCATGCAAAGGCATCTCCCACCCTTCAATATGTAGTTTGGGACCTGGAATATCAGATCTCATATTGAAACATCTGTGAACTCATCCCTTTTGGTGCAGAAGTGGGTCATCCTCGATTCAAGGGACTGTCTAATACTGTAGTGTACAGGAGGACAGGGAGTGACTTCCGCATCCAGCACCCACCCTGATACAGAGCGGCTGGGAATTGCTGGGCCTGCTGTATAAATGCAACCAGTTGTTTTCATGGTTTGGGGGAGGCGTTGCACCCGGTGTTTGCTGGTGCTGAGCCCAGCTCTCTGACTCGGGGCGGGGGCCGCACTCGGTGCTGCCCGGGGCCTGAGAGCCGCACTCGGTGCTGCCCGGGGCCTGAATGCCACACTAGGTGTTGTCCAAGGCCTGAGGGCCACACTCGGTGCTGCCCGGGACCTGAGGGCCACATTCAGTGTTACCCGGGGCCTGAGAGCCACACTCGGTGTTGCCCGGGGCCTGTGAGCCACACTTAGTGTTGCCCGGCGCCGTGCTCGCTCCGGTCAGTCCCTGGGAGCCTCTCCACACAAGGAGGTGCTCTCTGGGAACCAGCCCTTCCTACGTGTTGCCTCCCTGCTGATGGAGATAGGGCGTATTCCCCCAGGCGGAGCACTCTGGGTGCAATCATTCACCATTGTCAGGGAGTGGTACAGCAGAGAAGGCCATGCGACCCATCGTGTCTGTGTTAGCTCTTTGGTGGAGCTGTTGAATGAATCTCACTGCTCTGCTCTTTATCCATAGCTCAGTATATTTTCCCCGGCAAGTATTTATCCAATTCCCTTTTAAAAGTTACTATTGAATCTGCTTCCACCATCCTTTCAGACACTGCATTCTGGATCATAACAATTCGCTGGATAACAAATGATCTGACATCTCAGCTCTCGTCATTTTGCCAATCATCGGAAATCTGACTCCTCTGGTTACCTTCCCTAATGCCACTGGAAATAATACCATATTTACTCATTCTTCTAAATCATTCATAATTTTGTACATCTCTGTCAAAGCTCCTTTTACCCTTTCCTGCTCTCTGGAGAAAACTTCACCAGGCTCTCCACATCACGGAAGTCCCACATCCCTGGCACTACTCCTTCTGCACCTTCTCTAAAAGCTTGGCATCATTCCGAAAGTTTGGAGCCCAAACTTGATCACAATTCTCCAGCTGAGGCCGAACCAGTTTAATATAAAGGTTTGGCAAACTAAACATCAAATGCTGATATTTCTCTGAGGGGGTTTAAAGGGCGAGGTACATCCAGTCAGTTGGATGTGTCAAAGAGACTGCGAACCTAAAGAAGCGCATTTGTAGTGGAGAGCCAGGGACATGCTGTGTAACTGGGTGCAAACAGTCCTGCACTCCCCACACATCACTTGTTTCCCATTTGGCATGAAAGTAATGTGTGAGATGCAACAATTCATTTGATTTGATTTCAAATGGTTTAGTACAGAAATTGAATTATGTTTCTATGATATTTTCCCCCAACTCAGATTCAAGGTCTCAATTATTCTCTTCAACTGTGTACAGTCACAGGATTCCATCTCTGAGACTGTACATTGCGATTCCAACCCTGGGACTGTAAGTGGGTATTTTAACCCTGGAAGAGTATGTGGGCATTCTAACCCTGGGAGAGAGTACATGGGATTCTAATCCTGGGAGAGTACATGGGTATTCTAACCCTGGGAGAGTATCTGGGCATTCTAACCCTGGGGGAGAGTAGTTGGGGATTCTAACCCTGGGAGCGAGTTCATGGGGATTCTAATCCTGGGAGAGTACATGGGTATTCTAACCCTGGGAGAGTATCTGGGCATTCTAACCCTGGGGGAGAGTAGTTGGGGATTATAACCCTGGGAGAGAGTTCGTGGGGATTCGAACCCTGGCACTGTACAGGGGGATTCTAACCCTGGCGCTGCACACGGGGATTCTAACCCTGGCATTGTAAATGGACATTCTAACCCTGGCATTGTACATGGACATTCTAACCCTGGCACTGTACACGGGGATTCTAACCATGGAACTGTATATGGTGTCCAGGCGTTCGGACACCCTTCGGAGACGACCATGCCTCTACTTCCCCGCAGTACTCCAGGTATGGTCCAGCCAGGGCTTTGTACAGCTGCAAAGGGCTGGCAGCGCCCATGGAATAGTATCAAGGGAGGTAGCTTAATACTGACTTTCATTTTAAACTTGAAATCAACTTGGGAAACTTATAAATAACTTGGGAAAACTTTTTAAAAACTCCCAAGAAACTTTTAAAACTTCTGAAAAAACTTTTAACCAACGTGGAAGAACATTCAAGAATTATTTTCTTTTAAAATGTTTTTTATTGAAGATTTGAAAACTATACCCCAATCTAACTAGAAAGTAGTTTGGTGTGTTTCATTAGCATCATTTTCAGTCATTTGAAACCGGGTTACACACGACGACGCCTGGCGAGCAGGTGTGCCTCCGACCAGGTGACCTGGACATCAACCTCCCACCTCCTGCATCCCTCCATTTATTTATTTATTTGTCTATATCCAAATATTAAACTCCAGTCAAGTTACAGGAGTTATCAGCAGAAACAAACCCCAATTGTCAGAATTAACATGGTTCAGTCAGGATGTGATTAACAACAGATTCCAGCCCCAGACTGCAGTCAGTTGTGAACTCGCTGGTGTCTCAGCAGGGAGGATAACTGAGTGAATCCCTTACTACACACAGAGCAGGTGAAAGGCCTCTCCCCAGTGTGAACTCGCTGGTGTGTAAGCAGGTCGGATGACAGAAAGAATACCTTCCCACACTCAGAGCAGGTGAACGGCCTCTCGCCAGTGTGAACTCGCTGGTGTGACTGCAGGTGGGATGACCCAGTGAATCCCTTCCCACACATGGGGCAGGTAAACGGCCTCTCCCCAGTGTGACTGCGTCGATGAATTTCCAGATCTGACGGCCATCTGAATCCCTTCCCACAGTCCCCACATTTCCACGGTTTCTCCAGGGTGCGGGTACCCTTGTGACTCTCCATGGTTGGATGATCAGTTGAAACCTCGCCCACACACACAACACGTTTACAGATTATCCGCGCTGTGAATGGTGCGATGTTTCTTCAGGCTTTGTAACTGGTTAAAGCTCTTTCCACAGGCAGTGCACTGGATCACTCACTCGGGTGTGTGTCTCGGTGCCTTTCCAGTCACACTGATGTTTACAATATTGTCCCACAGGCAGGACAGACAAACATTTCTCCTTCCACTTTCAAAGGCTGATGATATTCAGGTCCTGATGAATCGATTGACTCCGTCAGATCTTGACGCGATGTTTGGTTTGTTTTTCCTGTCTGAAAATCTCCCCTTCTAATACGCTGTAAAATGAGATAACAAAACTCATAACTGTCAGTACAAGACACAAATTCAGAATAGACACATCTAGGGTCCAAGTTTCGACAGCAGTTGGTCCTATTGTTTTGGAGTATCCTATAAATCACAATTCTCCAGGTTTAGTTTGTTCCACTTTCAGTCAGTTAGTTCAGTTTCTTTTTCCAGCCACCTGCACCATTTTGGCCAGTTAAGCAAGTTTAGACAGCGAAAAGTTACTCCAAACTAACTTAGGCCTGAGTCAGTGCTCACTTTTGTACGCTCAGAAATACCTTGTGGACACTTTAGAAATCAGGCGCCGGTAGCCAGAGATGGCGGGCGGGGGAGGAGTTGTGGAGGGAAGGGAAGTTCGAGGATTTTCAAAAGCATTAAACACTTCACTTATAAAAATAAAGCACCATCATCAATAATAAATGATCAATAACTTAATCAATAAATAAAATTTAAAATGAAATTAAAAATCAATCAACAAATAAAAAATTAAAGGTTGCTACCTCACCGACTGCAGCACCTCTCCGTTCCGGAGCACTGCGATCCCTCCAGCAGCACACACAGCCCTGCCTGCCTCATTACATTTTCACGGTTGAAGAGTTCGTGTGGGGCCCGCCGCCGGGGAAGAGTTCGGGCGGGCCCCGCCGAAGAGATGGTCGGGCGGCCCCATCGCGGAGCTGGTGTTTGGGCGGGCCGGCAGGGAGGCCTCGAGGTAAGAGCAGTGGCGGCGAGACGAGAGTCCGGCAGCAGTGAGGTGAGGGACGGTGAGGCGGGGCCCGAGTTTAGGCAGCGGCGAGGCGAGGCAGACCACTCGGCCCGGGCTAGGATCAGCGAATATCGCGTCGTTCCTTCGGCCAGGGATAGGGTCGCCCGAAGCCACGACAAGCTGGGAGGGCCAGGAGCTACTGTGTACACACGCAGACCTCACTGCACACACGGGCAGCTGCTGACACTCTTTTTGGTGCATGGCTGTAGCTCCGCCCCCCGCTGCTTCTCTTGTGCTCAGCCCAAAGCAGGCCAGATCACCGTGGAGAATCCCGAGGTAAGTATAAGGCCCACTTTTCCTTCTAAAAAGTCGGCGGACCTCTCGGAGGTGCACCGTTCTATGTGTCAGTTGAAACTTGGCCTCCTCGTTTCCAAGGAACATTCTTTCCTGTCTTGATCTTCCAAAGCTGTAAATCCCTGTCCCACACATTGTCCCTCCTGCTGTGCTGAAATCCAAATCAACACACAATTCTAAACTGTTTCTCCTCCACTCCCAGTTTTCACCACCAATTCTGACTGGGTTCAGAAATACACTCACTGGTACACTTCCTTCTCCTATAGGAGTGGACTCTGGCTGGGTTCACTTGTACACTCACTGGTTCCCCTCCCATGTGTGTGGTGATTCTGGTTATTCTCAGTTCTACCCTCCCGTGAAGGTGCTGATTCTGACTGAGATCAGTTCCACACACTGGTTCCCCTCTCCTCCCCTGAAGATGCTAACTCTGTCTGGTTTCAATTCTGCACTCACTGGTTCCCCTCCCCTGAAGGTACTGACTCTGACTGAGATCAGTTCCACACTCACTGGCTCCCCTCTCCTCCCCTGAAGATGCTGAATCGGTTTTGTTTCAGTTCTGCACTCACTGGTTAACATAAGATAGAGGAGCAGCAGTAGGCCATGCGGCCCCTCGAACCTGCTCCGCCATTTAATACGACCATGGCTGATCCGATCATGGACTCTGGTCCCCTTCCCTGCCCGCTCCCCATAACCCCTTTTTGTTTAAGAAAGTGTCTATTTCTGATATAATTTATGCAATGTCCCAGCTTCCACTGCTCTCTGAGGCAGTGAATTCCAGACATCCACAACCCTCAGAGACGAAATTTCTCATCTCAGTTTTAAATGGGGGGCCCCTTATTCTAAGATTATGCCCTCTAGTTCTAGTCTCCCCCATCAGTGAAACATCCTCTCTGCATCCGCCTTGCCACGCCCCCTCAAAATCTTATATGTTTCGATAAGATCACTTTTCTATCTTCTGAATTCCAATGAATAGATGCCCAACATATTCAACCTTTCCTCATAAGTCAACCCCCTCATCTCTGCAATCAACTTTGTGAACCTTCTCTGAACTGCCTCCAAAGCAAGTATATCCTTTCGTAAATATGGAAACCAAAACTGCACGCAGTATTTCGAGTGTGGCCTCACCAATGCCCTGTACAACTGTAGCAAGACTTCACAGCTTTTATACTCCATCCCCTTTGTAATAAAGGCCAAGATTCCATTGGCCCTCCTGATCACTTGCTGTACCTGCATACTGATCTTTTGTGTTTCATGCACAAGTACCCCCAGGTCCTGCTGTACAGTAGCACTTGGTAATCTTTCTCCATTTTAAATAATAACTTCCTCTTTGATTTTTTTCTGCCAAAATGCATGACCTCACAATCTCCAACATTATACTCCATCTGCCAAATTTTTGCAAAATCACTTAGCCTGTCAATGTTGTTTTGCAGACTTTGTGTGTCCTCCTCACACATTGCTTTTCCTCCCATCTTTGTATAGTCAACAAAGTTGGCTACACTACACTCGGTCCCTTCTTCCAAGTCGTTAATATAGATTGTAAATAGTTGGGGTCCCAGCACTGATCCCTGCGGCAACCCGCTAGTTACTGATTGCCAAACTGAGAATGAACCATTTATCCCGACTCAATATTTCCTGATAAATCAACCCTCTTACCTCCGGAATCAACCTCGTGAACTTTCTCTCAACTGCCTCTCCTTTACTCCCCTGAAGATGCTGCATCTGTCTGGTTTCAGTTCTGCACTCACTGGTTCCCCTCCCTCCCCTCTGTCCCCGCCCCTTAAGGTGCTGTCTCGGGCTGAAATCAGTTCTACACTCACTGGTTCCCCTCTCATCCCTTGAAGATGCTGACTCTGGCTGGGTCCAGTTCTACACTCACTGGTTCCCCTCCCCTGAAGGTACTGACTCTGGCTGGGTTCAGTTCTACACTCACTGGTTCCCCTCCCCTGAAGGTACTGACTCTGGCTGGTTTCAGTTCGACACTCACTGGTTCCCCTCCCCTGAAGGTACTGACTCTGGCTGGGTTCAGTTCTACACTCACTGGTTCCCCTCCCCTGAAGGTACTGACTCTGGCTGGGTTCAGTTCGACACTCACTGGTTCCCCTCCCCTGAAGGTGCTGACTCTGGCTGGGTCCAGTTGTATACTCAGTGGTTCCCCTCCCTCCCATCTGCCCCGTCCCTTAAGGCGCTAACTCTGGATGTGTTCAATTCCACACTCACTGATGCCCCGACATCCCCTCTCCAGCAGGCAGAGTTTAGAGAGCTAGGAGAGAGATTAAAAAGCAGGACCTCAAAAGGTAGTAATCTCCGGATTACTTCTGATGTCACGAGCTAGTGAGTACAGAAACAGGGCGATAGAGCAGATGAATACGTGGCTGGAGAGATGGTGCAGGCGGGATGGCGTTACTTTCCTGAGGCATTGGGACCACTTCTGGGGGAGGTGGGACCGGTACAAACTGGATGGGTTGCACCTCGACAGAGCCGGGACCAATATCCTCGCGGGGTGGGGGGGGGGGGGCTTGCTAGTGCTATTGGGGAGAGTTTAAACTAGCTTGGCTGGGGGATGGGAACATGAATATAGATTCAGTAGGGAGGGGAGTAAAGCCAGAATTAGAAAGCAAAAATAAAGAAAGTGAGTTTGAAGGAGAGAGGAAACAAGCAGTATAAAAGTGTAAAAAAAACAAAGTTCAAGGCACATTGTCTAAATGCACGTAGCATTTGTAACAAAATAGATGAGTTGACGGCACAAATAGATACAAATGGGTATGATCTGATAGGCATTACAGAGGTTGCAAGGTGACCAGGACTGGGAATTAAATATTCAGCGGTACTGGACAATCCGGAAGGACAGACAGAAAGGAAAAGGAGTTGGAGTAGCTCTATTGATAAAGGATGGAATCACTGCAATAGTAAGAAACGATATTGGCTCAAATGATCAGGATGTTGAAACAAGTTGGGTGGAGATTAGGAATAATAAGCGGAAAAAGTCACTGGTGGGCGTAGTCTATAGGCCCCGTAACAATAGCTACTCTGTGGTCAACGCATAAACCAGGAAATAGTGGGGGCTTGTAAAAAGGGAACAGCAATAATCATGGGTGATTTTAACCTCCATATTGATTGGACATATCAAATTGGTCAGGGTAGCCTTGAGCAGGAGTTCATAGAGTGCATAAGGGATGGGTTCCTTCAGCAGTATGTAACGGAACCAACCAGGGGGCAGGCTATCTTCGATCTGGTCCTGTGTAATGAGACAGGATTAATAAACAATCTCCTCGCAAAGGATCCCTTGGAATGAGTGATCACAGCATGATCTGAATTTGAAATTCAGATGGTGGGTGAGAAATTTGGATCTCTAACCAGCGTACTAAGCTTAAATAAAGGAGATTATGTTGGTATGAGGGCAGAGTTGTGTAAGGTGGACAGGGAAAATAGATTAAAGTGTAGGACGGTTGATCAACAGTAGTGAACATTTAAGCAGATATTGATTGCACAACTCTCAAGAAAAATATATTCCAGTGCAGAGGAAAGGGTGTAAAAGAAAAGATAGCCAGCCGTGGCTAACTAAAGAAATAAAGGACGGTATCCTATTAAAAACAAGGGAATACAAAGTGGACAAAACTAGTGGGAGGACAGAAGACTGGGAGGCTTTTAAAAGCCAGCAAAGACTAAAAAAATGATTAAGAAAGGGAAGATAGACGATGAGAGTAAATTAGCACAAAATATTAAAACAGATAGCAAGAGTTTCTGTAGCTACATAAAAAGGAAAAGAATGGCTAAAGTAAATGTTGGTCCCTTAGAGGACGAGATCAGGGAATTAGTAATGGGGAACATGGAGATGGCAGAAACACTGAACAAATATTTTCTATCGGTCTTTACGGTTGAGGACACTAACAATATCCCAACAGTGGAGAGTCAAGGGGCTACAGGGGGGAGGAACTTAACACAATCACTAAGAAGGTGGTACTCAGTAAGGTCATGGGACTAAAGGCGGATAAATCCCCTGGACCTGATGGCTTGCATCCTAGGGTCTTAAGAGAAGTAGCAGCAGGGACAGTGGATGCATTGGTTGTAATTTTCCAAAATTCCCTGGATTCTGGGGAGGTCCCAGCAGATTGGAAAACTGCAAATGTAATGCCCTTATTTAAAAAGGAGGCAGAAAAAAGCAGGAAACTCTGGACCAGTTAGCCCAACATCTGTTGTTGGGAAAATGTTGGAGTCCATTATTAAAGAAGCAGTAGCAGGATATTTGGAAAAGCAAAATTCGGTCAGGCAGAGTCAGCATGGATTTATGAAGGGGAAGGCATGTTTGACAAATTTGCAAGAATTCTTTGAGGTTGTAGCAAACAGGGTGGATAAAGATGAACCAGTGAGTGTGGTGTATTTGGTCTTCCAGAAGGCATTTGACAAGGTTCCAAGGAAAAGATTACTGCACAAGATAAAAGTTCACGGGATTGGTGATAATATATTAGCATGGATAGAGGATTGGCTAACTAACAGAAAACAGAGAGTCGGGATAAATGGTTCATTCTCTGGTTTAGCAACCAGTAACTTGTGGGGTGCCACAGGGATCAGTGCTGGGACCCCAACTATTTACATTCTATATTAAAAGGACTTGGAAGGGACTGAGTGTAACGTTGTCAAGTTTGCTGACGATACAAAGATGGGAGGAAAAGCAATGTGTGAGGACACAAAATCTGAAAAAGGACATAGACAGGCTAAGTGAATGGGAAAAAAATTGGCAGATGGAGTATAATATTAGAAAGTGAGAGGTCATGCACTTTGAAAGAAAAAAAATCAAAGAGCAAGTTATTACTTAATGGACAAAGATTGCAAAGTGCTGCAGTACAGCAGGACCTGGGGGTACTTGTGCATGAAACAGAAAAGGATAGTATGCAGGTACAGCAAGTGATCAGGAAGGCAAATGGAATCTTGGCCTTCCTGATCCATATTTACGAAAGGATATACTTGCTTTGGAGTCAGTTCAGAGAAGGTTCACTAGGTCGATTTTGGGGATGAGGGGGATGACTTATGAGGAAGGATTGAGTAGTTTGGGCCTCTACCCATTGGAATTCAGAAGAATGAGAGGTGATCTTATCGAAACGTATAAGATTATGAGGGGGCGGGACAAGGTGGAGGCAGAGAGGATGTTTCCACTGATGGGAGAGACTCGAACTCGAGGGCATAATCTTAGAATAAGGGGCCACCCATTTAAAACTGAGATGAGGAGGAATGTCTTCTCTCAAAGGATTATAAATCTGTGGAATTTGCTGCCTCAGAGTGCTGTGGAAGTTGGGTCATATAAATATAGAAAATAGTTGCAGGAGTAGGCCATTCGGTGTTTTTGTGACTGGAAGGCTGTTTCCAGTGGGGTTCTGCAGGGCTCAGTGCTGGGTCCCTTGTTTTTTGTGGTATATATCAATGACTTGGACTTCACTGTTGTTGGTATGATTAAGAAGTTTGCAGGTGACACTAAAATAGGCTGTGTGGTTGAGAATTAAGAAGAAAACTGCACACTGCAGGAAGCTATAAATGTACTGGTCAGGTGGGCAGTAAAGTGGCAAATGGAATTTAATCCAGATAAGTGTGAGGTAATGCATTTGGGGACGTCTAACAAGGCAAGGGATTACACATTAAACACTGAAAATTGTAGAGGAACAAAGGGACCTTGGAGTGTCGGTCCACAGATCCCTGAAAGTGGCAGCCCAGGTAGATATGGTGGTTAAGAAGGCATATAGAATACTTACCTTTATTAGTCGAGGCATGGAATACAAGAGCTAGGAGGTTATGCTTGAACTGGTTCGGCCGCAGTTGGAATATTGTGTGCAGGTCTGGTCACCACATTACAGGAAAGATGTGATTGTACTGGAAAGGGTACAGAGGAGATTTACAAGAATGTTACCTGGACTGGAGAATTTTGGCTATGAGGAAAGATTGGAGATGCTGGGTCTATTTTCTTTGGAACAGAGACCTGATGAAAGTGTACAAAATTATGAGGGGCCTGGATAGAGTGGATAGGAAGGACCTGTTTCCCTTGGCAGAGTGGTCAACAAGCAGGAGCATAGATTTAAAGTAATTGGTTTAGAGGAGAGACGAAGGGAAATTTCTTCACCCAGAGGGTTGTGGGGGTCTGCAACTCACTGCCTGAAAGGCAGAAACCCTCACCACATTTAAAAAATACTTGGATGTGCACTTAAAGTGCCACCACCTACAGGGCTATGGACCGAGAGCTGGAGAGTGGGATTAGGCTGGATAGCTGTTTGTCGGCCGGCACGGACACGTGGGCTGAAATGGTCTCCTGCCATGCTGTAAATTTCGATGATTTTATGATTAATGACCTAGATGAAGGGACCGAGTGTAATGTATCCAAATACAAAACTAGGTGGGACAGTAAGCTGTGAGAACACAAGAGTCTGCAAGATATTTCGATAGACTATGTGAGTGGGCAGTAAGTTGGCAGATGGAGTATAATGTTGGGAAATGTGAGGTTATTCACTTTGGTAGGAACAACAGAAAAACAGAATATCTTTTAAATGACGAGAAACATTTAAACGTCGGTGTTCAGAGAGTTTTGGGGTGTCCTCGTGCAAGACACACAGAAAGTGAGCATGCTGGTACGCAAGCAATAAGGAAGGCAAATGGTTTGTCCTTTATTGCAAGGGGGTGGAGTATAAGAGTAAGGAGGTCTTGCTACAATTGTACAGGGCCTTGGTGAGACCACACCTGGAGTACTGGGCACAGTTTTGTTCTCCGTATCTAAGGACGGAAACACTTGCCTTGGAGACGGTGCTACAAAGGTTCACAAGATTGATTCCTGGGAGGAGAGGGCTGTCTGATGATGAGATAGTGTGTAGAATGGGCCTATACACTCTCAAGTTTAGAATAATGAGAGGTGATCTCATTGAAACATACAAGGTTCTGAAGGGGATTGACAGGTTAGATGCTGAGTTGTTGATTCCCCTGGCTGGACTGTCTAGAACTAGGGGGCACAGACTCAGGATAAGGGGTAGGCCATTTAAGACAGAGATGAGGAGGAGTTTCTCCACTCAGAGGGTTGTGAATCTTTGGCATTCTCTCCCCCAGAGGGCTGTGGATGCTCAGTCTATTCAAGGTTGAGATAGATAGATTTTTCGACTCTAGGTGAATCAAGGGATCTGGAGATCAGGCAGGAAAGTGGAGTTGAGGTCGATGATCAGCCATGATCTCATTGAATGACGGAGCAGGCTCGAGGGACCTTATGGCCTACTCCTGCTCCTATTTCTTATGTTGATATCCAGGGGGCTCCAGATTTATTAGTCCCACTCTTTTTCTTGAAGGTAACATACTTCCTCTGAACCCTCATTATCTCCTCCTTGAATGCCTCCCACTGCTCTGAGACTGATATAACTTCAACATAAGAGCATAAGATTTCAGAGCAGGAGTATGCCATTCGGCCCCTCGAGCCTGCGCTGCCACTCAATGAGATCACGGCTGATCTTCTACCTCAACTTCACTTTGCAGCACTATTCCACATCCCTTGATTCCTTTAATATACAAAAATCTATCGATCTCTGTCTTAAATATACTCAAAGAGAGAGCCTCCACAGCCCTCTGGGGTAGAGAATGACAAAGATTAATGAGTGAATAAGTTTCTGCTCATCTCAGTCCTAAATGGACAACCCCTTATTTTGAGACTGTGACCCCTGGTTCTAGACTCCTCAGCCAGAGGAAACATCCTCCCTGCATCTATCCTGTCACACCTTGTAAGAATGTTGTATGTTTTAATGAGATCACCTCTCATTCTTCTAAACTCGAAAGAATACATGCCTAGTCTACTCAATCTCTCCTCATAGGACAATCCACCCATCCCAGGAATTCAGTTTGGTGAACGTTCATTGCCATCTTCAATGGCAAGTAAATCCTTCCTTAGGTAAGCAGCCAAAACTGTATACAATACTCCAGATGCCATCTCACCAGGGCCCTATATAATTGCAGTAAGACGTCTTTACTCTTGTACTCAAATCCTCTTGTAATAAAGGCCAACATACCATTTTCTTTCTTCATTGCTTGCTGTACCTACATATTAACTTTCAGTGATTCGTGTACAAGGACACCAAGGTCCCTCTGAACACCAACATTTTCCAATCTCTCACCATTTCCAGTAGCTGTTTCCAGTCCACTTTGGCTAAACCACATCTCAGCTTAGTAAAATTGGCTTTTCCCCAATTGAGAACTTTTATTCCTGGGCTATCTTTGTCCTTTTCCATAACTACCCGAAATCTAACTGAATTATGATCACTAGCACCAAAATGCTGTCCCATCGATACCCCTTCCACCTGCCCAGCTTCAGTCCCTAATACTAAGTCCAGAACTTCCCGCTCTCTTGTTGAGCTTGCTACGTACTGGCTAAAAGGTTTTGCTGGTTGCTGACCCCTCTGTGAAGGGAAATAGGTCCTTCCTATCCACTCTATCTAGGCCCCTCATACTTTTATACACCTCATTAAGGTCTCCCCTCAGCCTCCTCTGTTCCAAAGAAAACAAACTATTAAGAGGATTGTTGGGCTGGAGGTGGTTACAGAGATGGGCAACGGTGAGACCCTAGAGAGATTTGAACAAGAGGATGTGTATTTTAAAGGCTGATGCCACCAGCCATCTCGCCCAGCACCGAATGTGACTCACTACCAACAGGAAGGCTATTACTTTAACTGCTACGAATGCATAATGCGGGAAAATCAATATTTGTCCCTTTAACTAACAGCGACATGGAAAAGGGGAAATGAATGACCTTTAAACACCTGGTGCACTTGGCACTGAAGTGTCTGAAACTCATAATAGGAACTCCAAGAAAACAAAATACTGACAAAAGAAATGTCAATTTAACTTTTAAAAGAAGAATTGTTTAACAGGGTTCACACAGACTCACCTGACAGGCCGACTCAGGATCCACCCCTCAAGCACCGCGATTGGTTGCAGAACAAGCTGCTCCCTGGGCATCCGGCCTCTGACCTCTCTTCCTGTTGGTTCCCAGGGCAATGAATCACCACTCGCCAACATTACGCTGCCAGATTAAGTTTAGAGGCAAAGAGGAAGAAATAAACTGAGACTGTGAATCTGAGTTAAGAAATAAAATTAGAGAAGATGATTAAATGAATGAGGAGAGGCAATATAAACTAAAGGGTACAATCCTAAAGGGGGTGCATGAACAGTGAGACCTGCGGGTATATGTGCACAAATCGCTGAATGTGGCAGGACAGTTTGAGAAAGCAGTTAAAAAAACTTACAGGATCCTGGGCATCACAGAGTACAAAAGCAAGGAGGTTATGATGAACCTTTGTAAAACACTGGTTCGGTCTCAACTGGAGCATTATGTCCAATTCTGGGCACCGCAGATTAGGATGTGATGGCCTTAGAGAAGATGCAAAAAGATTGACAAGAATGATTCACGAGGTGACGGACTTCAGTTCCGTGGAATGACTGGAGAAGCTGGAGTTGTTCTCCTTGGAGCAGAGAAGGTTGAGAGGAGAATTGATCGAAGTGTTCAAAATCATGAGGGGTCCGGACAGAGTAGATAGAGAGATACTGTTCCCATTGGTAGAAGGGTCGAGAACCAGAGGAGACGGATTTAAGGTGATTGGCAGAAGAACCAAAGGCGAAGCAAGAATAATCTATTTTATGCAGCGAGTGGTTAGGATGCGGAAAACACGGCCTGAAATGGTGATGGAGGCAGACTCAATCACAGCTTTCTAAAGGGAATTGGATAAGTATCTGAAAGAAAACATTTGCAGGACCGGGGGGGAAAGGGCGGGGCAGTGGGACTGGCTGGGACCCGGCAAGGGCTCGATGGGCCGAATGGCCTTCAGTGCTGTAACCATTCTCTGATTCTGTGAGCAGAACCACTCTGTTCCCTGACTCAATCGAAAGCCTTCCTGATTGTGAGCACCTCTGTTAAACCTGCTCTGCACCTTCACTGCTCCAAGGAGAACCACCCCAGATGCTGCAGCCATCATCTTATTGAATGGCGGCAGGCTCGAGGGAACAAAGGGTCGACTCATCTCCTATTTCTGATGTTCTCATGTGTTCATGTCACTGGTCCCCATCCTGCCCCTGCTCTCTGCAGTAAGATGGCTGCCGCACATGCTCCCTGCCCTGCAGCTGGACAATGGAAAGCATTGCGACGTCGAGGAAGCCCCGCCCCTGTGGCTCCCTGCTCCCCGAGGCGGGCGGAACTCGGCCAAACTCCCCACAACCCCTGACAGTAACCAAGGCCTACTCCCCCCGAAGGTACCCCGCAACCGCCGACTTGGCGGCCAAATCTTCCCGCCCGCGCGTGTCTGTGAGTATGTGAGTCTGCAGGAGGGCTGCATGTGTTGCTCATCCATCCTCCGCGGCAGCGGCAAAACATTGTCCGTTCGTCTGTCTGCGGCCAATCTCCCACAATCGGCTGGCCCCGCGCCTGTGCACAACACTGCCCCGCCTCACCCGGCCCACCAAGCTCTAAAGCTGCGAGCAGAGACCGCCAACCATCCGCCCGCTGCACTCAGCCCGCAGCCAATGGTGAGGCACCAACCCAACCAGCACATGATGCTCCGCACCAATCAGTGGCGGGGGGGAGCGGCACCAATCAGTCAGTGGTTCCCCTCCTCCGGATGTACTGACTCTGGCTGGGTTCAGTTCTACACTCACTGGTTCCCCTCCCCTGGAGGTACTGACTCTGGCTGGGTTCAGTTCTACACTCACTGGATCCCCTCCCCTGGAGGTACTGACTCTGGCTGGGTTCAGTTCTACACTCACTGGTTCCCCTCCCCTGGAGGTACTGACTCTGGCTGGGTTCAGTTCTACACTCACTGGTTCCCCTCCCCTGGAGATACTGCCTCTGGCTGGGTTCAGTGCTACACTCACTGGTTCTCCTCCTCTGGAGATACTGCCTCTGGCTGGGTTCAGTTCTACACTCACTGGTTCCCCTCCCCTGGAGGTACTGACTCTGGCTGGGTTCAGTTCTACACTCACTGGTTCCCCTCCCCTGGAGATACTGCCTCTGGCTGGGTTCAGTGCTACACTCACTGGTTCTCCTCCTCTGGAGATACTGCCACTGGCTGCGTTCAGTTCTACACTCACTGGTTCCCCTCCCCTGCAGGTGCTGACTCTGGCTGGGTTCAGTTCTCGACACGGACAGCATTCACTTGGTTCCTTCACCAAGATGGCCGCGCATGCGTGGTGCTTCTCACTGAACCAAGATGTCGGAGCACTGAACCTTCCTTCCTCTACGAAGCTGGCCGCCGTTAGCCTGAGCCTGTGACCAGGAGAAAGCCCCGAAGCTGCAACCGCCGATATTCCGGTTATTATTCCGGGCTTGCAGCGGGCACGTGATGTTTATGAAGCCTCCCCAGCTCCCCGCTGCTCCCTTACTCCACTCCCTCCCGTGGAAAACGTCACTTCTGAGGAGCCTGTCCAAAACACGTCTCCTCCGCCATTACAAGCCTCGCGCATGCTCCAAGCACAGCCAGGGCCTGCGCCTGCGCACTGAGCTGCTGTAGTTTGCGTGCGGCACATTCTCCATCGCGGGGCATGCTGGGTACATAAGACCTTGAGCAATAGCAGCAGGAGTGGGCAACTCGGACCCCCCGAGCTTGCTCCCCATTCAATAACATTTGACGGGACAGCCTCGGGGGAACTTTACTTTGTATCGAATCCGTGCTCTACCTATTCTGCAGTGTTTGATGGGACAGGTTGGAGAGTGATTTAATCTTCAGGTAACCCGTCCTGTACCTTCCCAAGGATTGTTGGGACAGTAAAGACGGAGAAATTACTCTCTATTTATCCCGTTCTGTTCCTGCCGTGGAGTATTTCGGGAAGATATACACCGTCTCTATCCTGTGCTGTACTGGCCCTAGCAGTGTTTGATGGGGCAATGCTGAGGGCGATTACTCTATATCGAACCGTTGCTGTGCATGCACTGGGAATGTCTGGTGGGACAGTGCAGATGGATTCTTACTGTGTATTTAACCTGTGCTGTCCTGCCCAGGGAGTGTTTAATGGGTCAGCCTTCAGGGAGCTTAAAATTGTGACGAACCCTTGCTGTACCTGGCCTGACATTCTTTAGGACAGTGCAGAAGGAGCTTTACTCTGTATATAACCCATACTGTACCTGGCCTCGGACTGTGTCGAGAGAGATTTACTCCGTGTTCAAACCGTGCTGTACTTCACCTTAGTGTTTGATGCAGCAGAGTAGAGGGAACTTTATTCGGTAACTACCCTCTTTTGTACCTGCCATGTGAGTGTTTGATGTGTCAGCGTAGAGGGAGCTTTAGTCTTTGTCCAATCCATGTTGTACTTGCCCTGTGAGTGTTTGATGTGTCAGCGCAGAGGGGGCTTTAGTCTGTGTCTAACCCATGTTGTACTTGCCCTGGGAGTGTTTAATAGGACAGCGCAAAGGGAGCTTTATTTGGTATCTAACCCGCGCTGTACCGACCCTGGGAGTATTTGTTGGGACAGTGCAGAGGGAGAAATTACTCTGTATTTATCCCGTTCTGATCCTGCCATGGAGTATTTGGGGAAGATATACTCTGGGTCTGACCGTGCTGTACCGGCCCGGGCAGTGTTTGATGGGATAGTGTAGAGGGAGCTTTATTCTGTATCTCATCAATGCAGTATCTACTCTGGAATGCTTGGGAGAGTGTAGCGGGAGATATACTCCATATTTAATCTTTGTTGTACCTGCCCTTGGAATGTCTGGGGGCACAGCCTCAAAATACGGGGCAGTCAATTTAAAACCGAGTTGAGAAGGAATTTCTTCTCCCAGAGGGTTGTGAATCTGTGGAATTCTCTGCCCAGGGAAGCAGTTGAGGCTAGTTCATTGAATGTATTCAAATCACAGGTAGATAGATTTTTAACCAATAAGGGAATTAAGGGTTACGGCGAGCGGACGGGTAAGTGGAGCTGAGTCATGATCTTGTTGAATGGCAGAGCAGGCTCGAGGGGCTAGATGGCCTACTCCTGTTCCTAATTCTTATGTTTTTATGTACGTCTGGTGGGACAGTGTCGAGGGAGCTTTACTCTGTATCTAAGCAAGCTGAGTATATTCTTCCTTAGATTAAGAGACCAAAACTGTGCAAAGTACTCCAGGTGTGGTCTCACCAAGGCCCTGTACAATTGTAGAGTGAGGTTTGAGAGAGGATTACCTTGTATCTAAATTGTACTGTACCTGCCCTCGCAGCGTTTATTTGGAAAGTATAGAGGAAGCTTTACTTAGTATCAACCAATGCATTACCTGCCCTGGGCGTGTTTGATTGGACAGTGTAGAATGAGTTTTACTCTGTATCTAACCTGTGCTGTACCTGTCCTGGGATTGTTTGATGCTACAGTGTAGAGGGAGCATTATTCTGTATCTTTCCCGTGCTGTAATTGCCCTTGAATGGTTGGGATAGGGTAGGGGGAGATCTACTCCATATCTAACCTGTGTTGTACCTGCTCTTGGAATATCTGATGGGATAATGTTTAGGGAGCTTTACTCTGTATCTAAGCAAGGCAAGTATATCCTTCCTTAGATAAGGAGATGAAAACTATGCAAAGTACTCCAGGTGTGGTCTCATTACGGCCCTGTACAATTGTAGTGAGAGATTAGAGAGAGAATTACACTGTATCCAAATTATGCTGTACCTGCCCTTGGAATGTTTATTTGGACAGTGCAGAGGGAGCTTTACTTAATATCTAACCAATGCAGTACCTGCCCTGGGAATGTCCTGTGCAATAGTATATAGGAAGATTTAATCTGTATCTAACTCATGCTGTTCCTGCCCTGGAATGGTTGGGACAGGGTAGAGGGAGATGTCCCCTGTATCTAACCTGTGCTGTACCTGCCCTGGGAGTGTTTGTTGTGACCTTGTAAAGTGAGCTTTACTCTCTATATATTCCGTGCTGTACCTGCCCTGTGATTTGATGCAACAGTGCAGAGGAAGTTTTATTCTGTATCTAACCAATGCAGGATCTACTCTGGAATATTGGGGCAGGGTAGCAGGAGATATACTCCATATTTAACCTGTGTTGTACCTGCCCTTGGAATGTCTGGTGGGACAGTGTCGAGAAAGCTTTATTCTGTATCTAAGCAGGGCAGGTATATCCTTCCCTAAGATTAGGCGACCAAAACTGTGCACAATTGCAAAGAGAGATTAGAAAGAGAATTACACTTTATCGAAATTGTGCTGTAACTGTTCTAGGAATGTTTATTTGGACAGTGTAGAGGGAGCTTTACTTAATATCTAACCAATGCAGTACCTGCCCTGGGAATGTCCTGTGCAATAGTATATAGGAAGATTTAATCTGTATCTAACTCATGCTGTTCCTGCACTGGAATGGTTGGGACAGGGTAGAGGGAGATGTCCCCTGTATCTAACCTGTGCTGTACCTGCCCTGGGAGTG
This sequence comes from Pristiophorus japonicus, assembly GCF_044704955.1. Classification (NCBI taxonomy): domain Eukaryota; kingdom Metazoa; phylum Chordata; class Chondrichthyes; family Pristiophoridae; genus Pristiophorus; species Pristiophorus japonicus. Next base: position 43,109,108 of record NC_091999.1, read on the forward strand.
TTTGTTGTGACCTTGTAAAGTGAGCTTTACTCTCTATATATTCCGTGCTGTACCTGCCCTGTGATTTGATGCAACAGTGCAGATGAAGTTTTATTCTGTATCTAACCAATGCAGGATCTACTCTGGAATATTGGGGCAGGGTAGCAGGAGATATATTCCATATTTAACCTGTGTTCTACCTGCCCTTGGAATGTCTGGTGGGACAGTGTCGAGAAAGCTTTATTCTGTATCTAAGCAGGGCAGGTATATCCTTCCTTAGATTAGGCGACCAAAACTGTGCACAATTGCAAAGAGAGATTAGAAAGAGAATTACACTCTATCGAAATTGTGCTGTAACTGTTCTAGGAATGTTTATTTGGACAGTGTAGAGGGAGCTTTACTTAGCGTCTAACCAGTGCAGTAACTGCCCTGGGAGTGTTTGATAGAACAGTGTAGAGGGAGATTTACTTTATATCTAACAAATGCTGTATCTGCAATGGAATGGCTGGGTCAGGGTAGAAGGAGATGCACTCTGTGTCTAACCTGTGCTGTACCTGACCTGGGAGTGTTTGATGGGCTGGTGTAGACAGAGCTTTACTCTGCATCAAACCTGTGTTGTAGCTGCCCTGGGAATGTTTGGGATATTGTAGACAGAGATTTACTCTGTACCAACGCTGGTAGTGTTTGGGACAGAATTGAGTGAGATTCACAATGTATCTTACCCGTGCATTACTGGTTGTTCTGATCTAAGTATTGCAAAAAAGCTAAAATCTATTATTAGCACGTAGTAAGTAATAACAGGATTGGGCAGAATCAACACGGATTTATGAAAGCGAAATTGTACTTGACCAATCTGTTAGTGTTTTTCGAGGTTGTAACGAGCAGGATAGATAAGGGGAGACCATTGGATATGGTGTATTTAGATTTACAGAAGGCATTCGATGAGGTGCCACACAAGAGATTATTAAACAACATTAGGGCTCATGAGATTGGACGTAATATACGAGCAAGGATTAAGGATTGGTTAATGTACAGAAAACAGAGTAGGAATAAACGGGTGATTTTCGGGTTGGCAGGCTGTAACTGGTCGGTGCTGAAAGGATCGGTGCTTGGGCCCCAGCTATTCACAATCTATATCAATAATTTGGATGAGGGGATCAAATGTAATATATCGAAGTTTGCTGAGGATACAAAGCTAGTTGGGAATGTAAGTTGTGAGGAGGATGAAACGAGATTTCAAAGGGATATATACAGGATCAGTGAGTGGGCAAGAACATGGTAAATAGAACATAATGTGAATAAATGTTAAGTTAGATGCTGACAGTAAAAATAGAAAGGCAGAGTATTTATTTTAAGTGGTGAGAGATTGGGAAACATTGTGTAGAGAGGGACCTGGTTGTTCTTGCACACAATATGCAGGTACAGCCAGCAATTAAAAAAGCAAATGGTATATTGGCCTTTATTACAAGAGGATTTGAGTATAAGAATAAATACGTCTTACTGCAATTATACAGGGGCCTGGTGGGACCACACCAGGAGTATTGTGTACAGTTTTGATCTCCTTGCCTAAGGAAAGATAAACTTGCTATATAAGGAGTGCAATGAAGAATCACCCGACTGATTCATGTGATGGGGGGGATTGTCCTATGAGAGATTGAGTAGACCAGGCCTATATTCTCCAGCGTTTAGAAGAATGAGAGATGAGTAGTGACACACACATTCCATGAACAAATTTTTAAAAAGCAATGTGAGGTGTTGAAATTTGTTCAAGGACACCAGCCAAATTAATAGAGAGACTTCCTGTCCTTTAGGACCTGTATACAGGGGAGAAGCTGATGGGTTTATCTGATCATCTTTGGGTTAAATGTTGTGCTCATTGAGCTGAGCAGCTCATGCCAGCATCAAACACTCTCCAGTCGGGCAATGCACGGGTCAGATACAGAGTGAACACATCGGCTGCTCCCCGACACAGATACTGAGGGGCAGGGAGTGTCTGGGACACTGACATTTCTCACTCAATAAGGTGTAAATTGATCCTGTACCTCTACCCATTAATCCTGTGCTCCACACGGCTCAAATCCTGCTCCTGTTTCCCTTCCTGCAACAGCACTGAGCTCAACCCAGCCCATAATTAGCAGGGCTCAGGGAGGGTGGTTGATAGGCACTGCAGTGATGTCATAAAGCAGGGCCATTGAGCCCAGCTGGTTCTCTCCTTGTCCCTTTAAAGCTGGAGAGCTGGGACATCCTGCCTCAACACACATCCCCCTGTTCATACTGAGAATCCCCGGGGAAGGCCCAAGGCCCAAGGCCCAGAGTGTGGAACACAACCAAGGGGGAAAGAGAAGGAGAGAGGGGAGGTAAATCAAGGAGTGGGGACTGAGGGCCACCAAGCTTCAGTTTTAGAGCCTGTAGACTTCAGGAGGGATCAGTGAGTTCTGTAGTTTCAGGATCCAGGGAGAGAACAAGGAGCAGATGGGGAGACTGGTGTGGATTCCAGCACAGTGAGGATGTAGGGGGAGAGAGATTGTGTCAGGCCGTGTATTAGGGATGTCGGAGGGACAAGAGAGGAAAGCGGCAGTTGGTGAGTGGCGGGAGCAGTGTCGGAGCGGCCTATAAAAGGCCCAGAGTGTGTTCCGCAGACAGCAGCAGTTGGTGAGAGGCGGGAGCAGTGTCGGAGCGGCCTATAAATGCCCAGAGAGTATTCCACAGGTAGCAGCAGTTGGTGAGAGGTGGGAAAAGTCTCGGAAGGCCTATAAAGGCGGGCCTTGTGCAGCTGCAGCGGGGAGAGAAGGCAAAAAAGAAGTAGAAAGGAATCAAATGGTGACATCACAGCCAAGGGGGTAAGTGATTGGCTGGTGATTGGTGAGTAGCTTTGCTTTTTTTTCATATCAGTGAGTAAACTGTAACATTGTTGTTGCCAATTTAAGGGTATCTAAGGGTTAAGGCATGGCAGGAGAGCTCGGTCACGTGTTATGCTGCTCCTGTACCATATGGGACGTCAGGGACACTTCCGGTGTCCCTGATGACTACGTGTGTGAGAAGTGTATCCGCCTCCAGCTCCTGACGGACCGCGTTGCGGAATTGGAGCTGAGGGTGGATTTACTCTGGAACATTCACGATGCTGAGAATGACGTGAGTGGCACGTGTAGCGAGTTGGTCTTACCGCAGGAGTAGGATCCACAGCCAGCTAGGGAATGGAAGACCAGCAGCAAGAGTAGTGCAAAGAAGGTAGTGCAGGGGTCCCATGTGGTCATCCCCCTGCAAAATAGATACACTGCTTTGAGTGCTGTTGAGGGAGATGACTCATAAGGGGAGGGCAGCAGCAGCCAAGTTCATGGCACCATGGCTGGCTCTGTTGCACAGGAGGGCAGGAAAAAGAGTGGTAGAGCGATAGTGATTGAATCCCCAATCATAAGGGGAATAGATAGGCGTTTCTGCGGCCGCAACCGAGACTCCAGGATGGTATGTTGCCTCCCTGGTGCAAGGGTCAAGGATGTCTCCGAGCAGGTGCAGGACATTCAAAAAAGGGAGGGAGAACAGCCAGTTGTCGTGGAGCACATTGGACCAACGACATAGGTACAAAAAGGGATGAGGTCCTACGAGACGAATTTAAGGATCTAGGAGCTAAATTAAAAAGTAGGACCTCAAAAGTAGTAATCTCGGGATTGCTACCAGTGCCACGTGCTAGTCATAGTAGGAACCGCAGGATAGCGCAGATGAATACGTGGCTTGAGCAGTGGTGCAGCAGGGAGGGATTCAAATTCCTGGGGCATTGGAACCGGTTCTGGGGGAGGTGGGACCAGTACAAACTGGACAGTCTGCACCTGGGCAGGACCGGAACCAATGTCCGAGGGGGAGTGTTTGCTAGTGCTGTTGGGGAGGAGTTAAACTAATATGGTAGGGGTATGGGAACCAATACAGGGAGACAGAGGGAAACAAAAAGGAGACAAAAACAAAAGACAGAAAGGAGATAAGTAAATGTGGAGGGCAGAGAAACCCAAGGCAAGAAACAAAAAGGGCCATTGAATATAAAGGGGCTGCAGGAGCGGTCAAAACTAAAAATCATGGTTTAAAAACTAGGATGAAAACACTCTACCTAAATGCAAGCAGCATTAGAAATAAAGTAAATGAGTTGACAGCACAAATCATTACAAATGGGTATGATTTGCTGGTCATTACAGAAACATGGTTGCAGGATGACCAAGACTGGGAATGAAACATACAGGGGTATCTGACGATTCGGAAGGATAGACAAGAAGGGAAAGTAGGTGGGGTAGCTCTGTTAATAAAGAATGATATCAGGGCAGTTGTGAGGGATAATATTGGCTCCAATGAACAAAATGTTGAATCATTGTGGGTGGAGATTAGAGATAGTAAGGGGAAAAAGTCAGTGGTCGGCGCAATTTATAGGCCCCTAAATAATAACTTCACCGTGGGGTGGGCAATAATCAAGGGAATAATAGAGGCATGTGAAAAAGGAACGGCAATACTCATGGGGGATTTTAACCTACATATCGATTGGTGAAATTAAATCGCACGGGGTAGCCTGGAGAAGGAATACATAGAATGCATACGGGATTGTTTCTTAGAACAGTATGTAACAGAACCTACAAGGGTGCAAGCCATCTTAGATCTGTTCCTGTGTAATGAGACAGGAAAAATAAACGATCTCCTAGTAAAAGATCCTCTCGGAATGAGTGATCACAATATGGTTGAATTTGTAATACAGATTGAGGGTGAGGAAGTTGTGTCAGAAAGGAGCGTACTATGCTTAAACAAAGGGGACTAAAATGGGATGAGGGCAGAGTTGGCTAACGTAGACTGGAAACAAAGACTAAACGGTGGAACAATTGAGGAACAATGGAGGACTTTTAAGGAGCTCTTTCATAGTTCGCAACAAAAATATATTCCAGTGAAAAAGAAGGGCGGCACGAGAAGGGATAACCAAGGAAATAAAGGAAAGTATCAAATCAAAAACCAATGCATATAAGGTGGCCAAGGTTAGTGGGAAACTAGAGGATTAGTAAAATTTTGAACAACAGCAAAGAATGACTAAAAAAAGCAATAAATAAAGGGAAGATAGATTACGAAGGTAAACTTGCGCAAAACATAAAAACAGATAGTAAAAGCTTTTACAGATATATAAAACGGAAAAGAGTGACGAAAGTAAATGTTGGTCCCTTAGAAGATGAGAAGGGGGATTTAATAATGGGAAATGTGGAAATGGCTGAACTTAAACAATTATTTTGCTTCGGTCTTCACAGTGGAAGACACAAAAATCCATGCCAAAATTTGCAGGCCACAGGAATGTGGGACGGGAGGACCTTGAGACAATCACTATCACTAGGGGGATAGTGCTGGACAGGCTAATGGGACTCAAGGTAGACAAGTCCTCTGGTCCTGATGAAATGCATCCCAGGGTATTAAAAGAGATGGCGGAAGTTATAGCAGATTCATTCGTTATAATCTACCAAAATTCTCTGGACTCTGGGGAGGTACCAGCGGATTGGAAAGCAGCTCATGTAACGCCTCTGTTTAAAAGAGGGGGCAGGCAAAAGGCAGGTAACTATAGGCCGGTTAGTTTAACATCTGTCGTGGGGAAAATGCTTGAAACTATCATTAAGGAAGAAATAGCGGGACATCTTGATAGGAATAGTGCAATCAAGCAGACGCAGCATGGATTCATGAATGGGAAATCATGTTTAACTAACTTACTGCAATTCTTTGAGGATATAACGAGCATGGTGGATAGAGGTGTACCGATGGATGTGGTGTATTTAGATTTCTAAAAGGCATTCGATAAGGTGCCACACAAAAGGTTACGGCAGAAGATAGAGGTACGTGGCGTCGGAGGAAATGTATTAGCATGGATAGAGAATTGGCTGGCGAACAGAAAGCAGAGCGTCGGGATAAATGGGTCCTTTTCCGGTTGGAAATCGGTGGTTAGTGGTGTGCCACAGGGATCAGTGCTGGGACCACAACTGTTTACAATATACATAGATGACCTGGAAGAGGGGACAGAGTGTAGTCCTACAAAATTTGCAGATGACACTAAGATTAGTAGGAAAGCGGGTTGCGTAGATGACTCAGAGAGGCTGCAAGGAGATTTGGATACGTTAAGCGAATGGGCTGAGGTTTGGCAGATGGAATTAAATGTCGGAAAGTGTGAGGTCATCCACCTTGGGGAAAAAAAAACTGTAAAAGGGAATATTATTTGAATGGGGAGAATTACAACATGCTGTGGTGCAGAGGGACCTGGGGGTTCTTGTGCATGAAACTCTTTTTGGGTGTAAACAAAGAACATTAAACCGTGCCCCCCCCCCCGATCTGGGGGAAACACCAACCATTTACAAGGCTTTTTTTTCCTTTTTTTTCCTCCAAGTGCCCCCTATAAAAGGGAAGGGGGACACTAAAAGCACCGGCAATTAAAACAAATTAACTTTAAAAACATAAAATCAAATTAAAATTTGGTTGCCGGGCGTGATGATGCACTCCAGTCCCTGTGGTGCCCACCTCTCGCGGAAGGCCGCGAGCGTATCGGTGGGAACCGCGTGCTCCATCTCCAGGGACACCCTGGACCGGATGTCGGCACGGAAGAGAGGCAGGCAGTCTGGCTAAACGACCCCCTCGACCGGCCGCTGTCTGGACCGGCTGAAGGGACCCTTGGCCGTGCCCAGGAGCAGTCCTACGTGGAAGCCCTCGGACCTACCCGTTCCCCTCCGCACAGGGTGCCCGAAGATCAGGAGTGTGGGACTGAAGTGCAGCCAGAATTTCAGGAGCAGCCCCTTTAGATAACAAAACAGGGGCTGCAACCTCGTGCACTCAATAAAAACATGGAACACGGATTTTCCAGACCGCAGGAATTGCAGGCGGCCTGGGAGTCCGTGAACAGCCTTAAAAATTTATTGCTCGGCACTGCTCCGTGCACCACCCTCCAGGCCAAGTCCCCAATAAATAGTGGGAGGACCCCTGCGTAGAGTGCCCTCCATCGGGGACACCTGCCTCCTCCAGACGGCAAGAAGTTATGCCATGGTGTGTCCAGACGACAGGCGAGGATGGCAAAGTTGAGAGTGTGCAGGAGCAGCCCGTACAGGAAACCCCTCCGCGTGGAACTGAAAGGCACGGAGGGGATTTCCCCGAGGTGGCTCAAGTTGTGAGGCGCCGGCCCCCGACGGAGGTTCCGGGGTTTGGCGCCGATGAGGAATTCCGTCCGGACGGGGGTCAGTTCGGACGGGATCACCCCACGTGCTTGAACCTCCTCGATGCACCTAACGGAGTCGGGGCCCAGAGCTCTTTTTAGCGACTTGATGGCATCGGCTGCGTGGCGGATGTTGGCAGAATTTAAGCGCTGAGCCAGCGTGTCTGGCGCCATCCAGCCCGCTCCTCCGCCATCGAGCAGGTCCCTGACCCTGGTCACCTCACCAGCTACAGCCCTCTCGTCCGACCGCCACAATAAACCTCGGTCGTGGAGGTACGGATTCCCGAGCAGCGGCTCACGCAGGACGGCCGCCACTCCAGCTGGTGGAGAGCTGCGCTTGGTGGAGACTTTGTTCCAGACCCTGATGAGTTCCTTCTAAAAGACAGGCAGCTCCCGGAGGGCGGTCCAGACGCCCCCCACACTCAAAACAGGAGCTGCGTGTCGTAGTTGAGGCCATGCTGCTGGCGGCATAATACGTCACCAGAGCACGCCACCTAGAAGGGGGCTCAACGTAAAGGTATCTCTGCAGGGTCTGAAGACGGAAAGTCACGAGCTGGGCGCTGATGCACACCAACGACTGACCGCCCTCCCCAAGCGAGAGACTCAAGACTGCGGCAGAGACCCAGTGCTTCCTGTTGTTCCAGAAGAAGTCCACCAGCTTCTTCTGTATCTTGGTGAAAAACGCAGGGGGAGGGGTCAAAGTGACCAGCCGGTACCACAACATGGCGGCCACCAGCTGGTTTATGACTAGCGCTCGACCCCTGTAGGACAGCACTCGGAGCAGTCCTGTCCAGCGCCCTAGGCGAGCGGCGACCTTGGCCTCCAGCTCCTGCCAGTTCGCCGGCCAGGCTTCCTCGTCGGGGCTAAGGTAGACTCCCAGATAGAGGAGATGGGTCGTGCTCCAGGCAAAAGACCTGAGCTCCTCCGGCAGGGAGTCCACCCGCCACTGACACAACAGGAGTCCGGAACATTTCTCCCAGTTGATTCTGGCGGAGGATGCGGCCGAGTAAATCTCCTGGCACTCATGCATCCTCCGCAGGTCAGCGGGATCCTCTACCGTGAGGAGCACGTCATCGGCGTAAGCCGAGAGGACGACCTCCATTCCCGGCCCTTGCAGAGCCAGTCCCGTCAATCTCGTCCGCAGGAGGCGCAGGAAAGGCTCCACGCAGATGGCATATAACTGGCCGGACATGGGGAATCCCTGGCGCATCCCTCTCACAAAGCGAAGGGGCGCCGTCAAGTACCCGTTAACCTGAATCAGACACGCCGCGGCGGTGTACAAAAGTCGGATCCGGGCGACGAAATGCGTCCCGAACCCGAAAGCGCGCAGAGTTCCGAGCAGATAGTCGTGATCCACCCTGTCGAACGACTTCTCTTGGTTGAGGGATAGGAAGGCGACCGACAGACCAGCCTCCTGGGAATGATGAATGAGGTCCCGGACGAGATGGATGTTATTGTGGATTGTCCGGCCCGGGACCGTGTAGGACTGGTCGGGGTGGATCATGTGGTCCAGCACGGCACCAAGGCGAGCAGACATCACCCTGGCGAAGATTTTGTAGTCCGTGATGAGGAGAGAGACCGGGCACCAGTTCTTAAGGAGGCGGAGTTCGCCCTTCTTGGGCAGCAGGACGTTGACTGCCCTGTGCCAAAAGAAGGCATCTCCCCGGTCGCCAGATTTTCCCCAGGTACCGCGCGTAGTCGCCCCCAGGACGTCCCAGAGCGCCTTGTGGAATTCCACGGTCAGCCCGTCCAGCCCCGGGGCTTTTCCCCTCGAGAGCCGGTCGAGGGCGCCGGTCAGCTCTGCCAGGCTTAGCGGAGCTTCCAGATTTTCAGCGCCCTCCGCGCTGACCTTCGGCAGGTCTTCCCACAAAACATTATGCGCTTCCTCACTGGATGGCTCTGGAGAGAACAGAGCCCCGTAATATTCATGGGCCCTGTTGTTGACGCGCTCCGGATCCGAGACGAGAGAACCGTCGTCGGCCAGCAGCGTCAAGAGCTGCTTACAGACACCCTGTCTTTTTTCCAGCGAGTAGAAGAAGGGGGAGCCGCGATCCAGATCCCACAGGAACTGGATCCGTGACCTCACGAACGCGACCTCCTTCAGCGCAGCCTTCTTCGCTTCGTACACCGTCCGCAGGGCCGGGTCCCCGATGACTTGACTAAGACGGGACTCCAGGTCGAGCACCTCTTTTTCTAGGCGCCCGAACTTGGCCGCCCGCCTCTTGGTCGACCCCCTCGCGTACTCTTGACAGTAGAAGCGGACATGAGCCTTGCCCACGTCCCACCATAGCCTCAAGGAGGGGAAGCCCCCCTGCTTCCTTCTCCAGTCGGACCAGAATCGACGGAACGAGTCCTGGAACCCCACGTCCTCCAGCAGCTGGTTGTTAAAATGCCAGTACGCGGACCCCGTCCTCGCACGGATCAAAGCGAGCTCCGCCCACACCAGGTGGTGGTCTGAACACGGCACCGGCCGCATGGAGGCCGCCGGGAAGCAGGAAACGTACGCCCGAGACACGTAAAGGCGGTCGACTCTGGACCAACCTACTCCAGGCCTCACCCAAGTAAAGGCGCTGGAGTCGGGATGGAGATTTCGCCAGACGTCCACCAAGTCGAAGGACCCGACCAGGTCCCTCAACTTCTCCATCGCCGTCATGCTCTGCGGGGCACCAGAGCGGTCCCTCGCCTCGAGGGTGCAGTTAAAATCACCCCCGAGGACAATGCATTCGCCGACGTCGACGGAGCAATGAAGAGCGGACACCTCTTCGAAGAAACACGTTTGCTGCGGGCCGGGCTGAGGGGTGTACACGTTCACGAGATGGAGCCGCACGTCCCTCAGGCGAACCGTTACATGCAGCAAGCGGCCTGGCACGGGCTCCTCGACCCCCAAGATCTGCAGCTGAAAATGCGGGCCCAGCAAGATGGCCACCCCACTAGAAGTGGCGGTGAGGTGGCTCATGCGGACCTCTCCTTGCCATTCCAGGAGCCACGTGGCTTCGTCTCCCGGAACGGTGTGGGTTTCTTGCAGGAAGCACGCCACATATTTCCCCTCCCGCAGGAGCGAAAAATTGTTAAAATTACGGCGTGCCTCTCTGCTGCCGTTGATGTTGAGGCTGGCTATGGTTATCTTCATGACTAGAGCAGAGTGCAACCTCTACCTAACCTATTGTGGGAGGGGGGGGGAGTGGAGTCATTTGTTGACCTCCACTCCTTTAGCAGCCCAGTGAGGAACGTTTTGAGCCGGTGCAACTCAAGATCTTGCGCCTTTGATAAGGGCCCGCCCGCGGCCATGGTTTTAGAGGCGGCGCAGACGGAATCAATGAGCAGCCCCGTGAGGAACTTTTTGAGCCGGTGCAACTCAAGATCTTGCGCCTTTGATAAGGGCCCGCCCGCGGCCATGGATTTAGAGGCGGCGCGGTCGGAAGCGATGAGCAGCCCCGGCTTCGACCATCTTTCCCGGGCCAGATGTGTTCGGTTGCAGCGACCCTGGCTCTCGACCAAAAAGTCCCGGAGTTCCTCTACGGGAATGACGGGGGAATCAGCGGCAGGCACGAGGAGATCCACCGCCTCATTGGCAATGGACCCGAGATCTCCTCCCGCGTCCTCCACCGAGTCCCCTTCCTCCTCTGGGAGGTCGCCGTCAGCAGCCGGCCGGTCGACCGCACGAGGTACGGCAAACGGCCCGGCCGCTCCATCTGGTACTGGCTCTGCCCCAATCCCACCCCCAGGATCGTCGGCAGAGGAGTCCACACTGGGCTCTTTTAAAATTGGTGCTGGGTCGGGAAGCGACAGCGGAAGGGGTTCCTCCTCCGCCCCAGGATCCGGGGAACACGGAGAGACCTGGTCAAAGTAATGTTCCAGGTCCACCAAGTACCCCAGCTCCAAAGTAGGGGGCGAGCTTTGTTGTTCTTCCCCCTCCCCGCCGCCACCCCCCAGCCCAGCGTGTACAGAATCTTTAAAATTATTCATAATTTCGGTTTCTGCCGGGTCGAGCGACTCTCGGGGAAAGTTGGTTAATAGCTGGGCGGGCTCAGGTTCGGCCCCCGGGACGCTCGGCCCGGCGGCAAAGCATTACGCCGCTACCCCACGCCCCCCACAACAGGCAGATCTTCCACGCCATCCCCGGGAGGCAGAGACTGGGCAGCCTCGACTGCCGCTCCCTCCCCGGGGACAGATTCCTCCTGCCTATGGCGCAGCTTGGGGGCGCTGGTGGGGGTCACGGGCACCGACTCCTCCATGGAGGGATGTTATTCCCCCTCCGCCTCATTGTAGCGGCGCCTCCTTTTTTTCCTGGGGGTGTGCGGAGGCAGGGAGACCTAAATGTCTGCCGAGGCATCCCGCTCCACCCCCCCTTTTTTCTTGCCCGCGCCCGAGCCTCTCTGTGATACTGGTCAAGGGCTCGGGCACGGGCTCAGGGCACCCCGCGCTCGTCGGTGACGGGGTTGGGCCGAGCGCGGCAAACAGATTGTCTGGCGCACCGAGGGGACCCGCCTCTGGATGTCTCGTCTTCTTCCGCGCCTTCTTTCCGCTCGGATGCTCTCCCTCCCCCACGCCGGAGGCCGTGAAAACAAAGGCCTCCGACGATGCCCACGCACCTATGGCTCCTGGCACGCGGACGCAACTAGGGGGAGGGGTGGCGGTGGCGCCAGCCTTGGCCGCCTTCAGTGGTTTGGCGGCTTTGGAGGTGGGGCAGTTCTTGTGAACGTGCCCCACCTCTCTGCAGGCATGGCACCGCACGCCGTCCAACGTCCAGAAGACGCGGTAGGCAGTCCCCTCGTGCACCACATTAAAATTGCCCTCTGTTGTATCCTCCCGCGCAAGCCGGACAAAGAGCTGGCGGTGGAAGGAGAACACATGGCGCAGGCTTTTCTCCGAGGCCGAGCGGTTTGGGGTTGATCCCCGACCTTAGCTTCCCCAGTTGGTGTAGGTGAGGGAGGAGGAGCTCAGCGGGAACAAAGTGCGGGACGTTCGATAGAATGACCCTCTGTGCGGTGGCCTCGAGAGGGTCCACCGGCAGGAACGCCCCGCCCATAGTGAGCCCCTTTTCAATGGACAGGCACACCGCTCGCTTTGACCCCAGGAAGAACATGGCCTTCCCAGACATCTTGGAGCTTCCGACAATGGCCGAGGGGCCGACTACCCCAGCCATCGCCCGCACGCACTCCTCAATGCTCATTGTGGGGTGAGTGTAGCTCTTGACCCCGTGTTTCTTGGTAATTAGTCTGAATGGGGGCAGGGCAGCAGGAGACGCAGGAGGCGCCGTGGATGTGGACGCCGCCTGCGCATAAGTCTTAACTGGCCCTGCCACCGGCGTGGATGGGGTCGCCATCACGGGGTCCCTTTGAGGGCTACACCACCCCAAAGTCACAGGCCTTAATGGTCTTAAATTGGCCTCGTTTGAATGTATGAGCAGAGGAGCTCTGAAAGAGGCACACCTCTCCCCTTGTTGGCAATTGGGGAGGGGCCTTGCTCCCTCTGCTCAGGTGTCTTGATTATGTTTTTTTTTAAAGAAATTAGGAGGAAAGGGCTCTCAGAGAGAGAGGGGAGAGACAGAGAGAGAGAGATAGAGGGAGGGGTTGGGAAGGAGAGAAGCTGCGAGGGCAGGTCTCCCCTCACAGCCGTGGGTGGGTGTTTCTTGGGCTGCACTCCCCAGATGGCAAATAACAGTCTTTGTAGAGTGGTCTTAGGGTGGTGGGAGAAGATGTCTTCACCTGGGGTAGCTGGAGCCACCCAGGCACACACTCCCAACGATGTTTAATAGGGTGAATAAAGATGCTTCAGACAGGTAGATCCAGCTATCCCAGGCTAGGCAATGGGGGAGGTGTGCTTCAGTGGTGTGTGGAGCCCAGCTGTAAGCAAGACCCCCACACACACTTCCACACACACACACCCCCCACGATGTTCCGGCCCTCAAGTTGTCTTCTTTCCCGCCCCCACCGATACAACAAAGTCTTTTGGGGAATGCACCAAAACACACCTACCTGTCGAAGATGTGGAAATGACTCTCCCTCCTTCTACACTGGATGGTGTTTCCTCAGGTTGTTCTTTTCCCCCTCTCTCCAACTCTCTGTAGTTGTCGTAAAATTTTTCAGCTCTCCTGCTCTCCCTCCGGATGTTGTATTGCAGCAAGCCAGCCCTTTCCTCCTCTTCCTGGGCTGGTCTCAAGGCTCACTCCAGGCCTTCCAGACAGGCCTTCCTGCTCTCACTGCTCCAGGCTCCAAGTGCATAGGCCACGCCTCCAAAGCTCCACCATTGGGCCTTATGCATGAAACTCTTTTCGGACTAAATTTTGAAACTTCTGCCTCCGCGTCGGGGAATTGAACCCCGGTCTCCCGCGTGACAGGCGGGGATACTCACTAATATATAATCGAGGAACTGACCGGTCCCAAAAAGTTAGTTTGCAGGTGCAGCAGGTAATCAGGAAGGCACATGGAATGTTGGCCTTCATTGCGAGAGGGATGGAGTACTAAAGCAAGGAGGTCCTGCTGCAACTGTACAGGGTATTGGTGAGGCCACACCTGGAGTACTGCGTGCAGTTTTGGTCATCTTACTTAAGGAAGGATATATTGGCTTTGGAGTGGGTACAGAGTCGATTCATGAGGCTGATTCCGGAGACGAGGTGGTTACCTTATGATGATAGATTGAGTAGACTGGGTCTTTACTCGTTGGAGTTCAGAAGGATGAGGGGTGATCTTCTAGAAACATTTAAAATCATGAAAGGAATAGACAAGATAGAGGCAGAGAGGTTGTTTCCACTGGTCGGGGAGACTAGAACTAGGGGGCACAGCGTCAAAATACGGGGGAGCCAAATTAAAACCGAGTTGAGAAGGAATTTCTTCTCCAAGACATTGGTGAATCTGTGGAATTCTCTGCCCAAGGAAGCAGTTGAGGTTAGCTCATTGAATATATTCAAATCACAGATAGATAGATTTTTAACCAATAAGGGAACTAAGGGTTATGGGGAGCGGGCGAGTAAGTGGAGCTGAGTCCACGGCCAGATTAGCCGTGATCTTTTTGAATAGAAGATCAGGCTCCAGGGGCTAGATGGCCTACTCCTGTTCCTAATTCATATGTTATGAAACAGCCTTCCAGTCACAAAAACACCCATGTACCATTACCTTTTGCTTCCAGGCTGAGCCAATTTTGGATCCAACTTGCCACTTAGCCCTGGATCCCATGGGCTTTTACTTTTGTGACCAGTCAGCCATGTGGGACTTTATCAAAAGCTTTGCTAAAATCCATATACACTGCATCATACACACTACCCTCATCGACCCTCAAGGTTACCTCCTCTCAAAATTCAATCAAGTGAGTCAGACATGACCTTCCCTGAACTAATCCATGCTGACTGTCCTTAATTAATCCATGTCTTTCCAAATGAAGATTTATCCTGTCCCTCAGGATTTGTTTCCAATAATTTTCCCATCACTGAGGTTCCGAGGTGATGTCATGAAGCACTTCCTCACACAAATGGTAAGAATCTGTTTCTCTTGGCTCGAGAGTCGAGAACTAAGGGTTATTGTCTCAGGATACGGGCTCGGCCATTTAGGACTGAGCTGATGAGAAATTTCTGCACTCAGAGGGTCGTGAATCTTTAGAATTCTCTCCCCCAGAGGACTGTGGATGCTGAGTTATTGAGTATATTCAGAGCTGAGATAGAAAGCTGTTTGGACACTAAAGGAATCGAGGGATACGGGGATACTGCGGGAAAGTGGAGCTGAAGTACAAGATCATCCTGAATCTTATTGAATGGTGCAGCAGGCTAAAGGGGCCGTATGGTCTACTCCTGCTCCTGTTTCTTATGTTCTTAAAGGTAGTGGAAATCTGGAACTCTGTTCCCCATAAAACTCAGGCTGGTGCCCAATTGAAAATTTCAAAACTGTGATTAATAGATTCTTCTTGGGCAAGGGTATTAAGAGTGATGCAACCAAGGCAGGTAGACGGAGATAAGATACTGATCAGTCACGATCTAATTGAATGACGGAACTATGACTCAGTCGCACTTGGTGGTGCCTGTGAGAGATTCGCTAAACCCTCACCAACAGTTCATGACTTCAGGCTTCAGAAGAACAAAATACACTCGGCACAGGGTTTTGGCTCAACCTTAAATTTGCATGTTTATTGAACTTGAGTTATTCCCCAGTACACAACCTCCCTGAGATTCCGACTGGAATAACACCGAACCCATAATAAAACCCCCTCCACAAGGTTACCTGAAACCTAACAGGAAATATCACAGTTTAACACCCTTCCACGATTCGACTGCGATTATAAAATGACTCGGACAAATTCCCCGACGGTTTGACTGAAACTTATAATCACCCACACAGCTGGTGGTTGTGGTGTGGATTGTAGGCCGGGACCAGGTGACCACCCTGCATCCTCCTTCACTGCACTGTCCTCTTTTTATGGGGCTTCATAATCACAGCATCAAACATATTTCCTGCTGTTCCCCTGTCGACTCTTCCGATGTTTAATAACCTCTTGATCATCAGTGTATTCCACTCACTGGCCCAGACAGGGGCACGATCAGCTCTCCTGCTGTGTAGTACAATGCAAACCTTCCTTGGGAACAGATCTGGCTCCACAGTTGAGGAATGTATGAATGTCCCTCTTCCTTCTTGACAGGGACCAGGGACCATTGAAGGTGTGCATGGCCGGCGTCTGGTGCTATTGCCTGTGTTGATTAGATCGATGGCAGGTGTCCTGTATCATTGTCTCTCAGGATGTCCTTCCAGTCTCTCAATGAATCATCGTTTCGCTGCAATGTTTGAATGAACCCCTTACTGTATAGCCCACCCTTTGGGCTTTTGTACTGAGGTTTGTTTTTTATTAACCCGTCCCACCGTCCGTGGGTTTTATATTCCATTCGACAGTCCATTTTACAGTTGGGGTGAGGGGGGGTGGGGAACAGATCCTACATGCCTTATCCACTCAGCCATTGGGAGGACTGTCCGGTGGCCCTGCTGGAAAATGCACGTGTGAGGCCTCAGGTGAGGACAGTAGAATAGCCAGTCGACACTCACTGTCGTGGTTCACACATGGAGTTTGGGCACATGGGTCACATATTGGAGAGAAACTGGTGCGTGTAGAACTGAAGCCAGCCAGAGTCAGCACCTTCAGGGGAGGGTAACCAGTGAGTGTAGAACTGAACCCAGCCAGAGTCAGTACCTTCAGGGGAGGAGATGGAGGGGAACCAGTGAATGTAGAACTGAACCCAGCCAGAGAAGACACCTTCAGGGGCGGAGAGGGAAGGGAACCAGTGAGTGTAGAACTGAACCCAGCCAGAGTCAGCACCTTCAGGGGAGGAGAGGGAGGGGAACCAGTGAGTGTGGAGCTAAACCCAGCAAAGGATATTAAGGGAATCAAGGGATATGGGGATTGTGCTGGAAAGTGGAGTTGTGGTAGAAAATCAGCCGTGATCTTATTGAATGGCGGAGCAGGCTCGAGGGGCCGTATGACCGACTCCTGCTCCTACTTGTTATGTATGTTCTTGTGTTCATTCACGACTGGATGTGGGAGGACTGCAGAGCTTTGATCTGATTCATTGATTGTGGGATTGCTTAGCCCTGTTTATACCATGCTGCTCTCGCTGCTTTGTATACATGCAGTCCTGTGTTGCAGCTTCCCCAGGCTGGTACCTCATTTCTCGGTACGCCTGGTGCTGCTCCTGGCATGCTCTTCTGCACTGCTAATTGAACCAGACTTGATGGTAATGTTAGAGTGAGGGATATGCCGGACCATGAGGTTACAGATTGTGGTGGAATACAATGCTGCTGCTGATGGCCCACAGCACCCTAAGGATGACCCGTTTTCAGCTGCTAGGTCTGTTCTGCATCTATCCCGTTTAGCACGGTGATGGTGCCACAGAACACATTTGACAGTGTGTTCGGTGTGACATTGTCTCCACAATGACTGTGTGAGGTGGTCACTGCTACCAATGCTGTCATAGACAGAGGCAGCTCCATGTGGGACAGGCTCGATGTACCCGATGGTCTTTACCTGTCCGTCATTGTTCGTATCTCTGACAGGTAGATTGGTGAGGACCAGCTCAAGTCGGTTTTTTCCTCGTGTTGGTTCTGTCACCATCTGCTGCAGGCCCAGTCTGGCAGATATGTCCTTCAGGACTCGACCAGCTCAGTCAGTAGTGGTACTACCGAGTGACGCTTGGTGATGGACATTGAAGTTCCCAACCCAGAGTACATTCTGTGCCCTTGCTACCCTCAGTGCTTCTTCCAAGCTTAAACCAGTGTGAATAATAGAATAGATTAGATTATAATGTGATATGTTTATACCTATAATTGTGAAACTATAAGAAATAACAGCAGGCAGGGTAGTTTAGGGACAATGAGAAAATTACTGAAGAAAAGTAAGTGCTGGGAACCAGGGAAAGTGTCCTGGTAAATCAGAGATTAGAGAAGTTCCAGCTGTCATTTCCTCACTTCCTGCCCAAACCCAGCAGAGAAGACAAAGAAGAGTCCGGTGGCAGAGGTGGATCAGTGCAGGGTATAAAAGTGAGGGGAGACGGATGTAAGGGGGCAGTGGGGACTGAAGACACCGGAGATCAAGCTCAGGGCGCCCGAGGTTCCATCCAGCGGGCTGACCTGGTGTCAGTTACTGTGGACACGCGGGACTTGCATCTTTACTCTGATTGGTGGATCAGTATAAGATACGGTGGATGACGGAGAATCTGCTCATCTTATAGAAACATAGAAACATAGCAAATAGGTGCAGGAGCAGACCATTCAGCCCTTCTAGCCTGCACCGCAATTCAATGAGTTCATGGCTGAACATGAAACTTCAGTACCCCCTTCTTGCTTTCTCGCCATACCCCTTGATCCCCAGAATAGTAAGGACTTCATCTAACTCCATTTTGAATAAATTAGTGAATTGGCCTCAACTACTTTCTGTGGTAGAGAATTCCACAGGTTCACCACTCTCTGGGTGAAGAAGTTTCTCCTCATCTCGGTCCGAAATGGCTTACCCCTTTTCCTTACACTGTGACCCCTGGTTCTGGATTTCCCCAACATTGGGAACATTCTTCCTCCATCTAACCTGTCTAAACCCGTCAGAATTTTAAACGTTTCTGTGAGGTCCCCTCTCATTCTTCTGAACTCCAGTGAATACAAGCCCAGTTGATCCAGTCTTTCTTGATAGGTCAGTCCCACCATCCCGGGAATCAGTCTGGTGAATCTTCGCTGTACTCCCTCAATAGCAAGAATGTCCTTCCTCGAGTTAGGAGACCAAAACTGTACACAATACTCCAGGTCTGGCCTCACCAAGGCCCTGTACAACTGTAGCAACACAGCCCTGCCCCTGTACTCAAATCCCCTCGCTATGAAGGCCAACATGCCATTTGCTTTCTTAACCGCCTGCTGTACCTGCATGCCAACCTTCAATGACTGATGTATCATGACACCCTGGTCTCGTTGCACCTCCCATTTTCCTAATCTGTCATCATTCAGATAATAGTCTGTCTTTCTGTTTTTACCACCAAAGTGGATAACCTCACATTTATCCACATTATACTTCATCTGCCATGCATTTGCCCACTCACCTAACCTATCCAAGTCACTCTGAAGCCTCATAGCATCCTCCTCGCAGCTCACACTGCCACCCAACTTAGTTCATCTGCAAATTTGGAGATACTACATTTAATCACCTCGTCTAAATCATTAATGTACAATGTAAACAGCTGGGGCCCCAGCACAGAACCTTGCGGTACCCCACTAGTCACTGCCTGCCATTCTGAAAAGCACCCATTTACTCCTACTCTTTGCTTCCTGTCTGACAACCAGTTCTCAATCCACGTCAGCACACTACCCCGAAACCCATGTGCTTTAACTTTGCACATTAATCTCTTGTGTGGGACCTTGTCGAAAGCCTTCTGAAAGTCCAAATATACCACATCAACTGGTTCTCCTTTGTCCATTTTACTGGAAACCACAAAAAGTTCCAGAAGATTTGTCAAGCATGATTTCCCTTTCACAAATCCATGCTGACTTGGACCTATCATGTCACCATTTTCCAAATGCGCTGCTATGACATCTTAATAATTGATTCCATCATTTTACCCACTACTGAGGTCAGGCTGACCATTCTATAATTCGCTGTTTTCTCTCTCCCTCCTTTTTTAAAAAGTGGGGTTACATTGGCTACCCTCCACTCGCTCGGAACTGATCCAGAATCAATGGAATGTTGGAAAATGACTGTCAATGCATCCGCTATTTCCAAGGCCACCTCCCTAAGCACTCTGGGATGCAGTCCATCAGGCACTGGGGATATATCGGCCTTCAATCCCATCAGTTTCCCCAACACAATTTCCCGACTAATAAAGATTTCCCTCAGTTCCTCCTGCTTACCACACCCTCTGACCCATTTTATATCCGGAAGGTTGTTTGTGTCCTCCTTAGTGAATACCGAACCAAAGTACTTGTTCAATTGGTCTGCAATTTCTTTGTTCCCCGTTATGACTTCCCTTGATTCTGACTGCAGCAGACCTACGTTTGTCTTTACTAACCTTTTTCTCTTTACATACCTATAGAAACTTTTGCAATCCGCCTTAATGTTCCCTGCTAGCTTCTTCTCCTACTCCATTTTCCCTGCCCTAATCAAACCCTTTGTTCTCCTCTGCTGAGTTCTAAATTTCTCCCAGTCCCCGGGTTCGCTGCTATTTCTGGCCAATTTGTATGCCACTTCCTTGGCTTTAATACTATCCCTGATTTCCCTAGATAGCCACGGTTGAGCCACCTTCCCTTTTTTATTTTTACGCCAGACAGGAATGTACAATTGTTGTAGTTCATCCATGCGGTCTCTAAATGTCTGCAATTGCCCATCCACAGTCAACCCCTTAAGTATCATTCTCCAATCTATCCTAGCCAATTCACGCCTCATACCTTCAAAGTTACCCTTCTTTAAGTTCTGGACCATGGTCTCTGAATTAACTGTTTCATTCTCCATCCTAATGCAGAATTCCACTATATTATGGTCACTCTTCCCCAAGGGGCCTCGCACAATGAGATTGCTAATTAATCCTCTCTCATTGCACAACACCCAGTCTAAGATGGCCTCCCCCCTAGTTGGTTCCTCGACATATTGGTCGAGAAAACCACCCCTTATGCACTCCAGGAAATCCTCCTCCACCCTATTGCTTCCAGTTTGGCTAGCCCAATCTATGTGCATATTAAAGTCACCCATTATAACTGCTGCACCTTTATTGCATGCACCCCTAATTTCCTGTTTGATGCCCTCCCCAACATCACTACTACTGTTTGGAGGTCTGTACACAACTCCCACTAACGTTTTTTGCCCTTTAGTGTTCTGCAGCTCTACCCATATAGATTCCACATCATCCAAGCTAATGTCTTTCCTAACTATTGCATCAATCTCCTCTTTAACCAGCAATGCTACCCCACCTCCTTTTCCTTTTATTCTATCCTTCCTTATTTCTTATTAAGGTATTAACGTTGCTGACACTGGACTCTGGAACTTGCTAATTAATAAGAAAAGGGACTTTTACATCCCCAAATCTCTCTACCCCTCCACTCCTTTTAAAATGTTACCATTTAATGTACATTTCCTCCATTTTTCTTCCAAAATGTTTTGCATTAGATTTCTCTGCACTAAATTTCATCTGCCATTCATCCAGCCCATTTACAAACCTGTGCATTCAGACTGAGCTCACTTACAGTTCGCTTCACAGAGCCCCGCGCTCCCCATTTTTGGCGTCAGCTGGAGATTTTGATCATACTGCAGGTCTGATCACCGATTTTTAAAATAATTTATTTATTATTATTTATTGTCCCTCTGGCCCCAATCTCGATAGCATGACAAAATAAAATTCAGTTCTCCCAGTTTGGACTTTCAATTATTGGAAAAAATTCTGAGGGACAGGATAAATCTTCATTCAGAAAGACCGGGATTAATCAGGGACATTCAGTACGGATTTGTTAATGGAAGGTCGTGTCTGACTAACCTGATTGCATTTTTTGAGGAGGTCACACGGAGGGTCGATGACGGTGTTGTGTTTGACGTTGTGTATATGGATTTTAACAAGGCTTTTGATAAGATCCCACATGGCAGACTGGTCATGAAAGTAATAACCCATGGGATACAAGGCAAAGTGGCAACTTGGATCCAAAATTGGCTAAGGTAGGAAGCAAAGGTTAATGGTCAATTGGTGTTTTTGTGACTGGAGGGATGTTTCTGGGATACATCAATGGTTTAGACTTGAATGTCAGGGGTATGACTACGAAGTTTGCAGATGATACGAAAATTGTCCGTGTGGTTGATAATGAAGAAGAAAGCTGCAGACTGCAGAAAGGTATCAATGGACCTGTTAGGTGGGCAGATCAGTGGCAAATGGAATTCAATCCGCAGAAGTGTGAGGTAATGCATTTGGTGAGGGCGAACAAGGAAAAGGAATACACAAAAAATGGTCGGACACTGAGAAGTGTAGAGGAACAGGGGGACCTTGGAGTGTTTGTCCACTGATCCCTGAAGGTAGCAGGACAGGTCGATAAAGTGGTTAAGAAGGCATACGGGATACTCGACTTTATTAGCCGAGGCATAGAATACAAGAGCTTGAACTGTATAAAGCACTAGTTATGCTACAGCTGGAATACTGCGTGCAATTCTGGTCATCACATTACAGTGAAGAGAAGGTATAGATGAGATTTACCAGGGTGATGCCGGGACGAGAGAATTTTAGGTATGAGGAAAGATTGGATCGGCTGGGGTTATTTTCTTTGGAACAGAGGAGGCTGAGGGGAGACCATATTGAGCTTTCTAAAATTATGAGGGTCAGAGATGGAGTGGTTAGGAGGGACCTATTCCTCTTAGCAGAGGGGTCAATAACTAGGGACATAGATTTAAAGTATTTGGTAGAAACGTAGAAATTTACAGTGCAGGAGGTCATTTCGGCCCATCGTGTCCACGCCGAACGATAAAGAGCCGCACGGCCCTCGGTCAGCAGCCCTGAAGGTTATATATAAACCTGTGAGCAATGAACAATGGCGGAAAGGTAAAGAGCACCCGGGCCAACCAGTCCGCCTCACACAACTGCGACACCCCTTACACTGAAACATTCTACACTCCACCCCAACCGGAGCCATGTGATCTCCTGGGAGAGGCAAAACCCAGATAAAAACCCAGGCCAATTTCGGGGAAATAAAATCTGGGAAAATTCCTCTCTGACCCATCCAGGCGATCGAAATGAGCCCAGGAGATCACCCTGGCCATATTCGATTTGCTGCAGTACTTAACATCGCATCTGCGCCAGCCAACAGGAGGTTATCCAGTCTAATCCTAATTACCAGCTCTAGGTCTATATCCCTGCAGATTACGGCACTTCAAGTGCCCATCCAAGCACCTTTTAAATGTGGTGAGCGTTTCTGCATCCACCATCCTTCCATGCAGTGAGTTTCAGACCCCCACAACCCTCTGCGTGAAGAAGCCTCCCCTCAAATCACCTCTGAGCCGTCCATCAACCACCTTAAAACAATGCCTCGTAATTGACACCTCCACCAAGGGAAATAGACCCTTGCTATCCACTATATCCACGCCTCTCAAAATCTTGTCACCTCAATGAGGTCTCCTCTCAGCCTCCACTGTTCCAATGAGAGCAAACCCAGCCTATCCAATCTGCCCTCACAGCTAAGATGCTGCATTCCAGGCAGCATCCAAGTAAATCTCTGCACCATCTCTCGTGCCATCACATGCTTCCTATTATACAGCAACCAGAACTCCAGCTGTGCCCTAACCAGAGTATTATACAATTGAAGCATAACCTCCGTGCTCTTGTATTCTGTGCTTCGGCCAATAAAGGCAAGCATTCTGTCTGCCTTCTTAACCACCTGATCCACCTGACCTGCTACCTTCAGGGATCTGTGGACCAATGGTGGAACTTTGGAGGCGTGGCCTATTCAGTTGGAGCTGTGCTGCTGAGAGAGAAGGAATTCCCTGCTGAAGCTCCTGTCTGGAAGGCCGAGAGTGAGCCCTGAGACCAGCCCAGGAGTAGGAG
Source organism: Pristiophorus japonicus (assembly GCF_044704955.1). Classification (NCBI taxonomy): domain Eukaryota; kingdom Metazoa; phylum Chordata; class Chondrichthyes; family Pristiophoridae; genus Pristiophorus; species Pristiophorus japonicus. The sequence continues at coordinate 43,132,303 of NC_091999.1, forward strand.
GAAAGGGCTGGCTTGCTACAATACAACGTCTGGAGGGAGAGGAGAAGAGCTGAAAATTTCAACAACTTTATTTACTTCTACAAAGAGTTGGAGAGATTGGGAAAAGAGCAACAACCTGTGTGGAAGGAGGGAGATTCTACAACATTCTACAGGTGGGTGTTGGTGCATTCCCCGAAAGACATTGTTTTATTGGTGGGGGGAGAAAAGAAGATTTTCTTCGAGGCCCGGAACATCGCGGGGGGTGTGTGTTTGGAAGTGTTTGGGGGTCTTGCTTACAGCTAGGCCCCACACACCACTGAAGCACCCCTCCCCCATTGCCTAGCCTGGGATAGCTGGAGCTACCTGGCTGAAGATTTACAAATCACCCTATTAAACATCGTTGTGCGTGTGTGCCTGGGTAGCTCCAGCTGTCCAGGTGAAGACATCTTCTCCTCCCACCCGAAGACCATCCCATAAGACTGTGCCTTGCTTTGTTTTCCATCATCTAGGGAGTGCGCCCCAGAAAAACACCCACCCATCGCTGTGAGGGGAGACCTGCCCTCACAGCTTCCCTCTTTCCCACCCTCCACGCTCACTCTGTCTCTCCCCTCTCTCTCTGAGAGCTCCTTTCCTCCTTAATTGGAAAAACAATTAAGACAACTGAGCAGAGGGAGCTAGGCCCCTCCCCAATTGTGAACTAGGGGAGAGGTGTGCCTCATTGAGAGCTCCTCTGCTCATAAATTCAAACGAGGCCAATTTAAGACCATTAAGGCCTGTGAGTCTGGGGTGGGTGTAGCCCTTAAAGGGACCCCGTGATATCGACTCCATCCACACCGGTGGCAGGGCCAGCTAAGACTTATGTGCAGGCGGCGTCCACATCCACAGCGCCTCCTGTGCCTCCTGCTGCCCTGCCACCATACAGACTAATTACTAAGAAAAACGGGGTTAAGAGCTAGACTCACCCCACAATGAGCATCGAGGAGTGCGTGCGGGTGATGGCTGGGGTAGTCTTCCCCTCGGCCATTGTCGCAGCCTCCAAGATGTCTGGGAAGGCTGTATTCTTCCTGGGGTCGGAGCGGGCGGTGTACCTGGCCCTCGAAAATGGGCTCACGGTGGGCGGGACGTTCCTGCCGGTGGACCCTCTCGAGGACACCATGCAGAGGGTCATCATTTCAAACGTCCCACCCTTTGTTCCCGCTGAGATTCTCCTCCCTCGCCTGCACCAACTGGGAGAGGTAAGGTCAGGGCTCAACCCCATACCGCTCGGCCTCAGGGAGAGCAGCATGTGCCACGTCTTCTCCTTCCGCCATTAGCTCTTTGTCCGGCTTGCGCGGGAGGAGACAACAGAGGGCAATTTTAATGTGGTGCATGAGGGGACTGCCTACCGCGTCTTCTGGACGTCGGACGGCGTGCGGTACCATGCCTGTAGGGAGATGGGGCACGTTCGCAAGAACTGCCCCGCCTCCAAGGCAACCAAACCACCGAAGGCAGCCAAGGCTGGCGCCGCCGCCACCACTCCCCATAGTAGCATCCGCGTGCCGGGAACCGTTGGTGCGCAGGCATCGTCGGGGGCCTTTGTTTTCACGGCCTCTGGCGGGGGGGAGGGAGAGTGTCCGACCGGAAAGAAGGCGCGGAACAAGGCGAAACATCTAGAGGCGGGTCCCCTCAGTGCGCCAGAAAGTTTGACCTCCGCGCTCAGCCCAACCCCGTCACCGGCGAGCGCGGGGTGCCCTAAGCCCTTGCCCGTGCCCTTGACCAATACCACAGAGGGGCTCGGGCGCGGGCAAGATAAGAAAAAGGGGGGGGCGGAGCGGGAGGCCTCGGCAGACATGGAGGTCTCCCTGCCTCCGCGCACCCCCAGGAACAAAAGGAGGCGCGTTCCAATGAGGCGGAGGGGGAACAACATCCCTCTGCGGTGCACGCCGCGTGTCCCGCATCCCCCACCAGCGTCCCCAAACTGCGCCGTAGACGGGAGGAATCTGTCCCCGGGGAGGGAGGGGCAGTCGAGGCTGCACAGTCGAGGATGATCTGCCTGTCGTGGGGGGCGTGGGGCCAGCGGAGGAATACGATGCCGCCGGGTCGAGCGTCTCAGGGCCGAACCTGAGCATGCCCAGCTATTATCCAACTTCCCCCGGGATTTGCTCGACTCGGCAGAATTACACAGCATTAACAATTTTAATGAATCTGCACACGCTGGGCCGGAGGGTGGCGGCGGGGAGGGGGAAGAGCAACAACCCTCGCCCCCTCCTTTGGAGCTGGGGTACTTGGAGGACGTGGAACATTTCTTTGACCAGGTCTCTCCGTGTTGCCCGGTTCCTGGGGCGGAGGAGGAACCCCTTCCGCTGTCGCTTCCTGACCCAGCACCACTTTTAAAAGAGCCCAGTGCGGAATGCTCTGCCGACGATCCATGGGGTGGGATCGGGGCAGAGCCAGGGTCGGATGGAGCGGTCGGGCCGTTTGCTGTACCTCGTGCGGTCGTCGGTCCGGCTGCTGGTGGCGACCTCCCGGAGGAGGACGGGAACTCGATGGGGGACTCGGGAGAAGATCTCGAGTCCATCGCCAGTGAGGCGATGGATCTCCTCGTGCCCGCCGCTGAGTCCCCCCTCATTCCTGCAAAGGAGCTCCGGGACTTTTTGGTCCAGAGACAGGGTCACCGCAACCGAACCCGTCTGGCCCTGGAAAGATGATCCGAGCAGGGGCTGCTCGTCGCGTCCGTCCGCGCCGCCGCTAAAACCATGGCCGCGGGCGGGCCCTTATCAAAAGCGCAAGGCCTTGAGTTGCGCCGGCTCAAAGGGTTCCTCGCTTGGCTGCTAAAGGAGTGGAGGTCAACAAAAGACTCCGCTCCCTCCCACCACAATAGGTTAGGTAGAGGTTGCACTATGCATTTGTCATGAAGATAACCATAGCCAGCCTCAACATCACCGGCGGCAGAGAGGCACGCCGTAGATTTAACAATGTTTCGCTCCTGCGGGAGGGGAAATATGCGGTGTGCTTCCTGCAAGAAACCCACACCGTTCCGGGAGACGAAGCCACGTGGCTCCTGGAATGGCAAGGAGAGGTCCGCATGAGCCACCTCACCGCCACTTCTAGTGGGGTGGCCATATTGTTGGCCCCGCATTTTCAGCCTGAGATCTTGGGGGTCGAGGAGCCCGTGCCAGCCGGTTGCTGCACATCACGGTTCGCCTGGGGGACGTGCCGCTCCATCTCGTGAACGTGTACGCCCCTCAGCCCGGACTGCAGCAAACGCGCTTCTTTGAAGAGGTGTCCGCTCTTCTTGGCTCCGTCGACGTCGGCGACTGCATTGTCCTCGGGGGGGATTTTAACTGCACCCTCGAGGTGAGAGACCGCTCCGGTGCCCCGCAGAGCATGACAGCGATGGAGAAGTTGAGGTACTTCTTGAGGCTATGGTGGGGCGTGGGCAAGACTCACGTCCACTTCTTCTTGTGCTGAAGTATTCCTTCCTCTGACTTGGATATGGCGTTATATTAGAGTCTCATTCAGCGCTTTACCCACCGGCAAAAGTCCAATCCATTAATTATTTCGGTCATGACCCAGCACCCTCACATAAGATCCACCGCTTCACTCACTCCCTGTCACAACACCCAAACATCCCTTCCACTGGTACATTCAGTTCATGTCCCACCATCCACACGTCCCATACATTGATTATTTCTGTACCTGTGCCAAACAGCACACGTCCCATCCGATGATTTCATCAGTCCTGACCCACACACCACAAGTCCCATTGGCTGGTTCATTTAATCCTGACACATTTCACACGTAATTGTTTGAGACAGCTGTTATTGCTCTCAATCTGAAATATAAATTCCCTGTTTTTCTCTTCCCTGCAGTGAACTTAGTGACAATAATGATCCTGTCTCGACGAAGGTGCGGTCTCTCCAAGTGTGTCAGCCGTTACCTGGTGGCAATGGCAGCGGTGGATCGACTGGTCGTTATCCTCGACCTGATATCCAAGCAGATTCCTATTCGTTATTCAACCGCTTTTGAGTTCATGTGGACCATTAAAGTGTGTAATATCCATGCCATCCTGCTTTACGCAGTCACAGACTGTTCCGTCTGGTTCACAGTTGATTTCACCTTTGATCGATGTATAGCCATTTGTTGTCAGAAGCTCAAACCCAAATATTGCACCGAGAAAACGGTGACTGGGGTTGTGGGAACAGTGAGTGCGCTGTTCTGTGCAAAGAACACTTTCTGGTAGTTTATGTTTGGAGGTATGTATCAGATTTCCAATAATCCCTGGTTTTGTTTTGTTACATGGGATGTCTATGCGTCACTAGCATGGGCAGTAATTGAATTCCTTCATTATATTATTACACCGTTTTTCCATTTGTTATGATTCTTCTGCTCAATGCTTTAACTGTCAAACACTTTTAGTATCGAGCAGATCTCGTAGGCGACTCCGGGCCCACATTAGTGGGGAGGGTCCCAGTGACCCAGAGATGGAGATGCGAAGGAAATCCATCATTTTACTCTTTGTTATATCCGGCAATTTTATCCTCTTATGGGCAGTGTTTCTGTTGTCTTCTGTGGTTAATCGATTGTATTCGTTAAAATTTCTTTCTGCATATCTACCTGATTATATACAGGAATTGGGATTTATGCTTCAGCTCCTGAGTTGATGCATCAACACATGTATTTTTGCTGTGAAATTCAGAGAGGAGTTGAAGAATGTGGTGAAATATCCCTTTACTGTAATTTTTAAATGTATTAAATAATAAGAATCACACAATGTGTTGGGCGGGTGTTCTGCCCAATCCGCTCATCTCTGTGATTCATGCACAGTGAGGCCTGTTTTCATCTTTCACCGCGCGGATTCAGCGACTAACAAAAATGTTGGAGGTGGGGAAGTCCACGGGGATCAGTACAGCTGGGCCCCTGCAGGTTTTAACCCCGCTAAGACCTCTGGTGCTGCCTGGGACAGGTTTATAAAGCTCCCGACCGCCAGGCTCGGGTCTGAAGTGGTTACCCAAAGGCGTGGGGAAAGTGTCTCTGTTACTGTACCTTCCACGGGCGGAAGGGCCGTTCAGTCCCAGCACTCCCAGGGAAACCACGGTGGAAATGGCCTGGGACCAAACAACAGCCAGGGAGGGAGGCTTTCAAAGGCTCAAAGCTCAGTGCTTTCAGCCTTTTACAGGCTCCTTGTGTTTTTCTCCCAGTGGGGTTTAACCTGAGCAGCCCCAGCGCCTGCTGATAGCGACGAATCCTTCTTTCAGATAATCTACCTTTGGGATTAAAGGGTCTTCTGCAGACGGAGTATGTCCCAGTGACATTCACCACTGTAACGTTCCTTTGTAAATCTGCCTGAACAATGCAGTGATCTGCAGGATGAAGTGATCCCCGCAAATTGAACTCAGCTCCTCATCACTCTCTGTAAATTCTCCTTGCTAAACATAGCCCATAATATTCAGTGTTCAAAGAGGGTGGTAACGAGTTTGTTGCTAGGTATTGCTGTACATGTGAAGTAATAGAGCGGTGAAACCCCCATGACACTGTGCCTGAGCATTGTGACATCACAGACCTGCCCTTCTGACCAAGCCCTGGTCTGTTGTTGACCCACAATCGCATTTCAGACATCCCTTCTCCTTCACCCATCACCTTACAGAGAGTTACTTATCGTCTGCAACATAGAAAGGGGTCATTTGGTGGCCACGGCTGCACGTTGGTCTGAGCCTGTTTCTTGTGGTTTCCCTGCGGGCTCGTGGAGTCAGCAGCCCGACTGCCTGTAGACTGCAAATTTACAGAGCGACCTTCCCCACCCCGTCCCCTTTCGGCCCAGCACACCATGCCAGAGTTTACTCTATCACCACATCCTGATCTTAAACGGAGGGCACAAAGAGAGTGTTAAACTTGGGAATGGGGAGCGAGTGGGATTCAATGGTAAGTCCTGGGTGAGTCTGGCTGAGTATTAGCTGAAAGAAGGGAAATTTAGTTTACCGTTTTGAATTGAACTTAGAACTTTAACAAATGTAGTTAGCAGAAACTGCCTGTTAGTGGTAGTTAAATATCAGTCAGCTGTAAGTGTTAGTCTTCAATATGTGCTCATTACTGCGAGCAATGGGCATGGAGCTGAGACAACTTGTGTGTGGCTCCAAAGGTAAGAATAAACACGAACTGCTGATGCACAGTGTGTTCAGCACAGTGATATTAAACGGAATTTGGAGAGAATTGGAATGGGAACAGTGATGGAAGGAGGTGCTGCTTTGGTCTCCAAAATACAGCAGGTAGATGAATGCTTGGTGAGTATTGCCTTTTTCTCGAAGCTTGGTCTAAACTAAGACCTGGGAGCAATAACAACACTTAATTAAATTAATAATTTAACTATATAACCTAATTAATTAATATAATTATAAATAACCGTTTGAATAAAAACTAACTATTTAAATTAATTCAGTGTGTAAATAAGCAAATACATTTTTAAAAAATAACTAAAGATGGCAGGGTAGGCAATGAGTCGAGACTGCAGTGTGTGAGAGTTTGTGGACAGCAAATCTGTCCCGCATTTCCACATCTGCAGGAAATGTCTCTGCTTTATTCTCTCTGGCTCAGGGTAATTGTGCTGGAGTGCGAGTTCGACACATTCTGAAACACACAGGAGAAGTGATTTCTGGATAGTTTAAGCCAGAAAACAGTCACACCCCACAGAAAAGCGCAGGTTCAGGAAAGTCCGTGGCTGGTTGGGTGCCATGTAGCGAGAACTGAGGAGAGGCTGAGAATGAGACACTGCTCTTGTCCAAAAGGTAAGATATACTCGTTACCTTTAACGAGAAGGATACAGATTGAGTGGAGGACAGCCACAATACATACCAAGGTACGTGGCTCAGAAGGTTGTCCACAGGCAGAGATAGGTAGAAATAATAAACAATTACTTTGCATCAGTATTTATCAGCGAGACAAAAAGGTGGACATGACATCGGATGATATTAAATGCAGTTATTTCATTTCTAATAAGAACAAAAGCAAAATATTATTTAAACTAATCAAACCGAAAAAGGATAAAATGCTTGCTTCGGACGAATTACATCTTGGGAAGAGATAGCAGAGGCATTAATAAACATATTTAATATTTCGTTAGAATAAGATGCAGTGCCGGAGGATTGGCAGATACCTAATGTAATACCTATTTTTAAGAAGGGAGATGGAACGTGTCTGAGGAACTATAGCCCAGTCAACTTAACATCGTTGGTAGGAAAAATAATGGAATCCCTAATAAAGGAGAAAGTGGAAGAACAACTAGAAACCAAAAATGAATAGTCAGCATGGATTATAAAAGGGAAAGTCTTGAATTGACCAAATTCTTTGAATTTTTCGAAGAAGTAACAGATAGCGTAAACTAACAGAATGTAGTAGATGTAATTTATCTAGATTTTCCAAAGGCCTTCGATAAGATGCCCCATAATCGACTGAAAGGGCAGATCACAAATCGTAATTACAATTAATAATAATAATTGGGATGTTTTGAAATGGAGTTAACAGATTTTTAAATGGATCCCACAGCCTGTTTTTCAGACTGTGAGAAGCATATGTGAGATGCCTTCCGCAGAGGGTCAGATGTTCCAATTCATAGACCAAAGGCCTTGGGAGCTGGGCACAGACACAGATAACATAGGATTTGAATTCTATAACAAAATACAAGTTAAATAACAAGAATCATAACAACATGTATCCTGAAATACCAATTAAACATATAGAGGTCAGATTGGAGGAAGCAACCTACCAGATAATCATGTATTAATCAATCAGCACGTATTAATTGTAACTTGCGTAATTACATAATGGTATAATCTGAAACTGTATAAAATAAGATGTCTCTGGCAGTTTCTCTGTGCATTCCTTCAAGGATAGCTCCCCTGTTGGCTTGTATCTTTTATTAATAAAAACTGCATTTACTTTAAGGCTAACGGTTTGAAGTTAACCCTAACAACTTGGCGCAGTCAGCAGGATCTACTGGACGGGCAGATTAGACTCAAAAAGCCGACCAACCTAACAACGAGTGAGTAGAGAATTACCTCGAGAAATTCTCCTCGTAAAGTAACCAGATCCAACGAATCTGAAGCAGAGTCCATGCAGCCAGTAAATCCAGTTGAGGGGTGCATCAGGACAAAATAAGTAAATACATGTGTCGGCAGAATAAGTACGTATACGGGATATCGGGGTAAAAGCCTCGGTGTAAATAGTTCCGCTTAAGTAAAGATGGTAAAACGGGAACTGGGGAAAAAGCCCCTGTGTAAGAAATGGCAAAGGAATCTGCCAAGGCATTTGGAGGCGTGAGGTATAAACTATCAGAACAGTTTCTGAGAGATAAATCTGAAAAGGTTAAGAAGATGGTTAAGGCAGGATATGATGAAGCGGAAAAGAGCAGTTTAACAGCCGGAAAGATGAATAGAAAGATACCCGAAGGTGAGATGGACAGAAAAAGTGACAAAAGACAAGAGGATGTAAGTATAAAAATAGATATAGATGAGAGAAGGGAATGGACAGAGGAATTTGCCCCAAATTTGTATCCCCACACTAACAGGGTTACGATTAGGAGCAGAGGAAAATAAAGGATTCATTGGGGGCCAGAAGACTAAGTTAGTAGATATTTTCCAGAAGACCATAATAAAAACTGTTACTGACTACCTTAAGTGAAGTATGGATCCGAAATTAGAGCCGGCCAAACAATAAGCTTTGCTGAATGAAGAGAGAATTTTGTGAATGTCTGTCTTTGAATGAAAGTGATTGTGTGATTTTTGACTGCGGAATATTTGAGGTGGGAATTAATGAATTTTTCATGTGTCTGAAAGCCTGCTTCGTAAGGTGGTGGAGTTGTCTGCTGTTTTGGCTCCACCCACTTTTTCAGACAGAGTGAAAGTTTTTTTTTAACCCTTTGCAGTGTTGTCCTGTATGAGGGAAGTTTTAAGAAAGCATGAACCTAGAATTGAATTACATTTTAATTTAGAAACCCAGTTGTGGAGTTATTGTGAAGATATGTTCTGGAGCTAGGAAATGCACAAAGGATAGATTTGTTAAGCAAAAGATAAAAAATGCATGTTGGTTTAAAAAAGAATTACTGGGGAAGTACGCCCCATATTCCTTTGTGTAAACACTTGATGCAAAAGCTTCTAGCTCAGTAAAAGTATTTTTAAATAAATTGTGTAAAAAATGTTACCTGAATATTGTAAACCAGGGGAATAAACCTTGGGAAATTGCGTGATAGTTATGCGTGGTAGTTAAACCTGGAACAGAAGTAATGTTGTTATTTGACAATGTCCAGCATGAAATGTGACCTGTGAGCATAAATTGAACAGCCAGATAAAATTAGCCACAAGACTAAAGCATTGTAAACATGATTGCTAGACACAATCCTGAGAATAGCTAGTGACACATCTTGAGCAAGGGAGTAACACAAACAGCTGAGACACAAAGAAGGAAGAAAGAGGAGGTCTATAGCTAATGACGTATTAACTGTACAGGGACATCTCTAGTAGGTGCACCAGATAAACAGGCGATCCAGGCAAGTGTAGATAGTTTGAGGTGAACAACGGATTTACTAATCAGGAAACAGACCAGGATTGGGATAGAATCTTCAGAGTTAGGATCCAAAACATCCAAAAAAATGCTACAGGGTGTATCCGTATTGGAAGGCCATGCACGAACAATTAACGAGCTAAATAAGCAGGAATTGAGAGGACGATGCCGAGGACAGGAAAAGAGACATGTGTCATGCCTATGGGAGGTGGATGATTGGTCAGGTGAGACACAATATGGATCAGATACAAACCGGGCGAGTTACAGATTCAATAAATAGCACCCAGTTAAAAGAAATGGCACAACACACTGGGCAATTAGATGCATGCACGCTGAAACATAGAAACATAGAAACATAGAAAAAGGTTGCAGGAACAGACCATTCGCCCCTTCGAGTCTGCACCAACATTCAATAAGATCATGGCTGATCATTCAACTCAGTACCCCTTTCCAGCTTTCGCTCCACACCCCTTGATCCCATTAACTTAAGGGCCATATCCAACTCCCTCTTGAATATATCTGATGAACTTGCATCAACAACGTTCTGCGGAAGAGAATTCCACAGATTAACAACTCTCTGAGTGAAGACGTTTCTCCTAATCTCGGTCCTAAACGGCTTATCCCTTGTCCTCAGACTGTGACCACTGGTTCTGGACTTCCCCAACATCGGGAACATTCATCGTGCATCTAACCTGCCCAGTCCCGTCAGAATGTTTCTGAGGTCCCCTCTCATTTTTCTAAGCACCAGTGAATACAGACCCAGTCGATCCTATCTCTCCGCATATGTCCTCCCATCCCGGAAATCAGTCTGGTGAACCTTTGCTGCACTCCCTCAATAGCATGAACGTCCTTCCTCAGATTAGAACAAAACTGAACATAGTATTCCAGGTGAGGCCTCACCAAGGCCCTGTACAGCTGCAGCAAGACCGCCGTGCTGCTATATTCAAATCCCCAAGATATGGGGCCAACATTTTATTTGCCTTCTTTCTGTCTGCTGCACCTGCATGCCAACCTTCAATGACTGATGTACCATGATACCCGGATCTCGTTGCACTTCCCCTTTTCCTCATCTGCCACCATTCAAATAATATTCTGCCTTCGTGTTTCAGCCACCAAAGTGCATAACCTCACATTTATCACCATTACACTACATCTGCCATGCAATTGCCCACTCACCTAACCTGTCCAAATCACCCTGCAGCCTCTTAGCATCCTCCTCACATTTCACACCGCCATCCAGCATAATGTCATCTGCAAACTTGGAGATATTATACAAAATTCTTTCATCTAAATCATTAATGTATATTGTAAATTGCTGGCGTCCCAGCACTGAGCCCTGCGGCACCCAACTAGTCACTGCCTGCCATTATGAAAAGAACCCGTTTATCCCGGCTCTCTGCTTCCTGTCTGCCAACGAGTTCTCTATCCACGTCAATACATTACCCCCAATACCATGGCTTTAATTTTGCACACCAACCTCTTGTGTGGGACCTTGTCAAAAGTATTTTGCAAGTCCCACTACACCATATCCACTGGTTCTCCCTTGTCGACTCTACTAGTTACATCTTCACACAATTCTAGAAGATTTGTCAAGCATGATTTTCCTTTCATAAATCCATGCTGACTTGGACCAATCTTGTCACTGCTTTCCAAATGGGCTGCTATTTCATCTTTAAAAATTAGTTACAACATTTTCCCCACCACTGATGTCAGGCTAACCGGTCTATAATTACCCGTTTTCTCTCTCCCTCCTTTTTCAAAATGTGGTGTTGCATTAGCTACCCTCCAGTCCATACAAACTGATCGAGAATCGATGGACTGTTGGAAAATAATCACCAATGCATCCACTATTTCTAGGGCCACTTCCTTAAGTACTCTGGAATGCAGACCATCAGGCCCCGGGGATTTATCGGACTTTAGTCCCATCAATGTCCCTAACACAATTTCCCACAATTAAGGATTTTCTTCAGTTCCTCCTTCTCACTAGCCCCTCGGTCACGTACCATTTCCAGAAGATTATGCGCGTCTTCCTTCGTGAAGGCAGAACCAAAATATTTGTTCAACTGGTCTACCATTTCTTTGTTCCCTTTTATAAATTCACCTGAATTTGACTGCAAGGGACCTACGTTTGCCTTCACTACTCTTTTTCTCTTCACATATTTATAGAAGTGTTTATGTTCCCAGCAAGTTTCCTCTCATACTCTATTTTCCCCCTCCTAATTAAACCCTTTGTCCTCCTCTGCTAAATTCTAAATTTCTCCCCGTCCTCGGGTTGATGCTTTTTCTGACCAATTTATATGCCTCTTCCTTGGATATAACGCTATCCTTAATTTTCCTTGTTAGCCACGGTTGAGCCACCTTCCCCATTTTATTTTTACTCCAGACAGGGATGTCCAATTGTTGAAGTTCATCCATGTGATCTTTATATGTTTTCCATTGCCTATCTGCCGTCAAACCTTTATGTATCATTTCCCAATCTATTCTAGCCAATTCATGTCTCATACATCGAAGTTACCTTTCCTTAAGTTGAGGACCCCAGTCTCAGAATTAATTGTTTCACTCTCCACCTTAACAAAGAGTTCTACGTTATTGTGGTTATGCTTCCCCAAGGGGCCTCGCACAACAAGATTGCTAATTAGTCCTTTCTCATTACACATTAAGCAGTCGAGGATGGACAGCCCTCTAGATGGTCCCTCGACACATTGGTCGAGAAAACCATCCCGAATACACTCCAGCAAATCCTTCTCCACCGTATTACTACCAGTTTGGTTCGCCCAATCTATGTGTAGATTAAAGTCGCCCATGATAACTTATGTACCTTTACTGCACACATCCCTACTTTCTTGTTGGATGCTGGCAGCAAACTCACTACGATTGTTTGGTGGTACACAACTCCCACTAGCGTTTTTTTCCCTTTGATATTCCACAGATCCACCCACGTAGAATCCACGCGAATGTCCTTCCTGACTATTGCATTAATTTCCTCTTCCACCAGCAATGCCACCCCACCTCCTTTTCCTTTGTGTCTATCCTTCCTGACTGGTGAATACCCCTGGATGTTGCGTTCCCGGCCTTCGTCACCCTGGAGCCATTTCTCCGTGATGCCAATTACATCATAATCATTAATTGATGCATGTGCAGTTAATTTGTCCACCTTATTACGAATACTCCTCGCATTGAGGCACAGTGCCTTCAGGCTTGTTATCTTAACACACCTTGTCACTTTAGAAGTTTGCTGCAATGTGGCCCTTTTTGATTTTTTCCTTTGGGTTTCTCTGCCCTCCACCCTTACTTTTCTGCACCCAAAGGTTCCCATCCCGCTGCCATATCAGTTTAACCCCTACCCAACAACACGAGCAAACTCTCCCTCGTGGACATTCGTTCTGCTGAGGTGCAGACCGTCCGGTTTGCACAGGTCCCAGCTCCCACAGAACGGTTCCAATGTCCCAAGAAATTGAATCCCTCCCTTCTGCAACACACAGTCATCTGAACTATCCTGCGATTCCTGCTCTGAAAAGTGGTAGCTATCCCTGAGTTTGCTACCTTTGAGGTTCGATTTGTTAATTTCGCTCCCAGCTCCCGAAATTCAGCTTCTAATTCCTCAGACACAGAGAGTCAGACTCAAACACATAAAGAGCACTCTAAAGACAGAGAGTGAGAGGGACAGATACATTGCACAATGCCATTTGTTTGAATGTTACAAAGTTATCGACAAATGCAGATTCAACAGAATAGATTCGGGGATAACTGAGCAGGATGGCAGGAAATCGGTTTGGATTTAAAGATTTACCAGTAGTGGGGATCGAACCCATGCAGGTATTAACCCATTGGATTTTCCGTCCAACGCCTTAACAACTCGGCCATCCTGGTTTTCTCAGTATTCGGTTTTTATGTCTGTGAGAATCTGGGCTGCAGCTCCACTCTCACAGACACAGGTTTTCAATGAGCATTTTCGAATATTTATATTAATATTGACACAGGGGCAACTCTTCTGTTCTTTTTCGAGTAATGCTCTGGGAACTTTCACATCTACCCGAGGGTGCAGACGGAGCTTCAATTTAACAATTTATCCGAAAGTCAACAGCTTCAACAATGCAAAATCCCCCAAGTTCTGCATTTGAGTGTCAGCCAAGATTATATGCTCAAGTCTCAGGAGTGGGACTTACACACACAACCTCCTTATTCAGTCGAGAATGCTGCCACTGAACCAAAGGCGATACCAAAGTTCACATCCGTATTATTTTCCCCAAGTCTTTTTATAAAGTTTCAGGACATACAGAAGTAATATTCAACATTTAAAAAAAGCTTCATCCTCGTCGGGGAATTAAACACCTATCTCGCGCGTGATAGAGAGGGATATTAACTAAGACACGAATGAGGAGCTGACGGGTGTGGATTCTGTCAGTGCAGGAATCGAGCTGAGAACAGAAATGGACACCATTTGAAGTAGACAGGCACATTGAGAGACAGAGACAAACCGACAAACAGGGAAAGACAGACAGCAAGATAGAGACAACGTGAGACAGAAAGTGTGAGACTGAGAAGGAGAGGCAGACTGAGTGAGAAAAAGACTCAAACACATACATATACAGAGACCTGTGTATGTGTGATCTATTAGGAGAGAGAGAGGGTAAGATTGAGAGAAAGAAAATGATAAAGACAGTGACAAGGAGAGGAACAGACACAGAGAGAGAGATAGAGATTAAAACAGAAAATGATGGAAATACTTATCAGGTTAAAGGCTGGACTAACAGAGACAGGCAAAGACATGGACAGACCGAAATGATGGGAAAGAGAGAGCCAGTCAGACAAAGAGTCTGAGAGAATCCCATTGGAACAGACGTGGCACCGTGAGAAAGAGACAGATTGAGAGACAGAGACAAACAGAGAAACAGGGACAGACAGAGTGAGTCAGACAAAGAGAGACAAAGGATCAAGCATACAAACCTATCTAAAGAGAGAGAGAGGCAGAGACCAAGCGACATAGATACTTTTCACAATTTCATTTCATTATCGGTTCAGAGTGTCACATAGTTACATAAATTGCTCATTCAACGGATGACAAACAGAATGGGAAGAAACCCGCGTTAGATTGAAGAGATAGCAGGAGTGGGGTACGAACCCACGCGGGAAAAAAACAATTTAATTTTAAGGTCAACGCCTCAACCACTCGGCTATCTTGGTTCTGTGAGAATCTGTATTCTGTCTCTGTGAGAATCTGGGCTTCAACCCCAACCCCACATACAAACACATGCACATCAGCTTTCAGTGAGCATTTACGAACATTTTTAGTGATAATGAGACGGTGGCAACTCTCCTATTCTTTTTCGAATAATGCTCTGGGACCTTTCATATCCACCCGAGGGTGAGGACGGAGCTTCAATTTAACATTTCATCCGAAAGCAACAGCTTCAACTTTGCAAAATTCCCCAAGTGCTGCACTTGAGTGTTAGCCAAGTTGATAATGCTCAAGTCTCAGAAGCGCGACTTGAACACACAAACTCCCGATTCAGTCGAGAATGCTGCCACTGAACCAAAGCCGATACAAAAGTTCACAACCTTATTATTTCCCCCAAGTCTGTTTTATAAGTTCCAGGACATACCAAATTCATGGTGATGATTTCCAGAGAGTTGCACATACGCAGAGACATATAAAGAGATAGACAGACACTGAGACACAGATAACCAAAAATGTGCACGCAACAACGTGCATGCACAGATGCCTTCGTTATCTCGAGGGATAAACAGGCTGAATCACTGTCGCAACTTTGACTGATGTTTGCGATTTTTGCAACGGATGTATCGTGAATATTGCAGATTAATAAAAATGAGAAAAAAATGTCAGTGTTGAAAGGTGCGGGACGTTATTCCATCTATCTCAGGATCAGTTTGGCAGAGAACCGGTTAAATTGTGAAATGGAATGAAAAATGCTGAGAATCGTAGTCGGCAGGATTCGAACCTGCGCAGGATAACCCAATGTATTTCTACTCCATCGCCTTAACCACTCGGCCACGAGTACTGTGTCGCTGCCTTTTTAAACGTTACTCAGAAAAAACTCAGTCATCCATCTCTGTGCAGCAGACGGCCAAAGACTCCTGAAAAATTCTCCGTTTGCTAAAAATCAGGACGAGGCAATGTATTTTTACAGTTCGATATTGCTCTGGAACATTTTAATATGAATCTCTTCCAAGAAACAGATGTAAAATTATACATTTTGAAACAACTGCCTCCCCGTTGGGGAATTGAACCCAGGTCTCCCTCGAGACAGGCGGGGATACTCACCACTACACTAACGAGGAACTGACGTGTACCAGTTCTGTCAGAGCAGGAATCGAGCCACTGTGAACAAAGCTGGACACGATGAGAAGTCGACAGACACATTGAGAGACAGAGACAAACCGACAAACAGGGGGAGACAGACAGCGAGATAGAGACAACGAGAGACAGAAAGTGTGAGACTGAGAAGGTGAGGCAGACTGAGTGAGAAAAAGACTCAAACATATACATATACAGAGATGTGTGTGTGTGATCTATTAAGAGAGAGAGGGAAAGAGTGATACAAAGACAATGATAAAGACAGTGACATGGAGAGAGACAGATGGAGAGAGAGCGATAGAGACTAAAACAGAAACTGATTGGAAATACTTCTCAGCTTACAGGCAGGGACTAACAGAGAGAGGCAAAGACATGGACAGACAGAAATGATGGGAAAGAGAGAGCCAGTCAGTCAAAGAGCCTGAGAGAATCCCATTGGAACAGAAGTCGCACCGTGAGAAAGAGACAGATTGAGAGACAGAGACAAACAGAGAAACAGGGACAGACAGAGTGAGTCAGACTGAGAGAGACAAAGACTCAAACATACAAACACATACACAACTCTCTGAAAAGAGATAAAGAGGTAGAGACCGAGCGATGCAGATACATTTCACAATTTCATTTCATTATCGGTTCAGAGTGGCACATTGTTACAGAATATTGCTGATTCAACCGATGAAAATCCGGTCTCACTGATCAGAATGGGTTGAAATCCGTGTTAAATTAAAGAGATACCAGGAGTGAGGTACGAACCCACGCGGGAAAAAACCCATTAAACTTTAAGCCAACGCCTCAACTACTCGGCTATCCTGGTCCTGTGAAAATCTGCATTCTGTCTCTGTAAGAATATGGGCTTCAACCCCAACCCCACATACAAACACCTACACATCGGCTTTCAGTGAGCATTGACGAACATTTTTAGTAATATTGAGACGGGGGCAACTCTCCTATTCTTTTTCGAGTAATGCACTGGGAACTTTCATATCAACCCGAGGGTGCAGACGGAGCTTCAATTTAACATTTCATCCGAAAGTCAACAGCTTCAACATTGCAAAATTCCCCAAGTGCTGCACTTGAGTGTTAGCCAAGATGATAATGCTCAAGTCTCAGAAGTGCGACTTGAACACACAAACTCCCGATTCAGTCGAGAATGCTGTCACTGAACCAAGCCGATACAAAAGTTCACAACCTTATTATTTCCCCCAAGTCTTTTTTGTAAGATCCAGGACATATCAAATTCATGGTGATTTTTCCAAAATACAGTTGCACATACACAGAGACATATATAGAGATAGACAGACACAGAGACACACACACACATAACCAAAAATTTGCACGCACCAACGGGAATGCACAGATGCCTTCGTCATCTCGAGGGATAGACAGGCTGAATCACTGTCGCAACTTTGACTGATGTTTGCGATTTTTGAAACGGATGTATCGTGAATATTGCAGATTAATAAAAATGAGAAAAGAAATGTCAGTGTTGAAAGGTGTGGGACGTTATTCCATCGATCTCAGGATCAGTTTGGCAGAGAACCGGTTAAATTGTGAAATGGAATGAAAAATGCTGAGAATCGTAGTCGGCAGGATTCGAACCTGCGCGGGATAACCCAATGGATTTCTAGTCCATCGCCTTAACCACCCGGCCACGACTACTGTGTCGCTGCCTTTTTAAACGTTACTCAGAAAAAACTCAGTCATCCATCTCTGTGCAGCAGACGGACAAAGACTCCTGATAAATTTTCCGTTTGCTAAAAATCTGGACGAGGCAATCTCATCTATCTGTATTTTTACAGTTCTATATTGCTCTGGAACTTTTTAATATGCATCTCTTCCAAGAAACAGAAGTAAAATTCGACATCTTGAAACAACTTCCTCCCCATCGAAGAATTGAACCCCAGTCTCCCGCGTGACAGGCGGGAATACTCACCACTATACTAACGAGGAACTGACGGGTGCCAGCTTTGTCAGAGCAAGAATCGAGTCACTGTGAACAGAACTGGACACCATGAGAATGCGACAGATGCATGAGAGACAGAGAGAAACCGACAAACAGGGAGAGACAGACAGCGAGATAGAGACAACGAGAGACAGAAAGTGTGAGACTGAGAAGGAGAGGCAGACTGAGTGAGAAAAACACTCAAATATGTACATATACAGAGATGTGTGTCTGTGATCTATTAAGAGAGAGAGGGAAAGAGTGAGAGAAAGACAATGATAAACACAGTGACAAGGAGAGAGACAGATAGAGAGAGAGCGATAGAGACTAAAACAGAAAATGATGGAAATACTTCTCAGCTAACAGGCAGGGACTAACAGAGACAGGCAAAGACATGGACAGACCGAAATGATGGGAATGAGAGAGCTAGTCAGAAAAAGAGTCTGAGAGAATCTCATTGGAACAGACGTGGCAACGTGACAAAGAGAAAGAGACAAACAGAGAAACTGGGACAGACAGAGTGAGTCAGACTGAGAGAGACAAAGACTCAAACATACAAAACTCTCTGAAGAGAGAGAGAGAGGCAGAAACCGAGCGACACAGATACATTTCACAATTTAATTTCATTATCGGTTCAGAGTGTCACATTTTTACAGAAAATTGCTGATTCAACCGATGAAAACCCAGTCTCACTGCTCAGAATGGGAGGAAATCCGTGTTAAATTAAAGAGATACCATATTGCAGATTCGTAAAAATGAGAAAAAAATGTCAGTGTTGAAAGGTGTGGGACGTTACTCCATCTATCTCAGGATCAGTTTGGCAGAGAACCGGTTAAATTGTGAAATGAAATGAAAAATGCTGAGAATCATAGTCGGCAGGATTCGAATCTGCGCGGCATAACCCAATGGATTTTTAGTTTATCGCCTTAATCACTCGGCCACGACTACTGTGTCGCTGCCTTTTTAAACGTTACTCAGAAGAAACTCCGTCATCCATCTCTGTGCAGCAGACGGCCAAAGACTCCTGAAAAATTCTCCGTTTGCTAAAAATCTGGACGAGGCAATCTCCTCTACCTGTATTTTTACAGTTCGATATTGCTCTGGAACAAACAGGGAGAGACAGACAGCGAGATAGACACAACGATAGACAGAATGTGTGAGTCTGAGAAGGAGAGACAGACTGAGTGAGAAAAAGACTCAAACATATTCATATACCATTTGCCTTCTTCACCGCCTGCTGTAACTGCATGTCAACTTTCAATGACTGATGTACCACGACACGCAGCTCCCATTACACCTCCCCTTTTCCTAATCTGCCGCCATACAGATAATATTCTGCCTTCGTGTTTTTGCCACCAAAGTGGATAACCTCACATTTATTCACATTATACTGCATCTGCCATGCATTTGCCCACTCACCTAATCTGTCCAAGTCAACCTGCAGCCTCTTAGCGTCCTCCTCACAGCTCGCACCGCCACCCTGTTAGTATCATCTGCAAACTTGAAGATATTACACTCAATTCCTTCATCTAAATCATTAATGTATATTGTAAATAGCAGGGGTCCCAGCACTGAGCCCTGTGGCACCCCACTAGTCACTGCCTGCTTTTCTGAAAAGGACCCGTTGATCCCGACTCTCTGCTTCCTGTCTGCCAACCAGTTCTCTATCCACGTCAGTACATTACCCCCTGGTTCCCCTTGTCCACTATACTAGTTACATCCTCAATAAATTCCAGAAGATTTGTCAAGCTTGATTTCCCTTTCATAAATTCATGCAGTTTGGACCGATCCTGTCATTGCTTTACAAATGCACTGCTATTTCATCTTTAATAATTGATTCCTACATTTTCCCCACTACTGATGTCAGGCTAACCGGTCTATAATTATCCGTTTTCTATCTCCCTCCTTTTTTAAAATGTGGTGTTACATTAGTTACTCTCCAGTCCATACGAACTGATCTGGAGTCCATGGACTGTTGGAAAATGATCACCAATGAATCCGCTATTTCTAGGGCCACTTCTTTAAGTACTTTCCAATGCAGACTATCAGGCCCCGGGGATTTATCGGTCTTCAATCCCATCAATTTCCCTAACACAATTACCTGACTAATAAGGATTTCCTTCAGTTCCTCCTTCTCGCTAGATATTTGGTGCCCTAGTATTTTGGAAGGTTATGCGTGTCTTCCTTCGTGAAGACAGAAACAAAGTAATTGTTCAACTGGTCTACCATTTCTTTGTTCCCCATTATAAATTCACCTGAATCTGACTGCAAGGGACCGACGTTTGACTTCTCTAATCTTTTTGTCTTCACATATCTGTAGAACTTTATTATGTTTCCAACAAGCTTCCTCTCATAATCTATTTTCCCCTTCCTAATTAAACCCTTTGTCCTCCTCTGCTGAATTCTAAATTTCTCCCAGTCCTCAGGTTACGGCTTTTTCTGGCCAATGTATATGCCTCTTCCTTGCATTTAACACTGTCCTTAATTTCCCTTGTTAGCTACGGTTGAACTACCTTCCCCGTTTCATTTTTACTCCAGACATGGAAATACAATTGTTGAAGTTCATCCATGTGATTTTTAAATGTTTGCCATGGCCTATCCACCGTCAACCCCTTTAAGTATCATGTGCCAGTCTATTCTAGCCAATTCACGTCTCATACCATCGAAGTTACCTTTCCTTAAGTTCAGGATCCTAGTCTCTTATTTAACTGTGTCACTTGCCACCTTAATAAAGAATTCTACCTTATTATGGTCAATCTTCCCCAAGGGGCCTCGCACAACAAGATTGCTAATTAGTCCTTTCTCATTACACATCACCCAGTCTAGGATGGCCAGCCCTCTAGATGGTCCCTCTGTGCATATCTGAACGGAATATATGGAATTAAGGCAGTAAGGTAAACGGGATATATGAAAATGTATAAGCCATGGAAGAATAGCTGGGAGAATGTCAGATTGCAAATAGTGCAACATCAGCATAGCTAACAGTCTGTCTCAATGTTTCAAGTCACTACTCCTGCCAATAACATCTAATTGTAACATGAATAGTCACACCACTAGATTGGAACATTTAGAGGCAATGCTTGAGCTTTCAAGAAAAACATCTCATATAGATTGACTAATGAGTGGCTGAGTTAGACTGTCAATCCATTTGTATTTTGTTATCTGATTTCAAAACTGTATAACTGTTAACGCTTTACGATGTAACTTCACCTATCCGTAGGGAGTGTGTACGCTCTATCCAGAGAGTATATCTTCTGTCTGATAGGTCTTACGGGCCGGTAATAAAGACTGCTTTGTTCAAAGCACAAGAGGTATTCGACTCAGTAATTTTACTGAACCAGATTGAGGTAAAAGAATCCAGGAATTTACATTTGGTGTCAGAAGTGGGATCTCAACGGACGACTGCCGAAAACTTGCGAATTAAGAGCCAGTCTAGCCTTGGACGAGACGAGGGGAAAATGGCCACTGGAGTGAGTATGATTTCAATACTGCTGCAGTTTCCCCCGGTTTCAAAAGTCTGAGGAAAGTTTAGCCACTCGCTGGTTCTCAGGTACTGTCTGAACGAGATCCAGGACAATCTGGTGAATACCTTTCAAACTTAGAATAGGGATAGAGATAGGGAAATTGCGCGATGACGCAAACCAAGCAGCGACTTGGAAAGATAGGTTATAGTTAGAGCTAGATAGGGATGATCAATCATGGATCCAAAAATTTATAGGAAAGAAAAGAGACTCTTGTGAATATCTGTTTAAATGAGAAATGCTTCTGTGATTTTTACTGTAGAAAAAAAGCCGGGGAGTTGTGGTTTGTTTTATCTCAAACAGAATGAAAGTTTGTTTTAACCCTTCGTAGTGTTGTCCTGTATGTGGGAAGTTTAAGAGTGTGAACATTATTGAATTACGTATATTCGGATGATAAGTTACGGAGCCAGGAAATGCCAAAAGGATAGGTTTGTTGAAAAAAAAAAGAAAAAATTACATGGACCAGGTGGTTTAAAAAAAAAGAAAAACTTGTTGAAAGAAAACATTCAGAGAAGGCACAGCAAAACAACTGAGATGGATTCAAAAGGATTTAAAAAAAAAATTATATTAAATAACACGACCTTGAGACTGGAACAATTGAGATAACGAAAAGCAGTTCACGGCCTACGTGCCAGACTTCTCTCTAGTTATAAAAAAAAGTAACGTACTAAATAGGTGCTGAAAGAAAAAAATGTTCTGAGATTTTAAATTATGAAAAAAATACATCACTCCTGTCCAGTTGGCAGAAAAGCTCGATTAAATTAGGGCTTTCATTGACTGATTGAATTTAAACTGCGCAGTAACGCGAAAGGATAGAGAAATTTGGAGACTAAAAGAAATTAATTGAGGCTCATAAGAAATCAAATTTAGAAATTAGGCTCACAGGGAATAAAATGGGGATTTAAATAGAGGATAGGTGTTCAACTCAGGTACGACGTCGACCTTGTATATCACTTGGCCCTTCTAGGCTCTGATTGAATTTTAAAAAAAAACAAACCCCGCAGCAACTCGGAAGGTAGGGCCGACGCAAACGCGCAGCGGCGCAGACGCACAAACAACGCAAGACGCGCAGCGGTGCGAGCGTGCGGCCGAGAGGAGAAGGGCCGAAGCGAATGCGCAGGGAAGCGAATGCGCAGTGAAGCGAACGCACAGTGATGAAAACGCGCAATGACGTAGACGCGCAGTGATGTAAACGCGCAGTGACGCCGACGCGTAGTGACGCAGAGGCGCAGCAACGCGAATCGCAAAAGTCAGTGCTAATGGCAGTAAGTCTTTGTAAGTCTTAAGTGTTTAGAGTTTTAAGTAAAGTTTTAATTATTGAAATCGCGCGGCGACGCGAACCGCGTGGCGATGCGGGTAAGTGTTAGTAGTCTTTGTCTATTTTGTATTGAAATCGCGCGGCGACGCGGGTAAGTATTAGAAGTCCTTGTTTATCTTTTAAAGTTTTAAGTATCTTAACTCGCGCGGCGACGTGAGCCACGGGTCGACGTGGATTGCGCGGTGACGTGAACTGCGAGGCAACGCGGATTGCGCGGCGACGTGAACTGCGAGGCGACGTGGTAGTTTTAGTATTGAAATCGCGCGGCGACGCGAACCGCGCGGCGATGCGGGTAAGTGTTAGCATTAGTAAAGTTTGGTTATTTGGAGTTAGTTAAAGTCAGTGTTAGTTTCTGTAAAGTCTGTGTCTATATTTAAGTTTGTTTAAATTGCATGACGACACGAACGCGTAGCGACACAGTAATACGAGGGGCAGTGTGAAAATGGGTAATCAGTTAGATAAAACCACGGATGCGGATAGTCTGCTAAAAAGCTATGTGAGGAATTCCCTGAAAGAGCTGAAGACTTTAGAAAATTATCAGGAGCCCTGAATAAATTATTAGGGGATGACCAGTGGCCTCTAGGTGGCGCTAGAAGCGTAGAGGTAGCAAAAAACGCACAGGGATTAATTTGGAGAAGGGGACGAGGAAAAGGGGATAAAAATTTAATTGCAACCTGGCGACATTATTGCCAGAAATTAAAAGATGCATCACTTCTGTCAAGTTGGCAAACAAATGCTATTAAATTAGGACTTGCATTGACAGAGGGAACACATGTTAAAACTGCAGATGTCTTCAAAAAAAAAAGAGAATGTGCGCACGAGAAACTTACTAAGAGATCCTCTGGGACCTCTGAGAAAGGTATTGACCAATTACGAGTTAAAATGGCTGGCATTGTGTTAACCGAGGCTGATGATGAAATTGATGAGTGGTCACGGACTCAGCGCCCAACGGCGCCTCCCGCACCCTCTGGCCTCTTGCTCCAGTTCTATTCCCAACACCCTCCACCTAACACTCCGGTAAAAAGAGTTAGGAACAACCCCATATCACCAAAGCAACTAACCCAAACTGACTCCTCATCCTCTGATAGTGATACGGATCCCCAGTTCACAGGCAATATAGCCGAAAGGACCAGATCTCACACTCGAAATGGCAGAACTATATCTCAAACACCCCCGCCGATCGAGACGCAGAACTGTCAAGCAGTCAGACAGCTCCGAAACATCCTCCGACCTAGAAATGATTTCCAAGATCCCAAAGTCCCAACACCAATTCCCTGTCAGACCAATGCCAAACCCTGATGCACAACAAGCTGCAGACCACCTCTCTATAGATGTCTGTGATCTTCAAACAACTATTTGATTGCTCACGCTATCCGGACAGATGCAGAGGACAGTTAGATATTATTGGCAGGAAAAGAAAGGGGAGGGGGGAGGTGCACCCCCAACCCGGGTCAAGACTGAATACATGACTAGAAAGGAAGAGCCATCTCGGGAGGAAGAATCAATAGAACCGTAGTGTTGCATACAGGATTGGATGAATAAGCAAGGATACGGTTATACTAAACAACCAAACGGGCCGAGCCCTGCTAATAAACCTCCCTATTTTCCCCGGCTTGGTATGGGAAGAGGCCGGGACTGGGTAAGAGGAATTGACTGTATTAATTGTGGAAAGGAAGGACATTGGAATAAAAATTGCCCCTACCGTCAGCATGGAAAAGGAAGAGGGGGGGGGGCAAGGGGGGAGAGGTGGATTTTACACTAACTTCTCCCAGAACAACCCCTTTGGTCACTTGTCCCCCAATTGACTACACAGCTTGATTGTGCAGGGATCCTCCCCGGACGACGAACCCATTCTGAATGAGTGGCAACCCTTTTTGATAGATACGGGAGCCTTCATGCCTTCTGTACAATCAAAGCTTAAACTCCCTGCCTCTACTGAAACACAGGAACTTTCAGGATTCCTGGGAACAAATCTCGACATTCCCAGTGTCAGAACCGGTTAAAATGGGTTACCAGGAAGAATCGGTGGAACATCGAGTTGTTATCACAACCAATCTGGACTGTAACTTGATGGCTAGAGACCTCCTCCGCAAATTCCAGTTGCATTTGGAGTGTGGAGATAATGGGATTATTGTAAAACAGGAAACCCTTAAGCGGCAGTATTATACCACTAGAACCCCTCAGTGGTGGTCTCTGGACCTGCCGCAGGCTCCCTATCACGTGACCCTAGCATACGATCCCAGTGGAAAGAATCAGGACCTGCAGAACTCTTATCAGGATCACGAAGGGGAAGTGAAGGGAATTCTATTGAGGGCTAGAGTGACTGAACTGGAAAGAGAGGCAGATTTTGTGGAAGTGAATAAGAATCTGTGGAAACAGCCCCTAACAATAGCACCACATATTGCTCGTGAAGTATTAGCCCCTCACCATGCTAAAGATTTGGGAGTTATGGTACGCAAGGCCATAGATGAGGCTGACCCTACCAGCCGGGATGTGCAAATCGTAAAACATGGCCGAACAGTCCAATTTCATGGGGACCCCGAGAAGGTCTTAAAGACTCTACAGCATCATACTGGCTCGGACATACCTGACTATGTGGATCCTCATGTGTGGGCAGAGGACCCCTCCCAAGTGGGTTATACTCCCATTGATCCGATTGAGATCCCAGTGCAGGGCAATCACAGGCAATCCTAAACTGACCTTTCGGCACTGTACTGCAATTAATCCGGCCTGTATTCTTACTGAGCCACCCCAAGATGAGGAAGAACCCAGTCATGATTGATTATGTATGTTGACGGAAGTACTTCTATTAATCCAGAAGATACACGAATCTCAGGATACGCCATAGTAAACTAGGAGAATCAGGTCTTGGAATCTGCAGCTTTGAAACCGCCTATTCTGCCCAATAAGCTGAACTATTCGCCCTTACCAGAGCCTGTATCCTGGCTAAAGACCTTAAGGTTAATATCTATACCGACTCTGGGTATGCCTTTGGGGTGGTCCATGATTTCGGACAATTATGGAAAAATAGAGGATTCCTAACATCACAGGGGAATGAGATATCTCATAAACAGTTAGTATCTGATTTGTTGCAAGCCCTCATGTTCCCCAAACGCATTGCCATTGTCAAATGTATCGCCCATACTACCGGAAATTCTCTGGTTGATATAGGGAATCGTTGTCCTGACCAAGAGGCCAAACAGGCCTCTCGTGACCAACAGATGGTAGTGCCCAAAATTATGAGTCAGACTAAAAATCCTGCGAAGGATAAGTTAGCCTCGGAAAAACCAATGCCATCCATCCAAGATGTTATAAAAGCACAGGGGGACGCTCCTGAAAAAGATAAACTGTTGTGGAAATATTATGCATGTACTTATGACAATGTTTCTAAACTCTGGACCATTCCCGCGGAACAGACTTGCATGTCTGAAGAGTTGGCCTCATGGGTTATAGAATGTCTGCATTTTGCTATTCATTGTGGAGCAAGGGCAACAAGTGATACGCTTTTGGCTACTTGGTGGCACCCTAGACTCCAGGCGCTCACCCAGAACATCAGTAGTCGTTGCCTGGTTGGCCAGCAACATAATCCAGGGAAGGGAGTCCCCTGTAATTGGGGTAAAACGCCCCTTCCCGAAGGTCCCTTTGAGAAATTTCAGTTTGACTACATTGAGTTGCAAAAAGTTCAGTGTTACAAATATGTGTTAGTAATAGTAGATGTGTTTAGCAGTTGGATTGAAACCTACCCTAACCTGGACAATAAGACTCAGACTATTGTTAAGGTGTTAATGAGGGAAATTGTTCCTAGATATTAGATCTCAGCTAGACTAATGACCACCTATGTTCTTTCTCTGACTCAGGCTCTGCGACTAGTTCACAACGAGGTTCTAGATGCTCACCTCGACCTCCCAGTTTTACCCGAATTGTCCCTCGTGGCACCAGGGAAGTATGGATTCGGAAGGGATTAAAGCCACAATGGGAGGGGCCTTTTTAGGTGTCACTCACTAACCCCACTGCAGCCAAGGTTGAGGGGAAAAGTGCCTGGGTTCACCTGCACCACTGCAAGCTCATCAACATTTAAACAAATTTTGCTGGTTAGTCTAATTCCTATTTCTGTTCCAGGTCTCCTCTTCCCCATAGGTGAACAAGGCAGTTGAAGGAGGATCAGTTTGAACTTTTACCCGTAAGGCAGCCAAATACACTGACGGAGACCTGAAGAAGGGAAACTGGAAAACAGAACTATTTTTATCAGCTAAATAATTGGACTATTTATAAGATGAGACTGTGTCTGTATGCCACTGTCTGCATAATAGTGTTGATATATGACAGTTTTGGCGCACGGGAAGGAAGACAAAGGCGGGAGCTCCATGTAAACACCTTTTTGTATACATCTTACTTTTATGCGGAAAAAGGGCGCTTCACTAGATGCTGGGTGTGTTCACATATCCCTATACATTCCAAAGGGGGAATTCCTTTGCGCACCGTTCCCCTGACCCTAACTGAGACTGTTAGATGGATTCAAAGAAACGATATTGGAACAGGTAGCTAACAGCACTGCTTAGGCTCTGGAGGGCATCACAGCTGAAATGATAGTGATAAGGACCGTAGCATTACAGAACCGAATGGCCCTCGATTACCTGTTAGCTGAGATGGGGGGAACGTGTGCCCTGATAGGATCTGAATGTTGCACTTACATTCCTGATAGTTCAGAAAACATAACCCACCTTGCCGATCACATAAGGAGGGAGGTGAAAAAGTTATCCACATCAGCAAAAGAACTTAGCAGGTTTGATTGGTTTCTGGGTGAATCTTGGAGATCCTATCTAATACATGGGGCAATTGTTCTCATCGTAATTACCTGCTGTTTGATTGTTGGTTGCCTTAACCTCTGCTGTAAAGTAATGACAAGGTTAGCAGACCCTCTTGTGGTCAAGGGTTCCCGGGTTATGATCCAACAAACTAGCGAACTACTCAACAATGCAATACTCATAGAATGATCCTAAATGTTATCATAGAATGATAAAAGGGGGTATGTGGATATCTGAACGGAATATATGGAATTAAGGCAGTAAGGTAAACGGGATATATGAACATGTATAAGCCATGGAGGAATAGCTGGGAGAATGTCAGATTGCAAATAGCATAGCTAACAGTCTGTCTCAAGGTTTCAAGTCACTACTCCTGCCAATAACATCTAATTGTAACATGAATAGTCACACCACTAGATTGGAACATTTAGAGGCAATGCTTGAGCTTTCAAGAAAAACATCTCATATAGATTGACTAATGAGTGGCTGAGTTAGACTGTCAATCCATTTGTATTTTGTTATCTGATTTCAAAACTGTATAACTATTAATGCTTTACGATGTAACTTCACCTATCCGTAGGGTGTGTGTACGCTCTATCCAGAGAGTATATCTTCTGTCTGATGGGTCTTACTGGCCGGTAATAAAGACTGCTTTGTTCAAAGCACAAGAGGTATTCGACTGAGTAATTTTACTGAACCAGATTAAGGTAAAAGAATCCAGGAATTTACACCTCGACATCCTCCTCCACCGTATTGCTTCCTGTTTGGTTGACCCAATCTACATGTAGAGTAAGGTCTTGATAACTGCTGTATCTTTATGGCACACATCCCTAATTTCTTGTTGGATGCTGTTCCCAACTTCACTTCTACTGTTTACTGATCTCTACAAACTCCTCTAGCGTTTTCTTCCCTTTGGTATTCCGCAGCTCCACCCATACATGTTCCACATCATCCAAGGTAATGTCGTTCCTTACTATTGCCTTAATTTCCTCTTTAACGAGCAATGCTACCCCACCACCTTTTCATTTCTGTCTGTGCTTCCTGAATGTTGAATTCCCAGCCTTGGTCACCCTGGAGCTATGTCTCCATCATGCCAATTATACCATACTCAGTAATTGCTGCTGGGCAGTTAATTCTTCCACTTTATTACGAATACTCCTCGCAATGAGGCACAGAGCCTTCAGGCTTGTTATTTTAGTACATTTTGACCCTGAAAACTTTCCTGCAAAGTGGCTCGATTTGATTTCTGCCCTCCACCTTTACTTTTATTTTTTCTCTTCTGCGCCCCTTCTACATCCTTCTGTCTCCCGTCGCCCTGCCATATTACTTTAAACATGCCCCAACACTAGAAAACACTCCCCCTTGGACATTGTTTCTGGTCCTGCCCAGCTGCAGACCTTCCGGTTTAGTTCTGGTCCCACATCCCCCCCAGAACCGGTTCCAAAGTCCCACGAATTGAATCCCTCCCATCTGCACCACATTTCAAGCCACGTATTCACGTGAGCTATCCTGCGATTACTGCTCCGACTAGCAGGTGGCACTGGTAGCAATCCTGAGTTTGCGACCTTTGAGGTCCTACTTTTTAATTTAACTCCGAGCTCCCTGAATTCAGCTTGTCGGTCCTCAGACAGAGTGAGTCAGAGAGTGACAGAGACTCAAACACATAAAGATATACAGGGCTCTCTCAAGATAGAGAGTGAGAGGCACAGATACATTTCACGATTCCATTTCTTTGTCAGTTGAGAGTGCGACAGAGTTACAAATTCAACAGAAGCCATTCGGGTAACACTGAGCAGGATGGGAGAAAATCGGTGTTAAATTCAAGAGTTACCAGGAGTGGGATTCGACACCACGCGGGTATAAACCCATTAGATCTTAAATGCAACGACTTATACACTCGGCCATTCGGGACTTGTGAACCTTCACATTCTGTCTCTGTGAGAATCTGGGATTGAGCTCCACCCTCACAGACACACGCATACACAGAGGTTTTCAGTGAGCATTTCAGAATATTTATATAAAAGTGACACGGGGCAACTCACTACTCTTTATCGAATAATGCTGTTGGAACTTTAACATTCACCCGAGAGAGCAGACAGAGCTTCAATTTAACATTTCATCCGAAATTCAACAGCTTCGACAATGCAAAATTCTGCAAGTACTGCACTTGAGTGTCAGCCAAGATTATATGCTCAAGTCTCAGGAGTGGGACTTGAAGTCGAAAATACTGCCGCTGAACCAAAGCCGATATCAAATGTCACAACCGTATTATTTTCCCCAAGTCTTTTTAACAAGTTCCAGTACATACCAAATTCATGGTGATGATATCCAGACAGTTGCACACACACAGTGACATACATACAGATAGGCACACATAGAGACACACATACACTACCAAAAATGTACATGCACCAACGGCCATACACAGAGTGCCTTAGACATATAGAGGGATAGACAGGCTGAATCACTGTCGCTAATTTGGCTGATTTTTGCGTTTTTCTATCCCTATGTATCGTGAATATTGCAGATTAATGTAAATTAGAAAAAATGTCAGTGTTGAAAGGTGTGGGACATTATTCTACCTAACTCTGGATCCGTTTTGCAGAGATCTGGTTAAATTGTGAAATGGAATGAAAAATGCTGAAATCAGTAGTCGGCAGGATCGAACCTGCGCAGGAAAACCCCAATGAGTTTCTTCGTCCGTTGCATTCACCAACCAGGCACGATACTGGGTTTCTGCTTCTTTAAATGTTACTCAGATAAAACTCAATCATCTATCTCTCTGCATCAGAACGCCACAGTGTCCTGAAAAAGTCTCCGTTTCCGAAAAATTTGGAAGAGCCAATCTCCTCTTGCTGTATTTTTACTCTTCTATGTTGCTCTGGAACTTTTAATATGAATCTATACCTAATAACAGAAGTACAATTCTACATTTCGAAAATGCTTCCTCCCGCATGACAGGCGGGGATACTCACGACGATACTAACGAGGTGCTGACGGGTGTAGATTTTGAGACAGCAGGAATCGCGCTGTGAAAAGGACTGGCCACCATGAGAAAGAGACAGACATATTGAGAGACAGACACAAAAAGAGAAACAGGGAGAGACAGACAGCGAGCTAGAGAAATAGAGTGAGTGAGCAAGTGTGAGACTGAGAGGGATAGGCAGACTGAGTGAGACAAAGACTCAAACACACACATACACAGAGATGTGTGTTTGTGTGCTCCATAAAGAGAGGGAAGCAAATAGTAATGGAAAGCCAGAGACAAAGACAAAGACATGGACAAAGAGAGCAACAAAGAGAGAGAGAGATAGTGAGAGAGAAGATAGAGAGAGACAGAGATAAACACAAAAATGATGGAAATACTCAACAGGTTAGAGACAGGGTCGAACAGAGACAGGCAAAGAGAGACAGACAGGCAGAGACATCGACAGACAGTGATGATGGGAAAGAGAGAGACATCAGACAGAGAGACTGAGAGAATCCCTTTGGAACAGAACTGGACACTGTGAGAAAGACACGGGCAGATTGAGAGACCGAGACAAACAGAGAAACAGTGAGAGACAGAGTGAGTCAGAGCGAGGCAGAGTGAGGGAGACAAAGACTCAAACACGCAAACACATGCACAGATCTCTAAAGAGACAGAGGTAGAGAGTGAGGCAGAGACTGAGAGACAGAGATACATTTCACGATTCCATTTCTTTATCGGTTCAGAATGTCATAGAGTTACAGTAAAATGCAGATTCAACAGATTCTTACTGCAGTTGTACAGGGCCTTGGTGAGGCCTCACCTGGAATATTGTGTTCTGTTTTGATCTCCTAATGTGAGGAAGAACGTTCTTGCTATTGAGGGAGTGCAGCGAAGGTTCACCAGACTCATTCCCGGGTTGGCTGGACTGTCATGTGAGGAGAGACTGGATCAACTGGATTTTTATACATTGGAGCTTAGAAGGATGAGAGGGGATTTCATAGAAACATAAAGATTCTGGCGGGATGGGACAGGTTAGATGCGGGTAGCTTGTTCCCGATGTTGGGGAAGTCCAGAACCAGGGGACACAGCCTTAGGACAGCCATGTCAACGTGGTGCCAATTATATCATATTCATTAATTGCTGTCTGTGCAGTTAATTCTTCCACCTTATTACGAATACTCCTCGCATTGAGGTACAGAGCCTTCAGGCTTGTCTTTTTAACAACTTTGTCCCTTTAGACTTTTGCTATAATGTGGCCCTTTTTGAAAGGAATGACAAGGGTGTATGCGGTTACAGGAGGATGTGAGGGGAAACAAACATAATACGATGGGAAGAGTACATCCGCGCTGGACCCAACGAGATCAAAATGAATGGAAATATAAGGGGAATATCGTTATCCGTGTGCCGGAGGGAAAGAAGCCTAACTATAGGTCCTCGCCTAGTGGGATACGGGAGCAAGGATAGCTGCGGGTATGACAATACTACGGAAGGATGTGTCAGTGAAATAAACCCTGCCCGAACCGAACCCACACATTACAACTATCAAGCGCGAGGAGAATATTGTGCGGTAACTAGCCTGGGAACTTACGTTACTCCAAGACTGTCGGTGGCAGTGGGAAGAGCACGCATGACATGCCAGGAAGACAATGACATGAAATATAAGCGCTGAGATTAAGCAAGATATTGATGTTTAAATGTAAGAGCAAGCACAATCAATTCCCCTGTTACTTGAAGATTTAACTAGCTCAAGAAATAACATTAAAAGATATCAAGAGCTGAAGGATAAAGCAAAAGAACTGGACAGTGAAATAAAGGATAACCTGAAAAACCTGCCATAGTACTTGAGATTATACATCCCTGGATAACGATCCTTTCACATAACCTAGTGGCAGTACAGATTGTTATAGCATTGAGTTGGTTGGTGATGTTATGTAACAAAGATAGGCGAGGCTTACCCGAGCAAATTTGCAAGATAGTGATTAGAATTATATCCCATGTGTTAGTCCTAGTGCAGCTGATAGTGGTGTTGATGCTCCTGGGAGACTGTGGAGGCAGATACAAGAGACGCAGAAAGAAGAGGTTGGCCAAGGCCCGTAACCAAGAACGCAGAACGCCTTTGCTGGATCCAAAGAAGATTAATCAAACAAAAAGACGGCATGAACACCTGATCTGAGTCGTGAGTGTCCCAATCCTATCGCCTGTTCAACGAAACCGGGGCAGGAGATACACGAATCAAGACAGAATAAGGCAGGGAAAGGAAAATTGTTGTTCATGGTGCGATATTTTTAAGGGCTGGCCACCTGAAGCCTAAGCAGTCCTCAAATTGATGTGGCATTCAATTGAGGTAATAATGGTAGTGGAAGGGATATGTATCGTGATCCAAATATATCGGATGTGTCAGATCAGAGAGATATACAACCACGTGGTTCTAGCCGAACAGCAAACAGCCTTGTTAAGTATGTAATGTAGGCATGATAGGGAGGCGACTGATTTTGTAATGCATTTGGGAAAAAACCAAGACCCCGAGCTTATGCATTGTCTGTACAAAAAGAAATATAAGTGGCGTGCCAATATCCCAGGGAAATGGTCAGGGGTAGTATGTAAAGACTCCGCAAAAGATGGAACTACGAGCGATCCCAGGGATATGGACTTGATATCACCATTTCCAGCAGATGGCTCAGAACATATATGTGCTCAGCTGATTATTTAGAAATAATCAGGGACCAACAGGAGAGACTGAAAGGGCAGATTACAAATTGTAATTACAATTAATAATAATAATTGCCATGTTTTAAAATGGAGTTAACAGGTTTTTAAAATGGAACCCACAGCCTGTTTTTCAGACTGTGGGAAGCATGTGTGGGATGCCTTCCACAGAGGAGCAGGTGTTCCAATTCATAGACCAAAGGGAGCTGGGCACGGACACAGATAACAGAGAATTTGAATTGTAGAGCAAGATAAGAGTTAAATAAAAAGAATCATAACAACATGTGTTTGGATTTCCCAATTAAGGCATATAGAAGCCAGATTGGAGGAATCGCTGTACCAATCATTCATGTATTAATCAGCATTTATTAATTGTAACTTGCGTAATTACGTAATGCTATAATTTGCAACTGTATAATGTAAGTTGTCTCTGACAGTATCTTCGAGCATTCTTTCAAGGATAGCTCCCCTGCCGGCTTGTATTAATAAAACCTGCATTTAGTTTAAGGCTAACAGAATCCGAGTGGTGGTTTGAAGTTAACCCTAACAAGTTTATAGAGATAGGGAGAGGTGTAGGGGCCCGTGGAGGTTAGAGAGATAGGGAGGGGTGTAGGGCTGGAGGAGGTTACAGAGATAGGGAGGGGTGTCGGGGCTGGAGGAGGTTAGAGATAGGGAGGGGCGGGGCCATCGAGGGATTTGAACACGAGGCTGAGAATTTTAAAAGCAGCGCCTCGCTGGGGCCGAGGAGGGGGGAGAAGTGCAGGAACGCAACCCCCTCACTACCTACCCTGCACTAACCCCCATCATCTGTTAAATCACCTGGAGTTCCTGCGACACTCCTCCCTCTCTCTCTTGGTATTTATGTACTCACTGCCTCACTCAAAGCTTATCTCCCATTGACAGTCCGTGTGAGTGCCCTCGCCGTCCCAGGATTGCTCCCCTTGGACACCGACTGACCTTCCCCGTGCCTCCGCCGCCCCTCTCCTGTTCCATGACGGCCGACAAATTCAGGTTGTGTTCCAGTTAGCAAGAAAAATATCCGGGCAGCGCGGGGAGAGGGCGCGTATAAATTAAAACACATGGCGGGCCGGTTAGGGCATGGGCGGGGGGGGGGTCCCACAGGCCATATGTTTGACACCCCTGATCTACCCTGTCAAGCCCAATAAGAATTTTGTTTGTTTTAAAATGAGATCACCTCTCATTCTTCTAAACTGTAGAGAATATAGGCTTAGTCTACTCAATCTCTGCTCACAGGACAATCCTCCCATCCCAGGAATCAGTCAGGTGAACCTTCGTTGACATCCGCAATGGCAAGTACATCCATCCTTAGGTAAGCAATCAAAACTGTACACAATACTCGAGGTGTAGTCTCACCAGGGTCCTATATAATTGCAGTAAAACGCCCAAGAGCAAGTTATTATTTAAATGGAGAAAGATTGCAAAGTGCCGCAGTACAGCAGGACCTGGGGTTACTTGTGCATGAAACACAAAAGGATGGTATGCAGGTACAGCAAGTGATCAGGAAGGCCAATGGTATCTTGAGCTTTATTGCAAAGGGGATGGAGTATAAAAGTGGAGAAGCTTTGCTGCAGTTATAAAAGGTTTTGGTGAGGCCACACCTGGAAAACTGCGTACAGTTTTGGTTTCCATATTTACGAAAGGATATAATTGCTTTGGAGGCAGTTCAGAGAAGGTTCACTAGGTTGATATTAGGGATGAGCAGGTTGACTTATGAGGAAAGGTTGAGTAGTTTGGGCCTCTACTCATTGGAATTTAGAAGAATGAGAGGTGATCTATCGAAACGTTTAAAATTATGAGGGGTCTTGATAAGGTGAATGCAGAGCTGAGGTTTCCACTGATGGGGGAGACTCGAACTAGAGGCCATGATCTTAGAAGAAGGGGCCGCCCATTTAAAACAGATGAGGAGGAATTACTTCTCTCAGAGGGTTGTAAATCGGCGGAACTTGCTGCCTCAGAGAGCTGTGGAAGCTGGGACATTAAATAAATTTAGGACAGAAATAGTTTCTTCAATGATAAGGAGATAAGGGGTTATGGGGAGCGGGCGGGTAAGTGGAGCTGAGTCTATGATCAGATCAGCCATGATCTTATTGAATTGCGGAGCAGGCTCTATGGGCCGTCTGGCCTACTCCAGTTCCTATTTCTTATGTTCTTATGTTTACTATTATCCTCAAATCCTCTTGTAATAAACAACATAGTATTTGGTTTCTTAATTGCTTGCAGTACCTGCATATTATCTTTCAGTGATTCGTGTCCAAGGACACCAAGATCCTTCTGAACACCAACATTTCCCAATCTCTCACCATTTCAAGTAGATGTTTCCAGTCCACTTTGGCTAAACCACATCTCAGCTTAGTAAAATTGGCTTTTCCCCAATTGAGAACTTTTATTCCTGGTCTATCTTTGTCCTTTTCCAGAACTACCCGAAATCTAACTGAATTACGATCACTAGCACCAATGCTCACCCACTGCTACCCCTTCCACCTGCCCAGCTTCAGTCCCTAATACTAAGTCCAGAACTCCCCCCTCTCTTGCTGGCCTTGCTACGTACTGGCTAAAAGATTCAGCTGGTTGCTGACCCCTCTGTGAAGGGAAATAGGTCCTTCCTATACACTCTATCTAGGCCCCTCATCATTTTATACACCTCATTAACGTCTGCCCTCAGCCTCCTCTGTTCCAAAGAAAACAAACCATTAAGTTGGTTGATGGGCTGGAGGAGATTACAGAGATAGGGAAGGGTGAGACCCTGGAGAGATTTGAACACGAGAATGCGTATTTTAAAGGTTGATGCCACCAGCCATCACGCCCAACACAGAATGTGACTCACTACCAACAGGAAGGATGTTACGTTAACTACTACAAATGCATAATTTGAGGAAATCAATCTCTGTCCCTTTAACTAACAGCTACATGGAAAGAGGGAAATGAATGACCTTTAAATACCTGGTCCACTTGGCACTGAAGTGTCTGAAACTCATAATAGGAACTCATAAATGGAATTAAAATACTGACAGATGTTAAACTGTTTTGTTGACAAAAGAAATCTCGATTTAACTTTTAAAAGATAAATAGTTTAACAGGGGTTGACACATACTCACCCGATAGGCCTACTCAGGATCCACCCCTCAAGAACGGCGATTGGTTGCAGAACACGCTGCTCCCTTGGCCCTCCGGCCTCTGATCTCTCTTCCTGTTGGTTCCCAGGGCAATCAATCACCATTCGCCAACATCCCACTGCCAGATTAAGTTGAGGGGCTCGGAGGAAGAAATAAAATGAGGCCGTAAATCTGAGTTAAGAAATAAAATTAGATAAAACATGATTAAATGAACGAGGAGAGACAATATAAACTAAAGGGTACAATCCTAAAGGAGATGCATGAACAGTGAGACCTGCGGGTATATGTGGACAAATCGCTGAAGGTGGCAGGACAGGTTCGGAAAGCAGTTAAAAAAGCTTGCAGGGTCCTGGGCATCACAGAGTACAAAAGCAAGGAGGTTAAGATGAATCTTCGTAAAACACTGGTTCGGCCTCAAGTGGAGCATTGTGTCCAATTCTGGGCACCGCCCATTGGGATGGGATACCCTTTGAGAGGGTGCAGAAGAGATTGACAAGAATGATTCACGAGATGAGGGACTTTAGTTTTGTGACTTGACTGGAGAAGCTGGGGTTGTTCTCCTTGGAGCAGAGAACGTTGAGAGGAGAATTGATAGAGATGTTCAAAATCATGAGGGGTCCGGACAGAGTAGATCGAGAGATACTATTCCCATTGGCGGAAGGGTCAAGAACCAGAGGAGATGGATTTAAGGTAGATGAGCAGAAGAACCAAAGGCGATGTTAGAAAAATCTATTTCATGCTACGAATCGTCAGGATCTGGAATGCAGGGCCTCAAAGGATGCTGGAGGCAGACTCAATCACAGCTTTCAAAAGGGGATTGGATAATATCTGAAAGAAAACATTTGCAGGGCCGGGGGGGGAAAAGTGCGGGCAGTGGGACTAGCTGAGAGCCGGCAAGGGCTCGACGGGCCGAATGGCCTTCCGTGCTGTAACCATTCTCTCATTGTGTGAGCCGAACCACTCTGTTCCCTGACTCAATCTAAAGCCTTCCTGTTTGTGAGCACCTCTTTTAAACCTCTTTATCTCCGCCTTAAATATATTCAATGATCCAGCCTCCACAGCTCCCTGGGGCAGAGAATTCCACAGATTTGCAAGAAGAAATTCCTCCTCATCTCATTTTTAAATGGTCTGAGGAGAAAGGCTGCATTTGTAAATAGAACAGGATTTACTGGGATTGCTTTGGGCACTGAACCATGTTCATTCTGGCAGCTCTTGTTTGTTTCTGATTATCTTAATAACCCCTATATATGGGCTGGAGATTAATATCTTGTATAAATGTAGAACAAATTATCTTCGTTTCAAACACAGTGTGTCGAATATTTAATTCCTCCATGATCAGAGGAGACTAATTGATGTTCTGCTACCGACTGTTCCATTTTAGTGCTTTTTCTTAATCTAACTTATATCACTTCTCACCTCGTTATTCTTCTATCAAATCAAACCCCAAACTTGTCCCGTTTGAGTACATGAGTTGCAATTGTAGTAGACTTAACTGCAGTGTCTTATTTTAAACTCAGCTGAAATCCTTTGAACCACCCCTTTATTGAACTGCCTTGCAAAAGATTTGAAATCCGTTACTTTCTGTAACCTGGTTTTGGAACCGATTGAATTTTAAAATGCATCCACACATTTTGCACGTGATAGACTGTGAAATATTCTGATATTTGTAATTGTCATTGCCACAAACTCAGCTCTCTAGCCACCGACTCAATCCCTCTCCCCAACTTGTGTCTGTGCCTGAACCGGACTGTTTGCAACCTTGGTGCCATATTTAACCCAGAGATTGGTGAACCTGTGGAATTCTCTACCACAGAAAGTTTTTGAGGCCAATTCACTAAATATATTCAAAAAGGAGTTAGATGAGGTCCTTACTACTAGGGGCATCAAGGGGTATGGCGAGAAAGCAGGAATGTGGTACTGAAGTTGAATGTTCAGCCATGAACTCATTGAATGGCGGTGCAGGCTAGAAGGGCCGAATGGCCTACTCCTGCACCTATTTTCTATGTTTCTACGTTTCTATGTTTTTAACCATATATCCGCAGCATAATTAAGAATGCATATTTCCACCTCTGTAACATCGCCCTTGCCTCACCTCATCCGCTGCTGACCCCTCATCCCTGCCTTTCTTACTTCTGGATTTGACTATTACAACGCACTCCTGCCACAATCTCACCTGCATAAACTAGAGTTGATCCAAAATTCGGTTGCCAGTGCCCTAACTCTCACCAATTTCAGCTCACCCATCAGCCCTGTGCTCGTTGAACTACATTGGCTTCTGGTTCAGCAACAACTTGATTTCAAAATTCTAATACTTATTTTCAAAACTCTCCATGGCCTCACCCCTCCCGAGCTCTGTAAACTCCTCCAGCCCCAACCAGCACCACACCGCCACCTCCGCCCCCCCACACCCCCCGCCGCCCACCCATGAGATATCTATCTTCCTGAGCATCCCTGATTATAATTGGTGGCTGTGCCTTCTGTTGTCCAGGCCCCAAGTTCTTGAAAACCCAGCCTAAACCTTTCTGTCTAACCTGTGCAGTACCTGCCCTGGCAGTTCTTGATGGGATACTGCAGAGCAAGCTTTTCTCTCTTATCTAATCCATGCTGCATCTTTCCACTGAGTGTTTGATAGGAGAGTGTAGGGTGAACTTTACTCAGTATCTAACCCGCGTTGTTCCTCCTCTGGGTGTGTTTGATGGGATTGTGTAGAGGGAGATTTACTCTGTATCTAACCCTTGCTTTACCTGTCCTGGAAGTGTTCCATGGACAGTGTCGGGGGAGCTTTACAGTGTATGTAACCTGTGCTGTACCTGCGCTGGGAGTGTTTGATGGGACAATGTCGCAGGAGTTGTACTCTATATCTAACCCATGCCGTAACTGCGATGGGAGTGTTTGATGGATCAGTCTATGGGAGCTTTACACTCTGACTAACCCATGTGCCTATTGTGCGAGTGTTTGATGGGACAGTGTAGAGGGAGATTAACTCTGCATCTAACCAATGCTGTACCTACCCTGGGACTGTTTGGGACAGGCTAGAGGGTGATTTAACCTTCAATATCCAAGACTGTATCTACCTGAGAATGTCTGGTGAGACATTGTAGAGGGAGCTTTACTCTGTATCTAACCTGTCATCATCATCATCATCATCATAGGTAGTCCCCCGAAATCGAGGAAGACTTGCTTCCACACCTGAAGTGAGTTATTTGGCGGCTGAACATTCTAATACAAGAGCCACAGACTCTGTCACAGGTGGAACAGATAGTCGTTGAAGGAAGGGGTGGTTGGGTGCAGCACGCTCTTTCCACTACCTGCACTTGTATTCTGCATGCCCTTGGCGATGAGACTACCGGATGCACTACCTCCACTTAGGGTGGTCTTTGGGCAGGGACTCCCAGATGTCAGTGGGTATCTCGCATTTTATCAGGGAGGCTTTGAGGGTGTCCTTGTAACGTTTCCGTTGCCCACCTTTGGCTCATTTTCCATGAAGAAGCTCCGCAAAGAGCACTTGCTTTGGGAGTCTCGTGTCTGGCATGCAAACTATGTGGTCTGC
The DNA here is from genome assembly GCF_044704955.1 of Pristiophorus japonicus. Classification (NCBI taxonomy): domain Eukaryota; kingdom Metazoa; phylum Chordata; class Chondrichthyes; family Pristiophoridae; genus Pristiophorus; species Pristiophorus japonicus. The sequence continues at coordinate 43,172,076 of NC_091999.1, forward strand.
GTAGCGGAGCTAATCGAGTGTGGTCAGTGCTTCAATGCTGGGGACGTTAGCCTGGACGAGGACGCTGATGTTGGTGTGCCTGTACTGCCAGGTGATTTGTAGGATTTTGCGGAGACATCGTTGGTGATATATCTCCAGCGAGGAAAAGTGTCTACTGTACATTGTCCATGCCTCTGAGCCATACAGGAGGGCGGGTATTACTACAGCCCTGTAGACCATGAGCTTGGTTGTACCTGCCCAGGGAATGGTTAATGAGACAGTGTAGAGGAAACTTTACTCTGTCTCTAACCCGTGTTGTGTCTGTCCTGGGAGTGTTTGAAGGGACAGTGTAGAGGGAGCTTTACTCTGTATCTCACCCGTTCTGCACCTGCCCCGCGAATATCCGCTGGAATAGTATACAGGGAGATTTTCTCTACATCTAACATGTGCTGTATCTGCCCTAGAATGGCTGGGACAAGTTAGAGGGAGATGTAGTCTGTGTCTAACCTGTGCTGTACTTGCACTGGAAACGTTTGGTGGAACAGTATAGAGGGAGCTTTATTCTATATTTAACCTGTTAAGTCCAGAAAAAGTAACGTGATTGAGTACTATAGACGTGAGTAAGTGTGACCTGTCTCTTTATTCTAACGTCAGAGTGCACCTACAACATGGAAGGTCTGCTTATATACAGTGCTCCCAAGGGAAACTGGGATCCTTTGGGACTCCAACAGATACGCCCTGTGGTGGTGGTAGAATTCTGGTTACATCGAGTTATTTTCATCACATCACTCCCTCCTATTTGCAAGTTGAGACGATCTGGGGCTTTTCACTCCCGAGTCGATCGTCTCGGTACAAATACAGGTGCAGGTGAGGTGGTTGGTTCTTCGCTGTGCTGCTGTGCAGCTGACCTTGCTGGGCTGCTGGGGATGATGAGTTCAATTTCGTGGTCAACCATGATGCTGGTTGCCACTTGTGTGTGTGTCGGAGGGTCGAAGTTGGTTGCTTGTGGCTGTCTGTGAATCGAAGTTTGATTTGGTCCAAATGCTTTCTGCAAGTTAATCCATTCGCGAGTTTGACCTGAAATAGCCTCCTCCCTTCTTTGGCTATGACAGTGCCAGCAAGCTATTTGGGACCATGTCCATAGTTGAGTACAATATTGCGTGACAAATCTGTGCGATCACGGTACATGCTTTGTTGATGCCGCCTGCCCTCGGCTTGATCATGGAGATCAGCGTGAACAAGAGAAAGCCTTGTTTTGAGCATCCTTTTCAGGAGCAGCTCAGTTGGGGAACCCCGGTGAGAGCATGGTGTCTGCTGCAGTGGCTGAGCAGAACTCGGGATAGGTGGGTCTGCAGAGAGCCTTTTGACATGTGTTTCAAGCTTTGCTTGATGGTTTGGACTGCACGTTCTGTCTGGTCATTCGATGCGGGCTTGAACGGGGCAGATGTGATGTGCTTGATCCCATTGCGTGTCATTAAATGCTTGAATTCAGCGTTGGTGAAGCACGCATGGCCCGTTGTCGCTAACAAGGACATCAGGCAGGCCGTGCGTGGCTCGTAGGTTTTCGAGGATGGCAGTGGACGTGCTTACAGACATTATTACAGACTCAATCCAGTTAAAATAAACATCCACAAGAACGAAGAACATTTTGCCTAAAATGGGTCGGCAAAGTCAACGTGGATCCTAGACCACGGTTTGGAGGGCCATGAACACAAACTTGGGTGCCCTGGGTGCATTGCTCAGTTGCGAGCAAGTGGTGCATTGGCGCACGCAAGACTCCAAATCTGAGTCGATATCGTGCCACCACACATGGGGTCTGACTATAGCTTTCATCATTACTATGCCTGGGTGGGCACAGTGTAGGTAACGTTTGAACATTTCCCTCGCTTTCTTGGGCAAAACCACGTGATTACCCCACAAAAGTCAGTCCGTCTTTACGCTGCTGGAACAGCTTGATCTCTTCATGCATCTCCGCTGGGACGCTGGACCAGCTCCCATGGAGGATACAGTTTTTACAAGGGACAGTAAAGTACCCTGGCTGGTCCAGATCCTCATCTGGCGGCCGTAACGGGTGACTTTTCATTTTCAAATGCATCCATCACCAAGAGCAAGTCTGCAGGTTGTGCCATTTCCATCCCGGTGGTGGGAAAAGTAGCCGACTGAGGGCATCAGTGCAGTTCTCTGTGCCTGGCCAGTGGTGAATTACATACTTATATGCATACAGCGTGAGCGCCCATCTTTGGATGCGAGCAGAAGCATTGGTATTCATACCTTTGCTCTCTGTGAATAGCGATATGAGCGGCTTATGGTGAGTTTCTAACTCGAACTAAAGCCCAAACAGATACTGGTGCATTTTTTAACCCGTAAACGCATGCGAGCGCTTCTTTTTCAATCATGCTGTAGGTCCTTTCGGCCTTGGACGAACTCCTGGTCGCATGGGCGACCGGTTGCAATGTTCCCAATTCGTTTGCTTATTGTAACACACGCCCGACCCTGTACAAAGATGCATCGCAAGCTCGCAGTAAACGTTTACATGGATCAATACAGGACAAGCAGTTTGTTGGAACATAACAGATTTCGGGCTTTCTCAAAAGCAGTCTCTTTTGATCTCCCCCATGCCTAATAATCTCACTTGCGCAGCCACATGTGTAGAGGTTCTAGCAAGGTGCTTAACCCGGGTAGGAGATTACCAAAATAATTGAGGAGCCCCAGGAAGGACCACAGCTCCATCACATTCTGTGGTCTCGGCGCATTCTTGATGGCCTCCGTCTTGGTGTCAGTGGGTCTGATGCCATCTGCCACGATTCTTCTCCCTAAGAAATCGACCTTTGGCACCAGGAAAACACACGTCGAGCGTTTCAACCTGAGTCCCACATGATCTAGCCGACTTAGAACCTCTTCCACGTTCTGCAATTGCTCGATGGTGTCCCGACCTGTGACCAGTATATCATCCTGGAAAACCACGATGTGCAGAACCGACTTTAGCCGACTCTCCATGTCCCTCTGAAAAATAGCCACGGTCGATCGAATTCCAAACGTGCATCTAATATCGATGAACAGACCTTTGTGCGTGTTGATGCAGGTGAGGCCTTTTTAAGATTCCGCCAGCTCCTGCATCATGTGGGCCGAGGTCAGGTCCAACTTGGTGAATGTCTTTTCTCCTGCCAGTGTCACAAATAGTTCGTCTGCCTTGGGTTGCGGGTACTGGTCCTGTAGCGAAAAATGGTTAATCATTACTTTATAGTCCCCGCAAATTCTGACCATGACATCAGCCTTGAGAACCAGAACAATCTGACTGGTCCACTCGTTGAACTCCACCAGTGCGATGATGCCCTCTCGTTGAAGCCTTTCTAACTCGATCTCCACTTTCTCTCGCATCATTTCTGCCACTGCCCGTGCCTTGTGATGGATGGGTCATGTACCGGGAATCAAGTGGATCTGCACCTTCACCCTCAAGAAACTTCCGATCCCTAGCTCAAACAATGACGGAAACTTGCTCAGAACCTGGGCACATGAGGCGTCATCGATGGATGAAAGCGCTCGGATGTCATCCCAGTTCCATGTATTTTTCTCAGCCAGCTTCTGCCGAACAGTGTGGGTCCATCTCCTGACACTATCCTGAGTGGTAGTTCGTGTACTGTTCCATTATAAGAGACTTTTAATACTGTGCTGTCAATTACTGGGATCAGCTCTTTCGTGTAAGTTTTCAGTTTGGTGTGAATGGGGCTCAGCTTGGGCCTGTCGAAGGCCCTTTTCTCATGATGGACTGACTCGCACCCATGTCCAATTCCACAGATACTGGAATTCCGTTCAGCTCAACATTTAACATGATTGGTGGACATTTCGTGGTGAAGGTGTGTACGCCGTACACTTCTGCATCCTCGGTTTGAGTCTCTAGTTCATTTGATCCACCATGGATCGGTCTACCACTGCAATGTAGTGCTTTGCAGTGTTTGCAGCTCATCTGCACATTCGCTGGAGGTGTCCCATTGTTCCACAGCCTTTGAACGCATAGTATTTGAAGCTGCATTAATGGGCACGATGATCACCTCCGCAGTGCCAACAAGCTGTTAACTGCCTCGCACAAACGCTTGATGGCAGAGTCTGAGTCATCTGAGATCATGCAGCTGCAGGCGTGTTCATTCTGCCATATGCATTTCTGACTGAAAACGATGTTACTTTGTGTACAGTACTTGCCGAAACATCTGTATGCTGCGAAATTTGTTTGGCTGGTGGACATAAATGCCTAGGCTATCGTTATGGCTTTGCTCAGGTGCGGTGTTTCAACAGTCAATAGTTTGCGAAGGATATCCTCATGGCCAATGCCAAGCACAAAAAATCTCTTCGCATTTACTCCAGGCATCCATCAAATTCGCAATGTCCTGCAAGGTGCCTTATTTCGTCGACGTAGCTCGCCACTTCCTGGCCTTCAGACCGTTGACATCTGTAAAATTGATACCTTCCCATCAGAATGCTCTCCTTCGGATGTAGGTGCTCCTGAATCAGCGTACACAGTTCTTCATACGATTTGGTTGTTGGTTTCACCGGAGCAAGAAAATTCTTCATGAGACCATAGGTTGTTGCCCTGCAGAGAGTGAGGAGGATCGCCCTTTGTTTGGCATCATTCACATTCCCATGAAGACCTCCCAATCGTCCCCTTCTGAGAATTTCTGCAGGATATCAACAGTTCTCTGCACTTTCACATGATGTTTCATTATCTCGTCGCTAATTGTTATGTCCAGAATAAAGTAATGTGATTGAGTACTGTAGACATGAGTAAGTGTGACCTTGGTCTCTTTTTTCTAACTCCAGAGTGCACGTACAGCATGGGAGGCCTGCTTATATACAGTGCTCCCAAGGGATACTGGGATTCCTTGGGACTCCAACAGATATGCCCTCTGATGGCGGTAGATTGCTGGTTTCATTGGGTTGCATACATAACATAACCCATGTTGTACTTGCCCTGGGAATATCTGATGGGACAGTGTAGAGGGAGCTTTAATCTGTATGTACTCCATGTCCGTTGTACTCCGTAGAGGACGAAATCCTCATTGTGACTCCAGGAGGAGCTCCTCAGCCACAGGGGAAGACGGTTGAGGAGGATTCTAGTGATGACTTTCCCAGTGGCTGGTAACAGGGAGACTCATCTGTAATTGCCACAGTCGGACTTGTCCCCTTTGTTATAGATGGTCATGATTACTGCATCTCTGAGATCTCCAGGCCTGCTCTCCTCCTTCCAGATGAGAGAGATGAGGTCATGTATTCATGCCAATATTGCCTCTCCACCATACTTTAGTGCCTCAGCGGGGATTCCATCCGCTCCCATTGCCTTGTTGTTCTTGAGCTGGCGGATGGCCTTTTCTATCACGTGCAGGGCTGAGGTTTTGCTGAGATGTTGGGGGGTAGCATGCTGCAGGATGGAGTCGAGGACACTCAAGTCAAAGGCAGAGTCTCGGTTAAGGACATCTTCGAAGTGCTCCTTCCAGCGGGTCCTGACTGCCTCAGTGTCCTTGATGAGTGTTTCCCCATTCTTGGCCAGCAGTGGAGCGGTGCCTTGGGTGCTTGGGCCATAGGTGGCCTTAACTGTGATGAAGAATCCTCGCACATCATGGCTGTCGGCCAGCTGCTGAAACTCCTGTGATTTCTCCACCCACCATTTATGCTTTAGGTCACAGGTTTTTTCTTGGACCTCGGCATTAAGCCATCTGTAATGCTGCTTTGCTGCTCCAGAGTTGGGTTGTTGTTTTAGGTTCAGAATTGCCCTGTGCTTGAGATTAATTAGCTCTTGGATCTCCTGGTCATTCTCATCAAACCAGTCCTGGTGTTTCCTCGATCAGGGCAACATCCCCAGCATGGAAGCACTGACCACACTCGACCAGCTGCGTTGGGTTGGCCACATTGTTCACAACTATTTTAAGTAGAACAATAATCAAGTTCCCCCTGATTAAAGGGTTGAGGGGGGTCACACTCCAGAAACCTTCATTAAAGTGCCCCTTTGTTTTTTTTAAGGAACCAAAAACACAAATTAACAATTCAACATAAAGGTAACTTTTGTCAAATCAAATCAAATGAATTAAAATTACAATTCTGTTCCCTCTTGAATGATGCACTCCAGTCTCTCTGGTGCTCACCTCTCATGGAAGGCCACGAATCTACCAGTGGACACTCCATGCTCAATCTCCAGGGATACCATGGCTCGACACATTGTTCACAAGACTCCCAAAGCAAGGCTCTACTCGGAACTCCTACACGGAAAGCGAGCCTACAGTGGGCAGAGGAAACCTTTCAACGACACCCTCAAAGCCTCCTTGATGAAATTCACCAACCCCCCGATACCTAGGAGTCCCTGAAAAAAGTCCGCCCTAAATTAAGGAAGTGCATCCGGGAGGGCTCTGAGCACCTCGAGTCTCATCGCTGAGTGCATGCAGAAACCAAGCATAGGAGCATGTGGCAAACCAGTCCCACCCACCCATTCGTTCAACGACTCTCTGTCCCACCTGTGACAGAGAATGTCATTCCCGTACTTGACTGTTTCGTCACCTAAGAACTCATCTTTAGAGTGTAAGCAAGTCTTTCTCGATTTAGACGGACAGCCTGTGATAATGATGATGTGTATCTCACCTGTGTTGTGCCTGCCCTGTGTATTTTTGGATTGGCTGTTTAGAGAGATGTTTACCCTGCATCTAAATTATGCTGTACTTGCTCTGGGAGTGTTTGATGGGACAGTGTAGAGGGAGCTTCACTCTGTATCTAACCTATGCTGTACCTGCACTGGGAGCGTTTAATGGGACAGTGTAGAGGGAGCTTTACTCCATATCTAACCAATACTGTACCTGACCTGGGAGTGTTTCATTCCTCACTGTAGATGGAGCTTTACTCTGTATCTAACATGTGCTGTACGTGCCCTGGGAGTGTTTGATGGGACAGTGTAGAGGGAGCTTTACTCTGTATCTAACCCGTGCTGTACCTGCCCTGGGAGTGTTTGATAGGTCACTGTAGAGAGAGCTTTACTCTGTATCTAACATGTGCTGTACCTGCCACAGGTACGCTTGCAGCCTTCTGCAAGAGGTTGGCACCGGAGGGACTGGAGTGCATCATCACCTCCAGCAACCAAATTTTAATTTGATTTAAGTTAACAGTCCAAAGTTTAATTGGTTTATTTTGCCGGTTATAGTGTTCCCTCCCCCCTTTAATCAGGGTGCATTTGATTTACAGATCAACAACAAAATAGTTGTGCTGTACCTGCCCTGTGATTTTTTCTTGAGACAAGAGAGAGGGAGCTTTATTCTGTATCTAACCTGTGCTGTGCATACCCTGGGAATACCTGGTGGGACAGTGCAGATGGATCCTTACTGTGTATTTAATATGTGCTGTACCTGCCCTGGGAGTGTTTGATAGGTCAGCGTGCAGCAAGCTTTAAATTGTAACTAACCCGTGCTGTACCTGCCCTGGGATTCTGTAGGGCAGTACAGAGGGAGCTTTACTCTGGAAAGAACCGTGCAGTATCTGCCCACTCCTGCTCCGATTTCACATGGTCTTCTGTACCCAGCATGCCCCGGGGTAGAATGTGCTGCACGCAGACTACAGGAGCTCAGTGCGCAGGCGCGTGCCTTGCCTTGGTTTGGAGCATGCGCGAGGTTTGTAATTGCGGAGAAGACATGTTTTGGACAGGCTCATCAGAAGTGTCATTTTCAGCGGAACGGAGCGGGATAAGGGACCAGCGGGGAGGTGGGGAGGCTTCACTAACAACCGGTGCCCGCCGGAAGCCCGGAATATCGGCGGTTGCAGCTTCGGGGCTTTCTCCGGTCAAAGGCACAGGCTAAGGGCGGCCATCGTGGTAAAGGTTTGTAGGTACCGCGTTCCACCATTTTGATTCAGTGAGTAGCACAGCGCATGCGCAGCCATCTTGGTGCAGGCACAAAGTGAAAGATGTCACTGTCTGGAACTGAACCAAGCCAGTCAGTACCTTCAGGTGCCGGGAACCAGTGAGTGCAGAACTGAACCCAGCCAGAGTCAGTACCTTCAGGGGACGGGAACCAGTGAGTGTAGAGCTGAACCCAGCCAGAGTCAGTACCTTCAGGGGAGGGGAACCTGTGAGTGTAGAACCGAACCCAGCCAGAGTCAGTACCTTCAGGGGAGGGGAACCTATGAGTGTTGAACCGAAACCAGCCAGAGTCAGTACCTTCAGGGGAGGGGAACCAGTGAGTGTAGAACTGAACCCAGCCAGAGTCAGTACCTTCAGGGGAGGGGAACCAGTGAGTGTAGAGCTGAACCCAGCCAGAGTCAGTACCTTCAGGGGAGGGGGACCAGTGAGTGTAGAACTGAACCCAGCCAGAGTCAGCACCTTCAGGGGAGGGGAACCAGTAAGTGTAGAACTGAACCCAGCCACAGTCAGTACCTTCAGGGGAGGGGAACCAGTGAGTGTAGAACTGAACCCAGCCAGAGTCAGTACCTTCAGGGGAGGGGGACCAGTGAGTGTAGAACTGAACCCAGCCAGAGTCAGTACCTTCAGGGTAGGAACATAGGAATTAGGAACAGGAGTAGGCCATCTAGCCCCTCGAGCCTGCTCCACCATTCAATAAGATCATGGCTGATCTGGTCATGGACTCAGCTCCACTTACCCGCCCTCTCCCCGTCACCCTTAATTCCCTTATTGCTTAAAAATCTATCTATCTTTGACTTGAAAACATTCAATGAGCCAGCCTCAACTGCTTCCTTGGGCAGAGAATTTCACAGATTCACAACCCTCTGGGAGAAGAAATTCTTTCTCAACTCGGTTTTAAATTGGCTCCTCCGTATTTTGAGGCTGTGCCCCCTAGTTCTAGTCTCCCCCATCAATGGAAACAACCTCTCTGCCTCTATCTTGTCTATCCCTTTCATGAATTTAATTTTTCTATAAGATCACCCCTCATCCTTCTGAACTCCAACGAGTAAAGACCCAGTCTACTCAATCTATCATCATAAGGTAACCCCCTCATTTCTCGAATCAGCCTAGTGAATCGTCTCTGTACCGCTTCCAAAGTTAGTATATCCTACCTTAAGTAAGGTGACCAAAACTGCACGCTGTACTCCAGGTGCGTCCTTAACAATACCTGATAGAGTTGCAGCAACACCTCTCTGCTTTTGTACTCCATCCCTCTCGCAATGAAGGACAACATTCCATTTGCCTTCCTGATTACCTGCTGAATCTGCAAACTAACCTTTTGGGATTCATGCACAAGGATGGAGCACGCAGTGTCCACCGGTACGCTCGCTGCCTTCCGCGAGAGGTGGGCACCGGAGGGACTGGAGTGCATCATCACGCCCGGCAACCAAATTTTAATTTGATTTTACGTTTTAAAGTTTAATTTGTTTTAATTGCCAGTCCTTTTAGTGGCCCCCTTCCCTTTTATAGGGGGCACTGGGGAAAAAATGTGATTTTAGTGTCCAAAAAAAAAACAAAAAAAAAAGAAAAACACAAAAAAAAACAAAAAAAGGAAAAAAAAAGGGCCTTGTAAATGTCTGGTGTGTCATCCAGGTCGTATGGCATGGTTTCATGTTTTGTTTTAGAGATAAACTCTAAAAGAGTTTCATGCACAAGGACCCCCAGGTCCCTCTGCACCACAGCATGTTGTAATTTCTCCCCATTCAAATAATATTCCCTTTTACTGTTTTTTTTTCCCCAAGGTGGATGACCTCACACTTTCCGACATTGTATTCCATCTGCCAAACCTTAGCCTATCCAAATCTCCTTGTAGCCTCTCTGAGTCCTCTACACAACCCGCTTTCCCACTAATCTTAGTGTCATCTGCAAATGTTGTTGTACTACACTCTGTCCCCTCCTCTAGGTCATCTATGTATATTGTAAACAGTTGTGGTCCCAGCACTGATCCCTGTGGCACATCACTAACCACTGATTTCCAACCGGAAAAGGACCCATTTATCCCGACTCTCTGCTTTCAATTCGCCATCCAATTCTCTATACATGCTAATACATTTCCTCTGACTCCGCGTACCTTTATCTTCTGCAGTAACCTTTTGTGTGGCACCTTATCAAATGCCTTTTGGAAATCTAAATACACCACATCCATCGGTACAACTCTATCCACCATGCTCGTTATATCCTCAAAGAATTCCAGTAAGTTAGTTAAACATGATTTCCCTTTTATGAATCCATGCTGCGTCTGCTTGATTGCACTATTCCTATCCAGTTGTCCCGCTATTTCTTCCTTAATGATAGTTTCAAACATTTTCCCCACTACAGATGTTAAACTAACCGGCCTATAGTTACCTGCATTTTGCCTGCTCCCTTTTTTAAACAGAGGCGTTACATTAGCTGCTCTCCAATCCGCTGGTACCTCCCCAGAGTCCAGAGAATTTTGGTAGATTGTAACAAGTACATCAGCTATAACTTCCGCCATCTCTTTTAATACCCCGGGATGCATTTCATCAGGACCAGGGGAGTTGTCTACCTTCAATCCCATTAGTCTGTCCAGCACAACCTCCCTAGTGATAGTGATCATCTCAAGGACCTCCCTTCCCACAATCCTATGACCAGCAATTTTTGGCATGGTTTTTATGTCTTCCAGTGTGAAGACGGAAGCAAAATAATTGTTTAAGTTCTCGGCCATTTCCACATTCCCTTTTCATCTTCTAAGGGACCAACATTTACTTTTGTCACTCTTTTCCGTTTTATATATCTGTAAAAGCTTTTACGATCTGTTTTTATGTTTTGCGCAAGTTTACCTTCATAATCTATCTTCCCTTTCTTTATTGCTTTTTTAGTCATTCTTTGCTGTTGCTTAAAATCTTCCCAATCCTCTAGTTTCCCACTAACCTTGGCCACCTTATACGCATTGGTCTTTGATTTTAACTCTCCTTTATTTCCTTGGTTATCCACGGCTGGTTATCTCTTCTCTTGCCGCCCTTCTTTTTCACTGGAATATATTTTGTTGCGCATTTTGAAAGAGCTCCTTAAAAGTCCTCCACTGTTCCTCAATTGTGCCACCATTTAGTCCTTGTTTTCAGTCTACTTTAGCCAACTCTGCCCTCATCCCACTGTAGTCCTCTTTGTTTAAGCATATTACGCTCGTTTCTGACACAACTTCCTCATCCTCAAACTGTATTACAAATTCAACCATATTGTGATCACTCATTCCGAGAGGATCTTTTACAAGGAGATTGTTTATTTTTCCTGTCTCGTTACACAGGACCAGATCCAAAATGGCTTGCTCCCTTGTAGGCTCTGTTACGTACTGTTCTAAGAAATAATCCCATATGCATTCTATGAATTCCTCCTCCAGGCTACCCCCTGCGATTTGATTTGACCAATCGATATGTAGGTTAAAATCCCCCATAACTACTGCCGTTCCTTTTTCACATGCCTCCATTATTCCCTTGATTATTGCCCGCCCCACCATGAAGTTATTATTTGGGGGCCTATAAACTACACCGACCAGTGACTTTTTCCCCTTACTATCTCTAATCTCCACCACAATGATTCAACATTTTATTCATTGGAGCCAATATCATCCCTCACAACTGCCCTGATATCATCCCTTATTAACAGAGCTACCCCACCTCCCTGGGAGGGGCACCAGTGAGTGTAGAACTGAACCCAGCCAGAGTCAGTTCCTTCAGGGACCAGTGATTGGTGCGGAGCAGCGCGCTGGGTGGGCTGGTGACGAGAATACATGAGAACATCAGAAATAGGAGATGAGTCGGCCCTTTGGCCCCTCGAGCCTGCCGCCATTCAATAAGATGATGACTGCAGCATCTGAGGTGGTTCTCCTTGGAGCAGTGAAGGTGCAGGGCAGGTTTAACAGAGGTGCTCACAATCAGGAAGGCTTTAGATTGAGTCAGGTAACAGAGTGTTTCTGCTCACAGAATCAGAGAATGGTTACAGCACGGAAGGCCGTTCGGCCCGTCGAGCCCTTGCCGGCTCCCAGCTAGTCCCACTGCCCTGCCCTTTTCCCCAGCCCTGCAAATGTTTTCTTTCAGATACTTCTCCAACTTTTTTTTGAAAGCTGTGATTGAGTCTGCCTCCACCACCCTTTCAGGCCGTGCATTCCAGGTCCTAACCACTCGCTGCATAAAATAGATTTTCTGATGTCACCTTTTGGTTCTTTTGCCAATCACCTTTAATCCATCTCCTCCGGTTCTCGACCCTTCCGCCAGTGAGAACAGTATCTATCTATCTACTCTGTTCGGACCCCTCATGATTTTGAGCACTTCTCTGCTCCAAGGAGAACAACCCCAGCTTCTCCAGTCAATCCACGGAACTGAAGTCCCTCATCTCGTGAATCATTCTTGTCAATCTTTTCTGTACCCTCTCTCAGGCCTTCACATCCTAATGTGCGGTGCCCAGAATTGGACACAATGCTCCAGTTGAGACCGAACCAATGTTTTACAAAGGTTCATCACAACCTCCTTGCTTTTGCACTCTGTGATGCCCAGCAACCTGTAAGCTTTTTTAACTGCTTTCTCAACCTGTCCTGCCACCTTCAGCGATTTGTGCACATACACCCGCAGGTCTCACTGTTCATGCACCCCCTTTAGGATTGTACCCTTTAGATTATATTGTCTCTCCTCATTCATTGAATCATGCTTTTCTAATTTTATTTCTTAACTCAGTTTTATGGTCTATTTTTATTTCTTCCTCAACTTAATGTGGCAGCGTAATGTTGGCGAGTGGTGATTGATTGCCCTGGGAACCAACAGGAAGAGAGCTCAGAGGCCGGAGGGCCCAGGGAGCAGCGTGTTCTGCAACCAATTGCGGTGCTTGATGGGTGGATCCTGAGTCGGCCTGTCAGGTGAGTCTGTGTGAATCTCTGTTAAACAATTTATCTTTTAAAAGTTAAATTGAGATTTCTTTTGTCAACAAAACAGTTCAACATTTGTCAGTTATTTGTTTTTCTGGAGTTCCTATTCTGAGTTTCAGACACTTCAGTGCCAAGTGGACCAGGTGTTTAAAGGTCATTCATTTCCCCTTTTCCATGTCGCTGTTAGTTAAAGGGATAGAGATTGATTTCCCCGCATTATGCATTTGTAGTAGTTAAAATTACATCCTTCCTGTTGGTAGTGAGTTACATTCTGTGCTGGTTGAGATGGCTGGTGGCATCAGTCTTTAAAATACGCATTCTCTTGTTCAAATCTCTCCAGGGTCTCACCCTTCCCTATCTCTGTAACCTCCTCCAGCTTACCAACCCTCTTAATAGTTTGTTTTCTTTGGAACAGAGGAGGCTGAGGGGAGACATTAATGAGGTGTATAAAATTATGAGGGGCCTAGATAGAGTGGATAGGAAGGACCTATTTCCCTTAGCAGAGGGGTCAGCAACCGGCATAACTTTTTAGCCAGTACGTAGCAAGCCCAAGAAGAGAGGGGGAAGTTCTGGACTTAGTATTAGGGACTGATGCTCGGTAGGTGGAAGGGGTATCAGTGGGACAGCATTTTGGTGCTAATCATCATAATTCAGTTAGATTTAAGGCAGTTATGGAAAAGGACAAAGATAGACCAGGAATAAAAGTTCTCAATTGGGGAAAAGCCAATTTTACTAAGCTGAGATGTGGTTTAGCCAAAGTGGACTGGAAACAGCTCCTGGAAATGGTGAGAGATTGGGAAATGTTGGTGTTTAGAGGGACCTTGGTGTCCTTGTACACGAATCACTGAAAGTTAATATGCAAGCACAGCAAGCAACGAAGAAAGCAAATGGTGTGTTGGCCTTTATTACAAGAGGATGTGAGTACAAGAGTAAAGACGTCTCTCTGCCATTATATAGGGCCCTGGTGAGGCTGCAGCTGGAGTATTGTGTACAGTTTTGGCTGCTGACCTAAGGAAGGATGTACTTGCCATTGAGGATGGCAACGAAGGTTCACCAAACTGAATTCCTGGGATGCGAGGATTGTCCTATGAGGAGAGATTGAGTAGACTCGGCATGTATTCTCTAGAGTTTAGAAGAATGAGAGGTGATCTCATTGAAACATACAAAATTATTTGACAGGATAGATGCAGTGAGGATGTTTCCTCTGGCTGAGGAGTCTAGAACCAAGGGTCACAGTCTCAAAATAAGGGGCTGGCCATTTAGGACTGAGATGAGCAGAAACTTATTCACTCATTAATCTTTGTAATTCTCTACCCCAGAGGGCTGTGAAGGATCTGTGTTTGAGTATATTCAGGACAGAGATCGACAGATTTTTGTATATTAAGGGAATCAAGGGACATGGAATAGTGCAGGAAAGTGGAGTTGAGGTAGAAGCTCAGCCATGATCTCATTGAGTGGCAGAGCAGGCTCGAGGGGCCGAATGGCATACTCCTGCTCTGAAATCTTATGTTCTTATGTTGAAGTTAAATCAGTCTCAGAGCAGTGGGAGGCATTCAAGGAGGAGATAATGAGGGTTCAGAGGAAGTATGTTACCTTCAAGAAAAAGGGTGGGACTAATAAATCTAGAGCCCCATGGATATCAACATAAGAAATAGGAGCAGGAGTAGGCCGTAAGGTCCCTCGAGCCTGCTCCACCATTCAATGAGATCATGGCTGATCATCGCCCTCAACTCCACTTTCCCGCCTGATCTCCGTTTCCCTTGATTCCCTTAATATACAAAAATCTATGGATCTCAACTTTCAATAGACTAAGCATTCGCAGCCCTCTGGGGAAGAGAATGCCAATGATTCACAACCCCCTGAGTGAAGAAATTCCTCCTCATCTCTGTCTTAAATGGCCGACCCCTAATCCTGAGACTCTGTCCCCTAGTTCCAGACAGTCCAGCCAGGGGAATCAACCTCTCAGCATCTAACCTGTCAATCCCTTTCAGAATCTTGTATGTTTCAATGAGATCACCTCTCATTATTCTAAACTCGAGAGTGTATCGGCTCATTCTGCATACTATCTCATCATAAGACTGCCCACTCATCCCAGGAATCAATCTTGTGAACCTTTGTTGCACTGTCTCCAAGGCAAGTGTTTCCTTCCTTAGATAAGGAGAACAAAACTGTGCCCAGTACTCCAGGTGTGGTCTCACTAAGGCCCTGTACAATTGTAGCAAGACCTCCTTACTCTTGAATTCCAAAGCCCTTGCAATAAAGGACAAACCATTTGCCTTCCTTATTGCTTGCGTACCTGCATGCTCACTTTCTGTGTGTCTTGCACAAGGACACCCCGAATCTCTCTGAACACCAACGTTTAAAAGTTTCTCATCATTTAAAAGATATTCTGTCTTTCTGTTGTTCCTACCAAAGTGAGTAACCTCACATTTCTCTACATGATACTCCATCTGCCACCTTACTGCCCACTCACAGTCTATATATATATCTGCAGACTCTTGTGTTCTCACAGCTTACTGTTCCACCTAGTTTTGTATCATCAGCAAATTTGGATACATTACACTCGGTCCCTTCGTCCAGGTCATAAATCATAAAATCATCGAAATTTACAGCATGGCAGGAGACCATTTCAGCCCACCGTGTCCGTGCCGGCCGACAAACAGCTATCCAGCCTAATCCCACTCTCCAGCTCTCGGTCCGTAGCCCTGTAGGTGATGGTACTTTAAGTGCACATCCAAGTATTTTTTAAATGTGGTGAGGGTTTCAGCCTCGACCACCCTTTCAGGCAGTGAGTTCCAGACCCCCACAAACCTCTGGGTGAAGAAATTTCCCTTTGCATCTCCTCTAAACCAATTACTTTAAATCTGTGCCCCCGGTTGTTGACCCCTCTGCCAAGGGAAACATGTCCTTCCTATCGACTCTATCCAGGCCCCTCATAATTTTATACACTTTCATCAGGTCTCCGCTCAGTGTCCTCTGTTCCAAAGAAAACAGATCCAGCATCTCCAATCTTTCCTCATAGCCAAAATTCTCCAGTCCAGGCAACATTCTTGTAAATCTCCTCTTTCCAGTACAATCACATCTTTCCTGTAATGTGGTGACCAGAACTGCACACAGTATTCCAACTGCGGCCTAACCAGTTCAAGCATAACCTCCTAGCTCTTGTATTCCATGCCTCGACTAATAAAGGCGAGTATTCCATATGCCTTCTTAACCACCTTATCTACCTGGCCTGCCACTTTCAGGGATCTGTGGACTTGCACTCCAAGGTCCCTTTGTTCCTCTTCAATTTTCAGTGTCGTACCATTTAATGTGTAATCCCTTGCCTTGTTAGCCGTCCCCAAATGCATTACCTCACACTTATCTGGATTAAATTCCATTTGCCACTTTTCTGTCCCTCTGACCAGTACATTTTTTGCTTCCTGCAGTGTGCAGTTTTCTTAATTCTCAACTACACAGCGTATTTTAGTGTCAGCTGCAAACTTCTTAATCATACCCCAACATTGAAGTCCAAGTCATTGATATATACCACAAAAAACAAGGGACCCAGCACTGAGCCCTGCAGAACCCCACTGGAAACAGTCTTCCAGTCACAAAAACACCGAATGGCCCACTCCTGCAACTATTTTCTATGTTTCTATGACCCAACTTCCACAGCTCTCTGAGGCAGCAAATTCCACAGATTTACAACCCTTTGAGAGAAGACATTCCTCCTCATCTCAGTTTTAAATGGGTGGCCCCTTATTCTAAGATCATGCCCTCTAGTTCGAGTCGCTCCCATCAGTGGAAACATCCTCTGTGCCTCCACCTTGTCCCGCTCCCTCATAATCTTATACGTTTCGATAAGATCACCTCTCATTCTGCTGAATTCCAATGGGTAGAGGCCCAAACTACTCAACCTTTCCTCATAAGTCATCCCCCTCATCCCCGAAACCTTCTCTGACTTGCCTCCAAAGCAAGTCTATCCTTTCATAAACATGGATCAGGAAGGCCAAGATTCCATTCGCCTTCCTGATCACTTGCTGTACCTGCATACTATCCTTTTCTGTTTCATGCACAAGTACCCCCAGGTCCCGCTGTACTGCAGCACTTTGCAATCTTTCTCCATTTAAATATAACTTGCTCTTTGATTTTGTTCTACCAAAGTGCATGAACTCATACTTTCTAATATTATATTCCTTCTGCCAATTTTTTTCCCATTCACTTGGCATGTCTATGTCCTTTTGCAGATTTTATGTGTCCTCACACATTGCTTTTCATCCCATCTTTGTATCGTCAGCAAACTTGGCAACGTTACACTCAGTCCCTTCTTCCAAGTCCTTTATTATAGAATGTAAATAGTTGGGGTCCCAGCACTGATCCCTGCAGCACCCCACTAGTTACTGGTTGCCAACCAGAGAATGAACCATTTATCCGACTCTCTCTTTTCTGTTAGTTGGCCAATCCTTTATTCTTGCTGATATATTACCCCCAACCCCGTGAACTTCTATCTTGCGCAGTAACATTTTACGTGGCACCTTGTCAAATGCCTTCTGGAAGTCCAAATACACCACACTCACTGGTTCCCCTTTATCCACCCTGTTTGTTACATCCTCAAAGAATTCCAGCAGATTTGTCAAACATGCCTTCCCCTTCATAAATCCATGCTGACTCTGCCTGACCGAATTTTGCTTTTCCAAATATCCTGCTACTGCTTCTTTAATAATGGACTCCAACATTTTCCCAATCACAGATGTTAGGCTAACTGGTCTAAAGCTTCCTGCTTTTTTTCTGCCTCCTTTTTTAAATAAGGGCGTTACATTTGCAGTTTTCCAATCGCTGGGACCTCCCCAGAATCCAGGGAGTTTTGCTAAATTACAACCAATGCATCCAATGTCCCTGCTGCTGCTTCTCTTAAGACCCTAGGGTGCAAGCCATCAGGTCCAGGGGATTTATCCGCCTTTAGTCCAATTATCATACTGAGTACCACCTTCTTAGTGTTAAGTTCCTCCCCCCTGTAGCCCCTTGACTGTCCACTGTTGGGATATTGTTAGTCTCCTCTACCTTAAAGACTGATAGAAAATATTTGTTCAGAGTTTCTGCCATCTCCATGTTCCCCATTACTAATTCCCTGATCTCGTCCTCTAAGGGACCAACATTTACTTTAGCCACTCTTTTCCTTTTTATATACCTATAGAAACTCTTGCTATCTGTTTTTATATTTTGTGCTAGTTTACTTTCATAATCTATCTTCCCATTCTTAATCATTTTTTTAGTCATTCTCTGCTGGCTTTTAACAGCTTCCCAGTCTTCTGTCCTCCCACTAGTTTTGGCCACTTTGTATGCCCTTGTTTTTAATTGGATACCGTCCTTTATTTCTTTAGTTAGCCACGGATGGCTATCATTTCTTTTACACCCTTTCCTGATCACTGGAATATATTTTTCTTGAGAGTTGTGAAATATACAACTTAAAAGTACGAGTCTGTTCATCAACCATCCTGCACTTTATTCTATTTTCCCAGTCCACTTCAGCCAAATCTGCCCTCAAACATTTGTAGTCTCCTTTATTTAAGCTCAGTACGCTGGTTGGAGATCCAACTTTCTCGGCCGCCATCTGAATTTGAAATTCAAGCATGCTATGATCACTCATTCCAAGGGGATCCTTTACTAGGAGTTTGTTTATTAATCCTGTCTCATTACACAGGACCAGATCGAAGATAGCCAGCACAATCAGAGGGAGAGGAAACCAGTTATTGTAGAACTAAACCCAGCCAGAGTCAGTACCTTCAGGGGAGGGGAACCAGTGAGTGGAACTGAACCCAGAAAGAGTCAGCACCTTCAGAGGAGGAGAGGAAGGGGAACTAGTGAATGCAGGTTGATTCCGGAGATGAAGGGGTTGACTTATGAGGATAGGTTGAGTAGGTTGGGCCTGTACACATTCGAGTTTAGAAGAATGAGGGGAGATCTTATTGAAACTAACAAGATAATGAGGGGGCTCAACAAAGTGGATGCAGAAAGGATATTTTCACTTATAGAGGGAAATAAAACTAGGGTCATAGTCTGAAAAGAAGGAGCCGCCCATTTAAAACTGAGATGAGGAGGAATTTCTTCTCTCTAAGGTTTGTAAATCTGCGGAATTCTCTGTCCCAGAGAGCTGTGGAGGCTGGGTCATTGAATATATTTAAAGCGGAGATAGACAGGTTTAAAAGAGGCGCTCACAATCAAAAAGGCTTTCGATTGAGTCAGGGAACAGAGTGGTTCTGCTCACACAATCAGAGAATGGTTACAGCACGGAAGGCCATTCGGCCCGTCGAATCCTTGCCGGCTCACAGCTAGTCCCACTGCCCGCCCTTTCCCCCAGCCCTGCAAATGTTTTCTTTCAGATACTTATCCAATTCCCTTTCGAAAGCTGTGATTGAGTCTGCCTCCACCATCCTTTCAGCCCGTGCTTTCTGGATCCTAACCACTCTGCGCAAAATAGATTTTTCTTATGTCGCCTTTGGTTTTTCTGCCAATCACCTTAAATCCGTCTCCTCTGGTTCTCGACCCCTCCACCAATGGGAACAGTATCTCTCTATCTACTCTGTCCGGACCCCTCATGATTTTGAACACCTCGATCAATTCTCCTCTCAACCTTCTCTGCTCCAAGGAGAACAACCCCAGCTTCTCCAGTCAATCCACGGAACTGAAGTCCCTCAGCTCGTGAATCATTCTTGTCAATCTTTTCTGCACCCTCTCTAAGGCCATCACATCCTAATGTGTGGTGCCCAGAATTGGACACAATGCACCAGTTGAGACCGAACCAGTGTTTTGCAAAGGTTCATCATAACCTATTTGCTTTTGTACTCTGTGATGCCCAGGATCCTGAAAGTTTTTTTTTAACTGCTTTCCCAACCTGTCCTGCCACCTTCAGTGATTTGTCCACATATACCCGCAGGTCTCACTGTTCATGCATCTCCTTTAGGATTTTACCCTTTAGTTTATATTGTCTCTCCTCGTTCATTTAATTATGTTTTTCTAATTTTATTTCTTAACTCAGATTCACGGCCTCATTTTATTTCTTCCTCCGAGCCTCTCAACTTAATGTGGCAGCGTAATGTTGGCGAGTGGTGATTGATTGCCCTGGGAACCAACAGGAATAGAGCTCAGAGGCCGGAGGGCCCAGGGAGCAGCGTGTTCTGCAACCAATCACGGTGCTTGAGGGGTGGATCCTGAGTAGGCCTGTCGGGTATGTCTGTGTGAACCCCTGTTAAACAATTCACCTTTTAAAGTTAAATCGAGAATTCTTTTGTCAACAAAACAGTTCAACATTTGTCAGTATTTTATTTCTATTTATGAGTTCCTATTATGAGTTTCAGATACTTCAGTGCAAGGTGGACAAGGTGTTTAAAGGTCTTTCATTTCCCTCTTTCCATGTCGCTGTTAGTTGAAGGGACAGATTGATTTCCCCGCATTATGCATTTGTAGTAGTTAAAGTATCATCCTTCCTGTTGGTCGTGAGTTACATTCTGTGCTGGGCGAGATGGCTGGTGATATCAGCCTTTAAAATACGCATCCTCTTGTTCAAATCTCTCCAGGGTCTCACCCTTCTCTATCTCTGTAACCTCCTCCAGCCCACCAACCCTCTTAAATAGTTTGTTTTCTTTGGAACAGAGGAGGCTGAGGGGAGAGCTTAATGAGGTGTATAAAATTATGAGGGGCCTAGATAGAGTGGTTAGGAAGGACCTATTTCCCTTCGCAGAGGGGTCAGCAACCAGCAGAACTTTTTATCCAGTACGTAGCAAGCCCAACAAGAGAGGGGGAAGTTCTGGACTTAGTATTAGGGACTGAAACTGGGCAGGTGGAAGGGGTATCGATGGGACAGCATTTTGCTGCTAGTGATCGTAATTCAGTTAGATTTAGGGCAGTTATGGAAAAGGACAAAGATAGACCAGGAATAATAGTTATCAATTGGGGAAAAGCCAATTTTACTAAGCTGAGATGTGATTTAGCCAAAGTGGACTGGAAACAGCTATTTGAAATGGTGAGAGATTGGGAAATGCTGGTGTTTAGAGGGACCTCTGTGTCCTTGTACACAAATCATTGAAAGTTAACATGCAGGTACATCAAGCAATGAAGAAATCAAATGGTATGTTGGCCTTTATTACAAAAGGATTTGAGTACAAGTGTAAGGATATATAGGGCCCTAGTGAGACTACACCTGGAGTATTGGCTGTTTACCAAAGGAAGGATGTACTTGCCATTGAGGATGGCAAAGACGGTTCACTAAACTGAATTCATGGGATGGGCGGATTGTACTATGAGTAGAGATTGCGTAGACTAGGCATTTATCCTTTAGGGTTTAGAAGAATGAGAGATGATCTCATTGAAACATACAAAATGCTTACAAGGCTTGACAGGATAGATGCAGGGAGGATGTTTCCTCTGGCTGAGGAGTCTAGAACCAGGGGTCACAGTCTCAAAATAAGGGGTTGGCCATTTAGGACTGAGATGAGCAGAAACGTATTCACTCATTAATCTTTGTAATTCTCTACCCCAGAGGGTTGTGGAGGCTCTGTCTTTCAGCATATTTCAGACAGAGATCGATAGATTTTTGTTTATTAAGGGAATCAAGGGATATGGAATAGTGCAGGAAAGTGGAGTTGAGGTAGAAGATCAGTCATGATCTCATTGAATGGCAGAGCAGGTTCGAGGGGCCGAATGGCATACTCCTGCTCTGAAATCTTATGTTCTTATGTTGAAGTTAAATCAGTCTCAGAGCAGTGGGAGACATTCAATGAGAAGATAATGAGGGTTTAGAGGAAGTATGTTACCTTCAAGAAAAAGGGTGGGACTAAAAAATCTAGAGCCCCCTGGATATCAGCATAAGAAATAGGGGCAGGAGGAGGCCATAAGGTCCCTCGAGCCTGCTCCGTCATTCAATGAGATCATGGCTGATCATCGCCCTCAACGCCACTTTCCTGCCTGATCTCCATATCCCTTGATTCACCTTGAGCCAAAAAATATATCTATCTCAACCTTGAATAGACTGAGCATCAACAGCCCTCTGGTGGGGAGAATGCCAAGGATTCACAACCCTCTGAGTGAAGAAATTCCTCCTCATCTCTGTCTTAAATGTCCTAACCCTTATCCTGAGACTGTGCCCCCTAGTTCTAGACAGTCCAGCCAGGCGAATCAACCTCTCAGCATCTAACCTGTCAGTCCCCTTCAGAACCTTGTATGTTTCAATGAGATCACCTCTCAATATTCTAAACTCGAGTGTGTCTCAGCCTATTCTACACTATCTCATCATCAGACAGCCCACTCATCCCAGGAATCAATCTTGTGAACCTTTGTAGCACTGTCTCCAAGGCAAGTATATCCTTCCTCAGATCAGGAGACCAAAACTGTGCCCAGTACTCCAGGTGTGGTCTCACCAAGGCCCTGTACAATTGTAGCAAGACCTCCTTACTCTTATACTCCAACCCCCTTGCAATAAAGGACAAACCATTTGCCTTCCTTATTGCTTGCGTACCTGCATGCTCACTTTCTGTGTGTCTTGTACGAGGACACCCCAAGTCTCTCTGAACACCGATGTTTAAACATTTCTCATCATTTAAAAGATATTCTGTTTTTCATTCTTCCTACCAAAGTGAATAGCCTCACATTTCCCAACATTATGTTCCATCTGCCACCTTACTGCCGACTCACATAGTCTTTCTATGTATATCTTGCAGACTCTTGTGTTCTCACAGCTTACTGTCCCACCTAGTTTTGTATCATCAGCAAATGTGGATGCACTACACTCGGTCCCTTCATCTAGGTCATTAATCATAAAATCATCGAAATTTACAGCACGGCAGGAGATCATTTCAGCCCACCGTGTCCGTGCCGGCCGACAAACAGCTATCCAGCCTAATCCCACTCTCCAGCATTTGGTCTGTAGCCCTGTAGGTGATGGCACTTTAAGTGTACATCCAAGTATTTTTCAAATGTGGTGAGTGCTTCTGCCTCTACCACCCTTTCAGGCAGTGAGTTCCAGACCCCCACCATCCTCTGGGTGAAGAAATTTCCCTTCGTATCTCCTCTAAACCAGTTACTTTAAATCTATGCTCCTGGTTGTTGACCCCTCTGCCAAGGGAAACAGGCCCTTCCTAGCCACTCTGTCCAGGCCCCTCTTAATTTTATAGACTTCCATCAGGTCTCCCCTCAGTCTCCTCTGTTCCAAAGAAAACACATGCAGCATCTCCAATCTTTCCTCATAGCCAAAATTCTCCAGTCCAGGTAACATTTTTGTAAATCTCCTCTGTACCCTTTCCAGTACAATCACATCTTTCCTGTAATGTGGTGACCAGAACTGCACACAGTATTACAAATGCGGCCTAACCAGTTCAAGCATAACCTCCTAGCTCTTGTATTCCATGCCTCGACTAATAAAGGTAAGTATTCCATATGTCGCCTTAACCACCTTATCTACCTGGCCTGCCCCCTTCAGGGATCTGTGGACCTACACTCCAAGGTCCCTTTGTTCCTCTACAATTTTCAGTGTCGTACCATTTAATGTGTATTCCCTTGCCTTGTTAGACCTCCCCAAATGCATTACCTCACACTACTCCGGATTGAATTCCATTTACCACTTTACTGCCCACCTGACCAGTACATTGATATCTTCCTGCAGTCCGCAGCTTTCTTCTTAATTCTCAACCACACAGCCTATTTTAGTGTCACCTTCAAACTTCTTAATTTTACCCCCAACATTCAAGTCCAAGTCATTGATATATACCACAAAAAACAAGGGACCCAGCACTGAGCCCTGCAGAACCCCACTGGAAACAGCCTTCCAGTCACAAAAACACCCATCTACCATTACCTTTCGCTTCCAGCCTGAGCCAAGTTTGGATCCAACTTGTCACTTAGCCCTGGATCCCATGGGCTTTTACTTTTGTGACCAGTCTGCCACGTGGGACTTTATCTAAAGCATTGATAAAAACCATATACACTACATCATACACACTACCCTCATCGACCCTCACGGTTACCTCCTCTCAAAATTCAATCAAGTTAGTCAGACCTGAACTTCCCTTCACAAATCCGTGCTGACTGTCCTTAATTAATCCATGTCTTTCCAAATGAAGATTTATCCTGTCCCTCAGGATTTGTTTCCAATAATTTTCCCACCACTGAGGTTCCGGAGTGATGTCAGGAAGCACTTCCTCACACAAATGGTGAGAATCTGTTTCTCTTGGCTCGAGAGTCTCGAACTAAGGGTTATTGTCTCAGGATACGGGCTCGGCCATTTAGGACTGAGCTGAAAAGAAATTTCTGCACTCAGAGGGTCGTGAATCTTTAGAATTCTCTCCCCCAGAGGACTGTGGATGCTGAGACATTGAGTATATTCAGGGCTGAGATAGAAAGCTGTTTGGACACTAAAGGAATCGAGGGATACGGGGATAGTGCGGGAAAGTGGAGCTGAAGTACAAGATCATCCTGGATCTTATTGAATGATGCAGCAGGCTCGAGGGGCCGTATGGCCTACTCCTGCTCCTGCTTCTTTTGTTCTTAAAGGTTGTGGAAATCTGGAACTCTGTCCCCCATAAAACTCAGGCTGGGGCCCAATTGAAAATTCTAAAACTGTGCTTGCTAGATTCTTCTTGGGCAAGGGTATTAAGAGTGATGCAACCAAGGCAGGTAGACGGAGATAAGATACTGATCAGTCACGATCTAATTGAATGGTGGAACTATGACTCAGTCACACTGGGTGGTGCCTGTGAGAGATTCGCTAAACCCTCACCAACAGTTCTTGACTTCAGGATTTACAAGAACAAAATACACTCGGCACAGGGTTTTGGCTCAACCTTAAACTTGTATGTTTATTGAACTTGCGTTATTCCCCAGTACACAACCTCCCTGAGATTCCGACCGGAATAACACAAACCCATAATACAAACTCCCTACACAAGGTTACCTGAAACCTAACAGGAAATATCACAGTTTAACGCCCTTCCGCGATTCGACTGCGATTATAAAACGACTCGGACAATTTCCACGACGGTTTGACTGAAACTTATAATCACCCACACAGCTTATGGTTGTGGTGTGGATTGTAGGCCGGGACCAGGTAACCACCCTGCATCCTCCTTCACTTCACTGCCCGCGCTCCGAAGTGGTCCTCTTTTTATGGGGCTTCATAATCACAACATCAAACATATTTCCTGCTGTTCCCCTGTCGACTCTTCCGATGGTTAATAACCTCTTGATCATCAGTGTATTCCACTCCCTGGCCCAGATAGGGGCACGATCAGCTATCCTCCTGTGTCGTACAATGCAAATCTTACTTGGGAATAGATCTGGCTCCACATTTGGGGAATGTGTGAATGTCCCTCTTCCTTCTTGACGGGGACCAGGGGCCATTGAAGGTGTGCATGGCCGGCGTCTGGTGCTATTGCCTGTGTTGATTAGATCGATGGCAGGTATCCTGTATCATTGATGATGTGCTTCCAGTCTCTCAATGAATCATCATTTCACTGCAATGTTTGAATGAACCCCTTACTGTGTAGCCCACCTTCTGGGTGTTTGTACTGAGGTTTGTTTTTTATTAACCCGTCCCACCGTCCGTAGGTTTTATATTGCATTCGACAGTCCATTTTACAGTTGGGGTGAGGGGGGTGGGGAACAGATCCTACATGCCTTTATCCACTCAGCCATTGGGAGGAGGGTCCGGTGGCCTTGCTGGAAAATGCTCATGTGAGGCCTCCGGTGAGGACAATAGAATAGTCAGTCGTCACTCACTGTCGAGGTTCACACATGGAGTTTGGGCACATGGGTCACATATTGGAGAGAAACTGGTGAGTGTAGAACTGAACCCAGCCAGAGTCAATACCTTCAGGGGAGGAGAACCAGTGAGTGCAGAACTGAACTTAGCCAGAGTCAGCACCTTCAGGCGAAGAGAACCAGTGAGTGCAGAACTGAACCCAGCCAGAGTCAGTACCTTCAGGGGAGGGGAACCAGTGAGTGTAGAACTGAACCCAGCCAGAGTCAGTACCTTCAGGGGAGGGGAACCAGTGAGTGTGGAACTGAACCCAGCCAGAATCAGCAACTTCAGGGGAGGAGAGGGACTGGAACCAGTAAGTGTGGAACTGAACCCAGCCAGAGTCAGCACCTTCAGGGGAGGAGAGGGAGGGGAACCAGTGAGTGTAGAACTGAACCCAGCATAAGATATTAAGGGAATCGAGGGAGATGGGGATAGTGCAGGAAAGTGGAGCTGTTTTAGAAAATCAGCCGTGATCTTATTGAATGGCGGAGCAGGCTCGAGGGGCCGTATGACCTACTCCTGCTCCTACTTGTTATGTATGTTCTTGTGTTCATTCACGACTGGATGTGGGAGGACTGCAGAGCTTTGATCTGATTCATTGATTGTGGGATTGCTTAGCCCTGTTTATACCATGCTGCTCCCGCTGCTGAGTATACATGTAGTCCTGTTCCAAAGTGAAACTGTTCTGACTGACTGGAACTGCAGAAAAAAAAATGTGGAGAATTGTGATTTCTAAGATAGTCCGTTCTCCACCAGTTGCTCCTACAAATCAGGCGCAAATCACGTGGAAACTTGGGCCCAAGGTCTCTAATAGGCCCTACCCTTTCTTTAGCTTCCTCTTACTCTTAATACATTTATAGAACTTCTTTGGGCTTTCCCAAATTTTACTAACCAAGATTTTTTCATGCTCTCTCTTAACATTCCTAATATCCTTTTTAATTTTACCTCTTAACTTCCTATATTCCTCCAAAGATTCTACAGTATTTCGTCGTTGGTGTATGACATAAGCTTCCCGTTTTTTTTAATCCTCCCCTGTAAGTCCTTAGACATCCAGCGAGTTCTAGAATTGTTATTCCATCCTTTTTCTTTAAAGTCACATGTTTGGCCTGAGCCTCCCAGAACTCCTCCTTGAATGTCTCCCACTGTTCCGACACTGATTTACCTACAAGTAGCAGTTTCCAGTCCACTGTGGCCAAATCACTCCTCAACTTAGCAAAGATAGATTTTCCCCAGTTTGAAACTTTTATTCGAGGCCTATCCTTGTCCTTATCCATAACTAACTTGAATCTGACTGAATTATGGTCACTGGCACCCAAGTGCTCTCCCACTAATACCCCTTCAACCTGCCCAGCTTCATCCCCCAAAACTAAATCCAAAACCGGCCCCTCTCGTGTTAGGCTTGTTACATACTGACTAAAAAAGTTCTCTTGAATGCAGTTTAAGAATTCCACACCCTCTATACCCTTCACACTAAATTTGTCCCAATCAATATTAGGATAGTTAAAACCCCCTACTATTACTGCCCTATGGTTTTTGGACAACACAGCAATTTGCCAACATATTTGTTCCTCTATCTCCCTCCCACTGTTTAGGGGTCTATAATACACGACCAGCAGTGTGATCGCCCCTTTTTTATTTGTAAATTCGACCCATAAGGCCTCATTTGATGATCTCTCTAAAATATCCCTCCTCAGCGCTGGGTTCAGTTCTACACTCACTGGTGCCCCTCCCAGGGAGGTGGGGTAGCCCTATTAATAAGGGATGATATCAGGGCAGTTGTGAGGGATGATATTGGCTCCAATGAACAAAATGTTGAATCATTGTGGGTGGAGATTAGAGATAGTAAGGGGAAAAAGTCACTGGTCGGTGTAGTTTATAGGCCCCCAAATAATAACTTCATGGTGGGGCGGGCAATAATCAAGGGAATAATGGAGGCATGTGAAAAAGGAACGGCAGTAGTTATGGGGGATTTTAACCTACATATCGATTGGTCAAATCAAATCGCAGGGGGTAGCCTGGAGGAGGGATTCATAGAATGCATTCGGGATTATTTCTTAGAACAGTATGTAACAGAGCCTACAAGGGAGCAAGCCATTTTGGATCTGGTCCTGTGTAACGAGACAGGAAAAATAAACGATCTCCTCGTAAAAGATCCTCTCGGAATTAGTGATCACAATATGGTTGAATTTGTAATACAGATTGAGGATGAGGAAGTTGTGTCAGAAACGAGCTTACTCTGCTTAAACAAAGAGGACTACAGTGGGATGAGGGCAGAGTTGGCTAAAGTATACTGGAAACAAGGACTAAATGGTGGCACAATTGAGGAACAGTGGAGGACTTTTAAGGAGCTCTTTCAAAATGCGCAACAAAAATATATTCCAGTGAAAAAGAAGGGTGGTAAGAGAAGAGATAACCAGCCGTGGATAACCAAGGAAATAAAGGAAAGTATCAAATCAAAGACCAATGCGTATAAGGTGGCCAAGGTTAGTGGGAAACTGGAGGATTGGGAAGATTTTAAGCAACAGCAAAGAATGACTAAAAAAGCAATAAAGAAAGGGAAGATAGATTACGATGGTAAACTTGCGCAAAACATAAAAATAGAAAATAAAAGCTTTTACAGATATATAAAACTGAAAAGAGTGATTAAAGTAAATGTTGGTCCCTTAGAAGATGAAAAGGGAATGTGGAAATGGCCGAGACCTTAAACAATTATTTTGCTTCCGTCTTCACAGTGGAAGACACAAAAACCATGCCAAAAATTGCTGGTCATAGGATTGTGGGAAGGGAGGTCCTTGAGATGATCACTATCACTAGGGAGGTTGTGCTGGACAGACTAATGGGATTGAAGGTAGACAAGTCCCCTGGTCCTGATGAAATGCATCCCAGGGTATTAAAAGAGATGGCGGAAGTTATAGCAGATGTACTTGTTACAATCCACCAAAATTCTCTGGACTCTGGGGAGGTACCAGCGGATTGGAGAGCAGCAAATGTAACGCCTCTGTTTAAAAAAGGGGGCAGGCAAAAGGCAGGTAACTATAGGCCGGTTAGTTTAACATCTGTAGTGGGGAAAATGCTTGAAACTATCATTAAGGAAGAAATAGCGGGACAACTGGATAGGAATAGTGCAATCAAGCAGACGCAGCATGGATTCATGAAAGGGAAATCATGTTTAACTAACTTACTGGAATTCTTTGAGGATATAACGAGCATGGTGGATAGAGTTGTTCCGATGGATGTGGTGTATTTAGATTTCCAAAAGGCATTTGATAAGGTGCCACACAAAAGGTTACTGCAGAAGATAAAGGTACGCGGAGTCAGAGGAAATGTATTAGCATGGATAGAGAATTGGCTGGCGAACTGAAAGCAGAGAGTCGGGATAAATGGGTCCTTTTCCGGTTGGAAATCAGTGGTTAGTGGTGTGCCACAGGGATCAGTGCTGGGACCACAACTGTTTACAATATACATAGATGACCTAGAGGAGGGGACAGAGTGTAGTACAACAAAATTTGCAGATGACACTAAGATTAGTGGGAAAGCGGGTTGTGTAGAGGACTGAGAGAGGCTACAAGGAGATTTGGATAGGTTAAACGAATGGGCTAAGGTTTGGCAGATGGAATACAATGTCGGAAAGTGTGAGGTCATCCACCTTGGGGAAAAAACACAGTAAAAGGGAATATTATTTGAATGGGGAGAAATTACAACATGCTTTCGTGCAGAGGGACCTGGGGGTCCTTGTGCATGAATCGCAAAAGGTTAGTTTGCAGATGCAGCAGGTAATCAGGAAGGCGAATGGAATGTTGTCCTTCATTGCGAGAGGGATGGAGTACAAAAGCAGGGAGGTGTTGCTGCAACTGTATAAGGTATTGTTAAGGCCGCACCTGGAGTACTGCGTGCAGTTTTGGTCACCTTACTTAAGGAAGGATATACTAACTTTGGAAGGGGTACAGAGACGATTCACTAGGCTGATTCGAGAAATGAGGGGGTTACCTTATGATGATAGATTGAGTAGACTGGGTCTTTACTCCTTGGAGTTCAGAAGGATGAGGGGTGATCTTATAGAAACATTTAAAATCATGAAAGGGATAGACAAGATAGAGGCAAAGAGGTTGTTTCCATTGATGGAGGAAGACTAGAACTAGGGGGCACAGCCTCAAAATACGGAGCAGCCAATTTAAAACCAAGTTGAGAAATAATTTCTTCTCCCAGAAGGTTGTGAATCTGTGAAATTCTCTGCCCAAGGAAGCAGTTGAGGCTGGATCATTGAATGTTTTCAAGTCAAAGATAGATAGATTTTAAAGCAATAAGGGTTACGGGGAGAGGGCGGGTAAGTGGAGCTGAGTCCATGACCAGATCAGCCATGATCTTATTGAATGGCGGAGCAGGCTCGAAGGGCGAGATGGCCTACTCCTGTTCCTAATTCCTATGTTCCTCCCCTGAAGGTACTGACTCTGGCTGTGTTCAGTTCTACACTCGCTGGTTCCCCTCCCCTGAAGGTACTGACTCTGGCTGGGTTCAGTTCTACACTCACTGGTTCCCCTCCCCGGAAGGTACTGACTCTGGCTGGGTTCAGTTCTACACTCACTGGTCCCCCTCCCCTGAAGGTACTGACTCTGGCTGGGTTCAGTTCTACACTCACTGGTTCCCCTCCCCTGATGGTACTGACTCTGGCTGGGTTCAGTTCTACACTCACTGGTTCCCGTCCCCTGAAGGTACTGACTCTGGCTGGGTTCAGTTCTACACTCACTGGTTCCCCTCCCCTGAAGGTACTGACTCTGGCTGGGTTCAGTTCTACACTCACTGGTCCCCCTCCCCTGAAGGTACTGACTCTGGCTGGGTTCAGTTCTGCACTCACTGGTTCCCCTCCCCTGAAGGTACTGACTCTGGCTGGGTTCAGTTCTACACTCACTGGTTCCCCTCCCCTGAAGGTACTGACTCTGGCTGGGTTCAGTTCTACACTCAGTGGTTCCCCTCCCCTGAAGGTACTGACTCTGGCTGGGTTCAGTTCTACACTCACTGGTTCCCCTCCCCTGAAGGTACTGACTCTGGCTGGGTTCACTTCCACACTCACTGGTTCCCCTCCCCTGAAGGTACTGTCTCTGGCTGGGTTCAGTTCCACTGACATCTTTCACTTTGTTCCTGCACCAAGATGGCCGCACATGCGCTGTGCTACTCACTGAATCAAAATGGTGCAACACCGAATCTACGATCCTTTACCAAGGTGGCCGCCGTTAGCCTGGGCCTTTGACTGGAGAAAGACCCGAAGCTGCAACCGCCGATATTCCGGTTATTATTCCGGTTATTATTCCGGGCTT
Organism: Pristiophorus japonicus; assembly: GCF_044704955.1. Classification (NCBI taxonomy): domain Eukaryota; kingdom Metazoa; phylum Chordata; class Chondrichthyes; family Pristiophoridae; genus Pristiophorus; species Pristiophorus japonicus. Next base: position 43,202,936 of record NC_091999.1, read on the forward strand.
CCAGCGGGCACCGGTTGTTTGTGAAGCTTCCCCACCTCCCCGCTGGTCCCTTCCCCCGCTCCGTTCCGCTGAAAATGACACTTCTGAGGAGCCTGTCCAAAACATGTCTTCACCGCCATTATAAGCCTCGCGCATGCTCCAAACCAGGCAAGGCATGCGCCTGCGCACTGAGATGCTGTCGTCTGCGTGCAGCACATTCTACCCCGCGGGGCATGCTGGGTACATAAGACCTTGTGAAATCGGAGCAGGACTGGGCCAGATACTGCACGGTTCTTTCCAGAGTAAAGCTCCCTCTGTACTGTCCTAAAGAATCCCAGGGCAGGTACAGCACGGGTTAGTTACAATTTAAAGCTTGCTGCACGCTGACCCATCAAACACTCCCAGGGCAGGTGCAGCACATATTAAATACACAGTAAGGATCCATCTGCACTGTCCCACCAGGTATTCCCAGGCTATGCACAGCACAGGTTAGATACAGAATAAAGCTCCCTCTCTCTTGTCCCAAGAAAAAAATCACAGGGCAGGTACAGCACAACTATTTTGTTGTTGATCTGTAAATCAAATGCACCCTGATTAAAGGGGGGAGGGAACACTATAACCGGCAAAATAAACCAATTAAACTTTGGACGGTAAACTTAAATCAAATTAAAATTTGGTTGCTGGAGGTGATGATGCACTCCAGTCCCTCCGGTGCCGACCTCTTGCAGAAGGCTGCAAGCGTACTTGTGGCAGGTACAGCACATGTTAGATACAGAGTAAAGCTCCCTCTACAGTGACCTACCAAACACTCCCAGGGCAGGTACAGCACGGGTTAGATACAGAGTAAAGCTCCCTCTACACTGTCCCATCAAACACTCCCAGGGCACGTACAGCACATGTTAGATACAGAGTAAAGCTCCATCTACAGTGAGGAATGAAACACTCCCAGGTCAGGTACAGTATCGGTTAGATATGGAGTAAAGCTCCCTCTACACTGTCCCATTAAACACTCCCAGTGCAGGTACAGCATAGATTAGATACAGAGTGAAGTTCCCTCTATACTGTCCCATCAAACACTCTCAGGGCAAGTACAGCATAATTTAGATGCAGGGTAAACATCTCTCTAAACAGCCAACCCAAAAATGCACAGGACAGGCACAACACAGGTGAGATACACATCATCATTATCACAGGCAGTCCGTCTAAATCGAGAAAGACTTGCTTACACTCTAAAGATGAGTTCTTAGGTGACGAAACAGTCCAGTATGGGAATGACAGTCTCTGTCACAGGTGGGACAGAGAGTCGTTGAACGAATGAGTGGGTGGGACTGGTTTGCCACATGCTCCTATGCTTGGTTTCTGCATGCACTCAGCGATGAGACTCGAGGTGCTCAGTGCCCTCCCAGATGCACTTCCTCAATTTAGGGCGGACTTTTTTCAGGGACTCCTAGGTATCGGGGGGTTGGTGAATTTCATCAAGGAGGCTTTGAGGGTGTCGTTGAAAGGTTTCCTCTGCCCACTGTCGGCTCGCTTTTCGTGTCGAAGTTCCGAGTAGAGCCTTGCTTTGGGAGTCTTGTGAACAATGTGTCGAGCCATGGTATCGCTGGAGATTGAGCATGGAGTGTCCACTGGTAGATTCGTGGCCTTCCATGAGAGGTGAGCACCAGAGAGACTGGAGTGCATCATTCAAGAGGGAACAGAATTGTAATTTTAATTCATTTGATTTGATTTGACAAAAGTTATCTTTATGTTGAATTGTTAAGTTGTGTTTTTGGTTCCTTAAAAAAAACAAGGGGGCACTTTAATGAAAGTGTCTGGAGTGTGACGCCCCTCCACCCTTTAATCAGGGGAAACTTGATTATTGTTCTACTTAAAATAGTTGTGAACAATGTGGCCAACCCAACGCAGCTGGTCGAGTGTGGTCAGTGCTTCGATGCTGGGGATGTTGGCCTGATCGAGGAAACATCAGGACTAGTTTGATGAGAATGACCAGGAGATCCAAGAGCTAATTAATCTCAAGCACAGGCAATTCTGAACCTAAAACACCAACCCAACTCGGGAGCAGCAAAGCAGCATTACAGATGGCTTAAGGCCGAGGTCCAAGAAAAAACCTGTGACATAAAGCATAAATGGTGGGTGGAGAAATCACAGGAGTTTCAGCAGCTGGCCGGCAGCCATGATGTGCGAGGATTCTTCATCGCAGTCAAGGCCACCTATGGCCCAAGCACCCAAGGCACCGCCCCACTGCTGGCCAAGAATGGGGAAACACTCATCAAGGACACTGAGGCAGTCAGGACCCGCTGGAAGGAGCACTTCGAAGATGTCCTTAACCGAGACTCTGCCTTTGACTTGAGTGTCCTCGACTCCATCCTGCAGCATGCTACCCGCCAACATCTCAGCAAAACCTCAGCCCTGCACGTGATAGAAAAGGCCATCCACCAGCTCAAGAACAACAAGGCAATGGGAGCGGATGGAATCCCCGCTGAGGCACTAAAGTATGGTGGAGAGGTAATATTGGCATGAATGCATGACCTCATCTCTCTCATCTGGAAGGAGGAGAGCAGGCCTGGAGATTTCAGAGATGCAGTAATCATGACCATCTATAACAAAGGGGACAAGTCCGACTGTGGCAATTAGAGATGAGTCTCTCTGTTACCAGCCACTGGGAAAGTCATCACTAGAATCCTCCTCAACCGTCTTCCCCTGTGGCTGAGGAGCTTCTCCTGGAGTCACAATGAGGATTTCGTCCTCTACGGAGTACAACGGACATGGAGTACATACAGATTAAAGCTCTCTCTACACTGTCCCATCAGACATTCCCAGGGCAAGTACAACATGGGTTATGTTATGTATGCAACCCGATGTAACCAGCAATTTACCGCCATCAGAGGGAATATCTGTTGGAGTCCCAAGTAATCCCAGTATCTCTTGGGAGCACTGTATATAAGCAGGCCTCCCATGCTGTACGTGCACTCCGGAGTTAGAAAAAAGAGACCAAGATCACACTTACTCATGTCTACAGTACTCAATCACATTACTTTATTCTGGACATAACAATTAGCGACGAGATAATGAACCATCATGTGAAAATGCAGAGAACTGTTGATATCCTGGAGAAATTCTCAGAAGGGGACGATTGGGAGGTCTTCATGCAGCGACTCGATTAATACTTCATGGCCAACGAGCTGGCAGGGAATGTGAATGATGCCAAACAAAGGGCGATCCTCCTCACTCTCTGCAGGGCAACAACCTATGGTCTCATGAAGAATATGGTCTCCGGTGAAACCAACAACCAAATCGTATGAAGAACTGTGTGCGCTGATCCAGGAGCACCTACATCCGAAGGAGAGCATTCTGATGGTAAGGTATCAATTTTACAGATGTCAACGGTCTGAAGGCCAGGAAGTGGCGAGCTACGTCGACGAAATAAGGCACCTTGCATGACATTGCGAATTTGATGGACACCTGGAGTAAATGCGAAGAGATTTTTTGTGCTTGGCATTGGCCATGAGGATAACCTTCGCAAATTATTGACTGTTGAAACACCGCACCTGAGCAAAGCCATAATGATAGCCTGGGCATTTATGTCCACCAGCCAAACAAATTTCGCAGCATACAGATGTTTCGGCAAGTACTGTACACAAAGTAACATCGTTTCCAGGCAGGAATGCATATGGCAGAATGTACACGCCTGCAGCTGCATGATCTCAGATGACTCAGAGTCTGCCATCAAGCGTTAATGCGAGGCAGTTAACAGCTTGTTGGCACTGCGGAGGTGATCATCGAGCCCATTAATGCAGCTTCAAACACTATGCGTTCAAAGGCTGTGGAACAATGGGACACCTCCAGCGAATGTGCAGATGAGCTGCAAACACTGCAAAGCACCACATTGCAGTGGTAGACCGATCCATGGTGGATCAAACTGAACTAGAGACTCAAACCGAGGAGGCAGAAGTGTACAGCATACACACTTCACTACGGAATGTCCACCAATCATATTAAATGTTGAACTGAACGGAATTCCAGTATCTGTGGAATTGGACATGGGTGCGAGTCAGTCCATCATGAGAAAAGGGCCTTCGACAGGCCCAAGCTGAGCCCCATTCACACAAAACTGAAAACTTACACTAAAGAGCTGATCCCAGTAATTGACAGCACAGTATTAAAAGTCTCTTATAATGGAACAGTACACGAACTACCACTCAGGATAGTGTCAGGAGATGGCCCCACACTGTTCGGCAGAAGCTGGCTGAGAAAAATACGTTGGAACTGGGATGACATCCGAGCGCTTTCATCCATCGATGACGCCTCATGTGCCCAGGTTCTGAGCAAGTTTCCGTCATTGTTTGAGCTAGGGATCGGAAGTTTCTTGAGGGTGAAGGTGCAGGTTCACTTGATTCCCGGTACATCACCCATCCATCACAAGGCACGGGCAGTGGCATATATGATGCGAGAGAAAGTGGAGATTGAGTTAGACAGGCTGCAACGAGAGGGCATCATCGCACTGGTGGAGTTCAACGAGTGGCCCAGTCAGATTGTTCTGGTTCTCAAGGGTGATGTCATGGTCAGAATTTGCGGGGACTATAAAGTAATGATTAATCATTTTTCGCTGCAGGACCAGTACCCGCAACCCAAGGCAGATGAACTATTTGCGACACTGGCAGAAGAAAAGACATTCACCAAGTTGGACCTGACCTCGGCCCACATGACGCAGGAGTTGGCGGAACCTTAAAAAGGCCTCACCTGCATCAACACGCACAAAGGTCTGTTCATCGACATTAGATGCCCGTTTGGAATTCGATCGACCGCGGCTTTTTTTCAGAGGGACATGAGAGTCTGCTAAAGTCTGTGCTGCACATCGTGGTTTTCCAGGATGATATACTAGTCACAGGTCGGGACACCATCGAGCACTTGCAGAACGTGGAAGACGTTCTAAGTCGGCTAGATCATGTGGGACTCAGGTTGAAACGCTCGAAGTGTGTTTTCCTGGTGCCAAAGGTCGGGTTCTTAGGGAGAAGAACCGTGGCAGATGGCATCAGACCCACTGACACCAAGATGGAGGCCATCAAGAATGCGCCGAGACCACAGAACGTGACGGAGCTGTGGTCCTTCCTGGGGCTCCTCAATTATTTTGGTAATTTCCTACCCGGGTTAAGCACCTTGCTAGAACCTCTACATATATGGCTGCGCAAGAGAGATTATTAGGCATGGGGGAGATCAAAAGAGACTGCTTTTGAGGAAGCCCGAAATCTGTTATGTTCCAACAAACTGCTTGTCCTGTATGATCCATGTAAACGTTTAGTGCTAGCTTGCGATGCATCTTTGTACAGGGTCGGGCATGTGTTACAATAAGCAAACGAATTGGGAACATTGCAACCGGTCGCCCATGCGACCAGGAGTTCGTCCAAGGCCGAAAGGACCTAGAGCATGATTGAAAAAGAAGCGCTCGCATGCGTTTACGGGGTGAAAAAATGCACCAGTACCTGTTTGGGCTTTAGTTCGAGTTAGAAACTCACCATAAGCCGCTCATATCGCTATTCACAGAGAGCAAAGGTATGAATATCAATGCTTCTGCTCGCATCCAAAGATGGGCGCTCACGCTGTATGCATATAAGTATGTAATTCACCACTGGCGAGGCACAGAGAACTGCACTGATGTCCTCAGTCGGCTACATTTCCCACCACCGGGATGGAAATGGCACAGCCTGCAGACTTGCTCTTGGTGATGGATGCATTTGAAAATGAAAAGTCACCCGTTACGGCCGCCAGATGAGGATCTGGACCAGCCAGGATCCTTTACTGTCCCTTGTAAAAACTGTGTCCTCCATGAGAGTTGGTCCAGCGTCCCAGCGGAGATGCATGAAGAGATCAAGCTATTCCAGCAGCGTAAAGACGAAATGTCCAGACAGACGGACTGTCTTTTGTGGGGTAATCACGTGGTTTTGCCCAAGAAAGCGAGGGAAATGTTCAAACGTTACCTACACTGTGCCCACCCAGGCATAGTAATGATGAAAGCTATAGTCAGACCCCATGTGTAGTCGCCCGATATCGACTCAGATTTGGAGTCTTGCGTGCGCCAATGCACCACTTGCTCGCAACTGAGCAATGCACCCAGGGCACCCAAGTTTGTGGTCATGGCCCTCCAAACCGTGGTCTAGGATCCACGTTGACTTTGCCGGCCCATTTTAGGCAAAATGTTCTTCGTTCTTGTGGATGTTTATTCTAACTGGATTGAGTCTGTAATAATGTCTGTAAGCACGTCCACTGCATTCCTCGAAAACCTACGAGCCACGCACGGCCTGCCTGATGTCTTTTTAGCGACAACGGGCCGTGCATACTTCACCAGCGCTGAATTCAAGCATTTAATGACACGCAATGGGATCAAGCACATCACATCTGCCCCGTTCAAGCCCGCATCCAATGACCAGACAGAACCTGCAGTCCAAACCATCAAGCAAAGCTTGAAACACATGTCAAAAGGCTCCCTGCTGACCCACCTGTCCCGAGTCCTGCTCAGCCACTGCACCAGACACCATGCTCTCACCGGGGTACCCCAACTGAGCTGCTCCTGAAAAGGATGCTCAAAACAAGACTTTCTCTTGTTCACCCTGATCTCCATGATCAAGCCGAGGGCAGGCGGCATCAACAAAGCATGTACCGTGATCGCACAGATTTGTCACGCAATATTGAAGTCAATGGCCCTGTATTTGTACTCAACTATGGACATGTCCCAAATAGCTTGCTGGCACTGTCATAGACAAAGAAGGGAGGAGGGTGTTTCAGGTCAAACTCGCAAATGGATTAACTTGCAGAAAGCATTTGGACCAAACCAAACTTCGATTCACAGACAGCCACAAGCAACCAACTTCGACCCTCTGACACACACACAAGTGGCAACCAACATCATGGTTGACCACGAAATTGAACTCATCTTCCCCAGCAGCCCAGTAAGGTCAGCTGCACAGCAGCCCAGCGAAGAACCAACCAACTCACCTGCACCTGTATTTGTACCGAGACGATCGACTCGGGAGTGAAAAGCCCCAGATCGTCTCAACTTGCAAATAAGTGTACTTTGACTTTAGGAGGGAGTGATGTGATGTATATAACTCTATGTAACCAGAATTCTACCACCACCACAGGGCGTATCTGTTGGAGTCCCAAGGGATCCCAGCGTCCCTTGGGAGCACTGTATATAAGCAGACCTTCCATTTTGTACGTGCACTCTGAAGTTAGAATAAAGAGACAGGTCACACTTACTCACGTCTACAGTACTCAATCACATTACTTTTTCTGGACTTAACAGGTTAAATATAGAATAAAGCTCCCTCTATACTGTTCCACCAAACGTTTCCAGTGCAAGTACAGCACAGGTTAGACACAGACTACATCTCCCTCTAACTTGTCCCAGCCATTCCAGGGCAGATACAGCACCTGTTAGATATAGAGAAAATCTCCCTCTATACTATTCCAGCGGATATTCGCCTGGCAGGTGCAGCACGGGTGAGATACAGAGTAAATCTCCCTCTAAACTGTCCCATCAAACACTCCCAGGACAGACACAACACGGGTTAGAGACAGAGTAAAGTTTCCTCTGCACTGTCTCATTAACCTTTCCCTGGGCAGGTACAACCAAGCTCATGGTCTACAGAGCTGTAGTAATACCCGCCCTCCTGTATGGCTCAGAGGCATGGACAATGTACAGTAGACAATTTTTCTCGCTGGAGATATATCACCAACGATGTCTCCGCAAAATCCTACAAATCACCTGGCAGTACAGGCACACCAACATCAGCGTCCTCGTCCAGGCTAACGTCCCCAGCATTGAAGCACTGACCACACTCGATTAGCTCCGCTACGCAGACCACATAGTTCGCATGCCAGACATGAGACTCCCAAAGCAAGTGCTCTATGCGGAGCTTCTTCACGGAAAATGAGCCAAAGGTGGGCAGCGGAAACGTTACAAGGACACCCTTAAAGCCTCCCTGATAAAGCGCGAGATACCCACTGTCCCTGGCCAAAGACCACCCTAAGTGGAGGAAGTGCATCCGGGAGTCTCATCGCCAAGGGCATGCAGAAAACAAGTGCAGGTAGTGGAAAGAGCGTGCTGCACCCAACCACCCCTTCCTTCAACGACTATCTGTTCCACCTGTGACAGAGTCTGTGGCTCTCGTATTAAACGGTTCAGCCACTAAATAACTCACTTCAGGAGTGGAAGCAAGTCTTCCTCGATTTCGAGGGACTACCTATGATGATGATGATGATGATGACAACACAGGTTAGATACAGAGTAAAGCTCCCTCTACAATGTCTCACCAGACATTCTCAGGTAGATACAGCCTTGGATATTGAAGGTTAAATCACCCTCTAGCCTGTCCCAAACAGTCCCAGGGTAGGTACAGCATTGGTTAGAGACAGAGTTAATCTCCCTCTACACTCTCCCATCTACCACTCGCACAATAGGCACATGGGTTAGTCAGAGTGTAAAGCTCCCATAGACTGATCCATCAAACACTCCCATCGCAGTTATGGCATGGGTTAGATATAGAGTACAACTCCTGCGACATTGTCCTATCAAACACTCCCAGCGCAGGTACAGCACAGGTTACATACACTGTAAAGCTCCCCCGACACTGTCCATCAAACACTTCCAGGACAGGTAAAGCACGGGTTAGATACAGAGTAAATCTCCCTCTACACCATCCCATCAAACACACCCAGAGGAGGAACAACACGGGTTAGATACTGAGTAAAGTTCACCCTACACTCTGCTATCAAACACTCCGTGGAAAGATGCAGCATGGATTAGATAAGAGAGAAAAGCTTGCTCTGCAGTATCCCATCAGGAACTGCCAAGGCAGGTACTGCACAGGTTAGACAGAAAGGTTTAGGCTGGGTTCTCAAGAACTTGGGGCCTGGACAACAGAATGCACAGCCACCAATTATAATCAGGGATGCTCAGGAAGATAGATATCTCATGGGTGGGCGGCGGGGGTCGGGGCGGGGGGGAGGTGGCGGTGTGGTGCTGGTTGGGGCTGGAGGAGTTTACAGAGCTCGGGAGGGGTGAGGCCATGGAGAGTTTTGAAAATAAGCATTAGAATTTTGAAATCAAGTCATTGCTGAACCAGAAGCCAATGTCGTTCAACGAGCACAGGGCTGATGGGTAAGCTGGACTTGGTGAGAGTTAGGGCACGGGCAACCGAATTTTGGATCAACTCTAGTTTATGCAGGTGAGAATGTGGCAGGAGTGTGTTGTAATAGTCAAATCCAGAAGTAAGAAAGGCAGGGAAGAGGGGTCAGCAGCGGATGAGCTGAGGCAAGGGCGATGTTACACAGGTGGAAATATGCATTCTTAATTATGCTGTGGATATGTGGTCAAAAACATACTTCAGGGTTAAATATGGCTTAAAGGTTGCAAACAGTCCGGTTCAGGCACAGACACAAGTTGGGGAGAGGGATTGAATCGGTGGCTAGAGAGCTGAGTTTGTGGCAATGACAATTACAAATATCAGAATATTTCACAGGCTATCACGGGCAAAATGTGTGGATGCATTTTAAAATTCAATCGGTTCCAAAACCAGGTTACAGAAAGTAACGGATTTCAAATCTTTTGCAAGGCAGTTCAATAAAGGGGTGGTTCAAAGGATTTCAGCTGAGTTTAAATTAAGACACTGCAGTTAAGTCTACTACAATTGCAACTCATGTACTCAAACGGGACAAGTTTGGGGTTTGATATAATAGAAGGTGAACTAGGTGAGAAGTGATATAAGTTAGATTAAGAAAAAGCACTAAAATGGAACAGTCGGTAACAGAACATCAATTAGTCTCCTCTGATCATGGAGGAATCAAATATTTGACACACTGTGTTTGAAACGAAGATAATTTGTTCAACATTTATACAAGATATTATTCTCCAGCCCATATATAGGGGTTATTAAGATAATCAGAAACAAACAAGAGCTGCCAGAATGAACATGGTTCAGTGCCCAAAGCAATCCGAGTAAATCCTGTTCTATTTACAAATGCAGCCTTTATCCTCAGACCATTTAAAAATGAGATGAAGAGGAATTTCTTCTTGCAAATCTGTGGAATTCTCTGCCAGAGAGCTGTTGAGGCTGGATCATTGAATATATTTAAGGCGGAGATAAAGAGGTTTAACAGAGGTGCTCACAAACAGGAAGGCTTTAGATTGAGTCAGGGAACAGAGTGGTTCTGCTCACGCAATGAGAGAATGGTTACAGCATGGAAGGCCATTCGGCCCATCGAGCCCTTGCCGGCTCTGAGCTAGTCCCACTGCCCCACCTTTTCCCCCCGGCCCTGCAAATGTTTTCTTTCAGATATTATCCAATTCCCTTTTGAAAGCTGTGATTGAGTCTGCCTCCACCATCCTTTGAGGCCGTGCATTCCAGATCCTGACGATTCGTAGCATGAAATAGATTTTTCTTACATCGCCTTTGGTTCTTCTGCTCATCCACCTTAAATCCGTCTCCTCTGGTTCTTGACCCTTCCGCCAATGGGAATAGTATCTCTCGATCTTCTCTGTCCGGACCCTCATGATTTTGAACATTTCTATCAATTCTCCTCTCAACGTTCTCTGCTCCAAGGAGAACAACCCCAGCTTCTCCAGTCAAGTCACAAAACTGAAGTCCCTCATCTAGTGAATCATTCTTGTCAATCTATTCTGCACCCTCTCTAAGGGTATCCCATCCCAATGGGCGGTGCTCAGAATTGGACACAATGCTCCACTTGAGGCCGAACCAGTGTTTTACAAAGGTTCATCATAACCTCCTTGCTTTTGTACTCTATGATGCCCAGGATCCTGCAAGCTTTTTTAACTGCTTTCCGAACCTGTCCTGCCACCTTCAGCGATTTGTCCACATATACCCGCAGGTCTCACTGTTCGTGCATCCCCTTTAGGATTGTACCCTTTAGTTTATATTGTCTCTCCTCGTTAATTTAATCATGTTTTTTCTAATTGTATTTCTTAACTCAGATTCACGGCCTCATTTTATTTCTTCCTCCGAGCCCCTCAACTTAATCTGGCAGTGGGATGTTGGCGAATGGTGATTGATTGCCCTGGGAACCAACAGGAAGAAAGATCAGAGGCCGGAGGGCCAAGGGAGCAGCGTGTTCTGCAACCAATCGCGGTTCTTGAGGGGTGGATCCTGAGTAGGCCTATCGGCTGAGTATGTGTCAACCCCTGTTAAACTATTTATATTTTAAAAGTTAAATCGAGATTTCTTTTGTCAACAAAACAGTTTAACATCTGTCAGTATTTTATTTCCATTTATGAGTTCCTATTATGAGTTTCAGACACTTCAGTGCCAAGTGGACCAGGTATTTAAAGGTCATTCATTTCCCTCTTTCCATTTTGCTGTTAATTAAAGGGATAGAGATTGATTTCCTCTCATTATGCATTTGTAGTAGTTAACGTAACATCCTTCCTGTTGGTAGTGAGTCACATTCTGTGCTGGGCGTGATGGCTGGTGGCATCAGCCTTTAAAATACGCATTCTAGTGTTCAAATCTCTCCAGGGTCTCACCCTTCCCTATCTCTGTAATCTCCACCAGCCCATCAACCCACTTAATGGTTTGTTTTCTTTGGAACAGAGGAGGCTGAGGGCAGACGTTAATGAGGTGTATAAAATTATGAGGAGCCTAGATAGAGTGGATAGGAAGGACCTATTTCCCTTCACAGAGGGGTCAGGGAGCTCGGAGTTAATTAAAAAGTAGGACCTCAAAGGTCTCTATGTGTGCCTATCTGTATGTATGTCACTGTGTATGTGCAACTGTCTGTGGATATCATCACCATGAATTTGGTATGTACTGGAACTTGTTAAAAAGACTTGGGGAAAATAATACGGTTGTGACATTTGATATCGGCTTTGGTTCAGCGGCAGTATTTTCGACTTCAAGTCCCACTCCTGAGAATTGAGCATATAATCTTGGCTAACACTCGAGTGCAGTACTTGCAGAATTTTGCATTGTCGAAGCTGTTGACTTTCGGATGAAATGTTAAATTGAAGCTCTGTCTGCTCTCTCGGGTGAATGTTAAAGTTCCAACAGCATTATTCAATAAAGAGTAGTGAGTTGCCCCATGTCACTTTTATATAAATATTCTGAAATGCTCACTGAAAGCCTGTGTGTATGCGTGTGTCTGTGAGGGTGGAGCTCAAGCCCAGATTCTCACAGAGACAGAATGTGAAGGTTCACAAGTCCTGAATGGCCGAGTGTATAAGTCGTTGCATTTAAGATCTAATGGGTTTATACCAGCGTGGTGTCGAACCCCACTCCTGGTAACTCTTGAATTTAACACCGATTTTCTACCATCCTGCTCAGTGTTACCCGAATGGCTTCCGTTAAATTTGTAACCCTGTCACACTCACAACTGACAAAGAAATGGAATCGTGAAATGTATCTGTGCCTCTCACTCTCTGTCTTTAGACAGCCCTGTATATCTTTATGTGTTTCAGTCTCTGTCACTCTCTGACTCACTCTGTCTGAGGACCTCCAAGCTGAATTCAGGGAGCTCGGAGTTAAATTAATAAGTAGGACCTCAAAGGTCGCAAACTCAGGATTGCTACCAGTGCCACCTGCTAGTCGGAGCAGGAATCGCAGGATAGCTCACGTGAATACGTGGCTTGAAATGTGGTGCAGATGGGAGGGATTCAATTCCTGGGACTTTGGAACTGGTTCTGGGGGGGAGGTGGGACCAGAACTAAACCGGAAGATCTGCACCTGGGCAGGACCAGAAACAAAGTCCAAGGGGGATTGTTTGCTTGTGTTGGGGCATGTTTAAAGTAATATGGCAGGGCGACGGGAGACAGAGCGAAGTAGAAGGGGCGCAGAAGCGAAAAAATAAAAGTAAAGGTGGAGAGCAGAAACCTTATCGGGCCACTTTACAGCAAAATTATAAAGGGTCAAAATGTACTAAAATAACAAGCCTGAAGGCTCTGTGCCTCATTACGAGGAGTATTCGTAATAAAGTGGACGAATTAACTGCCCAGCAGCAATTACTGAATATGGTATAATTGGCATGATGGAGACATAGCTCCAGTGTGACCAAGGCTGGGAATTCAACATTCAGGAAGCACAGACAGAAATGGAAAGGTGGTGGGGTAGCGTTGCTGGTTAAAGAGGAAATTAAGGCAATAGTAAGGAACGACATTAGCTTGGATGATGTGGAACATGTATGGGTGGAGTTGCGGAATACCAAAGGGAAGAAAACGCTAGAGGAGTTTTGTAGAGATCAGTAAACAGTAGAAGTGAAGTTGGGGACAGCATCCAACAAGAAATGAGGGATGTGTGCCATAAAGATAAAGCAGTTATCAAGACGTTACTCTACATGTAGATTGGGCGAACCAAACAGGAAGCAATACGGTGGAGGAGGATGTCGAGGGACCATCTAGAGGGCTGGCCATCCTCGACTGGGTGATGTGTAATGAGAAAGGACTAATTAGCAATCTTGTTGTGCGAGGCCCCCTTGGGGAACAGTGACCATAACAAGGTAGAATTCTTTATTAAGGTGGCAAGTGACACAGTTAATTAAGAGACTAGGATCCTGAACTTAAGGAAAGGTAACTTCGATGGTATGAGACGTGAATTGGCTAGAATAGACTGGCAAATGATACTTAAAGGGTTGACGGTGGATAGGCCATGGCAAACATTTAAAGATCACATGGATGAACTTCAACAATTGTATTTCCCTGTCTGGACTAAAAATAAAAAGGGGAAGGTGGTTCAACCGTAGCTAACAAGGGAAATTAAGGATAGTGTTAAATGCAAGGAAGAGACATATAAATTGGCCAGAAAAAGCCGCAACCTGAGGACTGGGAGAAATTTAGAATTCAGCAGAGGAGGACAAAGGTTTTAATCAGGAAGGGGAAAATAGATTATGAGAGGAAGCTTGTTGGAAACATAATAAAGTTCGAAAGATATGTGAAGACAAAAAGATTAGAGAAGGCAAACGTAGGTCCCTTGCAGTCAGATTCAGGTGAATTTATAATGGGGAACAAAGAAATGGTAGACCAGTTGAACAATACTTTGTTTCTGTCTTCACGAAGGAAGACACGCATAGCCTTCCAAAATACTAGGGCACCAAGGATCTAGCGAGAAGGAGGAACTGAAGGAAATCCTTATCAGTCAGGTAATTGTGTTAGGGAAATTGATGGGATTGAAGACCGATAAATCCCCGGGGCCTGATAGTCTGCATTGGAAAGTACTTAAGGAAGTGGCCCTAGAAATAGCGGATTCATTGGTGATCATTTTCCAACAGTCCATGGACTCCAGATCAGTTCGTATGAACTGGAGAGTAACTAATGTAACACCACATTTTAAAAAAGGAGGGAGATAAAAAACTGATAATTATAGACCGGTTAGCCTGACATCAGTAGTGGGGAAATTGTAGGATTCAATTATGAAAGATGAAATAGCAGTGCATTTGTAAAGCAGGGACAGGATCGGTCCAAGCTGCATGAATTTATGAAAGGGAAATCAAGCTTGACAAATCTTCTGGAACTTATTGAGGATGTAACTAGTATAGTGGACAAGGGGAATCAGTGGATGTGGTGTATTTGGACTTTCAAAAGACTTTCAACAAGGTCCCACACACGTATTGGTGTGCAAAATTAAAGCACATGGTAATGGGGGTAATGTACTGACGTGGATAGTGAACTGGTTGGCAGACAGGAAGCAGAGGGTCGGGATAAACTGGTCCTTTTCAGAAAAGCAGGCAGTGACTAGTGGGGTGCCACAGGGCTCAGTGCTGGGACACCAGCTATTTACAATATACATTAATGATTTAGATGAAGGAATTGAGTGTAATATCTTCAAGTTTGCAGATGATACTAACAGGGTGGGGGTGTGAGCTGTGAGGAGAACGCTAAGAGGCTGTAGGGTGACTTGGACAGGTTAGGTGAGTGGGCAAATGCATGGCAGATGCAGTATAATGTGAATAAATGTGAGGTTATCCACTTTGGTGGCAAAAACACGAAGGTAGAATATTATCTGTATGGCGGCAGATTAGGAAAAGGGGAGGTGCAATGGGAGCTGCGTGTCGTGGTACATCAGTCATTGAAAGTTGGCATGCAGTTACAGCAGGCGGTGAAGAAGGCAAATGGTATTTTGGCCTTTATAGCTAGGGGTTTTGGGTATAGGAGTACGGAGGTCTTACTGCAGTTGTACAGGGCCTTTGTGAGACCTCACCTGGAATATTGTGTTCAGTTTTGGTCTCGTAATCTGAGGATGGACTTTCTTGCTATTGAGGGAGTGCAGCGAAGGTTCACCAGACTGATTCCCGGGATGACAGGACTGACACATGGGGAGAGACTGGATCGACAGTGGCTTGTAGTCACTGGAGTTAAGAAGCATGAGAGTGGATCTCATCGAAAAATGAACAATTCTGACGGGACTTAACAGGTTAGATGCAGCAAGAAAATTACCGTTGTTGGGGAAGTCTAGAATTAGGGGACACAGTCTAATGATAAGGGGCAGGTCATTTAGGACCGAGATGAGGAGAAACTTCTTCACTCAGAGAGTTGTTAACCTGTGGAATTCCCTATCGCAGAGAGTTGTTGTTGTCAATTAATTGGCTATATTCAAGAGGGAGTTAGATATGGCCATTATGGTTAAAGGCATCAAGAGGTTTGGAGAGAAAGCAGGAAAGGGGTACTGAACTGAATGATCAGCCATGATCTTATTGAATGGTGGTGCAGATTCGAAAGCCCGAATGGCCTACTCCTGCACCTATTTTCTATGTTTCTCTGTTTGTCCCTGTCTCTCAATCTGTCTCTTACTTTCTCACGGTGTCAAAATTCTGCTTCAATGGGATTCTCTCAGTCTCCCTGTCTATTTGGGTCTCTCTTTCCCATCATCCCTCTCTGTCTGACTGTCTCTCTCTTTCCCATCGTCTCACTCTATCTGTCTATGTCTCTGCCTGCCTGTCTTTCTTGCCCTGTCTCTAACCTGCTGAGTATTCCTATCATTTTCTCTTTTTATCTCTGTCTCTCTCACTCTATCTGTCTCTCTCTCTCTATCTGTCTATCTCTGTGACTCTCTTTGTCCCTGTCTTCATCTCTGTATTTCTATCACTCTTTCCCTTTCTCTCTTTATAGAGCACACACACATCTCTGTATGTATGTGCTTGAGTTTTTTTTCTCACTGAGTCTTTCTCTCCCTCTCAGTCTCACACTTTATCTGTCTCTTTGTCTCTATCTCGCTGTCTGTCTCTCCCTGTTTCTCTGTTTATCTCTGTGTCTCAATGTGCATGTCGACTTCTCATGGTTTCCAGTTCTGTTCACAGCTCGATTTCTGCTCTTACAGAGCCCACACCCGTCAGTACCTAGTTAGTATAGTGGTGATTATCACCGCCTGTTACGCAGGAGACCGGAGTTGAATTCCCAGACGGGGGGAAGGCTTTTTCAAAATGTAGAATTTTACTTTTGTTTCTTGGCAGAGATTCATGTTAAAAAGTTCGAGAGCAATAAAGAAGAGTAAAAATACAGAAAGAGGAGATTGCCTCTTCCAGATTCTTAGCAAACAGAAACTTTTTCAGGATTCTGTGGCCGTCTGCTGCACAGAGATGGATGACTGAGTTTTATCTGAGTTACATTTAAAAATGCAGCAAACTAGTAGTCGTGGCACAGTGATTAAGGCGATGCACTAAAAATGCATTAGGTTTTCCCCGCCAGGTTCGAATCCTGCCGACTACAATTCTTTCCATTTCACAATTTAGCGAGGTCTCTGCAAAACTGATCCTGTGGTTGGTGGAATAAAGTAACACACCTTTCAACACTGCCATTTTTTTCTTTCTTTCATTAATCTGCAATATTCACGATACATACTGATAGAAAAAAGCAAAAGGCAGCCAAAGTAGCGAGAGTGATCCTGCCTGTCTATCCCTCTATTTGTCTAAGGCGCTCTGTGTATATCTTGATCTGGTGTCATAGTACATGAGTCATTGAAAGTTGGCAGCAGGCGGTAAAAAGGCAAATGGCATGTTCACCTTCATAGCGAGGTGATTTGAGTATAGGAGCAGGGAGGTCTTACTGCAATTACACAGGGTCTTGGTGAGGCCACACCTGGAATATTGTGTTCAATTTTGGTCTCCAAATCTGAGGAAGGACGTCCTTGCCATTCAGGGAGTTCAGCGAAGGTTCACCAGCTTGATTCCCGGGATGGCAGGACTGACATATGAGGAGAGACTTGATCAACTGGGCTGGTATCCATTGGAGTTTAGAAGAATGAGAGGCGATCTCATAGAAATATATAACTTTCTGACGAGATTGGACGGGTTAGAGGCAGAAAGAATGGTCCCGTTGCTGTGGAGTTCAAGAACCAAGGTCTCAGTCCAAGAATAAGGGGTAAGACATTTAAGACCGCGATGAGGAGAAACTTCTTCACTCAGAGAGTGGTTAACCTGTGGAATTCTCCACCGCAGAAAGTTGTTGAGGCCATTTCGTTAGATATATTCAAAAGGGAGTTAGATATGGCCCTTACGGCTAAAGAGATCAAGGGGTATGGAGAGAAAGCAGGAAAGGGGTACTGAGGTTGAATGATAAGCCATGATCTTATTGAATGGCGGTGCAGGCTCGACGGGCCGAATGACCAACTCCTGCAACGAATTTATATGTTTCTATGTTGATGCGTGTATATTTTTGATAAGTGTGTGCGTGTGTGTCTGTATATGTCTATCTGTATGTATGTCTCTGTGTATGTGCAACTGTCTATGGAAATCATCACATTGAATTTGATGTGTCCTGGAACATTTTTAAAAACTTGGGGAAAATAATACAGTTGTGATCTTTGATATTGGCTATGGTTCATTGGTTCCATTCTCGACTGAATCAGGAGGTTGTGTGTGTAAGTCCCACTCCTGAGAATTGAGCATACAATCTTGGCTGACACTCAAATGCAGTACTTGGGGAATTTTGCATTGTTGAAGCTGTTGACTTTCGGATGAAATGTTAAATGGAAGCTTCGTCTGCACCTTCGGGTGGATGTGAAAGTTCCCAGAGCCTTATCGAGAAAGAATAGGAGAGTTGCGCCCGTGTCAATATGACGAAAAATGTTGGAAAATGCTCCCTGAAATCCGATGTGTCTGTGTGCGTCTGTGCGGATGGAGTTAAAGGCCAGCTTCTCATCGAGACAGAGTCCCAACATTGACAGGGCTAGGATGGCCGGGCGGTTAAGGTGTTGGGCATAAAATCCAATGGGTTTATACCCGTGTGAGCTCGAACCCCACTCCTGGAATATGTTAATTAAACAGCGATTTTTCCCATCCTGCTCAGTGATATCCGATTTTCATCTGTTGCATTTGCATTTTTCTGTAACTCTGTGACACTCTGAGCAGACAATGAAATGAGATTGTGAAATGTATCTGTGTCGCTCAGTCTCTGCCTCTCTCTCTCTTTAGCGAGCTGTGTATGTGTTTATGTCTCTCACAGTCTGCCTCTCTCTGACTCACTCTGTCTGTCCCTGTCTCTCCGTTTGTCTCTGTCTCTCAATCTGTCTCTCTCACGGTGTCCAGTTCTGTTCCAATAGGATTCTCTCAGACTCTTTGTCTGACTGGCTCTCTCTTTCCCATCATTTCTATGTCTCTCTCTCTATCTGACTTTCTCTCTATCTGTCTCCCTCTTTGTCTCCCTTTTTGTTCCTGTCTTTTTCTTGTCATTCCATCACAATTTGCCTCACTCTCTTTATGGAGCACGCAAACATATCTCTGTGTATGTATGCATTTGAGTCTTTGTCTCGCTCAGTCTGACCCTCCCTCTCAGTCTCAAGCTTTCTGTCTCTCTCTGTCTCTATCTCGCTGTCTGCCTCTCCATGTTTCACTGTTTGTCTCTGTTTCTCAATGTGTCTGTCTCATTCTCACGGTGATCAGTTCTGTTCCAATGGGATTCTCTCAGTCTCTCTTCTGACTGTCCCATCATCTCTGTCTGTCTATGTCTCTGCTGTCTGTCTCTCTTTGCCTGTGGCTGGTAGTTCCTGTATCTAACCTGCTGGGAATTGCCATCATTTTCTGTTGATATCTTTGTCTCTCTCTCGCTCTGTCGCTCTCTCTCTATCTGTCTCTCTCCTTGTCACTGCCTTTATCACGGTCTTTCTCTCACTCTTTCCCTCTCTCTCTTTCGAGATCAGACACACACACATATCTCTGTATTTGTAAGTGTTTGAGTCTTTTTCTCACTCAGTCTTCCTCTTCTTCTCAGTCTCGACTTTCTGTCTCTTGTTGCCTCGATCTCGTTGTCTGTCTCTCCCTGTTTTTCGGTTTGGCTCTGTCTCTCATTGTGTCTGTCGACTTCTCATGGTGTCCAGTTCTGTTCAGCTCGATTCCTGCTCTGACAGCTACCTTACCTGTCAGCTCCTCGTTAGTATAGTGGTGAGTATCCCCGCCTGTCACGCGGGAGACCAGGGTTCAATTCAAAATGGAAAATTTTACTTCTGTTTCTTGGAAGAGTTTCATATTAAAAAGTTCCATAGCAATAAAGAACTGTAAAAATACACGTAGAGGATAGAGCCTCTTCCAGATTTTTCGGAAACGGAGACTTTTTCACGATTCTTTGGCCGTCTGCTGCACAGAGATTGATGACTGAGTTTTTTCTGAGTTAATCTCTACCAAGTACTCACCAGGTTCTCACAGGACCAGAATAGCCGAGTGGTAATGGCGTTGGCGTTAAAATTCAATTGTTTTTTTTCCCGCGTGGGTTCGTACCCCACTCCTGGTATCTCTTTCATTTGACACGGATTTCCTCCCATTCTGATCAGTAAAACCGGATTTTCATCGTTTGAATCAGCAATTTCCTGTAACAATGTGACAATCTGAACCGATAATGAAATGTATCCGTGTCGCTCGGTCTCTGCCTCTCGCTCTCTCTTCAGAGAACAGTGCATTGTTCAGATGTTTGAGTCTTTGTCTCTCTCAGACTTACTCACTCTGTCTGTAGCTGAAAAAGACAGTAATCGTGGCCGATTGACAGTGATTCAGCCTGTCTATCCCTCGAGATGACGAAGGCATCTGTGCATGCCCGTTGGTGCGTGCAAATTTTTGGTTTTGTTTTTGTGTGTCTCTGTCTGTCTATCTCTATATATGTCTCTGTGCATGTGCAACTATCTGTGGAAATCATCACCATGAATTTGGTATGTCCTGGAACTTATAAAACAGACTTGGGGGAAATAATAAGGTTGTGAACTTTTGTATCGGCTTTGGTTCAGTGGCAGCATTCTCGACTGAATCGGGAGTTTGTGTGTTCAAGTCGCACTTCTGAGACTTGAGCATTATCATCTTGGCTAACACTCAAGTGCAGCACTTGGGGAATTTTGCAATGTTGAAGCTGTTGTCCTTCGGATGAAATGTTAAATTGAAGCACCGTCTGCACCCTCGGGTGGATATGAAAGTTCCCAGTGCATTACTCGAAAAAGAATAGGAGAGTTGCCCCCGTCTCAATATCACAAAAAATGTTCGTAAATGCTCACTGAAAGCCGATGTGTCTGTGTTTGTATGTGGGGTTGGGGTTGAAGCCCAGATTCTCACAGAGACAGAATGCAGGTTTTCACAGGGCCAGGGTAGCCGATTGGTTGAGGCGTTGGCCTTGAAATTTAATGGTTTTTTACCGCGTGGGTTCGTACCCACTCCTGGTATCTCTTTAATTTAACACGGATTTCCTCCCATTCTGATCAGTGAGACCGGTATTCATCGGTTGAATCAGCAATTTTCTGTAACAATGCGAACACTCTGAACCGATAATGAAATGAAATTGTGAAATGCATCTGCGTCGCTCGGTCTCCACCTCTCTCTCTCTCTCTTCAGAGAGTTGTGTATGTGTTTGTGTGTTTGAGTCTTTGTCTCTCTCAGTCTGACTACTCTGTCTGTCCCTGTTTCTCTGTTTGTCTCTGTCTCTCAATCTGTCTCTTTCTCACGGTGCCACGTCTGTTCCAATGGGATTCTCTCAGACTCTTTGTCTGACTGGCTCTCTCTTTCCCATCATTTTGGTCTGTCCATGTCTTTGCCTGTCTCTGTGAGTCCCTGCCTGTAAGCTGAGAATTATTTCCATCATTTTCTGTTTTAGTCTCTATCGCTCTCTCTCCATCTGTCTCTCTCCTTGTTACTGTCTTTATCATTGTCTTTCTATCACTCTTTCCCTCTCTCTCTCATAATAGATCACACACATCTCTGTATATGGAAATGTTTGAGTCTTTTTCTCACTCAGTCTGCCTCTCTTGCTCAGTCTCACACTTTCTGTCTCTCGTTGTCTCTATCTCGCTATCTGTCTCTCCCTGTTTGTCGGTTTGTCTCTGTCTCTCAATGTGTCTGTCGACTTCTCATGGTGCCCAGTTTTGGTCACAGTGGCTCGATTACTGCTCTGACAGAATTGGTACACGTCAGTTCCTCGTTAGTATAGTGGTGAGTATCCCTGCCTGTCACGCGGGAGACCGGGGTTCAATTCCCCGACGGGGAGGCAGTTATTTCAAATCGTAGAATTTTACTTCTGTTTCTTGGAAGAGATTCATGTTAAAAAGTTCCAGAGCAATATCGAACTGTAAAAATACAGGTAGAGGAGATTGCCTCGTCCAGATTTTTAGCAAACGGAGAATTTTTCAGGAGTCTTTGGCCGTCTGCTGCACAGAGATGGATGACTGAGTTTTTTCTGAGTAACGTTTAAAATGGCGGCGACACAGTAGTCGTGGCCGAGTGGTTAAGGCGATGGACTAGAAATCCATTGGGTTATCCTGCGGAGGTTCGAATCCTGCCGACTACGATTCGCAGCATTTTTCATTCCATTTCACAATTTAACCGGTTCTCTGCCAAACTGATCCTGAGATAGATGGAATAACGTCCCACACCTTTCAACACTGACATTTTTTTCTCATTTTTATTAATCTGCAATATTCACGATACATCCGTTTCAAAAATCGCAAACATCAGTCAAAGCTGCGACAGTGATTCAGCCTGTCTATCCCTCGAGATGACGAAGGCATCTGTGCATGCCCGTTGGTGTGTGCACATTTTTGATTATGTGTGTGTGTGTCTCTGTGTCTGTCTATCTCTATATATGTCTCTGTGTATGTGCAATTGTCTGTGGAAATCATCACCATGAATTTGGTACGTCCTGGAACTTATAAAACAGAGTTGGGGGAAATTATGAGGTTGTGAACTTTTGTATCGGCTTTGTTTCAGTTGCAGCATTCTCGACTGAATCGGGAGTTTGTGTGTTCAAGTCGCACCTCTGAGACTTGAGCATTATCATCTTGGCTAACACTCAAGTGCAGCACTTGGGGAGTTTTGCAATGTTGAAGCTGTTGACTTTCGAATGAAATGTTAAATTGAAGCTCCGTCTGCACCCTCGGGTGGATATGAAAGTTCCCAGTGCATTACTCGAAAAATAATAGGAGAGTTGCCCCCGTCTCAATATCACTAAAAATGTTCGTAAATGCTCACTGAAAGCCGATGTGTATGTTTTTGTACGTGGGGTTGGGGTTGAAGCCCAGATTCTCACAGAGACAGAATGCAGGCTCTCACAGGAACAGGATAGCCGAGTGGTTGAGGCGTTGACCTTGAATTTTAATGATTTTTTACCGCGTGGGTTCGTACCCCACTCCTGGTATCTCTTTAATTTAAAACGGATTTCCTCCCATTCTGATCAGTGAGACCGGATTTTTATCGGTTGAATCAGCAATTTTCTGTAACAATGCGACACTCTGAACCGATAATGAAATGAAATTGTGAAATATATCTGCGTCGCTCGGTCTCTACCTCTCTCTCTCTCTTCAGAGAGTTGTGTATGTGTTTGTATGTTTGAGTCTTTGTCTCTCTCAGTCTGACTACTCTGTCTGTCCCTGTTTCTCTGTTTGTCTCTGTCTCTCAATCTGTCTCTTTCTCACGGTGCCACGTCTGTTCCAATGGGATTCTCTCAGACTCTTTGTCTGACTGGCTCTCTCTTTCCCATCATTTCTGTCTGTCCATTTCTTTGCCTGTCTCTGTGATTCCCTGCCTGTAAGCTGAGAAGTATTTCCATCATTTTCTGTTTTAGTCTCTATCGCTCTCTCTCCATCTGTCTCTCTCCTTGTAACTGTCTTTATCATTGTCTTTCTATCACTCTTTCCCTCTCTCTCTCATAATAGATCACACACATCTCTGTATATGGAAATGTTTGAGTCTTTTTCTCACTCAGTCTGCCTCTCTTGCTCAGTCTCACACTTTCTGTCTCTCGTTGTCTCTATCTCGCTATCTGTCTCTCCCTGTTTGTCGGTTTGTCTCTGTCTCTCAATGTGTCTGTCGACTTCTCATGGTGCCCAGTTTTGGTCACAGTGGCTCGATTACTGCTCTGACAGAATTGGTACACGTCAGTTCCTCGTTAGTATAGTGGTGAGTATCCCTGCCTGTCACGCGGGAGACCGGGGTTCAATTCCCCGACGGGGAGGCAGTTATTTCAAATCGTAGAATTTTACTTCTGTTTCTTGGAAGAGATTCATGTTAAAAAGTTCCAGAGCAATATCGAACTGTAAAAATACAGGTAGAGGAGATTGCCTCGTCCAGATTTTTAGCAAACGGAGAATTTTTCAGGAGTCTTTGGCCGTCTGCTGCACAGAGATGGATGACTGAGTTTTTTCTGAGTAACGTTTAAAATGGCGGCGACACAGTAGTCGTGGCCGAGTGGTTAAGGCGATGGACTAGAAATCCATTGGGTTATCCTGCGGAGGTTCGAATCCTGCCGACTACGATTCGCAGCATTTTTCATTCCATTTCACAATTTAACCGGTTCTCTGCCAAACTGATCCTGAGATAGATGGAATAACGTCCCACACCTTTCAACACTGACATTTTTTTCTCATTTTTATTAATCTGCAATATTCACGATACATCCGTTTCAAAAATCGCAAACATCAGTCAAAGCTGCGACAGTGATTCAGCCTGTCTATCCCTCGAGATGACGAAGGCATCTGTGCATGCCCGTTGGTGTGTGCACATTTTTGATTATGTGTGTGTGTGTCTCTGTGTCTGTCTATCTCTATATATGTCTCTGTGTATGTGCAATTGTCTGTGGAAATCATCACCATGAATTTGGTACGTCCTGGAACTTATAAAACAGAGTTGGGGGAAATTATGAGGTTGTGAACTTTTGTATCGGCTTTGTTTCAGTTGCAGCATTCTCGACTGAATCGGGAGTTTGTGTGTTCAAGTCGCACCTCTGAGACTTGAGCATTATCATCTTGGCTAACACTCAAGTGCAGCACTTGGGGAGTTTTGCAATGTTGAAGCTGTTGACTTTCGAATGAAATGTTAAATTGAAGCTCCGTCTGCACCCTCGGGTGGATATGAAAGTTCCCAGTGCATTACTCGAAAAATAATAGGAGAGTTGCCCCCGTCTCAATATCACTAAAAATGTTCGTAAATGCTCACTGAAAGCCGATGTGTATGTTTTTGTACGTGGGGTTGGGGTTGAAGCCCAGATTCTCACAGAGACAGAATGCAGGCTCTCACAGGAACAGGATAGCCGAGTGGTTGAGGCGTTGACCTTGAATTTTAATGATTTTTTACCGCGTGGGTTCGTACCCCACTCCTGGTATCTCTTTAATTTAAAACGGATTTCCTCCCATTCTGATCAGTGAGACCGGATTTTTATCGGTTGAATCAGCAATTTTCTGTAACAATGCGACACTCTGAACCGATAATGAAATGAAATTGTGAAATATATCTGCGTCGCTCGGTCTCTACCTCTCTCTCTCTCTTCAGAGAGTTGTGTATGTGTTTGTATGTTTGAGTCTTTGTCTCTCTCAGTCTGACTACTCTGTCTGTCCCTGTTTCTCTGTTTGTCTCTGTCTCTCAATCTGTCTCTTTCTCACGGTGCCACGTCTGTTCCAATGGGATTCTCTCAGACTCTTTGTCTGACTGGCTCTCTCTTTCCCATCATTTCTGTCTGTCCATTTCTTTGCCTGTCTCTGTGATTCCCTGCCTGTAAGCTGAGAAGTATTTCCATCATTTTCTGTTTTAGTCTCTATCGCTCTCTCTCCATCTGTCTCTCTCCTTGTAACTGTCTTTATCATTGTCTTTCTATCACTCTTTCCCTCTCTCTCTCATAATAGATCACACACACACATCTCTGTATATGGAAATGTTTGAGTCTTTTTCTCACTCAGTCTGCCTCTCCTTCTCAGTCTCACACTTTCTGTCTCTCGTTGTCTCTATCTCGCTATCTGTCTCTCCTTGTTTGTCGGTTTGTCTCTGTCTCTCAATGTGTCTGTCGACTTCTCATGGTGCCCAGTTTTGGTCACAGTGGCTCGATTACTGCTCTGACAGAATTGGTACACGTCAGTTCCTCGTTAGTATAGTGGTGAGTATCCCCGCCTGTCACGCGGGAGAGCGGGGTTCAATTCCCCGACGGGGAGGCAGTTATTTCAAATCGTAGAATTTTACTTCTGCTTCTTGGAAGAGATTCATGTTAAAAAGTTCCAGAGCAATATCGAACTGTAAAAATACAGGTAGAGGAGATTGCCTCGTCCAGATTTTTAGCAAACGGAGAATTTTTCAGGAGTCTTTGGCCGTCTGCTGCACAGAGATGGATGACTGAGTTTTTTCTGAGTAACGTTTAAAATGGCGGCGACACAGTAGTCGTGGCCGAGTGGTTAAGGCGATGGACTAGAAATCCATTGGGTTATCCTGCGGAGGTTCGCATCCTGCCGACTACGATTCGCAGCATTTTTCATTCCATTTCACAATTTAACCGGTTCTCTGCCAAACTGATCCTGAGATAGATGGAATAACGTCCCACACCTTTCAACACTGACATTTTTTTCTCATTTTTATTAATCTGCAATATTCACGATACATCCGTTTCAAAAATCGCAAACATCAGTCAAAGCTGCGACAGTGATTCAGCCTGTCTATCCCTCGAGATGACGAAGGCATCTGTGCATGCCCGTTGGTGCGTGCACATTTTTGATTATGTGTGTGTGTGTCTCTGTGTCTGTCTATCTCTATATATGTCTCTGTGTATGTGCAATTGTCTGTGGAAATCATCACCATGAATTTGGTATGTCCTGGAACTTATAAAACAGAGTTGGGGGAAATTATGAGGTTGTGAACTTTTGTATCGGCTTTGTTTCAGTTGCAGCATTCTCGACTGAATCGGGAGTTTGTGTGTTCAAGTCGCACTTCTGAGACTTGAGCATTATCATCTTGGCTAACACTCAAGTGCAGCACTTGGGGAATTTTGCAATGTTGAAGCTGTTGACTTTCGGATGAAATGTTAAATTGAAGCTCCGTCTGCTCCCTCGGGTGGATATGAAAGTTCCCAGTGCATTACTCGAAAAAGAATAGGAGAGTTGCCCCCGTCTCAATATCACTAAAAATGTTCGTAAATGCTCACTGAAAGCCGATGTGTATGTTTTTGTACGTGGGGTTGGGGTTGAAGCCCAGATTCTCACAGAGACAGAATGCAGGCTCTCACAGGAACAGGATCGCTGAGTGGTTGTGGCATTGGCCTTGAATTTTAATGATTTTTTACCGCGTGGGTTCGTACCCCACTCCTGGTATCTCTTTAATTTAACACGGATTTCCTCCCATTCTGATCAGTGAGACCGGATTTTTATCGGTTGAATCAGCAATTTTCTGTAACAATGCGACACTCTGAACCGATAATGAAATGAAATTGTGAAATGTATCTGCGTCGCTCGGTCTCTACCTCTCTCTCTCTCTTCAGAGAGTTGTGTATGTGTTTGTATGTTTGAGTCTTTGTCTCTCTCAGTCTGACTACTCTGTCTGTCCCTGTTTCTCTGTTTGTCTCTGTCTCTCAATCTGTCTCTTTCTCACGGTGCCACGTCTATTCCAATGGGATTCTCTCAGACTCTTTGTCTGACTGGCTCTCTCTTTCCCATCATTTCTGTCTGTCCATTTCTTTGCCTGTCTCTGTGAGTCCCTGTCTGTAAGCTGAGAAGTATTTCCATCATTTTCTGTTTTAGTCTCTATCGCTCTCTCTCCATCTGTCTCTCTCCTTGTAACTGTCTTTATCATTGTCTTTCTATCACTCTTTCCCTCTCTCTCTCATAATAGATCACACACACACATCTCTGTATATGGAAATGTTTGAGTCTTTTTCTCACTCAGTCTGCCTCTCCTTCTCAGTCTCACACTTTCTGTCTCTCGTTGTCTCTATCTCGCTATCTGTCTCTCCTTGTTTGTCGGTTTGTCTCTGTCTCTCAATGTGTCTGTCGACTTCTCATGGTGCCCAGTTTTGGTCACAGTGGCTCGATTACTGCTCTGACAGAAGTGGTACATGTCAGTTCCTCGTTAGTATAACGGTGAGTATCCCCGCCTGTCACGCGGGAGACCGGGATTCAATTCCCTGACGGGGAGGCAGTTATTTCAAATCGTAGAATTTTACTTCTGTTTCTTGGAAGAGATTCATGTTAAAAAGTTCCAGAGCAATATCGAACTGTTAAAATACAGGTAGAAGAGATTGCCTCGTCCAGATTTTTAGCAAACGGAGAATTTTTCAGGAGTCTTTGGCCGTCTGCTGCACAGAGATGGATGCCTGAGTTTTTTCTGAGTAACGTTTAAAATGGCAGCGACTCAGTAGTCGTGGCCGAGTGGT
This sequence comes from Pristiophorus japonicus, assembly GCF_044704955.1. Lineage (NCBI taxonomy): Eukaryota > Metazoa > Chordata > Chondrichthyes > Pristiophoridae > Pristiophorus > Pristiophorus japonicus. The sequence goes on from NC_091999.1 coordinate 43,230,498, forward strand.
TAAGGCGATGGACTAGAAATCCATTGGGTTATCGTGCGCAGGTTCGAATCCTGCCGACTACGATTTGCAGCATTTTTCATTCCATTTCACAATTTAACCGGTTCTCTGCCAAACTGATCCTGAGATAGATGGAATAATGTCCCACACCTTTCAACACTGACATTTTTTTCTCATTTTTATTAATCTGCAATATTCACGATACATCCGTTTCAAAAATCGCAAACATCAGTCAAAGCTGCGACAGTGATTCAGCCTGTCTATCCCTCGAGATGACGAAGGCATCTGTGCATGCCCGTTGGTGCGTGCAAATTTTTGGTTTTGTGTATGTGTGTCTCTGTGTCTGTCTATCTCTACATATGTCTCTGTGTATGTGCAACTGTCTGTGGAAATCATCACCATGAATTTGGTATGTCCTGGAACTTATAAAACAGACTTGGGGGAAATAATAAGGTTGTGAACTTTTGTATCGGCTTTGGTTCAGTGGCAGCATTCTCGACTGAATCGGGAGTTTGTGTGTTCAAGTCGCACTTCTGAGACTTGAGAATTATCATCTTGGCTAACACTCAAGTGCAGCACTTGGGGAATTTTGCAATGTTGAAGCTGTTGTCTTTCGGATGAAATGTTAAATTGAAGCTACGTCTGCACCCTCGGGTGGATATGAAAGTTCCCAGTGCATTACTCGAAAAAGAATAGGAGAGTTGCCCCCGTCTCAATATCACTAAAAATGTTCGTAAATGCTCACTGAAAGCCGATGTGTCTGTGTTTGTATGTGGGGTTGGGGTTGAATCCCAGATTCTCACAGAGACAGAATGCAGGTTTTCACAGGGCCAGGGTAGCCGAGTCGTTGAGGCGTTGGCCTTGAAATTTAATGGTTTTTTACCGCGTGGGTTCGTACCCCACTCCTGGTATCTCTTTAATTTAACACGGATTTCCTCCCATTCTGATCAGTGAGACCGGATTTTTATCGGTTGAATCAGCAATTTTCTGTAACAATGCGACACTCTGAACCGATAATGAAATGAAATTGTGAAATGTATCTGCGTCGCTCGGTCTCTACCTCTCTCTCTCTCTTCAGAGAGTTGTGTATGTGTTTGTATGTTTGAGTCTTTGTCTCTCTCAGTCTGACTACTCTGTCTGTCCCTGTTTCTCTGTTTGTCTCTGTCTCTCAAACTGCCTCTTTCTCACGGTGCCACGTCTGTTCCAATGGGATTCTCTCAGACTCTTTGTCTGACTGGCTCTCTCTTTCCCATCATTTCTGTCTGACCATTTCTTTGCCTGTCTCTGTGAGTCCCTGCCTGTAAGCTGAAAAGTATTTCCATCATTTTCTGTTTTAGTCTCTATCGCTCTCTCTCCATCTGTCTCTCTCCTTGTAACTGTCTTTATCATTGTCTTTCTATCACTCTTTCCCTCTCTCTCTCATAATAGATCACACACACACATCTCTGTATATGGAAATGTTTGAGTCTTTTTCTCACTCAGTCTGCCTCTCCTTCTCAGTCTCACACTTTCTGTCTCTCGTTGTCTCTATCTCGCTATCTGTCTCTCCTTGTTTGTCGGTTTGTCTCTGTCTCTCAATGTGTCTGTCGACTTCTCATGGTGCCCAGTTTTGGTCACAGTGGCTCGATTACTGCTCTGACAGAATTGGTACACGTCAGTTCCTCGTTAGTATAGTGGTGAGTATCCCCGCTTGTCACGCGGGAGACCGGGGATCAATTCCCCTACGGGGAGGCAGTTATTTCAAATCGTAGAATTTTACTTCTGCTTCTTGGAACAGATTCATGTTAAAAAGTTCCAGAGCAATATCGAACTGTAAAAATACAGGTAGAGGAGATTGCCTCGTCCAGATTTTTAGCAAACGGAGAATTTTTCAGGAGTCTTTGGCCGTCTGCTGCACAGAGATGGATGACTGAGTTTTTTCTGAGTAACGTTTAAAATGGCGGCGACACAGTAGTCGTGGCCGAGTGGTTAAGGCGATGGACTAGAAATCCATTGGGTTATGCTGCGGAGGTTCGAATCCTGCCGACTACGATTCGCAGCATTTTTCATTCCATTTCACAATTTAACCGGTTCTCTGCCAAACTGATCCTGAGATAGATGGAATAACGTCCCACACCTTTCAACACTGACATTTTTTTCTCATTTTTATTAATCTGCAATATTCACGATACATCCGTTTCAAAAATCGCAAACATCAGTCAAAGCTGCGACAGTGATTCAGCCTGTCTATCCCTCGAGATGACGAAGGCATCTGTGCATGCCCGTTGGTGCGTGCACATTTTTGATTCTGTGTGTGTGTGTCTCTGTGTCTGTCTATCTCTATATATGTCTCTGTGTATGTGCAATTGTCTGTGGAAATCATCACCATGAATTTGGTATGTCCTGGAACTTATAAAACAGAGTTGGGGGAAATTATGAGGTTGTGAACTTTTGTATCGGCTTTGTTTCAGTTGCAGCATTCTCGACTGAATCGGGAGATGGTGTGTTCAAGTCGCACTTCTGAGACTTGAGCATTATCATCTTGGCTAACACTCAAGTGCAGCACTTGGGGAGTTTTGCAATGTTGAAGCTGTTGACTTTCGAATGAAATGTTAAATTGAAGCTCCGTCTGCACCCTCGGGTGGATATGAAAGTTCCCAGTGCATTAATCGAAAAATAATAGGAGAGTTGCCCCCGTCTCAATATCACTAAAAATGTTCGTAAATGCTCACTGAAAGCCGATGTGTATGTTTTTGTACGTGGGGTTGGGGTTGAAGCCCAGATTCTCACAGAGACAGAATGCAGGCACTCACAGGGACAGGATAGCCGAGTGGTTGTGGCATTGGCCTTGAATTTTAATGATTTTTTACCGCGTGGGTTCGTACCCCACTCCTGGTATCTCTTTAATTTAACACGGATTTCCTCCCATTCTGATCAGTGAGACCGGATTTTTATCGGTTGAATCAGCAATTTTCTGTAACAATGCGACACTCTGAACCGATAATGAAATGAAATTGTGAAATGTATCTGCGTCGCTCGGTCTCTACCTCTCTCTCTCTCTTCAGAGAGTTGTGTATGTGTTTGTATGTTTGAGTCTTTGTCTCTCTCAGTCTGACTACTCTGTCTGTCCCTGTTTCTCTGTTTGTCTCTGTCTCTCAATCTGTCTCTTTCTCACGGTGCCACGTCTATTCCAATGGGATTCTCTCAGACTCTTTGTCTGACTGGCTCTCTCTTTCCCATCATTTCTGTCTGTCCATTTCTTTGCCTGTCTCTGTGAGTCCCTGCCTGTAAGCTGAGAAGTATTTCCATCATTTTCTGTTTTAGTCTCTATCGCTCTCTCTCCATCTGTCTCTCTCCTTGTAACTGTCTTTATCATTGTCTTTCTATCACTCTTTCCCTCTCTCTCTCATAATAGATCACACACATCTCTGTATATGGAAATGTTTGAGTCTTTTTCTCACTCAGTCTGCCTCTCCTTCTCAGTCTCACACTTTCTGTCTCTCGTTGTCTCTATCTCGCGATCTGTCTCTCCCTGTTTGTCGGTTTGTCTCTGTCTCTCAATGTGTCTGTCGACTTCTCATGGTGCCCAGTTTTGGTCACAGTGGCTCGATTACTGCTCTGACAGAATTGGTACACGTCAGTTCCTCGTTAGTATAGTGGTGAGTATCCCTGCCTGTCACGCGGGAGACCGGGGTTCAATTCCCCGACGGGGAGGCAGTTATTTCAAATCGTAGAATTTTACTTCTGTTTCTTGGAAGAGATTCAGGTTAAAAAGTTCCAGAGCAATATCGAACTGTAAAAATACAGGTAGAGGAGATTGCCTCGTCCAGATGTTTAGCAAACGGAGAATTTTTCAGGAGTCTTTGGCCGTCTGCTGCACAGAGATGGATGACTGAGTTTTTTCTGAGTAACGTTTAAAATGGCGGCGACACAGTAGTCGTGGCCGAGTGGTTAAGGCGATGGACTAGAAATCCATTGGGTTATCCTGCGGAGGTTCGAATCCTGCCGACTACGATTCGCAGCATTTTTCATTCCATTTCACAATTTAACCGGTTCTCTGCCAAACTGATCCTGAGATAGATGGAATAACGTCCCACACCTTTCAACACTGACATTTTTTTCTCATTTTTATTAATCTGCAATATTCACGATACATCCGTTTCAAAAATCGCAAACATCAGTCAAAGCTGCGACAGTGATTCAGCCTGTCTATCCCTCGCGATGACGAAGGCATCTGTGCATGCCCGTTGGTGCGTGCACATTTTTGATTATGTGTGTGTGTGTCTCTGTGTCTGTCCATCTCTATATATGTCTCTGTGTATGTGCAACTGTCTGTGGAAATCATCACCATGAATTTGGTATGGCCTGAAACTTATAAAACAGATTTGGGGGAAATGAAAAGGTTGTGAACTTTTGTATCGGCTTTGTTTCAGTCGCAGCATTCTCGACTGAATCGGGAGTTTGTGTGTTCAAGTCGCACTTCTGAGACTTGAGCATTATCATCTTGGCTAACACTCAAGTGCAGCACTTGGGGAGTTTTGCAATGTTGAAGCTGTTGACTTTCGGATGAAATGTTAAATTGAAGCTCCGTCTGCACCCTCGGGTGGATATGAAAGTTCCCAGTGCATTACTCGAAAAAGAATAGGAGAGTTGCCCCCGTCTCAATATCACTAAAAATGTTCGTAAATGCTCACTGAAAGCCGATGTGTATGTTTTTGTACGTGGGGTTGGAGTTGAAGCCCAGATTCTCACAGAGACAGAATGCAGGCTCTCACAGGAACAGGATAGCCGAGTGGTTGAGGCATTGGCCTTGAATTTTAATGGTTGTTTACCGCGTGGGTTCGTACCTCACTCCTGGTATCTCTTTAATTTAACACGGATTTCCTCCCATTCTGATCAGTGAGACCGGATTTTCATCGGTTGAATCAGCAATTTTCTGTAACAATGCGACACTCTGAACCGATAATGAAATGAAATTGTGAAATGTATCTGCGTCGCTCGCTCTCTATCGCTCTCTCTCTTCAGAGAGATGTGTATGTGTTTGTATGTTTGAGTCTTTGTCTCTCTCAGTCTGACTACTCTGTCTGTCCCTGTTTCTCTGTTTGTCTCTGTCTCTCAATCTGTCTCTTTCTCACGGTGCCACGTCTGTTCCAATGGGATTCTCTCAGAATCTTTGTCTGACTGGCTCTCTCTTTCCCATCATTTCGGTCTGTCCATGTCTTTGCCTGTCTCTGTGAGTCCCTGCCTGTAAGCTGAGAAGTATTTCCATCATTTTCTGTTTTAGTCTCTATCGCTCTCTCTCCATCTGTCTCTCTCCTTGTAACTGTCTTTATCATTGTCTTTCTATCACTCTTTTCCTCTCTCTCTCATAATAGATCACACACACACATCTCTGTATATGGAAATGTTTGAGTCTTTTTCTCACTCAGTCTGCCTCTCCTTCTCAGTCTCACACTTTCTGTCTCTCGTTGTCTCTATCTCGCTGTCTGTCTCTCCCTGTTTGTCGGTTTGTCTCTGTCTCTCAATGTGTCTGTCGACTTCTCATGGTGCCCAGTTCTGTTCACAGTGGGACGATTAATGCTCTGACAGAATTTGCAAACGTCAGTTCCTCGTTAGTATAGTGGTGAGTATTCACGACTGTCACGCGGGAGACCGTGGTTCAATTCCCCGACGGGGAGGCAGTTGTTTCAAATCGTAGAATTTTACTTCTGTTTCTTGGAAGAGATTCATGTTAAAAAGTTCCAGAGCAATATCGAACTGTTAAAATACAGGTAGAAGAGATTGCCTCGTCCAGATTTTTAGCAAACGGAGAATTTTTCAGGAGTCTTTGGCCGTCTGCTGCACAGAGATGGATGACTTGAGTTTTTTCTGAGTAACGTTTAAAATGGCAGCGACACAGAAGTCGTGGCCGAGTGGTTAAGGCGATGGACTAGGAATCAATTGGGTTAGCCCGCGGAGGTTCGAATCCTGCCGACTACGATTCGGAGCATTTTTCATTCCATTTCACAATTTAACCGGTTCTCTGCCAAACTGATCCTGAGATAGATGGAATAACGTCCCACACCTTTCAACACTGACATTTTTTTCTCATTTTTATTAATCTGCAATATTCACGATACATCCGTTTCAAAAATCGCAAACATCATTCAAAGCTGCGACAGTGATTCAGCCTGTCTATCCCTCGAGATGACGAAGGCATCTGTGCATGCCCGTTGGTGCGTGCAAATTTTTGGTTTTGTGTATGTGTGTCTCTGTGTCTGTCTATCTCTACATATGTCTCTGTGTATGTGCAACTGTCTGTGGAAATCATCACCATGAATTTGGTATGTCTTGGAACTTATAAAACGGACTTGGGGGAAATAATAAGGTTGTGAACTTTTGTATCGGCTTTGGTTCAGTGGCAGCATTCTCGACTGAATCGGGAGTTTGTGTGTTCAAGTCGCACTTCTGAGACTTGAGAATTATCATCTTGGCTAACACTCAAGTGCAGCACTTGGGGAATTTTGCAATGCTGAAGCTGTTGTCTTTCGGATGAAATGTTAAATTGAAGCTACGTCTGCACCCTCGGGTGGATATGAAAGTTCCCAGTGCATTACTCGAAAAAGAATAGGAGAGTTGCCCCCGTCTCAATATCACTAAAAATGTTCGTAAATGCTCACTGAAAGCCGATGTGTCTGTGTTTGTATGTGGGGTTGGGGTTGAATCCCAGATTCTCACAGAGACAGAATGCAGGTTTTCACAGGGCCAGGGTAGCCGAGTCGTTGAGGCGTTGGCCTTGAAATTTAATGGTTTTTTACCGCGTGGGTTCGTACCCCACTCCTGGTATCTCTTTAATTTAACACGGATTTCCTCCCATTCTGATCAGTGAGATCGGATTTCCATCGGTTGAATCAGCAATTTTCTGTAACAATGCGACACTCTGAACCGATAATGAAATGAAATTGTGAAATGTATCTGCGTCGCTCGGTCTCTACCGCTCTCTCTCTTCAGAGAGATGTGTATGTGTTTGTATGTTTGAGTCTTTGTCTCTCTCAGTCTGACTACTCTGTCTGTCCCTGTTTCTCTGTTTGTCTCTGTCTCTCAATCTGTCTCTTTCTCACGGTGCCACGTCTGTTCCAATGGGATTCTCTCAGAATCTTTGTCTGACTGGCTCTCTCTTTCCCATCATTACGGTCTGTCCATGTCTTTGCCTGTCTCTGTGAGTCCCTGCCTGTAAGCTGAGAAGTATTTCCATCATTTTCTGTTTTAGTCTCTATCGCTCTCTCTCCATCTGTCTCTCTCCTTGTAACTGTCTTTATCATTGTCTTTCTATCACTCTTTTCCTCTCTGTCTCATAATAGATCACACACACACATCTCTGTATATGGAAATGTTTGAGTCTTTTTCTCACTCAGTCTGCCTCTCCTTCTCAGTCTCACACTTTCTGTCTCTCGTTGTCTCTATCTCGCTATCTGTCTCTCCCTGTTTGTCGGTTTGTCTCTGTCTCTCAATGTGTCTGTCGACTTCTCATGGTGCCCAGTTTTGGTCACAGTGGCTCGATTACTGTTCTGACAGAATTGGTACACGTCAGTTTCTCGTTAGTATAGTGGTGAGTATCCCCGCCTGTCACGCGGGAGACCGGGTTTCAATTCCCCGACGGGGAGGCAGTTATTTCAAATCGTAGAATTTTACTTCTGTTTCTTGGAAGAGATACATGTTAAAAAGTTCCAGAGCAATATCGAACTGTAAAAATACAGGTAGAAGAGATTGCCTCGTCCAGATTTTTAGCAAACGGAGAATTTTTCAGGAGTCTTTGGCCGTCTGCTGCACAGAGATGGATGACTGAGTTTTTTCTGAGTAACGTTTAAAATGGCGGCGACACAGTAGTCGTGGCCGAGTGGTTAAGGCGATGGACTAGAAATCCATTGGGTTATCCTGCGGAGGTTCGAATCCTGCCGACTACGATTCGCAGCATTTTTCATTCCATTTCACAATTTAACCGGTTCTCTGCCAAACTGATCCTGAGATAGATGGAATAACGTCCCACACCTTTCAACACTGACATTTTTTTCTCATTTTTATTAATCTGCAATATTCACGATACATCCGTTTCAAAAATATCAAACATCAGTCAAAGCTGCGACAGTGATTCAGCCTGTCTATCCCTCGAGATGACGAAGGCATCTGTGCATGCCCGTTGGTGTGTGCAAATTTTTGGTTTTGTGTGTGTGTGTCTCTGTGTCTGTCTATCTCTATATATATCTCTGTATATGTGCAACTGTCTGTGGAAATCATCAACATGAATTTGGTATGTCCTCGAACTTATAAAACGGACTTGGGGGAAATAATAAGGTTGTGAACTTTTGTATCGGCTTTGGCTCAGTGGCAGCATTCTCGACTGAATCGGGAGTTTGTGTGTTCAAGTCACACTTCTGAGACTTGAGCATTATCATCTTGGCTAACACTCAAGTGCAGCACTTAGGGAATTTTGCAATGTTGAAGCTGTTGTCTTTCGGATGAAATGTGAAATTGAAGCTCCGTCTGCACCCTCGGGTGGATATGAAAATTCCCAGTGCATTACTCGAAAAAGAATAGGAGAGTTGCCCCCGTCTCAATATCACTAAAAATGTTCGTAAATGCTCACTGAAAGCATGTGTCTGTGTTTGTATGTGGGGTTGGGGATGAAGCCCAGATTCTCACAGAGACAGAATGCAGGTTTTTACAGGACCAGGATAGCCGAGTGATTGAGGCGTTGGCCTTGAATTTTAATGGTTGTTTATCGCGTGGGTTCGTAGCCCACTCCTGGTACCTCTTTAATTTAACACGTATTTCCTCCCATTCTGATCAGTGAGACCGGATTTTCATCGGTTGAATCAGCAAATTTCTGTAACAATGTGACACTCTGAACCGATAATGAAATGAAATTGTGAAATGCATCTGCGTCGCTCGGTCTCTACCTCTCTCTCTCTCTTCAGAGTGTTGTGTATGTGTTTGTGTGTTTGAGTCTTTGTCTCTCTCAGTCTGACTACTCTGTCTGTCCCTGTTTCTCTGTTTGTCTCTGTCTCTCAATCTGTCTCTTTCTCAAGGTGCCACGTCTGTTCCAATGGGATTCTCTCAGACTCTTTGTCTGACTGGCACTCTCTTTCCCATCATTTTGGTCTGTCCATGTCTTTGCCTGTCTCTGTGAGTCCCTGCCTGTAAGCTGAGAATTATTTCCATCATTTTCTGTTTTAGTCTCTATCGCTCTCTCTCCATCTGTCTCTCTCCTTGTAACTGTCTTTATCATTGTCTTTCTATCACTCTTTCCCTCTCTCTCTCATAATAGATCACACACATCTCTGTATATGGAAATGTTTGAGTCTTTTTCTCACTCAGTCTGCCTCTCCTTCTCAGTCTCACACTTTCTGTCTCTCGTTGTCTCTATCTCGCGATCTGTCTCTCCCTGTTTGTCGGTTTGTCTCTGTCTCTCAATGTGTCTGTCGACTTCTCATGGTGCCCAATTTTGGTCACAGTGGCTCGATTACTGCTCTGACAGAATTGGTACACGTCAGTTCCTCGTTAGTATAGTGGTGAGTATCCCCGCCTGTCACGCAGGAGACCGGGGTTCAATTCCCCGACGGGGAGGCAGTTATTTCAAATCGTAGAATTTTACTTCTGTTTCTTGGAAGAGATTCATGTTAAAAAGTTCCAGAGCAATATCGAACTGTAAAAATACAGGTAGAGGAGATGACCGTATCCAGATTTTTAGCAAACGGAGAATTTTTCAGGAGTCTTTGGCCGTCTGCTGCACAGAGATGGATGACTGAGTTTTTTCTGAGTAACGTTTAAAATGGCGGCGACACAGTAGTCGTGGCCGAGTGGTTAAGGCGATGGACTAGAAATCCATTGGGTTATCCTGCGGAGGTTCGAATCCTGCCGACTACGATTCGCAGCATTTTTCATTCCATTTCACAATTTAACCGGTTCTCTGCCAAACTGATCCTGAGATAGATGGAATAACGTCCCACACCTTTCAACACTGACATTTTTTTCTCATTTTTATTAATCTGCAATATTCACGATACATCCGTTTCAAAAATCGCAAACATCAGTCAAAGCTGCGACAGTGATTCAGCCTGTCTATCCCTCGAGATGACGAAGGCATCTGTGCATGCCCGTTGGTGCGTGCACATTTTTGATTATGTGTGTGTGTGTCTCTGTGTCTGTCTATCTCTATATATGTCTCTGTGTATGTGCAACTGTCTGTGGAAATCATCACCATAAATTTGGTATGTCCTGAAACTTATAAAACAGAGTTGCGGGAAATGAAAAGGTTGTGAACTTTTGTATCGGCTTTGTTTCAGTGGCAGCATTCTCGACTGAATCGGGAGTTTGTGTGTTCAAGTCGCACTTCTGAGACTTGAGCATTATCATCTTGGCTAACACTCAAGTGCAGCACTTGGGGAGTTTTGCAATGTTGAAGCTGTTGACTTTCGGATGAAATGTTAAATTGAAGCTCCGTCTGCACCCTCGGGTGGATATGAAAGTTCCCAGTGCATTACTCGAAAAAGAATAGGAGAGTTGCCCCCGTCTCAATATCACTAAAAATGTTCGTAAATGCTCACTGAAAGCCGATGTGTATGTTTTTGTACGTGGGGTTGGGGTTGAAGCCCAGATTCTCACAGAGACAGAATGCAGGCTCTCACAGGAACAGGATAGCCGAGTGGTTGAGGCATTGGCCTTGAATTTTAATGGTTGTTTACCGCGTGGGTTCGTACCCCACTCCTGGTATCTCTTTAATTTAACACGGATTTCCTCCCATTCTGATCAGTGAGACCAGATTTTCATCGGTTGAATCAGCAATTTTCTGCAACAATGTGACACTCTGAACCGATAATGAAATGAAATTGTGAAATGCATCTGCGTCGCTCGGTCTCTACCTCTCTCTCTCTCTTCAGAGAGTTGTGTATGTGTTTGTGTGTTTGAGTCTTTGTCTCTCTCAGTCTGACTACTCTGTCTGTCCCTGTTTCTCTGTTTGTCTCTGTCTCTCAATCTGTCTCTTTCTCACGGTGCCACGTCTGTTCCAATGGGATTCTCTCAGACTCTTTGTCTGACTGGCTCTCTCTTTCCCATCATTTTGGTCTGTCCATGTCTTTGCCTGTCTCTGTGAGTCCCTGCCTGTAAGCTGAGAAGTATTTCCATCATTTTCTGTTTTAGTCTCTATCGCTCTCTCTCCATCTGTCTCTCTCCTTGTAACTGTCTTTATCTTTGTCTTTCTATCATTCTTTCCCTCTCTCTCTCATAATAGATCACACACACACACATCTCTGTATATGGAAATGTTTGAGTCTTTTTCTCACTCAGTCTGCCTCTCCTTCTCAGTCTCACACTTTCTGTCTCTCGTTGTCACTATCTCGCTGTCTGTCTCTCCCTGTTTGTCGGTTTGTCTTTGTCTCTCAATGTGTCTGTCGACTTCTCATGGTGCCCAGTTCTGTTCACAGTGGCTCGATTACTGCTCTGACAGAAACGGTACACGTCAGTTCCTCGTTAGTATAGTGGTGAGTATCCCCGCCTGTTACGCGGGAGAAGGGGTTCAATTCCCCGACGGGGAGGCAGTTATTTCAAATCGTAGAATTTTACTTCTGTTTCTTGGAAGAGATTCATGTTAAAAAGTTCCAGAGCAATATCGAACTGTAAAAATACAGGTAGAGGAGATTGCCTCGTCCAGATTTTTAGCAAACGGAGAATTTTTCAGGAGTCTTTGGCCGTCTGCTGCACAGAGATGGATGACTGAGTTTTTTCTGAGTAACGTTTAAAATGGCGGCGACACAGTAGTCGTGGCCGAGTGGTTAAGGCGATGGACTAGAAATCCATTGGGTTATCCTGCGGAGGTTCGAATCCTGCCGACTACGATTCGCAGCATTTTTCATTCCATTTCACAATTTAACCGGTTCTCTGCCAAACTGATCCTGAGATAGATGGAATAACGTCCCACACCTTTCAACACTGACATTTTTTTCTCATTTTTATTAATCTGCAATATTCACGATGCATCCGTTTCAAAAATCGCAAACATCAGTCAAAGCTGCGACAGTGATTCAGCCTGTCGATCCCTCGAGATGACGAAGGCATCTGTGCATGCCCGTTGGTGCGTGCACATTTTTGATTATGTGTGTGTGTGTCTCTGTGTCTGTCTATCTATATATATGTCTCTGTGTATGTGCAACTGTCTGTGGAAATCATCACCATGAATTTGGTATGTCCTGGAACTTATAAAACAGAGTTGGGGGAAATTATAAGGTTGTGAACTTTTGTATCGGCTTTGTTTCAGTGGCAGCATTCTCGACTGAATCGGTAGTTTGTGTGTTCAAGTCGCACTTCTGAGACTTGAGCATTATCATCTTGGCTAACACTCAAGTGCAGCACTTGGGGAGTTTTGCAATGTTGAAGCTGTTGACTTTCGGATGAAATGTTAAATTGAAGCTCCGTCTGCACCCTCGGGTGGATATGAAAGTTCCCAGTGCATTACTCGAAAAAGAATAGGAGAGTTGCCCCCGTCTCAATATCACTAAAAATGTTCGTAAATGCTCACTGAAAGCCGATGTGTATGTTTTTGTACGTGGGGTTGGGGTTGAAGCCCAGATTCTCACAGAGACAGAATGCAGGCTCTCACAGGAACAGGATAGCCGAGTGGTTGAGGCATTGGCCTTGAATTTTAATGGTTTTTTACCGCGTGGGTTCGTACCCCACTCCTGGTATCTCTGTAATTTAACACGGATTTCCTCCCATTCTGATCAGTGAGACCGGATTTTTATCGGTTGAATCAGCAATTTTCTGTAACAATGCGACACTCTGAACCGATAATGAAATGAAATTGTGAAATGTATCTGCGTCGCTCGGTCTCTACCTCTCTCTCTCTCTTCAGAGAGTTGTGTATGTGTTTGTATGTTTGAGTCTTTGTCTCTCTCAGTCTGACTACTCTGTCTGTCCCTGTTCCTCTGTTTGTCTCTGTCTCTCAATCTGTCTCTTTCTCACGGTGCCACGTCTGTTCCAATGGGATTCTCTCAGACTCTTTGTCTGACTGGCTCTCTCTTTCCCATCATTTTGGTCTGTCCATGTCTTTGCCTGTCTCTGTGAGTCCCTGCCTGTAAGCTGTGAATTATTTCCATCATTTTCTGTTTTAGTCTCTATCGCTCTCTCTCCATCTGTCTCTCTCCTTGTAACTGTCTTTATCATTGTCTTTCTATCATTCTTTCCCTCTCTCTCTCATAATAGATCACACACACACACATCTCTGTATATGGAAATGTTTGAGTCTTTTTCTCACTCAGTCTGCCTCTCCTTCTCAGTCTCACACTTTCTGTCTTTCGTTGTCACTATCTCGCTGTCTGTCTCTCCCTCTTTGTCGGTTTGTCTCTGTCTCTCAATGTGTCTGTCGACTTCTCATGGTGCCCAGTTCTGTTCACAGTGGCTCGATTACTGCTCTGACAGAATTGGTACACGTCAGTTCCTCGTTAGTATAGTGGTGAGTATTCCCCCCTGTCACGCGGGAGAAGGGGTTCAATTCCCCGACGGGGCGGCAGTTATTTCAAATCGTAGAATTTCGCTGCTGTTTCTTGGAAGAGATTCATGTTAAAAAGTTCCAGAGCAAGATCGAACTGTAAAAATACAGGTAGAGGAGATTGCCTCGTCCAGATTTTTAGCAAACGGAGAATTTTTCAGGAGTCTTTGGCCGTCTGCTTCACAGAGATGGATGACTGAGTTTTTTCTGAGTAACGTTTAAAATGCTAGCGACACAGTAGTCGTGGCCGAGTGGTTAAGGCGATGTACGAGAAATCCATTGGGTTATCCCGCGCAGGTTCGAATCCTGCCGACTACGATTCGGAGCATTTTTCATTCCATTTCACAATTTAACCGGTTCTCTGCCAAACTGATCCTGAGATAGATGGAATAACGTCCCACACCTTTCAACACTGACATTTTTTTCTCATTTTTATTAATCTGCAATATTCACGATACATCCGTTTCAAAAATCGCAAACATCAGTCAAAGCTGCGAAAGTGATTCAGCCTGTCTATCCCTCGAGATGACGAAGGCATCTGTGCATGCCCGTTGGTGCGTGCAAATTTTTGGTTCTGTGTGTGTGTGTCTCTGTGTCTGTCTATCTCTATATATGTCTCTGTGTATGTGCAACTGTCTGTGGAAATCATCACCATGAATTTGGTATGTCCTGGAACTTTTAAAACAGACTTGGGGGAAATAATAAGGTTGTGAACTTTTGTATCGGCTTTGGTTCAGTGGCAACATTCTCGACTGAATCGGGAGTTTGTGTGTTCAAGTCGCACTTCTGAGACTTGAGCATTATCATCTTGGCTAACACTCAAGTGCAGCACTTGGGGAATTTTGCAATGTTGAAGCTGTTGTCTTTCGGATGAAATGTTAAATTGAAGCTCAGTCTGCACCCTCGGCTGGATATGAAAGTTCCCAGTGCATTACTCGAAAAAGAATAGGAGAGTTGCCCCCGTCTCAATATCACTAAAAATGTTCGTAAATGTTCACTGAAAGCCGATGTGTCTGTGTTTGTATGTGGGGTTGGGGTTGAAGCCCAGATTCTCACAGAGACAGAATGCAGGTTTTCACAGGACCAGGATAGCCGAGTGGTTGAGGCGTTGGCCTTGAATTTTAATGGTTATTTACCGCGTGGGTTCGTACCCCACTCCTGTTACCTCTTTAATTTAACACGGATTTCTCCCATTCTGATCAGTGAGACCGGATTTTCATCGGTTGAATCAGCAAATTTCTGTAACAATGTGACACTCTGAACCGATAATGAAATGAAATTGTGAAATGCATCTGCGTCGCTCGGTCTCCACCTCTCTCTCTCTCTCTTCAGAGAGTTGTGTATGTGTTTGTGTGTTTGAGTCTTTGTCTCTCTCAGTCTGACTACTCTGTCTGTCCCTGTTTCTCTGTTTGTCTCTGTCTCTTTCTCACGGTGCCACGTCTGTTCCAATGGGATTCTCTCAGACTCTTTGTCTGACTGGCTCTCTCTTTACCATCATTTCGGTCTGTCGATTTCTTTGCCTGTCTCTGTTAGTCCCTGCCTGTAAGCTGAGAATTATTTCCATCATTTTCTGTTTTAGTCTCTATCGCTCTCTCTCCCTGTCTCTCCCCTTGTAACTGTCTTTATCATTGTCTTTCTATCACTATTTCCCTCTCTAGATCACACACACACATCGCTGTATATGGAAATGTTTGAGTCTTTTTCTCACTCAGTCTGCCTCTCCTTCTCAGTCTCACACTTTCTGTCTCTCGTTGTCTCTATCTCGCTGTCTGTCTCTCCCTGTTTGTCGGTTTGTCTCTGTCTCTCAATGTGTCTGTCGACTTCTCATGGTGCCCAGTTCTGTTCACAGTGGCTCGACTACTGCTCTGACAGAATTGGTGCACGTCACTTCCTCGTTATTATGGTGGTGAGTATCCCCGCCTGTCACGCGGGAGACCGGGGTTCAATTCCCCGACGGGGAGGCAGTTATTTCAAATCGTAGAATTTGACTTCTGTTTCTTGGAAGAGATTCATGTTAAAATTTCCAGAGCAAGATCGAACTGTAAAAATACAGGTAGATGAGATTGCCTCGTACAGATTTTTAGCAAACGGAGAATTTTTCAGGAGTCTTTGGCCGTCTGCTGCACAGAGATGGATGACTGAGTTTTTTCTGAGTAACGTTTAAAATGGCAGCGACACAGTAGTCGTGGCCGAGTGGTTAAGGCGATGGACTAGAAATCCATTGGGTTATCCTGCGCCGGTTCGAATCCTGCCGACTACGATTCGCAGCATTTTTCATTCCATTTCACAATTTAACCGGTTCTCTGCCAAACTGATCCTGAGATAGATGGAATAACGTCCCACATCTTTCAACACTGACATTTTTTTCTCATTTTTATTAATCTGCAATATTCACGATACATCCGTTTCAAAAATCGCAAACATCAGTTAAAGCTGCGACAGTGATTCAGCCTGTCTATCCCTCGAGATGACGAAGGCCTCTGTGCATGCCCGTTGGTGCTTGCAAATTTTTGTTTTTATGTGTGTGTGTCTCTGTGTCTGTCTATCTCTATATATGTCTCTGTGTATGTGCAACTGTCTGTGGAAATCATCACCATGAATTTAGTATGTCCTGGAACTTATAAAACAGACTTGGGGGAAATAATAAGGTTGTGAACTTTTGTACCGGCTTTGGTTCAGTGGCAGCATCCTCGACTGAAAAACGCAAAAGCCAGACAAAGTAGCGACAGTGATCCTGCCTGTCTATCCATCTATTTGTCTAATGCAACCTGTGTATATCTTGATCTGGGTGTCATGGTACATCAGTCATTGAAAGTTGGTGTGCAGGAGCAGCAGGCGGTGAACAATGCAAATGGCATGTTCGCCTTCATAGCGAGGGGATTTGAGTATAGGAGCAGGGAGGTCTTACTGCAGTTGTACAGGGCCTTGGTGAGGCCACTCCTGGAATATTGTGTTCAGTTTTGGTCTCCGAATCTGAGGAAGGACGTCCTTGCTATTGAGGGAGTACAGCGAAGGTTCACCAGCATGATTCCCGGGATGGCAGGACTGACATATGAGCAGAGACTGGATCAACTGGGCTGGTATCCACTGGAGTTTAGAAGAATGAGAGGGGATCTCATAGAATCAAATATAATTCTGACGAAATTTGACAAGTGAGAGGCAGGAAGAATGTTTCCGTTACTGGGGAGTTCGAGAACCAGGGACCACAGTCTAAGAATAAGGGGTAAGCCATTTAGGACCGAGATGAGAGAAACGTCTTCACTCAGAGAGTGGTTAACCTGTGGAATTCTCTACCGCAGAAAGTTGTTGAGGCCAGTTAGTTAGATATATTCAAGAGGGAGTTAGATATGGCCCTGACGACTCAAGGGTTCAAGGGGTATGGAGAGAAAACAGGAAATGGGTACTGAGGTTGAATGATCAGCCATGATCTTAAAGAATGGTGGTGCAGGCTCGAAGGGCCGAATAGCCTGCTCCTGCAACTAATTTCTATGTTTCTATGGTTCTATGTTGATGCGTGTATATTTTTGGTTATTGTGTGTGTGTGTGTCTGTGTATGTCTATCTGTATGTATGTCTCTGTGTATGTGCAACTGTCGATGCAAATCATCACCATGAATGTGGTATGTCGTGGAAATTTTTTTAAAACTTGGGGAAAATAATATGGTTGTGATCTTTGGTATCGGCCTTGGTTCATTGCTCTATTCTCGACTGAATCGGGAGATTGTGTGTGTAAGTCCCACTCCTGAGACTTGAGCAGATAATCTTTGCTGACACTCAAGTGCAGTCCTTGGGGAATTTTGCATTGTTGAAGCTGTTGACCATCGGCTGAAATGTTAAATTGAAGCTCCGTCTGCAACCTCGGCTGGATGCGAAAGTTCCCAGAGCATTACACGAAAAAGAATAGGAGAGTTGCGCTCGTGTCAATATTACTAGAAATTTTCGTAAATGCTCACTGAAACCCGATGTGTATGTGTGTGTGTTGCTGTGGGGGTGGAGCTGAAGCCCACATTCTCACAGAGACATAATCCAAACGCTACAAAGACCAGGATGGGCGAGTGGTTACGGCGTTGGCCATAAAATTCAATGGGTTTTTTCCCGCGTGGATTCGAACCCCAATCCTAGACTCTCTTTAATGTAACAGAGATTTTTCCCATCCTGCCCAGTGATACATGATTTACATCTGTTGAATCTGAAATTTTCTGTAACTCTGTGACACTCTAAGCCGATCATGAAATGAAATTGTGAAATGTAGCTGTGTATCTCAGTCTCTGCCTTTCTCTCTTTAGAGAGCTGTGTATGTGTTTGTCTGCTTGAGACTTTGTCTCCCTCAGTCTGCCTCTCTCTGACTCACTCTGTCTGTGCCTGGTTCTCTCTTTGTCTCTGTCTCTCAATCTGTCTCTTTCTCACGGTGTCCAGTTCTGTTCCAATGCGATTCTCTCAGACTCTCTGTCTGACTGTCTCTGTCTTTCCCATCCTCCCTGTCCGTGTCTTTGCCTGTCTCATTTTGTCCCTGTCTCTAATCTGACGAGTATTTGCATCATTTTCTGTTTTTGAAACATAGAAACATAGAAAATAACTGCTGGAGTAGGCCATTAGGCCCTTCGAGCCTGCACCGCCATTCAATATTATCATGGCTGATCATTCTTTCAGTTACCCTTTCCTGTTTTCCTCTCCATCACACTTCTTCCACTTAACCGTAAGGACCATATCTCACTCCCTCTTGAATATATCCAATGAACTGGCTTCAACAACTCTCTGTGGCAGGGAATTCCACAGGTCAACAACTCTCTGAGTGAAGAAGTTTCTACTCATCTCAGTGCTAAATGGCCTACCCCTTATCCTAAGACTATGTCCCCTGGTTCTGGCTTCCCCAACATCGAGAACATTCTTCCCGTATCTAACCTGTGCCGTCCCATCAGAATCTTATATGATTCTATGAGATCCCCTCTCATCATTCTAAACGCCAGTGATTAAAGGCCTAGTTGATCCAATCTCTCCTCATATGACAGTCCTGCCATCCCTGGAATCAGTCTGGTGAACCTTCGCTGCACTCCCTCAACAGCAAGAACGTCCTTCCTCAGACTAGGATACCAAAACTGAACACAATATTCCAGGTGTGTCCTCACGAAGGCCTTGTACAACTGCAGTAAGATCTCCTGGCTCCTATATTCAAATCCTCTAGCTACGAAGGCCAACATACCATTTGCCTTCTTTACCGCCTGCTGTACCTGCATGCCCACTTTCAGTGACTGATGAACCATAACACCAAGGTCTCACTGCACCTCCCCTCTTTCTAGTTTTCCGCCATTCAGATAATATTCTGCCTTCGTGTTGTTGCCCCCAAAGTGGATAACCTCACATTTATCCACATTATACTGCATCTGCCATGTATGTGCCCACTCACCTAATCTGTCCAATTCACCCTGCAGCCTCTTAGCGTCCTCTTCACAGCTCGGACCGCCACCCAGTTTAGTGTCATCCGCAAACTTGGAGATATTACACTCTATTCCTTCAACCAAATCGTTCATGTATATTGTAAAGAGCTGGAGTCCCAGCACTGAGCCCTGCGGCACCCCACTAGTCACTTCCTGCCAGTTTGAAAAGGACCCGTTTATCCTGATTCTCTGCATCCTGTCTGCCAACCAGTTCTCTATCCATGTCAGTACATTAATCCCAATACCATGCGCTTTGATTTTGTGCACCAATCTCTAGTGCAGGACCTTGTCAAAAGCCTATTGAAAGTCCAAATACATCACATCCACTGGTTCTCCCTTGTCCACTCTACTCATTACATCCTCAAAAAATTCCAGAAGATTCGTCAAGCTTGATTTCACTTTCATAAATCCATGCTGACTCGGTCCGATCCTGTCACTGCTTTCCAAATGGGCTGCTATTCCATCCTTAATGATTGATTCCAATATTTTCCCCACGACTGATGTCAGGCTAACCGGTCTATAATTAGCTGCTTTCTCTCTCCCTCCTTTTTTAAAAAGTGCCATCACATTAGCTACCCTCTAGTCCATAGGAACTGATCCAGAGTCGATAGATTGTTGGAAAATGATCACCAATGCATCCACTATTTCTAGGGCCACTTCCTTAAGTACTCTGGGATGCAGACTATCAGGAGCCGGGGATTTATCGGCTTTTAATCCCAACAATTTCTCCAACACAATTTCCCGCCAATAAGGATATCTTTCAGTTCCTCATTCTCACGAGACGCACAGCCCCCTCGTACATTCGGAAGATTTTTTGTATCTTCGTTTGTAAAGACAGAACCGAATTATTGTCTCTATCTGTCTTTCTCTCTATCTGTCTCCCTCTTTGTCTCTTTCTTTGTCCCTGTCTTTGTCTCTGTCATTGCATCATATTTGCCTCCTTCTCATTATGGAGCACACAAACACATCTCTGTGTATGTATGTGTTGGAGTCGTTTTCTCATTCAGTCTGACCCTCCCTCTCAGTCTCAAACTTTCTGTCTCTCTTTGCCTCTATCTCGCTGTCTGTCTCTCCCTGTTTCCCTGTTTGTCTGTCTCTCAACGTGTCTGTCTCTTTCTCACGATGTCCAGTTCTGTTCCAGTTGGATTCTCTCAGTCTCTCTGTCTGACTGTCTCTCTCATTCCCATCATCTCTGTCTCTCTATGTCTCGACCTGTCTGTCTCTATTTGCCTGTCGCTGTTAGTTCCTGTCTCTACCCGGCTGTGTATTTCCATCATTTTCTGTTTATTTCTCTGTATATCTCTCTATCTGTCGCTCACTCTTCATCTGTCTCTCTCCTTGTTACTGTCTTTATCACTGACTTTCTCTCACTGTTTCCCTATCTCTCTTTATATCTGTATGTGTGTGTGTTTGTGTCTTTTTCTCACTCAGTCTGCCTTTCCTTCTCAGTCTCACACTTTCTGTCTCACGTTGTCTCTATCTTGCTGTCTGTCTCTCTCGGTTTGTCTCTGTCTCTCAATGTGCCTGTCTACTTCTCATGGTGTCCATTTCTGTTCTCAGCTCGATTCCTGCACTGACAGAATCCACACCCGTCAGCTCCTCATTCGTGTCTTAGTTAATATCCCTCTCTGTCACGCGCGAGGTAGGCGTTCAATTCCCCGACGAGGATGAAGCTTTTTTAAAATGTTGAATATTACTTCTGTATGTCCTGAAACTTTATAAAAAGACTTGGGGAAAATAATACGGATGTGAACTTTGGTATCGGCTTTGGTTCAGTGGCAGCATTCTCGACTGAATAAGGAGGTTGTGTGTGTAAGTCCCACTCCTGAGACTTGAGCATATAATCTTGGCTGACACTCAAATGCAGTACTTGGGGGATTTTGCATTGTTGAAGCTGTTGACTTTCGGATAAAATGTTAAATTGAAGCTCCGTCTGCACCCTCGGGTGGATGTGAAAGTTCCCAGAGCATTACTCGAAAAAGAACAGGAGAGTTGCCCCTGTGTCAATATTACTATAAATATTCGAAAATGCTCATTGAATAACTGTGTCTGTGAGAGTGGAGCTGCAGCCCAGATTCTCACAGAGACAAAATCCGAATACTGACAAAACCAGGATAGCTGAGTTGTTCAGGCGTTGGACGGAAAATCCGATGGGTTTATACCTGCATGGGTTCGAACCCCACTCCTGGTCAATCTTTAAATTCAAACCGATTTCCTGCCATCCTGCTCAGTTATACCTGAATCTATTCTGTTGAATCTGCATTTGTCGATAACTTTGTAACATTCAAACAAATGGGATTGTGCAATGTATCTGTGCCTCTCACTCTCTGTCTTTAGAGTGCTCTTTATGTGTTTGAGTCTGACTCTCTGTGTCTGAGGAATTAGAAGCTGAATTAAGGGAACTGGGAGCTAAATTAACAAATCGGACCTCAAAGGTAGCAATCTCAGGGATAGCTGCAACTTTTCAGAGTAGGAATCGCAGGATAGTTCAGATGACTGTGTGTTGCAGAAGAGAGGGATTCAATTTCTTGGGACATTGGAACCGTTCTGTGGGAGCTGATACCTGTGCAAACCGGATGGTCTGCACCTCAGCAGAACCAATGTCCACGAGGGAGAGTTTGCTCGTGTTGTTGGGGACGGGTTAAACTGATATGGCAGCGGGATGGGAACCTTTGGGGGCAGAAATGTAAGGGTGGAGGGCAGAGAAACCCAAAGGAAAAAATCAAAAAGGGCCACATTGCAGCAAACTTCCAAAGGGACAAGGTGTGTTAAGATAACAAGCCTGAAGGCACTGTGCCTCAATGCGAGGAGTATTCGTAATAAGTTGGACAAATTAACTGCACAGGCAGCAATTAATGAATATGATACAATTGGCATCACGGAGAAATGGCTCCAGGGTGACGAAGGCCAGGAACACAACATCCAGGGGTATTCACCAGTCAGGAAGGATAGACACAAAGGAAAAGGAGGTAGGGTGGCATTGCTGGTTGAAGAGGAAATTAATGCAATAGTCAGGAAGGACATTCGCGTGGATTCTACGTGGGTGGATCTGTGGAATATCAAAGGGAAAAAAACGCTAGTGGGAGTTGTGTACCACCAAACAATCGTAGTGAGTTTGCTGCCAGCATCCAACAAGAAAGTAGGGATGTGTGCAATAAAGGTACATCAGTTATCATGGGCGACTTTAATCTACACATAGATTGGGCTAACCAAACTGGTAGTAATACGGTGGAGAAGGATTTGCTGGAGTGTATTAGGGATGGTTTTCTCGACCAATATGTCGAGGGACCATCTAGAGGGCTGGCCATCCTCGACTGCTTGATGTGTAATGAGAAAGGACTAATTAGCATTCTTGTTGTGCGAGGCCCCTTGGGGAAGAGTAACCACAATAAGGTAGAATTCTTTATTAAGGTGGAGAGTGAAACAATTAATTCTGAGACTGGGGTCATGAACTTAAGGAAAGATAACTTCAATGTATGAGACATGAATTGGCTAGCATAGACTGGGAAATGATACATAAAGGGTTGACGGCAGATAGGCAATGGAAAACATATAAAGATCGCATGGATGAACTTCAACAATTGGACATCCCTGTCTGCAGTAAAAATAAAATGGGGAAGGTGGCTCAACCGTGGCTAACAAGGGAAATTAAGGATAGCGTTAAATCCAAGGAAGAGGCATATAAATTGGTCAGAAAAAAGCATCAACCCGAGGACGGGGAGAAATTTAGAATTCAGCAGAGGAGGACAAAGGGTTTAATTAGGAGGGGGAAAATAGAGCATGAGAGGAAGCTTGCTGGGAACATAAACACTTCTATAAATATGTGAAGAGAAAAAGAGTAGTGAAGGCAAACGTAGGTCCCTCGCAGTCAAATTCAGGTGAATTTATAATAGGGAACAAAGAAATGGTAGACCAGTTGAACAAATACTTTGGTTCTGCCTTCACGAAGGAAGACGCGCATAATCTTCTGGAAATGGTACGTGACCGAGGGGCTAGTGAGAATGAGGAACTGAAGAAAATCCTTATTTGTGGGAAATTGTGTTAGGGAAATTGATGGGACTAAAGGCCGATAAATCCCCGGGGCCTGATGGTCTGCATCCCAGAGTACTTAAGGAAGTGGCCCCAGAAATAGTGGATGCATTGGTGATTATTTTCCAACAGTCCATCGATTCTGGATCAGTTTGTATGGACTGGAGGGTAGCTAATGCAATACCACATTTTGAAAAAGGAGGGAGAGAGAAAACGGGTAATTATAGACCGGTTAGCCTGACATCAGTGGTGGGGAAAATGTTGTAATTAATTTTTAAAGATTAAATAGCAGCCCATTTGGAAAGCAGTGACAGGATTGGTCCAAGTCAGCATGGATTTATGAAAGGAAAATCATGCTTTACAAATCTTCTAGAATTGTGTGAGGATGTAACTAGTAGAGTCGACAAGGGAGAACCAGTGGATATGGTGTAGTGGGACTTGCAAAATACTTTTGACAAGGTCCCACACAAGAGGTTGGTGTGCAAAATTAAAGCACATGGTATTGGGGTTAATGTATTGACGTGGATAGAGAACTCGTTGGCAGACAGGAAGCAGAGAGTCGGGATAAACGGGTTCTTTTCATAATGGCAGGCAGTGACTAGTTGGGTGCCGCAGGGCTCAGTGCTGGGAAGCCAGCAATTTACAATATACATTAATGATTTAGATGAAGGAATTTTGTATAATATCTCCAAGTTTGCAGATGACATTATGCTGGAAGGCGGTGTGAAATGTGAGGAGGATGCTAAGAGGCTGCAGGGTGATTTGGACAGGTGAGGTGAGTGGGCAATTGCATGGCAGATGTAGTGTAATGTGGATAGATGTGAGGTCATGCACTTTGGTGGCAGAAACACGAAGGCAGAATATTATTTGAATGGCGGCAGATGAGGAAAAGGGGAGGTGCAACAGATCCGGGTGTCATGGTACATCAGTAATTGAATGTTGGCATGCAGGTGCAGCAGACAGAAAGAAGGCAAATAGCATGTTGGCCCCATATCTTGGGGATTTGAATATAGCAGCTGTACTGGGCCTTGGTGAGGCCTCACCTGGAATACTGTGTTCAGTTTTGTTCTAATCTGAGGAAGGAAGTTCATGCTATTGAGGGAGTGCAGCAAAGGTTCACCAGACTGATTTCCGGGATGGGAGGACTGACATATGAGGAGAGATAGGATCGAGTGGGCCTGTATTCACTGGAGTTTAGAAGAATGAGAGGGGACCTCAGAAACATTCTGACTGGACTGGGCAGGTTAGATGCACGAAGAATGTTCCCGATGTTGGGGAAGTCCAGAACCAGTGGTCACAGTCTGAGGACAAGGGATAAGCCATTTAGGACCGAGATGAGGAGAAACTTCTTCACTCAGAGAGTTGTTAACATGTGGTTTCTCTTCCGCAGAATGTTGTTGATGCCAGTTCATCAGATATATTCAAGAGGGAGTTGGATATAGCCCTTAAGGTAAAGGGATCAAGGGGTGTGGAGCGAAAGCTGGAAAGGGGTACTGAGGTGAATGATCAGCCATGATCTTATTGAATGTTGGTCCAGGCTCGAAGGGGCGAATGGTCTATTCCTGCAACCTTTTTCTATGTTTCTATGTTTCAGCGTGCATGCATCTAATAGCCCAGTGTGCTGTGCCATTTCTTTTAACTGGGTGCTATTTATTGAATCTGTAACTCGCCCGGTTTGTATCTGATCCATATTGTGTCTCACCTGACCAACCATCCACCTCCCATAGGCATGACATGTGTCTCTTTTCCTGTCCTCGGCATCGTCCTCTCAATTCCTGCTTATTTAGCTCGTTAATTGTTCGTGCATGGCCTTCCAATATGGATACACCCTGTAGCATTTTTTGGATGTTTTGGATCCTAATTGTGAAGATTCTATCCCAATCCTGGTCTGTTTCCTGATTAATAAATCCGTTGTTCCCCTCAAACTATCTACACTTGCCTGGATCGCCTGTATATCTGGTGCACCTACTAGAGATGTCCCTGTACAGTTAATACGTCATTTGCTATAGACCTCCTCTTTCTTCCTTCTTTGTGTCTCAGCTGCTTGTGTTACTCCCTTGCTCCTGATGTGTCACTAGTTATTCTCAGGATTGTGTCTAGCAATCATGTTTACAATGCTTTTGTCTTGTGGCTAATTTTTTCTGGCTGTTCAATTTATGCTCACAGGTCACATTTCATGCTGGACATTGTCAAATAACAAAATTACTTCTGTTCCAGGTTTAACTACCACGCATAACTACCACGCAATTTCCCAAGCTTTATTCCCCTGGTTTACAATATTCAGGTAACATTTTTTACACAATTTATTTAAAAATACTTTTACTGAGCTAGAAGCTTTTGCATCAAGTGTTTACACAAAGGAATATGGGGCGTACTTCCCCAGTAATTTTTTTTTAAACCAACATGCATTTTTTATCTTTTGCTTAACAAATCTATCCTTTGTGCATTTCCTATCTCCAGAACATATCTTCCGAATAACTCCACAACTGGGTTTCTAAATTAAAATGTAATTCAATTCTAGGTTCATACTTTCTTAAAACTTCCCTCATACAGGACAACACTGCAAAGGGTTAAAGAAAACTTTCACTCTGTTTGAAAAAGTGGGTGGAGCCAAAACAGCAGACAGCTCCACCACTTTCTGAAGCAGGCTTTCAGACACATGAAAAATTCATTAATTCCCACCTCAAATATTCCGCAGTCAAAAATCACACAATCACTTTCATTCAAAGACAGACATTCACAAAATGCTCTCTTCATTCAACAAAGCTTATTGTTTGGCCGGCTCTAATTTCGGATCCATACTTCACTTAAGGTAGTCAGTAACAGTTTTTATTATGGTCTTCGGAAAAATATCTGCTAAGCTAGTCTTCTGGCCCCCAATGAATCCTTTATTTTCCTCTGCTCCTAATCATAACCCTGTTAGTGTGGGGATACAAATTTGGGGCAAATTCCTCTGTCCATTCCCTTCTGTCATCTATATCTATTTTTATACTTACATCCTCTTGTCTTTTGTCACTTTTTCTGTCCATCTCACCTTCGGGTATCTTTCTATTCATCTTTCCGGCTGTTAAACTGCTCTTTTTCGCTTCATCATATCCTGCCTTAACCATCTTCTTAAGCTTTTCAGATTTATCTCTCAGAAACTCTTCTGGTGGTTTATACCTCACCCCTCCAAATGCCTTAGCAGATTCCTTTGCCATTTCTTACACAGGGGCTTTTTCCCCAGTTCCTGTTTTACCATCTTTACTTAAGCGGAACGATTTACACCGAGGCTTTTACCACGATATCCCGTATACGTACTTATTCTCCCGACACATGTATTTACTTATTTTGTCCTGACGCACCCCTCAACTGGATTTACTGGCTGCACAGACTCTGCTTCAGATTCGTTGGATCTGGTTATTTTGCGAGGAGAATTCCTCAAGGTAATTCTCTACTCATTCGTTGTTAGGTTGGTGGGCTTTTTGAGTCTAATCTGCCCGTCCAGTAGATCCTGCTGACTGCGCCAAGTTGTTAGGGTTAACTTCAAACCACCACTCGGAGTCCGTTAGCCTTAAAGTAAATGCAGTTTTTATTAATCAAAGATACAAGCCAACAGGGGAGCTATCCTTGAAGGAATGCTCAGAGAAACTGCCAGAGACATCTTATTTTGTACAGTTTCAGATGATAGCATTACATAATTACGCAAGTTACAATTAATACGTGCTGATTGATTAATACATGATTATCTGGTCGGTTGCTTCCTCCAATCTGGCCTCTATATGTTTAATTGGTAATTCAGGATACGTGTTGTTATGATTCTTTTTATTTAACTTGTATTTTGTTATAGAATTCAAATCCTATGTTATCTGTGTCTGTGCCCAGCTCCCAAGACCTTTGGTCTATGAATTGGAACATCTGACCCTCTGCGGAAGGCAGCCCACACATGCTTCTCACAGTCTGAAAAACAGGCTGTGGGATCCATTTAAAAATCTGTTAACTCCATTTCAAAACATCCCAATTATTATTATTAATTGTAATTACGATTTGTGATCTGCCCTTTCAGTCGATTATGGGGTATCTTATCGAAGGCCTTTGGAAAATCTTGATAAATTACATCTACTACATTCCGTTAGTTTATGCTATCTGTTACTTCTTCGAAAAATTCAAAGAATTTGGTCAATTCAAGACTTTCCCTTTTATAATCCATGCTGACTATTTATTTTTGGTTACTCGTTGCTCTTCCACTTTCTCCTTTAGTAGGGATTCCATTATTTTTCCTACCAAGGATGTTAAGTTGACTGGGCTATAGTTCCTCAGACACGTTCCATCTCCCTTCTTAAAAATAGGTATTACATTAGGTATCTGCCAATCCTCCGGCACTGCACCTTATTCTAATGAAATATTAAATATGTTTATTAATGCCTCTGCTATCTCTTCCCAAGATGTAATTCGTCCGAAGCAAGCATTTTATCCTTTTTCGGTTTGATTAGTTTAAATAATATTTTCCTTTTGTTCTTATTAAATGCAGTTATTTCATTTCTAATATCATCCGATGTCATGTCCACCTTTTTGTCTCCCTGATAAATACTGATGCAAAGTAATTGTTTAATATTTCTACCTATCTCTGCCTGTGGACAACCTTCTGAGCCACGTACCTTGGTATGTATTGTGGCTGTCCTCCACTCAATCTGTATCCTTCTCGTTAAAGGTAACGAGTATATCTTACCTGTTGGACAGGAGCAGTGTCTCATTCTCAGCCTCTCCTCAGTTCTCGCTACATGGCACCCATCCAGCCACGGACTTTCCTGAACCTGCGCTTTTCTGTGGGGTGTGACTGTTTTCTGGATTAAACTATCCAGAAATCACTTCTCCTGTGTGTTTCAGAATGTGTCGAACTCGCACTCCAGCCCAATTACCCTGAGCCAGAGAGAATAAAGCAGAGACATTTCCTCCAGATGTGGAAATGCGGGACAGATTTGCTGTCCACAAACTCTCACACACTGCAGTCTTGACTCATTGCCTACCCTGCCATCTTTAGTTATTTTTTTAAAATGTATTTGCTTATTTACACACTGAATTAATTTAAATAGTTAGTTTTTATTCAAACGGTTATTTATAATTCTATTAATTAATTAGGTTATATAGTTAAATTATTATTTTAATTAAGTGTTGTTATTGCTCCCAGGTCTTAGTTTAGACCAAGCTTCGAGAAAAAGGCAATACTCACCAAACATTCATCTACCTGCTGTATTTTGGAGACCAAAGCAGCACCTCCTTCCACCACTGTTCCCATTCCAATTCTCTCCAAATTCCGTTTAATATCACTGTGCTGAACACACTGTGCATCAGCAGTTAGTGTTTATTCTTACCTTTGGAGCCACACTCAAGTTGTCTGAGCTCCATGCCCATTGATCGCAGTAATTAGCACGTTATTGAAGACTAACACTTACAGCTGACTGATATTTAATTACCACTAACAAGCAGTTTCTGCTAACTACATTTGTTAAAGTTCTAAGTTCAATTCAAAACGTTAAACTAAATTTCCCTTCTTACAGCTAATACTCAGCCAGACTCACCCAGGACTTACCATTGAATCCCACTCGCTCCCCATTCCCAAGTTTAACACTCTCTTTGTGCCCTCCGTTTAAGATCAGGATGTGGTGATAGAGTAAACTCTGGCATGGTGTGCTGGGCCGAAAGGGGACGGGGTGGGGAAGGTCGCTCTGTAAATTTGCAGTCTACAGGCAGTCGGGCTGCTGACTCCACGAGCCCCCAGGGAAACCACAAGAAACAGGCTCAGACCAACGTGCAGCCGTGGCCACCAAATGACCTCTTTCTCTGTTGCAGACGTTAAGTAACTCTATGTAAGGTGATGGGTGAAGGAGAAGGGATGTCTGAAATGCGATTGTGGGTCAACAACAGACCAGGGCTTGGTCAGAAGGGCAGGTCTGTGATGTCACAATGCTCAGGCACAGTGTCATGGGGGTTTCACCGCTGTATTCCTTCACAGGTACAGCAATACCTAGCAACAAACTCGTTACCACCCTCTTTGAACACTGTATATTATGGGCTATGTTTAGCAAGGAGAATTTACAGAGAGTGAGGAGGAGCTGAGTTCAATTTGTGGGGATCACTTCATCCTGCAGATCACTGCATTGTTCAGGCAGATTTACAAAGGAACGTTACAGTGGTGAATGTCACTGGGACATACTCCGTCTGCAGGAGACCCTTTAATCCCAAAGGTAGATTATCTGAAAGAAGGATTCGTCGCTATCAGCAGGCGCTGGGGCTGCTCAGGTTAAACCCCACTGGGAGAAAAACACAAGGAGCCTGTAAAAGGCTGAAAGCACTGAGCTTTGAGCCTTTGAAAGCCTCCCTCCCTGGCTGTTGTTTGGTCCCAGGCCATTTCCACCGTGGTTTCCCTGGGAGTGCTGGGACTGAGCGGCCCTTCCGCCCGTGGACGGTACAGTAACAGAGACACATTCCCCACGCCTTTGGGTAACCACATCAGACCCGAGCCTGGCGGTCGGGAGCTTTATAAACCCGTCCCAGGCCGCACCAGAGGTCTTAGCGGGGTTAAAACCTGCAGGGGCCCAGCTGTACTGATCCCCGTGGACTTCCCCACCTCTATCATTTTTGTTAGTCGCTGAATCCGGGCGGTGAAAGATGAAAACAGGCCTCACTGTGCATGTATCACAGAGATGAGGGGATTGGGCAGAACACCCGCCCAACACATTGTGTGATTCTTATTATTTAATACATTTAAAAATTACAGTAAAGGGATACTTCCCCACATTCTTCAACTCCTCTCTGAATTTCACAGCATAAATACATGTGTTGATGCATCAACTCAGGAGCTGAAGCATAAATCCCAATTCCTGTATATAATCAGGTAGATATGCAGAAAGAAATTTTAACGAATACAATCGATGAACCACAGAAGAGCACAGAAACACTGCCCACAAGAGGATAAAATTGCCGGATATAACAAAGAGTAAAATGATGGATTTCCTTCGCATCTCCATCTCTGGGTCACTGGGACCCTCCCCACTAATGTGGGCCCGGAGTCGCCTACGAGCTCTGCTCGATACTAAAAGTGTTTGACAGTTAAAGCATTGAGCAGAAGAATCAGAACAAATGGAAAAACGGTGTAATAATATAATGAAGGAATTCAATTACTGCCCATGCTAGTGACGCATAGACATCCCATGTAACAAAACAAAACCAGGGATAATTGGAAATCTGATACATACCTCCAAACATAAACTACCAGAAAGTGTTCTTTGCACAGAACAGCGCACTCAATGTTCCCACAATCCCAGTCACCGTTTTCTCGGTGCAATATTTGGGTTTGAGCTTCTGACAAAAAATGGCTATACATCGATCAAAGGGAAAATCAACTGTGAACCAGACGGAACAGTCTGTGACTGCGTAAAGCAGGATGGCATAGATATTACACAATTTAATGGCCCACATGAACTCAAAAGCGGTTGAATAATGAATAGGAATCTGCCTGGATATCAGGTCGAGGATAACGACCAGTAGATCCACCGCTGCCATTGCCACCAGGTAACGGCTGACACACTTGGAGAGACCGCATCTTCGTCGAGACAGGATCATTATTGTCACTAAGTTCACTGCAGGGAAGAGAAAAACAGGGCATTTATATTTCAGATTGAGAGCAATAACAGCTGTCGCAAACAATTACGTGTGAAATGTGTCAGGATTAAGTGAACCAGCCAATGGGACTTGTAGTGTGTGGGTCAGTACTAATGAAATCATCGGATGGGACGTGTGCTGTTTGGCACAGGTACAGAAAGAATCAATGTATGGGACGTGTGGATGGTGGGACAGGAACTGAATGTACCAGTGGAAAGGATGTTTGGGTGTTGTGACAGGGAGTGAGTGAAGCGGTGGATCTTGTGTGAGGGTGCTGGGTCATGACCAAAATAATTAATGGAATGGAATTTTGCCGGGTGGGTAAAGCGCTGAAGGAGACTCTAATATAACGCCATATCCAAGTCAGAGGAAGCAATACTTCAGCACAAGAAGACGTGGAAGTGAGCCTTGCCCACGTCCCACCATAGCCTCAAGAAGTTCCTCAACTTCTCCATCGCCGTCATGCTCTGCGGGGCACCGGAGCGGTCCCTCGCCTCGAGGGTGCAGTTAAAATCTCCCCCGAGGACAATGCAGTCGCCGACGTCGACGGAGCCAAGAAGAGCGGACACCTCTTCAAAGAAGCGCGTTTGCTGCAGTCCGGGCTGAGGGGCGTACACGTTCACGAGATGGAGCTGAACATCCCCCAGGCGAACCGTGACGTGCAGCAAGCGGCTGGCACGTGCTCCTCGACCCCCAAGATCTCCGGCTGAAAATGCGGGGCCAACAAGATGGCCACCCCACTAGAAGTGGCGGTGAGGTGGCTCATGCGGACCTCTCCTTGCCATTCCAGGAGCCACGTGGCTTCGTCTCCCGGAATGGTGTGGGTTTCTTGCAGGAAGCACACCGCATATTTCGCCTCCTGCAGGAGTGAAAAATTGTTAAATCTACGGTGTGCCTCTCTGCTGCCGTTGATGTTGAGGCTGGCTATGGTTATCTTCATGACAAAAGCACAGTGCAACCTGTACCTAACCTATTGTGGTGGGAGGGAGCGGAGTATTTTGTTGACCTCCACTCCTTCAGCAGCCCAGCGCAGAACCCTTTGAGCCGGCGCAGCTCAAGGCCTTGCGCTTTTGATAAGGGCCCGCCTGCGGCCATGGTTTTAGCGGCGGCGCGGACGGACGCGACGAGCAGCCCCGGCTCGGATCATCTTTCCCGGGACAGATGGGTTCGGTTGCGGCAACCCTGGCTCTGGACCAAAAAGTCCCGGAGTTCCTTTGCAGGAATGAGGAGGGTCTCAGCGGCGGGCACGAGGAGATCCACCACCTCACTGGCGATGGACTCGAGATCTTCTCCCGAGTCCCCCATCGAGTCCCCGTCCCCCTCCGGAGGTCGCTGCCAGCTGCCGACCCGTCGACCGCACAAAGTACAGCAAACGGCCCGGCCGCTCCATCCGACCCTGGCTCTGCCCCGACCGCACCCCCAGGATCGTCGGCAGAGCATTCCGCACTGGGCTGTTTAAAAAGTGGTGCTGGGTCAGGAAGCGACAGCAGAAGTGGTTCCTCCTCCGCCCCAGGAACCGGGCAACACGGAGAGACCTGGTCAAAGAAATGTTCCAGGTCCTCAAAGTACCCCAGCTCCAAAGTAGGGGGCGAGGGTTGTTGTTCTTCCCCCTCCCCGCCGCCACCCTCCGGCCAGCGTGTACAGATTCATTAAAATTGTTAATACTGTGTATTTCTGCTGAGTCGAGCAAATCCCGGGGAAGTTGGTTAATAGCTGGGCGGGCTCAGGTTCGGCCTTTTCGGCCCCACCCGCCTCAGTCCCCGGGACGCTCGACCCGGCGGCATCGTATTCCTCCGCTGGCCCCACGCCCCCCACGACAGGCAGATCTTCCACGCCATCCACGGGAGGCAGAGGCTGGGCAGCCTCGACTGCCCCTCCCTCCCCAGGGACAGATTCCTCCTGTCTACGGCGCAGTTTGGGGGCGCTGGTGGGGGACGCGGGACACGCGGCGGGCACCGACTCCTCCGCGGAGGGATGTTGTTCCCCCTCCGCCTCATTAGAGCGGCGCCTCCTTTTGTTCCTGGGGGTGCGCGGAGGCAGGGAGACCTCCATATCTGCCGAGGCCTCCCGCTCCGCCCCCCCCCTTTTTCTTATCTTGCCCGTGCCCGAGCCCCTCTGCGGTATTGGTCAAGGGCTCATGCAAGGGCTCAGGGCACCCCGCGCTCGCCGGTGACGGGGTTGGGCTGAGCGCGGTGGTCAAACTTTCTGGCGCACCGAGGGGACCCGCCTCGAGATGTTTCGCCTTCCTCCGCGCCTTCTTTCTGGTCGGACGCTCTCCCTCCCCCCCCGTCAGAGGCCGTGAAAACAAAGGCCTCCGACGATGCCCGCGCACCTATGGCTCCCGGCACGCGGACGCTACTAGGGGGAGGGGTGGCGGCGGCACCAGCCTTGGCTGCCTTAAGTGGTTTGGTTGTCTTGGAGGCGGGGCAGTTCTTGCGAACGTGCCCCATCTCCCTACAGGCATGGCACCGCACGCCATCCGACGTCCAGAAGATGCGGTAGGCAGTCCCCTCGTGCACCACATTAAAATTGCCCTCTGTTGTCTCCTCCCGCGCCAGCCGGACAAAGAGCTGATGGCGGAAGGAGAACACATGGCGCAGACTGTTCTCCCTGAGGCCGAGCGGTATAGGGTTGAGCCCTGACCTTACCTCCCCCAGTTGGTGCAGGTGAGGGAGGAGGAGCTCAGCGGGAACAAAGGGCGGGACGTTTGAAATGATGACCCTCTGCGCGGTGGCCTCCAGAGGGTCCACCGGCAGGAACGTCCCGCCCATAGTGAACCCCTTTTCAAGGGCCAGGGACACCGCCCACTCCGACCCCAGGAAGAATACAGCCTTCCCAGTCATCTTGGAGGCTGCGACAATGGCCGAGGTGCCGACTGCCCCAGCCATCACCCGCACGCACTCCTCAATGCTCATTGTGGGGTGAGTGTAGCTCTTGACCCCGTTTTTCTTGGTAATTAGTCTGAATGGTGGCAGGGCAGCAAGTGGCGCAGGAGGCGCCGTGGATGTGGACGCCACCTGCGCTTAAGTCTCAGCTGGCCCTGCCACCGGCGTGGATGGAGTCGCCATCACGGGGTCCCTTTAAGGGCTACACCCACCCCAGAGTCACAGGCCTTAATGGTCTT
The DNA here is from genome assembly GCF_044704955.1 of Pristiophorus japonicus. Taxonomy (NCBI): domain Eukaryota; kingdom Metazoa; phylum Chordata; class Chondrichthyes; family Pristiophoridae; genus Pristiophorus; species Pristiophorus japonicus. The sequence continues at coordinate 43,264,221 of NC_091999.1, forward strand.
AAATTGGCCTCGTTTGAATTTATGAGCAGAGGAGCTCTCAATGAGACACACCTCTCCCCTAGTTGACAATTGGGGAGGGGCCTTGCTCCCTCTGCTCAGTTGTCTTAATTGTTTTTCCAATTAAGGAGGAAAGGAGCTCTCAGAGAGAGACGGGAGAGACAGAGAGAGAGTGGGGGGTGGGAAAGAGGGAAGCTGTGAGGGCAGGTCTCCCCTCACAGTGATGGGTGGGTGTTTTTCTGGGGCGCACTCCCTAGATGATGGAAAACAAAGCAAGGCACAGTCTTATGGGATGGTCTTCGGGTGGGAGGAGAAGATGTCTTCATCTGGGACAGCTGGAGCCACCCAGGCACACACGCCCAACGATGTTTAATAGGGTGATTAGAAAATCTTCAGCCAGGTTGCTCCAGCTATCCCAGGCTAGGCAATGGGGGAGGGGTGCTTCAGTGGTGTGTGGGGCCTAACTGTAAGCAAGACCCCCACACACTTCCACACACACACCCCCCGCGATGTTCCGTGCCTCGAAGAAAATCTTCTTTTCTCCCCCCACCAAAAAACAATGTATTTCGGGGAATGCACCAACAACCACCTGTAGAATGTTGTAGAATCTCCCTCCTTCCACACAGGTTGTTGCTCTTTTCCCACTCTCTCCAACTCTCTGTAGAAGTAAATAAAGTTGTTGAAATTTTCAGCTCTCCTCCTCTCCCTCTGGACGTTGTATTGTAGCAAGCCAGCCCTTTCCTCCTACTCCTGGGCTGGTCTCAGGGCTCACTCTCGGCCTTCCAGACAGGAGCTTCAGCAGGGAGTTCCTTCTCTCTCAGCAGCACAGCTCCAACTGAATAGGCCACGCCTCCAAAGCTCCACCATTGGTCCACAGATCCCTGAAGGTAGCGGATCAGGTGGTTAAGAAGGCATACAGAATGCTTGCCTTTACTGGCCGAAGCACAGAATACAAGAGCACAGAGGTTATGCTTCAATTGTATAACACTCTGGTTAGGCCACAGCTGGAGTTCTGGTTGCTGTATCATAGGAAGGATGTGATTGCACGAGAGAGGGTACAGAGATTTACTTGGATGCTGCCTGGAATGCAGCATCTTAGCTGTGAGGGCAGATTGGATAGGCTGGGTTTGCTCTCATTGGAACAGTGGAGGCTGAGAGGAGACCTCATTGAGGTGACAACATTTTGAGAGGCATGGATATAGTGGATAGCAAGGGTCTATTTCCCTTGGTGGAGGGGTCAATTACGAGGGGGCATGGTTTTAAGGTGGTTGGTGGAAGGCTCAGAGGGGATTTGAGGGGAGGCTTCTTCACGCAGAAGGTTCTGGGGGCCTGGAACTCACTGCCTGGAAGGATGGTGGATGCAGAAGCGCTCACCACATTTAAAAGGTGCTTGGATGGGCACTTGAAATGCCGTAATCTGCAGGGTTACGGACCTAGACCTGGTAATTAGGATTAGACTGGATAACCTCCTATTGGCTGGCGCAGATACGATGGTAAGTACTGCAGCAAATCGAATATGGCCAGGGTGATCTCATGGGCTCGTTTCGATCACCTGGATGGGTCAGAGAGGAATTTTCCCAGATTTTTTTCCCCAATTGGCCTGGGTTTTTATCTGGTTTTTGCCTCTCCCAGGAGATCACATGGCTCCAGTTGGGGTGGAGTGTAGAATGTTTCAGTGTAAGGGGTGTCGCAGTTGTGTGAGGCAGACTGGTTGGCCCGGGTGCTCTTTACCTTTCCGCGATTGTTCATTGCTCACGGGTTTATATGTAACCTTCAGGGCTACTGACCGAGGGCCGTGCGGCTCTTTAAGGGTCGGCGTGGACACGATGGGCCGAAATGGCCTCCTGCACTGTAAATTTCTAAGTTTCTACCAATTACTTTAAATCTATGCCCCTAGTTATTGACCCCTCTGCTAAGAGGAATAGGTCCCTCCTAACCACTCCATCTCGGCCCCTCATAATTTTAGAAACCTCAATAAGTTCTCCCCTCAGCCTCCTCTATTCCAAAGAAAATAACCCCAGCCCATCCAATCTTTCCTCATACCTAAAATTCTCCAGTCCCGGCATCACCCTGGTAAACTCTTCTATACCTTCTCTTTTCTGTAATGTGATGACCAGAATTGCACGCAGTATTCTAGCTGTAGCCTAACTAGTGTTTTATACAGTTCAAGCTCTTGTATTCTATGCCTCGGCTAATAAAGTCTAGTATCCCGTATGCCTTCTTAACCACCTTATCGACCTGTTCTGCTATCTTCAGGGATCAGTGGACAAACACTCCAAGGTCCCCCTGTTCCTCTACACTTCTCAGTGTCCGACTATTTATTGTGTATTCCTTTTCCTTGTTTGCCCTCACCAAATGCATTACCTCACACTTCTGCGGATTGAATTCCATTTGCCACTGCTCTGCCCACCTGACAGGTCCATTGATACCTTCCTGCAGTCTACAGCTGTCTTCTTCATTATGAACCACACGGACAATTTTCGTATCATCTGCAAACTTCGTAGTCATAACCCTGACATTCAAGTCTAAATCATTGATGTATACCAGAAACATCCTTCCAGTCACAAAAACACCCATTGACCATTAACCTTTGCTTCCGACCTCAGCAAATTTTGGATCCAAGTTGCCACTTTGCCTTGTATCACATGGGCTAATACTTTCATGACCAGTCTGCCATGTGGGATCTTATCAAAAGCCTTGTTAAAATCCATATACATAACGTCAAACACAACACCGTCATCGACCCTCCGTGTGACCTCCTCAAAAAATGCAATCAGGTTAGTCAGACACGACCTTCCATTAACAAATCCGTACTGAATGTCCCTGATTAATCCCGGTCTTCCTGAATGAAGATTTATCCTGTCCCTCAGAATTTTTTCCAATAATTGAAAGTCCAAACTGGGGGAAGTGAATCTTATTTTGTCATGCTATCGAGATTGGGGCCAGAGGGACAATAAATAATAATAAATACATTATTTTCAAAATCGGTGATCAGACCTGCAGTATGATCAAAATCTCCAGCTGACGCCAAAAATGGGGAGCGTGGGGCTCTGTGAAGAGGACTGTACGTGAGCTCAGTCTGAATGCACAGGTTTGTAAATGGGCTGGATGAATGGCAGATGAAATTTAGTGCAGAGAAATCTGATGCAAAACATTTTGGAAGAAAAATGGAGGAAATGTACATTAAATGGTAACATTTTAAAAGGAGTGGAGGGGTAGAGAGATTTGGGGATGTAAAAGTCCCTTTTCTTAATTAGCAAGTTCCAGAATCCAGTTTCAGCAACTTTAATATTTAATAAGAATTAAGGAAGGATAGAATAAAAGGAAAAGGAGGTGGGGTAGCATTGCTGGTTAAAGAGGAGATTAATGCAATAGTTAGGAAAGACATTAGCTTGGATGATGTGGAATCTATATGTGTAGAGCTGCAGAACACCAAAGGGCAAAAAACATTAGTGGGAGTTGTGTACAGACCTCCAAACAGTAGTAGTGATGTTGGGGAGGGCATCAAACAGGAAATTAGGGGTGTATGCAATAAAGGTACAGCAGTTAAAATGGGTGACTTTAATATGCACATAGATTGGGCTTGCCAAACTGGAAGCAATACGGTGGAGGAGGATTTCCTGGAGTGCATAAGGGATGGTTTTCTAGACCAATATGTCGAGGAACCAACTAGGGGGGAGGCCATCTTAGACTGGGTGTTGTGTAATGAGAGAGGAGTAATTAGCAATCTCGTTGTGCGAGGCCCCTTGGGAAAGAGTGAACATAATATGGTGGAATTCTGCATTAGGATGGAGAATGAAACAGTTAATTCAGAGACCATGGTCCAGAACTTAAAGAAGGGTAACTTTGAAGGTATGAGGCGTGAATTGGCTAGGATAGATTGGCGAATGATACTTAAGGGGTTGACTGTGGATGGGCAATGGCAGACATTTAGCGACCGCATGGATGAACATTCCTGTCTGGCGTAAAAATAAAAAAAGGGAAGGTGGCTCAACCGTGGCTATCTAGGAAAATCAGGGATAGTATTAAAGCCAAGGAAGTGGCATACAAATTGGCCAGAAATAGCAGCGAACCCGGGGACTGGGAGAAATTTAGAATGCAGCAGAGGAGAACAAAGGGTTTGATTACGGCAGGGAAAATGGAGTGGGAGAGGAAGCTTGCAAGGAACATTAAGGCGGATTGCAAAAGTTTCTATAGGGATGTAAAGAGAAAAAGGTTAGTAAAGACAAACGTAGGTTTCCTGCAGTCAGAATCAGGGGAAGTCATAACGGGGAACAAAGAAATGGCAGACCAATTCAACAAGTACTTTGGTTCGGTATTCACCAAGGAGGACACAAACAACCTTCCGGATATAAAAGGGGTCAGAGGGTCCAGTAAGCAGGAGGAATTGAGGGAAATCTTTATTAGTCGGGAAATTGTGTTGGTGAAATTGATGGGATTGAAGGCCGATAAATCCCCAGGGCCTGATGGACTGCATCCCAGAGTACTTAAGGAGGTGGCCTTGGAAATAGCGGATGCATTGACAGTCATTTTCCAACATTCCATTGACTCTGGATCAGTTCCTATCGAGTGGAGGGTAGCCAATGTCACCCCAATATTTAAAAAAGGAGGGAGAGAGAAAACAGCGAATTATAGACCGGTCAGCCTGACCTCAGTAGTGGGTAAAATGATGGAATCAATTATTATTGAAGTCATAGTAGTGCATTTGGAAAATGGTGACATGATAGGTCCAAGTCAGAATGGATTAGTGAAAGGGAAATCATGCTTGACAAATCTTCTGGAATTTTTTGAGGATGTTTCCAGTAAAGTGGACAAAGGAGAACCAGTTGATGTGGTATATTTGGACTTTCAGAAGGCTTTCGACAAGGTCCCACACAAGAGATTAATGTGCAAAGTTAAAGCACATGGGATTCGGGGTAGTGTGCTGACGTGGATTGAGAACTGGTTGTCAGACAGGAAGCAAAGAGCTGGAGTAAATGGGTGCTTTTCAGAATGGCAGGCAGTGACTAGTGGGGTACCGCAAGGTTCTGTGCTGGGGCCCCAGCTGTTTACACTGTACATTAATGATTTAGACGAGGTGATTAAATGTAGTATCTCCAAAATTGCGGTTGACACTAAGTTAGGTGGCAGTGTGAGCTGCGAGGAGGATGTTATGAGGCTGCAGAGTGACTTGGATAGGTGAGGTGAGTGGGCAAATGCATGGCAGATGAAGTATAATGTGGATAAATGTGAGGTTATCCACTTTGGTGGTAAAAACAGAGAGACAGACTATTATCTGAATGGTGACAGATTAGGAAAAGGGGAGGTGCAACGAGACCAGGGTGTCATGGTACATCAGTCATTGAAGGTTGGCATGCAGGTACAGCAGGCGGTTAAGAAAGCAAATGGCATGTTGGCCTTCATAGCGAGGGAATTTGAGTACAGGGGCAGGGACGTGTTGCTACAGTTGTACAGGGCCTTGGTGAGGCCACACCTGGAGTATTGTGTACAGTTTTGGTCTCCTAACTTGAGGAAGGACATTCTTGCTATTGAGGGAGTGCAGCGAAGATTCACCAGACTGATTCCCGGGATGGTAGGACTGACCTATCAAGAAAGACTGGATCAACTGGGCTCGTATTCACTGGAGTTCAGAAGAATGAGAGGGGACCTCATAGAAACGTTCAAAATTCTGATGGGTTTAGACAGGTTAGATGGAGGAAGAATGTTCCCAATGTTGGGGAAGTCCAGAACCAGGGGTCACAGTCTAAGGAAAAGGGGTAAGCCATTTCGGACCGAGATGAGGAGAAACTTCTTCACCCAGAGAGTGGTGAACCTGTGGAATTCTCTACCACAGAAAGTAGTTGAGGCCAATTCACTAAATATATTCAAAATGGAGTTAGATGAAGTCCTTACTACTCGGGGGATCAAGGGGTATGGCGAGAAAGCAGGAAGGGGGTACTGAAGTTTCATGTTCAGCCATGAGCTCATTGAATTGCGGTGCAGGCTAGAAGGGCTGAATGGTCTGCTCCTGCACCTATTTTCTATCTTTCTCTAAGATGAGCAGTTTCTCCGTCATCCACCATATCTTATAATGATCCACCAATCAGAGTAAAGATGCAAGTCCCGCGTGTCCACAGTAACTGACACCAGGTCAGCCCGCTGGATGGAACCTCGGGCGCCCTGAGCTTGATCTCCGGTGCCTCCAGTCCCCACTGCCCCCTTACATCAGTCTCCCCTCACTTTTATACCCTGCACTGATACACCTCTGGCACCGGACTCTTCTTTGTCTTCTCTGCTGGGTTTGGGCAGGAAGTGAGGAAAAGACAGCTGGAACTTCTCTAATCTGTGATTTACAAGGACACTTTCCCTGGTTCCCAGCACTTACTTTTCTTCAGTAATTTTCTCATTATCCCAAAACTACCCTGCCTGCTGTTAGTTCTTATAGTTTCACAATTATAGGTGTAAACATCTCACATTATAATCTAATCTATTCTATTACTCACACTGGTTTAAGCTTTGAAGAAGCACTGAGGGGAGCAAGGGCACAGAATGTACTCTGGGTGGGGAACTTCAATGTCCATCACCAAGAGTGACTCGGTAGTACCACTACTGACTGAGCTGGTCGAGTCCTGAAGGACATATCTGCCAGACTGGGCCTGCAGCAGATGGTGAGAGAACCAACACGAGGAAAAAACCTACTTGACCTGATCCTCACCAATCTAACTGTCACAGATACGAACAATGACGGACAGGTAAAGACCATCGGTACATCCAGCCTGTCCCACATGGAGCTGCCTCTGTCTATGACAGCATTGGTAGCAGTGACCACCGCACACAGTTATTGTGGAGACAAAGTCACACCGAACACACTCTCAAATGTGTTGTGTGGCACCATCACCGTGCTAAACGGGATAGATGCAGAACAGATCTAGCAGCTGAAAACGGGGCATCCTCAGGGTGCTGTGGGCCATCAGCAGCAGCAGCATTGTATTCCACCACAATCTGTAACCTCATGGTCTGGCATATCCCTCACTCTAACATTACCATCAAGCCTGGTTCAATTAGAAGTGCAGAAGAGCATGCCAGGAGCAGCACCAGGCGTACTGAGAAATGAGGTGCCAGCCTGGGGAAGCTGCAACACAGGACTACATGTATACGAAGCAGCGAGAGCAGCATGGGATAAACAGGGCTAAGCAATCCCACAATCAATGAATCAGAGCAAAGCTCTGCAGTCCTCCCACATCCAGTCGTGAATGAACACAAGAACACACATAACAAGTAGGAGCAGGAGTAGGTCATACGGCCCCTCGAGCCTGCTCCGCTATTCAATAAGATCACGGCTGATTTTCTACCACAACTCTACTTTCCAGCACTATCCCCATATCCCTTGATTCCCTTAATATCCTATGCTGGGTTTAGCTCCACACTCACTGGTTCCCCTCCTTCTCCTCCCCTGAAGGTGCTGACTCTGGCTGGGTTCAGTTCTACACTCACTGGTTCCCTTCCCTCTCCTCCCCTGAAGGTACTGACTCTGGCTGGGTTCAGTTCTACACTCACTGGTTCCCCTCCCCTGAAGGTGCTGACTCTGGCTGGGTTCAGTTCTACACTCACCAGTTTCTCTCCAATATGTGACCCATGTGCCCAAGCTCCATGTGTGAACCTCGACAGTGAGTGTCGACTGGCTATTCCACTGTTCTCACCTGAGGCCTCACACGTGCATTTTCCAGTAGGGCCACCGGACCCTCTTCCCAATGGCTCAGTGGATAAAGGCTTGTCGGATCTGTTCCCCACCCCACCTCACCCCAACTGTAAAATGGATTGTCGAATGGAATATAAAACCCACGGGCGGTGGGACGGGTTAATAAAAAACAAACCTCAGTACAAACACCCAAAGGTGGGCTATACAGTAAGGGGTTCATTCAAACATTGCAGCGAAATGATGATTCATTGAGAGACTCGAAGGACATCTTCAGAGACAATGATACAGGACACCTGCCATCGATCTAATCAACACAGACAATAGCACCAGACGCCGGCCATGCACACCTTCAATGGTCCCTGGTCCCTGTCAAGAAGGAAGAGGGACATTCATACATTCCTCAACTGTGGAGCCAGACCTGTTCCCAAGGAAGGTTTGCATTGTACTACACAGCAGGAGAGCTGATCGTGCCCCTGTCTGGGCCAGGGAGTGGAATACACTTATGATCAAGAGATTATTAACCATCGGAAGAGTCGACAGGGGAACAGCAGGAAATATGTTTGATGCTGTGATTATGAAGCCCCATAAAAAGCGGACCACTTCGGAGCGAGGACAGTGCAGTGAAGGAGGATGCAGGGTGGTCACCTGGTCCCGGCCTACAATCCACACCACAACCACCAGCTGTGTGGGTGATTATAAGTTTCAGTCAAACCGTCGGGGAATTTGTCCGAGTCGTTTTATAATCGCAGTCGAATCGCGGAAGGGTGTTAAACTGTGATATTTCCTGTTAGGTTTCAGGTAACCTTGTGTAGGGGGTTTGTATTATGGGTTCGGTGTTATTCCAGTCGGAATCTCAGGGAGGTTGTGTACTGGGGAATAACGCAAGTTCAATAAACATACAAGTTTAAGGTTGAGCCAAAACCCTGTGCCGAGTGTATTTTGTTCTTATAAATCCTGAAGTCAAGAACTGTTGGTGAGGGTTTACCGAATCTCTCACAGGCAACACCCAGTGTGACTGAGTCATAGTTCCACCATTCGATTAGATCGTGACTGAACAGTATCTTAACTCCGTCTACCTGCCTTGGTTGCATCACTCTTAATACCCTTGCACAAGAAGAATCTATCAAGCACAGTTTTGGAATTTTCAATTGGGCCCCAGCCTGAGTTTTATGGCGAACAGAGTTCCAGATTTCCACAACCTTTAAGAACATAAGAAACAGGAGCAGGAGTAGGCCATATGGCCCCTCGAGCCTGCTGCACCATTCAATAAGATCCAGGATGATCTTGTACTTCAGCACCACTTTCCCGCACTATCCCCATATCCCTCGATTCCTTTAGTGTCCAAACAGCTTTCTATCTCAGCTCTGAATATACTCAATGACTCAGCATTCACTGTCCTCTGGGGGAGATAATTCTAAAGATTCACGACCCTCTGAGTGCAGAAATTTCTCATCAGCTCAGTCCTGAATGGCCAAGCCCGTATCCTGAGACAATAACCCTGAGTTCTCGACTCTCGAGCCAAGAGAAACAGATTCTCACCATTTGTGTGAGGAAGTGCTTCCTGACATCACCCCGGAACCTCAGTGGTGGGAAAATTATTGGAAACAAATCCTGAGGGACAGGATAAATCTTCATTTGGAAAGACATGGATTAATTAAGGACAGTCAGCATGGATTTGTTAAGGGAAGGTCATGTCTGACTAACTTGATTGAATTTTGAGAGGAGGTAACCTTGAGGGTCGATGAGGGTAGTGTGTATGATGTAGTGTATATGGATTTTAGCAATGCTTTGGATAAAGTCCCACATGGCAGACTGGTCACAAAAGTAAAAGCCCATGGGATCCAGGGCTAAGTGGCAAGTTGGATCCAAAATTGGCTCAGGCTGGAAGCAAAAGGTAATGGTACATGGGTGTATTTGTGACTGGAAGGCTGTTTCATAACATTTGAATTAGGAACAGGAGCAGGCCATCTAGCCCCTCGAACCTGATCTTCCATTCAAAAAGATCACGGCTGATCTGGCCGTGGACTCAGCTCCACTTACCCGCCCGCTCCCCATAACCATTAATTCCCTTATTGGTTAAAAATCTGTATATCTGTGATTTTAATACATTCAATGAGCTAGCCTCAACTGCTTCCTTGGGCAGAGAATTCCACAGATTCACCAATGTCTTGGAGAAGAAATTCCTTCTCAACTCGGTTTTAAATTGGCTCCCCCGTATTTTGAGGCTGTGCCTCCTAGTTCTAGTCTCCCCGACCAGTGGAAACAACCTCTCTGCCTCTATCTTGTCTATTCCTTTCATTATTTTAAATGTTTCTATAAGATCACCCCTCATCCTTCTGAACTCCAACGAGTAAAGACCCAGTCTACTCAATCTATCATCATAAGGTAACCCCCTCATCCCCGGAATCAGCCTCGTGAATCGACTCTGTACCCCCTCCAAAGCCAATATATCCTTCCTTAAGTAAGATGACCAAAACTGCACGCAGTACTCCAGGTGCGGCCTCACCAATACCCTGTACAGTTGCAGCAGGACCTCCCTGCTTTTGTACTCCATCCCTCTCGCAATGAAGGCCAACATTCCATTTGCCTTCCTGATTACCTGCTGCACCTGCAAAATATCTTTTTGGGACTGGTCAGTTCCTCGATTATATAGTGGTGAGTATCCCCGCCTGTCACGCGGGAGACCGGGGTTCAATTCCCCGACGGGGTGGCAGTTGTTTCAAAATTTAGTCCGAAAAGAGTTTCATGCACAAGGATCAATGGTGGAGCTTTGGAGGCGTGGCCTATGCACTTGGAGCCTGGAGCAGTGAGAGAAGGAAGGCCTGTCTGGAAGGCCTGGAGTGAGCCCTGAGACCAGCCCAGGAAGAGGAGGAAAGGGCTGGCTTGCTACAATACAACATCCGGAGGGTGAGCAGGAGAGCTGAAAAATTTTACTACATCTACAGAGAGTTGGAGAGAGGGGGAAAAGAAAAACATGAGGAAACACCATCCAGTGTGGAAGGAGGGAGAGTCATTTCCAAATCTTCGACTGGTGGGTGTGTTTTGGTGCATTCCCCAAAAGACTTTGTTGTATCGGTGGGGGGAGGAAAGAAGACAACTTGAGGGCCGGAACATCGCGGGGGGTGTGTGCGTGTGGAAGTGTGTGTGGGGGTCTGCTTACAGCTGGGCCCCACACACCACTGAAGCACCCCTCCCCCATTGCCTAGCCTGGGATAGCTGGAGCTACCTGGCTGAAGCATCTTTATTCACCCTATTAAACATCGTTGGGAGTGTGTGCCTGGGTGGCTCCAGCTACCCCGGGTGAAGACATCTTCTCCCCCCACCCGAAGACCACTCTACAAAGACTGTTTTTTGCCATCTGGGGAGTGCACCCCAAAAAACACCCACCCACCGCTGTGAGGGGAGACCTGCCCTCGCAGCTTCCCTCCTTCCCAACCCCTCCCTCTATCTCTCTCCCTCTGTCTCTCCCCTCTCTCTCTGAGAGCCCTTTCATCCTAATTTCTTTAAAAAAAAACACAATCAAGAGAACTGAGCAGAGGGAGCAAGGCCCCTCCCCAATTGCCAACTAGGGGAGAGGTGTGCCTCTTTCAGAGCTCCTCTGCTCATACATACAAACGAGGCCAATTTAACACCATTAAGGCCTCTGACTTTGGGATGGGTGTAGTCCTTAAAGGGACCCCGTGATGGCGTCCCCATCCACGCCGGTGGCAGGGCCAGCTAAGACATATGCGCAGGCGGCATCAACATCCACGGCGCCTCCTGCGCCTCCTGCTGCCCTGCCCCCATTCAGACTAATTACCAAGAAACACGGGGTAAAGAGCTACACTCACCCCACAATGAGCATTGAGGAGTGCGTGCGGGCGATGGCTGGGGCAGTCGGCCCTACGGCCATTGTCACAGCCTCCAAGATGTCTGGGAAGGCCGTGTTCTTCCTGGGGTCGAAGCGAGCGGTGTCCCTGGCCATTGAAAAGGGGGCTCACAATGGGCGGGGCGTTCCTGCCGGTGGACCCTCTCGAGGCCACCACGCAGAGGGTCATTCTATCGAACGTCCCGCCCTTTGTTGCCGCTGAGCTCCTCCTCCCTCACCTATACCAACTGGGGGAGGTAAGGTCGGGGATCAACCCCATACCGCTCGGCCTCAGGGAGAACAGCCTGCGCCATGTGTTCTCCTTCCGCCGCCAGCTCTTTGTCCGGCTGGCGTGGGAGGAAACGACGGAGGGAAATTTTAATGTGGTGCACGAGGGGACTGCCTACCGCGTCTTCTGGACGTCGGATAGCGTGCGGTGCCATGCCTGTAGGGAGGTGGGGCACGTTCGCAAGAACTGCCCCGCCTCCAAAGCCGCCAAACCACCGAAGGCGGCAAAGGCTGGTGCCGCCGCCACCCCTCCCCCGAGTAGCGTCCACGTGCCGGGAGCCGTAGGTGCGCGGGAATCGTCGGAGGCCATTGTTTTCACGGCCTCCGGCGGGGGGGAGGAAGAGCATCTGACCGGAAGGAAGGCGCGGAAGAAGACGAGACATCTAGAGGCGGGTCCCCTCGGTGCGCCAGACAATCTGTTTACCGCGCTCGGCCCAACCCCGTCACCGGCGAGCGCGGGGTGCCCTGAGCCCGTGCCCGAGCCCTTGACAGTAGCACAGAGAGGCTCGGGCGCGGGCAGGAAAAAAGGAGGGGGTGGAGCGGGAGGCCTCGGCAGACATTGAGGTCTCCCTGCCTCCGCACCCCCCCAGGAAAAAAAGGAGGCGCCGCTACCATGAGGCGGAGGGGGAACAACATCCCTCCGTGGAGGAGTCGGTGCCCGCCGCGTATCACGCGTCCCCCACCAGCGCCCCCAAACTGCGCCGTAGACGGGAGGAATCTGTCCCCGGGGAGGGAGGGGCAGTCGAGGCTGCCCAGCCTCTGCCTCCCGGGGATGGCGTGGAAGATCTGCCTGTGGTGGGGGGCGTGGGGACAGCGGAGGAATGCATTGCCGCCGGGCCGAGCGTCCCGGGGACTGATGTGGGCGGGGCCGAAATGGCCGAACCTGAGCCCGCCCAGCTATTAACCAACTTTCCCCGAGAGTCGCTCGACCTGGCAGAAACCGAAATTATGAATAATTTTAAAGATTCTGTACACGCTGGGCCGGGAGGTGGCGGTGGGTAGGGGGAAGAACAACAAAGCTCGCCCCCTACTTTGAAGCTGGGATACTTGGTGGAACTGGAACATTACTTTGACCAGGTCTCTCCGTGTTCCCCGGTTCCTGGGGCGGAGGAGGAACCCCTTCCGCTGTCGCTTCCCGACCCAGCACCAATTTTAAAAGAGCCCAGTGGGGACTCCTCTGCCGATGATCCTGGGGGTGGGATTGGGGCAGAGCCAGTGCCAGATGGAGCGGCCGGGCCGTTTGCCATACCTCATGCGGTCGACGGGCCGGCTGCTGACGGCGACCTCCAGGAGGAGGACGGGGACTCGGTGGAGGACGCGGGTGAAGATCTCGAGTCCATCGCCAGTGAGGCGGTGGATCTCCTCGTGCCCGCCGCTGATTCCCCCGTCATTCCCGTAGAGGAACTCCGGGAACATTTTGGTCGAGAGCCAGGGTCGCTGCAACCGAACCCATCTGGCCCGGGAAAGATGGTCTGAGGCGGTGTTGCTCATTGCTTCCGTCCGCGCCGCCACTAAAACCATGGCCGTGGGCTGGCCCTTATAAAAGGCGCAAGACCTTGAGCTGCACCGGCTCAAAAAGTTCCTCGCTGGGCTGCTGAAGGAGTGGAGGTCAACAAACGATTCCACTTCCCCCCCCCTCCCACAATAGGTTAGGTAGAGGTTGCACTATGCTTTTGTCATGAAGATAACCATAGGCAGCCTCAACATCAACGGCGGCAGAGAGGCACGCCGTAGATTTAACAATTTTTCGCTCCTGCGGGAGGGGAAATATGCGGCGTGCTTCCTGCAAGAAACCCACACCGTTCCAGGAGACGAAACCACGTGGCTCCTGGAATGGCAAGGAGAGGTCCGCATGAGCCACCTCACCGCCACTTCTAGTGGTGTGGCCATCTTGCTGGCACCGCATTTTCAGCCGGAGATCTTGGGGGTCGAGGAACCTGTGCCAGGCCGCTTGCTGCACGTAACGGTTCGCCTGGGGGACGTGCCGCTCCATCTCGTGAACGTGTACGCCCCTCAGCCCGGCCCGCAGCAAACGCGCTTCTTTGAAGAGGTGTCCGCTCTTCTTGGCTCCGTCGACGTCGGCGACTGCATTGTCCTCGGGGGGGATTTTAACTGCACCCTCGAGGCGAGGGACCACTCCGGTGCCCCGCTGAGCATGACGGCGATGGAGAGGTTGAGGGACCTGTTCGGGTCCTTCGACTTGGTGGACGTCTGGCAAAATCTCCACCCCGACTCCAGCGCCTTTATTTGGGTGAGGCCTGGAGTAGGATGGTCCAGAGTCGACCGCCTTTACGTGTCTCGGGCGTACGTTTCCTGCGTCCCGGCGGCCTCCATGCAGCCGGTGCCGTGTTCGGACCACCACCTGGTGTGGACGGAGCTCGCTTTGCTCCGCGCGAGGACGGGGTCCGCGTACTGGCACTTTAACAACCGGCTGCTGGAGGACGAGCCGTTCCAGGACTCATTCCGTCGTTTCTGGGCCGACTGGAGAAGGAAGCAGGGGAGCTTCCCCTCCTTGAGGCTATGGTGGGACGTGGGCAAGGCTCACATCCGCGTCTTCTGTCAAGAGTACGCGAGGGGGTCGACCAAGAGGCGGGCGGCCAAGTTCGGGCGTCTAGAAAAAGAGGTGCTCGACGTGGAGTCCCGTCTCGGTGAAGTCATCGGGGACCCGGCCCTGCGGCCGGTGTACGAAGTGAAGAAGGCCGCGCTGAAGGACCTGCAGCTCGTCGGGTCACGACGCACGTTCGTGAAGTCGCGGATCCGGTTCCTGTGGGATCTGGATCGCGGCTCCCCCTTCTTCTACTCGCTGGAAAAAAGGCAGAGTGTCCGTAAGCAGCTCTTGACGCTGCTGGCCGACGACGGCTCTCTCGTCTCGGATCCGGAGGGCGTCAACAACACGGCCCGTGAATATTACGGGGCTCTGTTCTCTCCAGAGCCATCCAGCGAGGAAGCGCGTAGAGTTTTGTGGGAGGACCTGCCGAAGGTCAGCCCGGAGGGCGCCGAAAATCTGGAAGCTCCGCTAAGCCTGGCGGAGCTGACCGGCGCCCTCGACCGGCTCTCGAGGGGAAAATCCCCGGGGCTGGACGGGCTGACCATGGAGTTCCACAGGGCGTTCTGGGACGTCCTCGGGGGCGACTACTAGAGGGTCCTGGGGGAAAGTCTGGCGACCGGGGAGATGCCCCTCTCTTGGCGCAAGGCAGTCATCATTCTGCTGCCTAAGAAGGGCGATCTCCGCCTCCTTAAGAACTGGCGCCCGGTCTCCCTCCTCAGCACGGACTACAAAATCTTCGCCAGGGCGATGTCTGCTTGCCTTGGTGCCATGTTGGACCACATGATCCACCCCGACCAGTCCTACACGGTCCCGGGTCGGACAATCCACGATAACATCCATCTGGTCCGGGACCTCATCCATTATTCCCGGGAGGCTGGTCTGTCGGTCGCCTTCCTATCCCTCGACCAAGAGAAGACGTTCGACAGGGTGGATCACGACTATCTGCTCAGAACTCTGCGCGCTTTTGTGTTCGGGACGCATTTCGTCGCCCGGATCCGACTTTTGTACACCGCCGCGGAGTGTCTGATTAACGTTAACAGGTCCTTGATGGCGCCCCTTCCCTTTGGGAGAGGGGTGCGCCAGGGATGCCCCATGTCCGGCCAGTTATATGCCGTCTGCGTGGAGCCTTTCCTGCGCCTCCTGCGGACGAGGTTGATGGGACTGGCTCTGCAAGGGCCGGGCGCGGAGGTCGTCCTCTCGGCTTATGCCGATGACGTACTCCTCGCGGTGGAGGATCCCGCTGACCTGCATCGTCACGCCCGGCAACCAAATTTTAATTTGATTTTATGTTTTAAAGTTTAATTTCTTTTAATTGCCGATGTTTTTAGTGTCCCCCTCCCCTTTTATCGGGGGCACTTGGAGAACATATATGATTTTAGTGCACAAAAAAAAATACAATAAAAAACAAAAAAAAGAGCCTTGTAAATGTTTGGTGCGGCCCCCAGATCGGGGGGCCACGATTTAATGTTTTTGTTTCCTCCCAAAAGAGTTCTGTGGACCAATGGTGGAGCTTTTGAGGCGTGGCCTATTCAGTTGGAGCTGTGCTGTGGTGAGAGAAGGAGCTTGCTGCTTAGCTCCTGCCTGGAAGGCCTAGAGTGAACCCTGAGACCAGCCCAGGAAGAGCAGGAGGGGGCTGGCTTACTACAATTCAACGTCCAGAGGGAGAGGAGGAGAGCAGAAAATGTATCACTTATTACTACTGCAGAGAGTTGGAGAGAGGGGGAAAAGAACTTCCTGAGAAAACACCAGCCAGTGTGGAAGGACTAAGAGCCATTTCTACAATCTTCGACAAGTGGGTTTGTTTTGGTGCATTCCCTGAAAGACTTTGTTGTATCGGTGGGGGGAGGAGAGTAGCACAGGGTGCTGAGGGAGTGTGAGTAACACAGTGGACTGAGGGAGTGTGAGTAACAGAGTGGACTGAGGGATTGTGAGTAACAGAGTTTACTGAGGGAGTGTGAGTAACAAGGTTTTCTGAGTGAGTATGAATAATACAGGTTACTGAGGGAGTGTGAGTAAAACAGGATACTGAGGGAATGTGAGTAACACAGGGTACTGAGGGGTATGGGTAACACAGGGTACCGAGAGAGTGTGAGCAACACAGAATACTGTGCGAGTGTGAGTAGCCCAGGGTACTGAGGGATTGTGATCAACACAGGGTACTGAGGGATTGTGAGTAACATAGGGTACTGTGGGAGTGTGAGTAACACAGGATCCTGAGGGAGTGTGAGTAACACAGGGTACTGAGGGAGTGTGAGTAATACAGGGTACTGAGGGAGTGTGAGTAACACAGGGTACTGAGGGAGTGTGAGTAACACATGGTACTGAGGGAGTGTGAGTAAGAGAGGTTACTGAGGTAGTGTGAGTAACACAGAGTACTGAGGGAGTTTGAGTAACACATGGGACTGAGCGAGTGTGAGTAACACAGAATACTGAGCGAGTGTGAGTAACACAGGATACTGAGGGAGTGTGAGTAACACAGGGTACTGAGGGAATGTGAGTAGCACAGGCTATTGAGGGATTGTAATGAACAAAGGGTGCTGAGGGAGTGTGAGTAACACAGGATCCTGAGGGAGTGTGAGTAACACAGGGGACTGAGGGGTTGTGAGTAACACACGGTACAGAGGTGGAGTGAGTACCACAGGGTTCTGAGGCTGTGTAAATAACACAGGGTACAAAGGGAGTGTGAGTAACACATGGTACTGAGTGAGTGTGATTAACACAGGGGACTGAGGGAGTGTGAGTAACACAGGATACTGAGGGAGTGTGAGCAACACAGGGGACTGAGGGAGTGTGAGAAACACAGGTTACTGAGGGAGTGTGAGTAACACAGGGGACTGAGGGAGTGTGAGAAACACAGGTTACTGAGGGGGTGTGAGTAATACAGGATGGTGAGGGAGTGTGAGTAACACAGGGTACTGAGGGAGTGTGAGTAACACATGGTACTGAGTGAGTGTGATTAACACAGGGGACTGAGGGAGTGTGAGTAACACAGGATACTGAGGGAGTGTGAGTAACACAGGGGACTGAGGGAGTGTGAGAAACACAGGTTACTGAGGGGGTGTGAGTAATACAGCGTACTGAGGGTGTGTGAGTAACACAGGATGGTGAGGGAATGTGAGTAACACAGGGTACTGAGGGAGTGTGCGTAACACAGGGTACTGAGGAAGTGTGAGGAACATACTGTACTAAAGGAGTGTGAGTAACACAGGTTCCTGAGGGATTGTGAGAAACACAGTGTACTGAGAGGGTGTGAGTAACACAGGGTACTGAGGGAGTGTGACTAACACAGAGGACTGAGGGAGTGTGAGTAACAGAGGTTACTGAGGGTGTGTGAGTAACACAGGATACTGATGGAGTGTGAGTAACACAGTGTACTGAGGGCATGTGAGTAATACAGCGTACTGAGGGACTGTGAGTAACACAGGATACTGAGGGAGTGTGAATAACACAGGGTACTGAGGGAATCTGAGTAACACAGGGTACTGAGGGATTGTGAGTAACACAGGGTACTGACGGAGTGTGAGTAACACAGGGTACTGAGGGATTGTGAGTAACACAGGGGACTGAGGCAGTGTGAGAAACCCAGGGTAATGAGGGAGTGTGAATAACACAGTGTACAGAGGGGGTGTGAGTAACACAGGGTACTGAGGAGGTGTGAGTAACACAGGGTACTGAGAGAGTGTGAGTAACACAGTGTCCAAAGGGAGTGTGAATAACACAGGGTACTGAGGGAATCTGAGTAACACAGGGTGCTGAGGGTGTGTGAGTAACACAGGGTATTGAGGGAGGGTAAGTAAGACAGGGGACTGAGGGAGTGTGTGTAACAGAGGGTACTGAGGGTGTTTGAGTAACACAGGGTACTGAGGGAGTGTGAGTAACACAGGGTACTGAGGGAGTGTGAGTAGCACAGGATACTGAGGGATGGTGAGCAACACAGTGTACTGAGGGATTGCGAGTAATATAGTGTCCTGAAGGATTGTGAGTAACATTGGGTACTGAGCGAGTTTGAGTAAAACAAGATACTGAGGGAGTGTGAGTAACACAGGATACTGAGGGAGTGTGAGAAACACATGGTACTGAGGGAATGTGAGAAACACATGGTGCTGAGGGAGTGTGATTAACACAGGGGACATGGGAGTGTGAGTAACAGAGGTTACTGAGGTAGTGTGAGTAACACAGTGTACTGAGGGAGTATGAGTAACACTGGGAACTGAGGGAGTGTGAGTAATACATGGTACTGAGGGAATGTGAGAAACACATGGTGCTGAGGGAGTGTGATTAACACAGGGGACATGGGAGTGTGAGTAACAGAGGTTACTGAGGTAGTGTGAGTAACACAGTGTACTGAGGGAGTATGAGTAACACTGGGAACTGAGGGAGTGTGAGTAACACAGTGCACTGAGGGAGTGTGAGTAACACAGGGTACTGAGGGAGTGTGAGAAACATATGGTACTGAGGGAGTGTGAGTAACACAGGGGACATGGGAGTGTGAGTAACAGAGGTTACTGAGGTAGTGTGAGTAAAAGTGTACTGAGGGAGTATGAGTAACACTGGGAACTGAGGGAGTGTGAGTTACACAGTGTACTGAGGGATTGTGAGTAACACAGGGTACTGAGGGTGTGTGAATATCACAGGATACTGAGGGTGTGTGAGTAACACAGTGTACTGAGGGAGTGTGAGTGACACAGGATACTGAGGGTACTGAGGGAGTGTGAGTAACACATGGTACTGAGGGATTGTGAGTAACACAGGGTACTGAGGGAGTGTGAGTAACAGAGGGACCTGAGGGAGTGTCACTAACATGGGGACTGAAAGCCAGTGAGTAATACAGCGTAGTGAGGGTGTGTAAGTAACACAGGGTACTGAGGGAGTGTGAGTAACACAGGGTACTGAGGGAGTGTGAGTAACACAGGTTACAAAGGGAGTGTGAGTAACACAGGTTTCTGAGTGATTGTGAGAAACACAGGGTACTGAGGGAGTGTGAGTAACACAGGGTACTGAGGGTGTGTGAGTAACACAGGGTACTGTGGGAGTGTGAGTAACACAGGTTACTGAGGGATTGTGAGTAACACAGGGTACTGAGGGACTTTGAGTCACACAGGTTACTGAGGGACTGGGAGTAACACAAGGTACTGAGAGATTGTGAGTAACAGAGGGTACTGAGGGAGTGTGAGTAACACGGTGCTGAGGGATTGCGAGTAACATAGGGTACTGAGGGAGTGTGAGTAACACAGGATCCTGAGGGAGTGTGAGTAACACAGGGTACTGAGGGAGTGTGAGTAATACAGGGGGCAGAGGGAGTGTGAGTAAGAGAGGTTACTGAGGTAGTGTGAGTAACACAGAGTACTGAGGGAGTTTGAGTAACACATGGGACTGAGCGAGTGTGAGTAACACAGAATACTGAGCGAGTGTGAGTAACACAGGATACTGAGGGAATGTGAGTAGCACAGGCTACTGAGGGATTGTAATTAACAAAGGGTGCTGAGGGAGTGTGAGTAACACAGGATCCTGAGGGAGTGTGAGTAACACAGGGGACTGAGGGGTTGTGAGTAACACAGGGTACAGAGGTGGTGTGAGTACCACAGAGTTCTGAGGCTATGTGAGTAACACAGGGTACTAAGGGAGTGTGAGTGACACAGGATACTAAGGATACTGAGGGAGTGTGAATAACACAGGGTACTGAGGGAATCTGAGTAACACAGGGTACTGAGGGATTGTGAGTAACACAGGGTACTGAGGGAGTGTGAGTAACAAAGGGTACTGAGGGATTGTGAGTAACACAGGGGACTGAGGCAGTGTGAGAAACCCAGGGTAATGAGGGAGTGTGAATAACACAGTGTACAGAGGGGGTGTGAGTAACACAGGGTACTGAGGAGGTGTGAGTAACACAGGGTACTGAGAGAGTGTGAGTAACACAGTGTCCTGAGGGAGTGTGAATAACACAGGGTACTGAGGGAATCTGAGTAACACAGGGTGCTGAGGGTGTGTGAGTAACAGAGGGTATTGAGGGAGGGTGAGTAACACAGGGTACTGAGGGAGTGTGTGTAACAGAGGGTACTGAGGGTGTTTGAGTAACACAGGGTACTGAGGGAGTGTGAGTAACACAGGGTACTGAGGGAGTGTGAGTAGCACAGGATACTGAGGGATGGTGAGCAACACAGTGTACTGAGGGATTGCGAGTAATATAGTGTCCTGAAGGATTGTGAGTAACATTGGGTACTGAGCGAGTTTGAGTAAAACAAGATACTGAGGGAGTGTGAGTAACACAGGATACTGAGGGAGTGTGAGAAACACATGGTACTGAGGGAATGTGAGAAACACATGGTGCTGAGGGAGTGTGATTAACACAGGGGATATGGGAGTGTGAGTAACAGAGGTTACTGAGGTAGTGTGAGTAACACAGTGTACTGAGGGAGTATGAGTAACACTGGGAACTGAGTGATTGTGAGTAACACAGGGTACTGAGGGTGTGTGAGTAACACAGGGTACTGAGGGAGTGTGAGTAACAGTGTACTGAGGGAGTGTGAGTAACACTGGGACCTGAGGGAGTGTGAGTAACACAGTGTACTGAGGGATTGTGAGTAACACAGGGTACTGAGGGTGTGTGAGTATCACAGGATACTGAGGGTGTGTGAGTAACACAGTGTACTGAGGGAGTGTGAGTGACACAGGATACTGAGGGTACTGAGGGAGTGTGAGTAACACATGGTACTGAGGGATTGTGAGAAACACAGGGTACTGAGGGAGAGTGAGTAACAGAGGGACCTGAGGGAGTGTCACTAACATGGGGACTGAAAGCCAGTGAGTAATAGAGCGTAGTGAGGGTGTGTAATTAACACAGGGTACTGAGGGAGAGTGAGTAACACAGGGCACAGAGGGAGTGTGAGTAACACAGGTTACTAAGGGAGTGTGAGTCACACAGGTTACTGAGGGACTGTGAGTAACACAAGGTACTGAGGGATTGTGAGTAACAGAGGGTACTGAGGGAGTGTGAGTAACACAGGGTTCTGAGGGAGTGTGAGTAACACAGGTTACTGAGGGAGTGTGAGTAACACAGTTGACTGAGGGAGTGTGAGTAACAGAGGGTACTGAGGGAGTGTGAGTAACACAGATTTCTGAGTGAGTGTGAGTAATACAGGTTACTGAGGGAGGGTGAATAACACAGGGTACTGAGGGAATGTGAGTAACACAGGATACTGAGTGGTGTGGGTAACACAGGTTACCGAGAGAGTGTGAGTAACACAGGGTACTGAGGAATTGTGAGCAACACAGGGTACTGAGGGATTGCGAGTAACATAGGGGACTGAGGGATTGTGAGTAACAGGGGATCCTGAGGGAGTGAGAGTAACACAGGGTACTGAGGGAGGGTGAGTAATACAGGGGACAGACGGAGTGTGAGTATGAGAGGTTACTGAGATAGTGTGAGTAACACAGAGTACTGAGGGAGTGTGAGTAACCCATGGGACTGAGCGAGTGTGAGTAACACAGAATACTGAGCGAGTGTGAGTAACACAGGATACTGAGGGAGTGTGAGTAACACAGGGTACTGAGGGATTGTGAGTAACGCAGGGTACTGAGGGAATGTGAGTAGCACAGGCTACTGAGGGATTGTAATTAACAAAGGGTGCTGAGGGAGTGTGAGTAACACAGGATCCTGAGGGAGTGTGAGTAACACAGGGTACTGAGGGAGTGTGAGTAACACAGGGTCCAGAGGTGGTGTGAGTACCACAGGCTTCTGAGGCTGTGTGAGTAACACAGGGTACTAAGGGAGTGTGAGTGACACAGGATACTAAGGATACTGAGGGAGTGTGAGTAACACAGGGTCCTGAAGGATTGTGAGTAACACAGGGTACTGAGGGAGTGTGAGTAACACAGGGTACTGAGTGAGTGTGACTAACACAGGGGACTGAGGGAGTGTGTGTAACACAGGCTACTGAGGGAGTGTGAGTAACACAGGGGACTGAGGGAGTGTGAGTAACACAGGTTACTGAGGGTGTGTGAGTACTACAGCGTACTGAGGGTGTGTGAGTAACACAGGATGGTGAGGAAGTGTGAGTAGCACAGGATACTGAGGGATGGTGAGTAACACAGGGTACAGAGGGGGTGTGAGTAACACAGGGTGCTGAGGAGGTGTGAGTAACACAGGATACTGAGGGTGTGTGAGTAACACAGTGTACTGAGGGAGTGTGAGTGACACAGGATACTGAGGTTACTGAGGGAGTGTGAGTAACACATGGTACTGAGGGATTATGAGTAACACAGAGTACTGAGGGAGTGTGATTAACAGAGGGACCTGAGGGAGTGTCACTAACATGGGAACTGAAAGCATGTGAGTAATACAGCGTAGTGATGGTGTGTAAGTAACACAGGGTACTGAGGGAGTGTGAGTAACACAGGGTACTGAGGGAGTGTGAGTAACACAGGTTACTAAGGGAGTGTGAGTAACACAGGTTTCTGAGGGAGTGTGAGTAACACAGGGTACTGAGGGTGTGTGAGTAACACAGGGTACTGAGGGATTGCGAGTAACATAGGGTGCTGAGGGAGTGTGAGTAATACAGGGTACTGAGGGAGTGTGAGTAACACAGAGTACTGAGGGAGTTTGAGTAACACATGGGACAGAGGGAGTGTGAGTAAGAGAGGTTACTGAGGGAGTGTGAGTAACACAGAGTACTGAGGGAGTTTGAGTAACACATTGGACTGAGCGAGTGTGAGTAACACAGAAGACTGAGCGAGTGTGAGTAACACAGGATACTGAGGGAGTGCGAGTAACACAGGGTACTGAGGGATTGTGAGTAACGCAGGGTACTGAGGGAATGTGAGTAGCACAGGCTACTGAGGTGTTGTGAATAACACAGGGTACTGAGGGAGTGTGACTCACACAGGGGACTGAGGGGTTGTGAGTAACACAGGGTACTGAGGGAGTGTGAGTAACACAGGGTACTGAGGAAGTGTGAGTAACACAGGGTGCTGAGGGTGTGTGAGTAACAAAGGGTACTGAGGGTGTGTGAGTAACACAGGATACTGAGGGAGTGTGAGTAACACACTGTACTAAAGGAGTGTGAGTAACAGAGGCTACTCAGGGTGTTTGAGTAACACAGGGTACTGAGGGAGTGTGAGTAACACAGGGTACTGAGGGATTGTGAGTAACACAGGGTACTGAACAAGTGTGAGTAACACAGTGTCCTGAGGGAGTTTGACTAACAAAGAGGACTGAGGAAGTGTGAGTAACAGAGGTTACTGAGGGTGTGTGAGTAACACAGGATACTGATGGAGTGTGAGTAACACAGTGTACTGAGGGCATGTGAGTAATACAGCGTACTGAGGGAGTGTGAGTAACACTGGGAACTGAGGGATGGTGAGTAACACAGGGTACAGAGCGGGTGTGAGTAACACAGGGTACTGAGGAGGTGTGAGTAACACAGGGTACTGAGTGAGTGTGAGTAACAAAGGATACTGAGGGAGTGTGAGTAGCATAGGATACTGAGGGATGGTGAGCAACACAGTGTACTGAGGGCATGTGAGTAAAACAGCGTACTGAGGGAGTGTGAGTAACACAGGGTACAGAGCGGGTGTGAGTAACACAGGGTACTGAGGGAGTGTGAGAAACACATGGTACTGAGGGAGTGTGATTAACACAGGGGACATGGGAGTGTGAGTAACAGATGTTACTGAGGTAGTGTGAGTAACACAGTGTACTGAGGGAGTATGAGTAACACTGGGAACTGAGGGAGTGTGAGTAACACAGTGTACTGAGGGATTGTGAGTAACACAGGGTACTGAGGGAGTGTGAGTAACACAGGGTACTGAGTGAGTGTGACTAACACAGGGGACTGAGGGAGTGTGATAGCACAGGATACTGAGGGTGTGTGAGTAACACAGGGGACTGAGGGTGTGTGAGTAACACAGGTTACTGAGGGTGTGTGAGTAATACAGCGTACTGAGGGTGTGTGAGTAACACAGGATGGTGAGGGAGTGTGAGTAACACAGGGTATTGAGGGAGTGAGCGTAACACAGGGTACTGAGGAAGTGTGAGTAGCACAGGATACTGAGGGATGGTGAGTAACACAGGTTACAGAGGGGGTGTGAGTATCACAGGGTACTGAGGAGGTGTGAGTAACACAGGGTACTGAGAGAGTGTGAGTAACAAAGGATACTGAGGGAATGTGAGTAGCACAGGTTACTGAGGGATGGTGAGCAACACAGTGTACTGAGGGATTGTGAGTAATACAGGGTACTGAGGGAGTGTGATTAACAGAGGGACCTGAGGGAGTGTCACTAACATGGGAACTGAAAGCATGTGATTAATACAGCGTAGTGAGGGTGTGTAAGTAACACAGGGTACTGAGGGAGTGTGAGTAACACAGGGTACTGAGGGAGTGTGAGTAACACAGGTTACTAAGGGAGTGAGTGTAACACAGGTTACTAAGGGAGTGTGAGTAACACAGGTTTCTGAGGGAGTGTGAGTAACACAGGCTACTGAGGGTGTGTGAGTAACACAGGGTACTGAGGACATGTGAGTAATACAGCGTAATGAGCGAGTGTGAGTAACACAGAATACTGATGGAGTGTGAGTAACACATGGTACTGAGGGAGTGTGAGTAACACAGGGCACTGCGGGATTGTGAGTCACACAGGGGACTGAGGTGGTTTGAGGAACACATGGTACTGAGGGAGTGTGATTAACTGTGTACTGAAGGAGTGTGAGAAACGCAGGGGACTCAGGGGGTGTGAGTAACACAGTGTACTGAAGGAGTGTGAGTAGCACAGGGTACTGAGGGATGGTGAGTAACACAGGGTACAGAGCGGGTGTGAGTAACACAGGGTACTGAGGAGGTGTGAGTAACACAGGGTACTGAGAGAGTGTGAGTAACAAAGGATACTGAGGGAGTGTGAGTAGCACAGGATACTGAGGGATGGTGAGCAACACAGTGTACTGAGGGCTTGCGAGTAATATAGTGTCCTGAAGGATTGTGAGTAACATTGGGTACTGAGCGAGTTTGAGTAAAACAGGATACTGAGGGAGTGTGAGACACACATGGTACTGAGTGAATGTGAGAAACACATGGTACTGAGCAAGTGTGAGTAACACAGTGTCCTGAGGGAGTGTGACTAACAAAGAGGACTGAGGAAGTGTGAGTAACAGAGGTTACTGAGGGTGTGTGAGTAACACAGGATACTGATGGAGTGTGAGTAACACAGTGTACTGAGGGCATGTGAGTAATACAGCGTACTGAGCGAGTGTGAGTAACACAGGATACTGAGGGATGGTGAGTAACACAGGGTACAGAGCGGGTGTGAGTAACACAGGGTACTGAGGGAGTGTGAGAAACACATGGTACTGAGGGAGTGTGATTAACACAGGGGACATGGGAGTGTGAGTAACAGATGTTACTGAGGTAGTGTGAGTAACACAGTGTACTGAGGGAGTATGAGTAACACTGGGAACTGAGGGAGTGTGAGTAACACAGTGTACTGAGGGATTGTGAGTACCACAGGGTACTGAGGGAGTGTGAGTAACACAGGGTACTGAGTGAGTGTGACTAACACAGGGGACTGAGGGAGTGTGAGTAGCACAGGATACTGAGGGAGTGTGAGTAACACAGGGGACTGAGGGAGTGTGAGTAACACAGGTTACTGAGGGTGTGTGAGTAATACAGCGTACTGAGGGTGTGTGAGTAACACAGGATGGTGAGGGAGTGTGAGTAACACAGGGTACTGAGGGAGTGTGCGTAACACAGGGTACTGAGGAAGTGTGAGTAGCACAGGATACTGAGGGATGGTGAGTAACACAGGTTACAGAGGGGGTGTGAGTAACACAGGGTACTGAGGAGGTGTGAGTAACACAGGGTACTGAGAGAGTGTAAGTAACAAAGGATACTGAGGGAATGTGAGTTGCACAGGTTACTGAGGGATGGTGAGCAACACAGTGTACTGAGGGATTGTGAGTAATACAGGGTACTGAGGGAGTGTGATTAACAGAGGGACCTGAGGGAGTGTCACTAACATGGGAACTGAAAGCATGTGAGTAATACAGCGTAGTGAGGGTGTGTAAGTAACACAGGGTACTGAGGGAGTGTGAGTAACACAGGGTACTGAGGGAGTGTGAGTAACACAGGTTACTAAGGGAGTGTGAGTAACACAGGTTACTAAGGGAGTGTGAGTAACACAGGTTTCTGAGGGAGTGTGAGTAACACAGGCTACTGAGGGTGTGTGAGTAACACAGGGTACTGAGGGCATATGAGTAATACAGCGTAATGAGGGAGTGTGAGTAACACAGAATACTGATGGAGTGTGAGTAACACATGGTACTGAGGGAGTGTGAGTAACACAGGGCACTGCGGGATTGTGAGTCACACAGGGGACTGAGGTGGTTTGAGGAACACAGGGTACTGAGGGAGTGTGATTAACTGTGTACTGAAGGAGTGTGAGTAATGCAGGGGACTCAGGGGGTGTGAGTAACACAGTGTACTGAAGGAGTGTGAGTAGCACAGGGTACTGAGGGATTGTGAGTAACACAGAGTACTGAGGGACATTGAGTCACACAGGTTACTGAGAAACTGTGAGTAACACAAGGTACTGAGGGATTGTGAGTAACAGAGGGTACTGAGGGAGTGGGAGTAACACAGATTTCTGAGTGAGTGTGAGTAATACAGGTTACTGAGGGAGGGTGAATAACACAGGGTACTGAGGGAATGTGAATAACACAGGATACTGAGTGGTGCGGGTAACACAGAGTACTGAGGTAGTTTGAGTAACACATTGGACTGAGCGAGTGTGAGTAACATAGAAGACTGAGCGAGTGTGAGTAACACAGGATACTGAGGGAGTGCGAGTAACACAGGTTACTGAGGGATTGTGAGTAACACAGGGTACTGAGGGAGTGTGACTAACACAGGGGACTGAGGGAGTGTGACTAACACAGGGGACTGAGGGAGTGTGAGTAACACAGGATCCTGAGGGAGTGTGAGTAACACAGGGGACTGAGGGGTTGTGAGTAACACAGGGTACTGAGGGAGTGTGAGTAACACAGGTTACTGAGGGTGTGTGAGTAACACAGCGTACTGAGGGTGTGTGAGTCACACAGAATGGTGAGGGAGTGTGAGTAACACAGGGTACTGTGGGAGTGTGCGTAACACAGGGTACTGAGGAAGTGTGAGGAACACACTGTACTAAAGGAGTGTGAGTAAAACAGGTTCCTGAGGGAGTGTGAGTAACACAGGGGACTGAGTCGTTGTGAGTAACACAGGGTACTGAGGGAGTGTGACTAACACAGGGGACTGAGGGAGTGTGACTAACACAGGGGACTGAGGGAGTGTGAGTAACACAGGATCCTGAGGGAGGGTGAGTAACACAGGGGACTGAGGGGTTGTGAGTAACACAGGGTACTGAGGGAGTGTGAGTAACACAGGGTTCTGAGGGAGTGTGAGTAACACAGGGTACTGAGCGAGTGTGAATAACACAGGGTACTGAGGAAGTGTGAGTAACACAGGGTGCTGAGGGTGTGTGAGTAATAGAGGGTACTGAGGGTGTGTGAGTAACACAGGATACTGAGGGAGTGTGAGTAACACAGGGTACTGAGGGAGTGTGAGTAACAGAGGGTACTGAGGGTGTTTGAGTAACACAGGGTACTGAGGGAATGTGAGTAACACAAGGGAATGAGGAAGTGTGAGAACCCAAGTTTCCTGAGGGAGTGCGAATAACACAGTGTATTGAGGGGGTGTGAGTAACACAGGGTACTGAGGAGGTGTGAGTAACACAGGGTACTGAGATAGTGTGAGTAACAAAGGATACTGAGGGAGTGTGAGTAGTGCAGGATACTGAGGGATGGTGAGTAACACAGGGTACAGAGGGGGTGTGAGTAACACAGGGTACTGAGGAGGTGTGAGTAACACAGGGTACTGAGAGAATGTGAGTAACAAAGGATACTGAGGGAGTGTGAGTAGCACAGGATACTGAGGGATGGTGAGCAACACAGTGTACCGAGGGATTGCGAGTAATATAATGTCCTGAAGGATAGTGAGTAACATTGGGTACTGAGCGAGTTTGAGTAAAACAGGATACTGAGGGAGTGTGAGACACACAAGGTACTGAGTGAATGTGAGAAACACATGGTACTGAGGGAGTGTGAGTAACACAGGATACTGAGGGAGTGTGAGAAACACATGGTACTGAGGGAATGTGAGAAACACATGGCACTGAGGGAGTGTGAGTAACACAGGGGACATGGGAATGTGAGTAACAGAGGTTACTGAGGTAGTGTGAGTAACACAGTGTACTGAGGGAGTATGAGTAACACTGGGAATTGAGGGAGTGTGAGTAACACAGTGTACTGAAGAAGTGTGAGTAACACAGGATAATGAGGAAGTGTGAGAAACACATGGTACTGAGAGTGTGTGAGTAACACAGGGTACTGAGGGCATGTGAGTAATACAGCGTAATGAGGGAGTGTGAGTAACACAGAATACTGATGGAGTGTGAGTAACACATGGTACTGAGGGAGTGTGAGTAACACAGGGCACTGCGGGATTGTGAGTCACACAGGGGACTGAGGTGGTTTGAGGAACACAGGGTACTGAGGGAGTGTGATTAACTGTGTACTGAAGGAGTGTGAGTAATGCAGGGGACTCAGGGGGTGTGAGTAACACAGTGTACTGAAGGAGTGTGAGTAGCACAGGGTACTGAGCGATTGTGAGTAACACAGAGTACTGAGGGACATTGAGTCACACAGGTTACTGAGAAACTGTGAGTAACACAAGGTACTGAGGGATTGTGAGTAACAGAGGGTACTGAGGGAGTGGGAGTAACACAGATTTCTGAGTGAGTGTGAGTATTACAGGTTACTGAGGGAGTGTGAGTAACACAGGGTACTGAGGGAGTGTGTGAGTAATACAGGGTACTGAGGGAGTGTGAGTAACACAGGGTACTGAGAGAGTGTGAGTAACGCAGGGTGCTGAGAGAGTGTGAGTAACACAGGGTACTGAGAGAGTGTGATTAACACAGGGTACTGAGAGAGTGTGAGTAACACAGGGTACTGAGAGAGTGTGAGTAACACAGGGTACTGAGGGAGTGTGAGTAACACAGGGTACTGAGGGAGTGTGAGTAACACAGGGTGCAGAGGGAATGTAAGTAACACAGGATACTGAGGGTGTGTGAGTAACACAGGCTACTGAGGGAGTGTGAGTAACACAGGGTACTGAGGTAGTGTTAGTAACACAGGGTACTGAGGGAGTGTGAGTAACACAGGATACTGAGGGAGTGTGAGTAACACAGGGTACTGAGGGAGTGTGAGTAACACAGGGTACTGAGGGAGTGTGAGTAACACAGGGTACTGAGGGTGTGTGAGTAACACAGGGTACTGTGGATGTGTGAGTAACACAGGGTACTGAGGGAGTGTGAGTAACACAGGGTACTGAGGGAGTGTGAGTAATACAGAGTACTGAGGGAGTGTGAGTAACACAGGGTACTGAGGGAGTGTGAGTAACACAGGGTACTGAGGGTGTGTGAGTAACACAGGGTACTGAGAGAGTGTGAGTAACACAGGGTACTGAGGGAGTGTGAGTAACACAGGGTACTGAGGGAGTGTGAGTAACACAGGGTGCAGAGGGAATGTAAGTAACACAGGATACTGAGGGTGTGTGAGTAACACAGGCTACTGAGGGAGTGTGAGTAACACAGGGTACTGAGGTAGTGTTAGTAACACAGGGTACTGAGGGAGTGTGAGTAACACAGGATACTGAGGGAGTGTGAGCAACACTGAGTACTGAGGGAGTGTGAGTAAAACAGGGTACGGAGGGAGTGTGAGTAACACAGGGTACTGAGGGAGTGTGAGTAACACAGGGTACTGAGGGAGTGTGAGTAATACAGGGTACTGAGGGGGTGTGAGTAACACAGGGTACTGAGGGAGTGTGAGTGACACAGGGTACTGAGGGAGTGTGAGTAACACAGGGTACTGAGGGAGTGTGAGTAACACAGGGTACTGAGGGAGTGTGAGTAACATAGAAACATAGAAACATAGAAACATAGAAAATAAGTGCAGGAGCAGGCCATTCGGCCCTTCGAGCCTGCACCGCCATTCAATGAGTTCATGGCTGAACATGAAACTTCAGTACCCCATTCCTGCTTTCTCACCATACCCCTTGATTCCCCTAGTAGTAAGGACTTCATCTAACTCCTTTTTGAATATATTTAGTGAATTGGCCTCAACAACTTTCTGTGGTAGAGAATTCCACAGATTCACCACTCTCTGGGTGAAGAAATTCCTCCTCATCTCGGTCCTAAATGGCTTCCCCCTTATCCTTAGATTGTGTCCCCTGATTCTGGACTTCCCCAACATTGGGAACATTCTTCCTGCATCTAACCTGTCAAACCCCTTCAGAATTTTAAACGTTTCTATGAGGTCCCCTCTCATTCTTCTGAACTCCAGTGAATACAAGCCCAGTTGATCCAGTCTTTCTTGATAGGTCAGTCCCGCCATCCCGGGAATCAGTCTGGTGAACCTTCGCTGCACTCCCTCAATAGCAAGAATGTCCTTCCTCAGGTTAGGAGACCAAAACTGTACACAATACTCCAGGTGTGGCCTCACCAAGGCCCTGTACAATTGTAGTAACACCTCCCTGCCCTTGTACTCAAATCCCCTCGCTATGAAGGCCAACATGCCATTTGCTTTCTTAACCGCCTGCTGTACCTGCATGCCAACCTTCAATGACTGATGTACCATGACACCCTGGTCTCTTTGCACCTGCCCTTTTCCTAATCTGTCACCATTCAGATAATAGTCTGTCTCTCTGTTTTTACCACCAAAGTGGATAACCTCACATTTATCAACATTATACTTCATCTGTCATGCATTTGCCCACTCACCTAACCTATCCAAGTCGCTCTGCAGCTTCATAGAATCCTCCTTGCAGCTCACACTGCCACCCAACTTAGTGTCATCCGCAAATTTGGAGATACTACATTTAATCCCCTCGTCTAAATCATTAATGTACAGTGTAAACAGCTGGGGCCCTAGCACAGAACCTTGCGGTACCCCACTAGTCACTGCCTGCCATTCTGAAAAGTCCCCATTGACTCCTACTCTTTGCTTCCTGTCTGACAACCAGTTCTCAATCCATGTCAGCACACTACCCCTTATCCCATGTGCTTTAACTTTGCACATTAATCTCTTGTGTGGGACCTTGTCGAAAGCCTTCTGAAAGTCCAAATATACCACATCAACTGGTTCTCCCTTGTCCACTCTACTGGAAACATCCTCAAAAAATTCCAGAAGATTTGTCAAGCATGATTTCCCTTTCACAAATCCATGCTGACTTGGACCTATCATATTACCTCTTTCCAAATGCACTGCTATGACATCCTTAATAATTGATTCCATCATTTTACCCACTACCGATGTCAGGCTGACCGGTCTGTAATTCTCTGTTTTCTCTCTCCCTCCTTTTTTAAAAAGTGGGGTTACATTGGCTACCCTCCACTCCATAGGAACTGATCCAGAGTCAATGGAATGTTGGAAAATGACTGTCAATGCATCCACTATTTCCAAGGCCACCTCCTTAAGTACTCTGGGATGCAGTCCATCAGGCCCTGGGGATTTATCGGCCTTCAATCCCATCAATTTCCCCAACACAATTTCCCGACTAATAAGGATTTCCCTCAGTTCCTCCTCCTTACTAGACCCTCCGACCCCTTTTATATAACACAGGGTACTGAGGGAGTGTGAGTAACACAGGGTACTGAGAGATTGTGAGTAACACGGGATACTGAGGGAGTGTGAGTAACACAGGGTACTGAGGGAGTGTGAGTAACACAGGGTACTGAGGGAGTGTGAGTAACACAGGGTACTGAGGGAGTGTGAGTAACACAGGGTACTGAGGGAGTGTGAGTAACACAGGGTACTGAGAGATTGTGAGTAACACAGGGTACAGAGAGTGTGAGTAACATAGGGTACTGAGGGAGTGTGAGTAACACAGGGTACTGAGGGGGTGTGAGTAACACAGGGTACTGAGGGAGTGTGAGTAACACAGGGTACTGAGGGAGTGTGAGTAACACAGGGTACTGAGGAAGTGAGAGTAACACAGGGTACTGAGAGATTGTGAGTAACACAGGTTACTGAGGAAGTGAGAGTAACACAGGGTACTGAGGGAGTGTGAGTAACACAGGGTACTGAGAGATTGTGAGTAACACAGGATACTGAGGAAGTGATAGTAACGCAGGGTACTGAGGGAGTGCGAGTAACACAGGGTACAGAGGGAGTGTGAGTAACACAGGGGACAGAGGGAGTGTGAGTAACACAGAGTACTGAGGGAGTGTGAGTAACACAGGGTACTGAGGGAGTGTGAGTTACACAGGGTACTGAGGGAGTGTGAGTAACACAGGGGACAGAGGGAGTGTGAGTAACACAGGGTACTGAGGGAGTGAGAGTAATACAGGGAAATGAGGGAGTGTGAGTAACACAGAGTACTGAGGGATTGTGAGTAACACAGGGTACTGAGGGAGTATGAGTAAGACAGGGTACTGAGGGAGTGTGAGTAACACAGGGTACTGAGGGAGTGTGAGTAACACAGGGTACTGAGGGAGTGTGAGTAACACAGGGTACAGAGGGAGTGTGAGTAACACAGGGGACAGAGGGAGTGTGAGTAACACAGGCGACTGAGGGATTGTGAGTAACACAGGGTACTGAGGGAGTATGAGTAACACAGGGTACTGAGGGAGTATGAGTAACACAGGGTACTGAGGGAGTGTGAGTAACACAGGGTACTGAGGGAGTATCAGTAACACAGGGTACTGATGGAGTGTGAGTAACACAGGGTCAGAGGGAGTGTGAGTAACACAGGGGACTGAGGGATTGTGAGTAACACAGGATACTGAGGGAGTATGAGCAACACAGGGTACTGAGGGAGTGTGAGTAACACAGCGTACAGAGGGAGTGTGAGTAACACAGGGTACTGAGGGATTGTGAGTAACACAGGGTACAGAGGGAGTGTGAGTAACACAGGGTACAGAGGGAGTGTGAGTAACACAGGGTACAGAGGGAGTGTGGGTAACACAGGGTACAGACGGAGTGTGAGTAACACAGGGGACAGAGGGAGTGTGAGTAACACAGGGTACTGAGGGAGTGTGAGTAACACAGGGCACTGCGGGATTGTGAGTCACACAGGGGACTGAGGTGGTTTGAGGAACACAGGGTACTGAGGGAGTGTGATTAACTGTGTACTGAAGGAGTGTGAGTAATGCAGGGGACTCAGGGGGTGTGAGTAACACAGTGTACTGAAGGAGTGTGAGTAGCACAGGGTACTGAGCGATTGTGAGTAACACAGAGTACTGAGGGACATTGAGTCACACAGGTTACTGAGAAACTGTGAGTAACACAAGGTACTGAGGGATTGTGAGTAACAGAGGGTACTGAGGGAGTGGGAGTAACACAGATTTCTGAGTGAGTGTGAGTATTACAGGTTACTGAGGGAGTGTGAGTAACACAGGGTACTGAGGGAGTGTGTGAGTAATACAGGGTACTGAGGGAGTGTGAGTAACACAGGGTACTGAGAGAGTGTGAGTAACGCAGGGTGCTGAGAGAGTGTGAGTAACACAGGGTACTGAGAGAGTGTGATTAACACAGGGTACTGAGAGAGTGTGAGTAACACAGGGTACTGAGAGAGTGTGAGTAACACAGGGTACTGAGGGAGTGTGAGTAACACAGGGTACTGAGGGAGTGTGAGTAACACAGGGTGCAGAGGGAATGTAAGAAACACAGGATACTGAGGGTGTGTGAGTAACACAGGCTACTGAGGGAGTGTGAGTAACACAGGGTACTGAGGTAGTGTTAGTAACACAGGGTACTGAGGGAGTGTGAGTAACACAGGATACTGAGGGAGTGTGAGTAACACAGGGTACTGAGGGAGTGTGAGTAACACAGGGTACTGAGGGAGTGTGAGTAACACAGGGTACTGAGGGTGTGTGAGTAACACAGGGTACTGTGGATGTGTGAGTAACACAGGGTACTGAGGGAGTGTGAGTAACACAGGGTACTGAGGGAGTGTGAGTAATACAGAGTACTGAGGGAGTGTGAGTAACACAGGGTACTGAGGGAGTGTGAGTAACACAGGGTACTGAGGGTGTGTGAGTAACACAGGGTACTGAGAGAGTGTGAGTAACACAGGTTACTGAGGGAGTGTGAGTAACACAGGGTACTGAGGGAGTGTGAGTAACACAGGGTGCAGAGGGAATGTAAGTAACACAGGATACTGAGGGTGTGTGAGTAACACAGGCTACTGAGGGAGTGTGAGTAACACAGGGTACTGAGGTAGTGTTAGTAACACAGGGTACTGAGGGAGTGTGAGTAACACAGGATACTGAGGGAGTGTGAGCAACACTGAGTACTGAGGGAGTGTGAGTAAAACAGGGTACGGAGGGAGTGTGAGTAACACAGGGTACTGAGGGAGTGTGAGTAACACAGGGTACTGAGGGAGTGTGAGTAATACAGGGTACTGAGGGGGTGTGAGTAACACAGGGTACTGAGGGAGTGTGAGTAACACAGGGTACTGAGGGAGTGTGAGTAACACAGGGTACTGAGGGAGTGTGAGTAACACAGGGTACTGAGGGAGTGTGAGTAACATAGAAACATAGAAACATAGAAACATAGAAAATAACTGCAGGAGCAGGCCATTCGGCCCTTCGAGCCTGCACCGCCATTCAATGAGTTCATGGCTGAAC
Source organism: Pristiophorus japonicus (assembly GCF_044704955.1). Classification (NCBI taxonomy): domain Eukaryota; kingdom Metazoa; phylum Chordata; class Chondrichthyes; family Pristiophoridae; genus Pristiophorus; species Pristiophorus japonicus. Next base: position 43,299,288 of record NC_091999.1, read on the forward strand.
ATGAAACTTCAGTACCCCATTCCTGCTTTCTCACCATACCCCTTGATTCCCCTAGTAGTAAGGACTTCATCTAACTCCTTTTTGAATATATTTAGTGAATTGGCCTCAACAACTTTCTGTGGTAGAGAATTCCACAGATTCACCACTCTCTGGGTGAAGAAATTCCTCCTCATCTCGGTCCTAAATGGCTTCCCCCTTATCCTTAGATTGTGTCCCCTGATTCTGGACTTCCCCAACATTGGGAACATTCTTCCTGCATCTAACCTGTCAAACCCCGTCAGAATTTTAAACGTTTCTATGAGGTCCCCTCTCATTCTTCTGAACTCCAGTGAATACAAGCCCAGTTGATCCAGTCTTTCTTGATAGGTCAGTCCCGCCATCCCGGGAATCAGTCTGGTGAACCTTCGCTGCACTCCCTCAATAGCAAGAATGTCCTTCCTCAGGTTAGGAGACCAAAACTGTACACAATACTCCAGGTGTGGCCTCACCAAGGCCCTGTACAATTGTAGTAACACCTCCCTGCCCTTGTACTCAAATCCCCTCGCTATGAAGGCCAACATGCCATTTGCTTTCTTAACCGCCTGCTGTACCTGCATGCCAACCTTCAATGACTGATGTACCATGACACCCTGGTCTCTTTGCACCTGCCCTTTTCCTAATCTGTCACCATTCAGATAATAGTCTGTCTCTCTGTTTTTACCACCAAAGTGGATAACCTCACATTTATCAACATTATACTTCATCTGTCATGCATTTGCCCACTCACCTAACCTATCCAAGTCGCTCTGCAGCTTCATAGAATCCTCCTTGCAGCTCACACTGCCACCCAACTTAGTGTCATCCGCAAATTTGGAGATACTACATTTAATCCCCTCGTCTAAATCATTAATGTACAGTGTAAACAGCTGGGGCCCTAGCACAGAACCTTGCGGTACCCCACTAGTCACTGCCTGCCATTCTGAAAAGTCCCCATTGACTCCTACTCTTTGCTTCCTGTCTGACAACCAGTTCTCAATCCATGTCAGCACACTACCCCTTATCCCATGTGCTTTAACTTTGCACATTAATCTCTTGTGTGGGACCTTGTCGAAAGCCTTCTGAAAGTCCAAATATACCACATCAACTGGTTCTCCCTTGTCCACTCTACTGGAAACATCCTCAAAAAATTTCAGAAGATTTGTCAAGCATGATTTCCCTTTCACAAATCCATGCTGACTTGGACCTATCATATTACCTCTTTCCAAATGCACTGCTATGACATCCTTAATAATTGATTCCATCATTTTACCCACTACCGATGTCAGGCTGACCGGTCTGTAATTCTCTGTTTTCTCTCTCCCTCCTTTTTTAAAAAGTGGGGTTACATTGGCTACCCTCCACTCCATAGGAACTGATCCAGAGTCAATGGAATGTTGGAAAATGACTGTCAATGCATCCACTATTTCCAAGGCCACCTCCTTAAGTACTCTGGGATGCAGTCCATCAGGCCCTGGGGATTTATCGGCCTTCAATCCCATCAATTTCCCCAACACAATTTCCCGACTAATAAGGATTTCCCTCAGTTCCTCCTCCTTACTAGACCCTCCGACCCCTTTTATATAACACAGGGTACTGAGGGAGTGTGAGTAACACAGGGTACTGAGAGATTGTGAGTAACACGGGATACTGAGGGAGTGTGAGTAACACAGGGTACTGAGGGAGTGTGAGTAACACAGGGTACTGAGGGAGTGTGAGTAACACAGGGTACTGAGGGAGTGTGAGTAACACAGGGTACTGAGGGAGTGTGAGTAACACAGGGTACTGAGAGATTGTGAGTAACACAGGGTACAGAGAGTGTGAGTAACATAGGGTACTGAGGGAGTGTGAGTAACACAGGGTACTGAGGGGGTGTGAGTAACACAGGGTACTGAGGGAGTGTGAGTAACACAGGGTACTGAGGGAGTGTGAGTAACACAGGGTACTGAGGAAGTGAGAGTAACACAGGGTACTGAGAGATTGTGAGTAACACAGGTTACTGAGGAAGTGAGAGTAACACAGGGTACTGAGGGAGTGTGAGTAACACAGGGTACTGAGAGATTGTGAGTAACACAGGATACTGAGGAAGTGATAGTAACGCAGGGTACTGAGGGAGTGCGAGTAACACAGGGTACAGAGGGAGTGTGAGTAACACAGGGGACAGAGGGAGTGTGAGTAACACAGAGTACTGAGGGAGTGTGAGTAACACAGGGTACTGAGGGAGTGTGAGTTACACAGGGTACTGAGGGAGTGTGAGTAACACAGGGGACAGAGGGAGTGTGAGTAACACAGGGTACTGAGGGAGTGAGAGTAATACAGGGAAATGAGGGAGTGTGAGTAACACAGAGTACTGAGGGATTGTGAGTAACACAGGGTACTGAGGGAGTATGAGTAAGACAGGGTACTGAGGGAGTGTGAGTAACACAGGGTACTGAGGGAGTGTGAGTAACACAGGGTACTGAGGGAGTGTGAGTAACACAGGGTACAGAGGGAGTGTGAGTAACACAGGGGACAGAGGGAGTGTGAGTAACACAGGGGACTGAGGGATTGTGAGTAACACAGGGTACTGAGGGAGTATGAGTAACACAGGGTACTGAGGGAGTATGAGTAACACAGGGTACTGAGGGAGTGTGAGTAACACAGGGTACTGAGGGAGTATGAGTAACACAGGGTACTGATGGAGTGTGAGTAACACAGGGTCAGAGGGAGTGTGAGTAACACAGTGTACTGAAGGAGTGTGAGTAGCACAGGGTACTGAGCGATTGTGAGTAACACAGAGTACTGAGGGACATTGAGTCACACAGGTTACTGAGAAACTGTGAGTAACACAAGGTACTGAGGGATTGTGAGTAACAGAGGGTACTGAGGGAGTGGGAGTAACACAGATTTCTGAGTGAGTGTGAGTATTACAGGTTACTGAGGGAGTGTGAGTAACACAGGGTACTGAGGGAGTGTGTGAGTAATACAGGGTACTGAGGGAGTGTGAGTAACACAGGGTACTGAGAGAGTGTGAGTAACGCAGGGTGCTGAGAGAGTGTGAGTAACACAGGGTACTGAGAGAGTGTGATTAACACAGGGTACTGAGAGAGTGTGAGTAACACAGGGTACTGAGAGAGTGTGAGTAACACAGGGTACTGAGGGAGTGTGAGTAACACAGGGTACTGAGGGAGTGTGAGTAACACAGGGTGCAGAGGGAATGTAAGTAACACAGGATACTGAGGGTGTGTGAGTAACACAGGCTACTGAGGGAGTGTGAGTAACACAGGGTACTGAGGTAGTGTTAGTAACACAGGGTACTGAGGGAGTGTGAGTAACACAGGATACTGAGGGAGTGTGAGTAACACAGGGTACTGAGGGAGTGTGAGTAACACAGGGTACTGAGGGAGTGTGAGTAACACAGGGTACTGAGGGTGTGTGAGTAACACAGGGTACTGTGGATGTGTGAGTAACACAGGGTACTGAGGGAGTGTGAGTAACACAGGGTACTGAGGGAGTGTGAGTAATACAGAGTACTGAGGGAGTGTGAGTAACACAGGGTACTGAGGGAGTGTGAGTAACACAGGGTACTGAGGGTGTGTGAGTAACACAGGGTACTGAGAGAGTGTGAGTAACACAGGTTACTGAGGGAGTGTGAGTAACACAGGGTACTGAGGGAGTGTGAGTAACACAGGGTGCAGAGGGAATGTAAGTAACACAGGATACTGAGGGTGTGTGAGTAACACAGGCTACTGAGGGAGTGTGAGTAACACAGGGTACTGAGGTAGTGTTAGTAACACAGGGTACTGAGGGAGTGTGAGTAACACAGGATACTGAGGGAGTGTGAGCAACACTGAGTACTGAGGGAGTGTGAGTAAAACAGGGTACGGAGGGAGTGTGAGTAACACAGGGTACTGAGGGAGTGTGAGTAACACAGGGTACTGAGGGAGTGTGAGTAATACAGGGTACTGAGGGGGTGTGAGTAACACAGGGTACTGAGGGAGTGTGAGTAACACAGGGTACTGAGGGAGTGTGAGTAACACAGGGTACTGAGGGAGTGTGAGTAACACAGGGTACTGAGGGAGTGTGAGTAACATAGAAACATAGAAACATAGAAACATAGAAAATAAGTGCAGGAGCAGGCCATTCGGCCCTTCGAGCCTGCACCGCCATTCAATGAGTTCATGGCTGAACATGAAACTTCAGTACCCCATTCCTGCTTTCTCACCATACCCCTTGATTCCCCTAGTAGTAAGGACTTCATCTAACTCCTTTTTGAATATATTTAGTGAATTGGCCTCAACAACTTTCTGTGGTAGAGAATTCCACAGATTCACCACTCTCTGGGTGAAGAAATTCCTCCTCATCTCGGTCCTAAATGGCTTCCCCCTTATCCTTAGATTGTGTCCCCTGATTCTGGACTTCCCCAACATTGGGAACATTCTTCCTGCATCTAACCTGTCAAACCCCGTCAGAATTTTAAACGTTTCTATGAGGTCCCCTCTCATTCTTCTGAACTCCAGTGAATACAAGCCCAGTTGATCCAGTCTTTCTTGATAGGTCAGTCCCGCCATCCCGGGAATCAGTCTGGTGAACCTTCGCTGCACTCCCTCAATAGCAAGAATGTCCTTCCTCAGGTTAGGAGACCAAAACTGTACACAATACTCCAGGTGTGGCCTCACCAAGGCCCTGTACAATTGTAGTAACACCTCCCTGCCCTTGTACTCAAATCCCCTCGCTATGAAGGCCAACATGCCATTTGCTTTCTTAACCGCCTGCTGTACCTGCATGCCAACCTTCAATGACTGATGTACCATGACACCCTGGTCTCTTTGCACCTGCCCTTTTCCTAATCTGTCACCATTCAGATAATAGTCTGTCTCTCTGTTTTTACCACCAAAGTGGATAACCTCACATTTATCAACATTATACTTCATCTGTCATGCATTTGCCCACTCACCTAACCTATCCAAGTCGCTCTGCAGCTTCATAGAATCCTCCTTGCAGCTCACACTGCCACCCAACTTAGTGTCATCCGCAAATTTGGAGATACTACATTTAATCCCCTCGTCTAAATCATTAATGTACAGTGTAAACAGCTGGGGCCCTAGCACAGAACCTTGCGGTACCCCACTAGTCACTGCCTGCCATTCTGAAAAGTCCCCATTGACTCCTACTCTTTGCTTCCTGTCTGACAACCAGTTCTCAATCCATGTCAGCACACTACCCCTTATCCCATGTGCTTTAACTTTGCACATTAATCTCTTGTGTGGGACCTTGTCGAAAGCCTTCTGAAAGTCCAAATATACCACATCAACTGGTTCTCCCTTGTCCACTCTACTGGAAACATCCTCAAAAAATTTCAGAAGATTTGTCAAGCATGATTTCCCTTTCACAAATCCATGCTGACTTGGACCTATCATATTACCTCTTTCCAAATGCACTGCTATGACATCCTTAATAATTGATTCCATCATTTTACCCACTACCGATGTCAGGCTGACCGGTCTGTAATTCTCTGTTTTCTCTCTCCCTCCTTTTTTAAAAAGTGGGGTTACATTGGCTACCCTCCACTCCATAGGAACTGATCCAGAGTCAATGGAATGTTGGAAAATGACTGTCAATGCATCCACTATTTCCAAGGCCACCTCCTTAAGTACTCTGGGATGCAGTCCATCAGGCCCTGGGGATTTATCGGCCTTCAATCCCATCAATTTCCCCAACACAATTTCCCGACTAATAAGGATTTCCCTCAGTTCCTCCTCCTTACTAGACCCTCCGACCCCTTTTATATAACACAGGGTACTGAGGGAGTGTGAGTAACACAGGGTACTGAGAGATTGTGAGTAACACGGGATACTGAGGGAGTGTGAGTAACACAGGGTACTGAGGGAGTGTGAGTAACACAGGGTACTGAGGGAGTGTGAGTAACACAGGGTACTGAGGGAGTGTGAGTAACACAGGGTACTGAGGGAGTGTGAGTAACACAGGGTACTGAGAGATTGTGAGTAACACAGGGTACAGAGAGTGTGAGTAACATAGGGTACTGAGGGAGTGTGAGTAACACAGGGTACTGAGGGGGTGTGAGTAACACAGGGTACTGAGGGAGTGTGAGTAACACAGGGTACTGAGGGAGTGTGAGTAACACAGGGTACTGAGGAAGTGAGAGTAACACAGGGTACTGAGAGATTGTGAGTAACACAGGTTACTGAGGAAGTGAGAGTAACACAGGGTACTGAGGGAGTGTGAGTAACACAGGGTACTGAGAGATTGTGAGTAACACAGGATACTGAGGAAGTGATAGTAACGCAGGGTACTGAGGGAGTGCGAGTAACACAGGGTACAGAGGGAGTGTGAGTAACACAGGGGACAGAGGGAGTGTGAGTAACACAGAGTACTGAGGGAGTGTGAGTAACACAGGGTACTGAGGGAGTGTGAGTTACACAGGGTACTGAGGGAGTGTGAGTAACACAGGGGACAGAGGGAGTGTGAGTAACACAGGGTACTGAGGGAGTGAGAGTAATACAGGGAAATGAGGGAGTGTGAGTAACACAGAGTACTGAGGGATTGTGAGTAACACAGGGTACTGAGGGAGTATGAGTAAGACAGGGTACTGAGGGAGTGTGAGTAACACAGGGTACTGAGGGAGTGTGAGTAACACAGGGTACTGAGGGAGTGTGAGTAACACAGGGTACAGAGGGAGTGTGAGTAACACAGGGGACAGAGGGAGTGTGAGTAACACAGGGGACTGAGGGATTGTGAGTAACACAGGGTACTGAGGGAGTATGAGTAACACAGGGTACTGAGGGAGTATGAGTAACACAGGGTACTGAGGGAGTGTGAGTAACACAGGGTACTGAGGGAGTATGAGTAACACAGGGTACTGATGGAGTGTGAGTAACACAGGGTCAGAGGGAGTGTGAGTAACACAGGGGACTGAGGGATTGTGAGTAACACAGGATACTGAGGGAGTATGAGCAACACAGGGTACTGAGGGAGTGTGAGTAACACAGCGTACAGAGGGAGTGTGAGTAACACAGGGTACTGAGGGATTGTGAGTAACACAGGGTACAGAGGGAGTGTGAGTAACACAGGGTACAGAGGGAGTGTGAGTAACACAGGGTACAGAGGGAGTGTGGGTAACACAGGGTACAGACGGAGTGTGAGTAACACAGGGGACAGAGGGAGTGTGAGTAACACAGGGTACTGAGGGAGTGTGAGTAACACAGGGCACTGCGGGATTGTGAGTCACACAGGGGACTGAGGTGGTTTGAGGAACACAGGGTACTGAGGGAGTGTGATTAACTGTGTACTGAAGGAGTGTGAGTAATGCAGGGGACGCAGGGGGTGTGAGTAACACAGTGTACTGAAGGAGTGTGAGTAGCACAGGGTACTGAGCGATTGTGAGTAACACAGAGTACTGAGGGACATTGAGTCACACAGGTTACTGAGAAACTGTGAGTAACACAAGGTACTGAGGGATTGTGAGTAACAGAGGGTACTGAGGGAGTGGGAGTAACATAGATTTCTGAGTGAGTGTGAGTATTACAGGTTACTGAGGGAGTGTGAGTAACACAGGGTACTGAGGGAGTGTGTGAGTAATACAGGGTACTGAGGGAGTGTGAGTAACACAGGGTACTGAGAGAGTGTGAGTAACGCAGGGTGCTGAGAGAGTGTGAGTAACACAGGGTACTGAGAGAGTGTGATTAACACAGGGTACTGAGAGAGTGTGAGTAACACAGGGTACTGAGAGAGTGTGAGTAACACAGGGTACTGAGGGAGTGTGAGTAACACAGGGTACTGAGGGAGTGTGAGTAACACAGGGTGCAGAGGGAATGTAAGTAACACAGGATACTGAGGGTGTGTGAGTAACACAGGCTACTGAGGGAGTGTGAGTAACACAGGGTACTGAGGTAGTGTTAGTAACACAGGGTACTGAGGGAGTGTGAGTAACACAGGATACTGAGGGAGTGTGAGTAACACAGGGTACTGAGGGTGTGTGAGTAACACAGGGTACTGTGGATGTGTGAGTAACACAGGGTACTGAGGGAGTGTGAGTAACACAGGGTACTGAGGGAGTGTGAGTAATACAGAGTACTGAGGGAGTGTGAGTAACACAGGGTACTGAGGGAGTGTGAGTAACACAGGGTACTGAGGGTGTGTGAGTAACACAGGGTACTGAGAGAGTGTGAGTAACACCGGTTACTGAGGGAGTGTGAGTAACACAGGGTACTGAGGGAGTGTGAGTAACACAGGGTGCAGAGGGAATGTAAGTAACACAGGATACTGAGGGTGTGTGAGTAACACAGGCTACTGAGGGAGTGTGAGTAACACAGGGTACTGAGGTAGTGTTAGTAACACAGGGTACTGAGGGAGTGTGAGTAACACAGGATACTGAGGGAGTGTGAGCAACACTGAGTACTGAGGGAGTGTGAGTAAAACAGGGTACGGAGGGAGTGTGAGTAACACAGGGTACTGAGGGAGTGTGAGTAACACAGGGTACTGAGGGAGTGTGAGTAATACAGGGTACTGAGGGGGTGTGAGTAACACAGGGTACTGAGGGAGTGTGAGTAACACAGGGTACTGAGGGAGTGTGAGTAACACAGGGTACTGAGGGAGTGTGAGTAACACAGGGTACTGAGGGAGTGTGAGTAACATAGAAACATAGAAACATAGAAACATAGAAAATAAGTGCAGGAGCAGGCCATTCGGCCCTTCGAGCCTGCACCGCCATTCAATGAGTTCATGGCTGAACATGAAACTTCAGTACCCCATTCCTGCTTTCTCACCATACCCCTTGATTCCCCTAGTAGTAAGGACTTCATCTAACTCCTTTTTGAATATATTTAGTGAATTGGCCTCAACAACTTTCTGTGGTAGAGAATTCCACAGATTCACCACTCTCTGGGTGAAGAAATTCCTCCTCATCTCGGTCCTAAATGGCTTCCCCCTTATCCTTAGATTGTGTCCCCTGATTCTGGACTTCCCCAACATTGGGAACATTCTTCCTGCATCTAACCTGTCAAACCCCGTCAGAATTTTAAACGTTTCTATGAGGTCCCCTCTCATTCTTCTGAACTCCAGTGAATACAAGCCCAGTTGATCCAGTCTTTCTTGATAGGTCAGTCCCGCCATCCCGGGAATCAGTCTGGTGAACCTTCGCTGCACTCCCTCAATAGCAAGAATGTCCTTCCTCAGGTTAGGAGACCAAAACTGTACACAATACTCCAGGTGTGGCCTCACCAAGGCCCTGTACAATTGTAGTAACACCTCCCTGCCCTTGTACTCAAATCCCCTCGCTATGAAGGCCAACATGCCATTTGCTTTCTTAACCGCCTGCTGTACCTGCATGCCAACCTTCAATGACTGATGTACCATGACACCCTGGTCTCTTTGCACCTGCCCTTTTCCTAATCTGTCACCATTCAGATAATAGTCTGTCTCTCTGTTTTTACCACCAAAGTGGATAACCTCACATTTATCAACATTATACTTCATCTGTCATGCATTTGCCCACTCACCTAACCTATCCAAGTCGCTCTGCAGCTTCATAGAATCCTCCTTGCAGCTCACACTGCCACCCAACTTAGTGTCATCCGCAAATTTGGAGATACTACATTTAATCCCCTCGTCTAAATCATTAATGTACAGTGTAAACAGCTGGGGCCCTAGCACAGAACCTTGCGGTACCCCACTAGTCACTGCCTGCCATTCTGAAAAGTCCCCATTGACTCCTACTCTTTGCTTCCTGTCTGACAACCAGTTCTCAATCCATGTCAGCACACTACCCCTTATCCCATGTGCTTTAACTTTGCACATTAATCTCTTGTGTGGGACCTTGTCGAAAGCCTTCTGAAAGTCCAAATATACCACATCAACTGGTTCTCCCTTGTCCACTCTACTGGAAACATCCTCAAAAAATTCCAGAAGATTTGTCAAGCATGATTTCCCTTTCACAAATCCATGCTGACTTGGACCTATCATATTACCTCTTTCCAAATGCACTGCTATGACATCCTTAATAATTGATTCCATCATTTTACCCACTACCGATGTCAGGCTGACCGGTCTGTAATTCTCTGTTTTCTCTCTCCCTCCTTTTTTAAAAAGTGGGGTTACATTGGCTACCCTCCACTCCATAGGAACTGATCCAGAGTCAATGGAATGTTGGAAAATGACTGTCAATGCATCCACTATTTCCAAGGCCACCTCCTTAAGTACTCTGGGATGCAGTCCATCAGGCCCTGGGGATTTATCGGCCTTCAATCCCATCAATTTCCCCAACACAATTTCCCGACTAATAAGGATTTCCCTCAGTTCCTCCTCCTTACTAGACCTTCCGACCCCTTTTATATAACACAGGGTACTGAGGGAGTGTGAGTAACACAGGGTACTGAGAGATTGTGAGTAACACGGGATACTGAGGGAGTGTGAGTAACACAGGGTACTGAGGGAGTGTGAGTAACACAGGGTACTGAGGGAGTGTGAGTAACACAGGGTACTGAGGGAGTGTGAGTAACACAGGGTACTGAGGGAGTGTGAGTAACACAGGGTACTGAGAGATTGTGAGTAACACAGGGTACAGAGAGTGTGAGTAACATAGGGTACTGAGGGAGTGTGAGTAACACAGGGTACTGAGGGGGTGTGAGTAACACAGGGTACTGAGGGAGTGTGAGTAACACAGGGTACTGAGGGAGTGTGAGTAACACAGGGTACTGAGGAAGTGAGAGTAACACAGGGTACTGAGAGATTGTGAGTAACACAGGTTACTGAGGAAGTGAGAGTAACACAGGGTACTGAGGGAGTGTGAGTAACACAGGGTACTGAGAGATTGTGAGTAACACAGGATACTGAGGAAGTGATAGTAACGCAGGGTACTGAGGGAGTGCGAGTAACACAGGGTACAGAGGGAGTGTGAGTAACACAGGGGACAGAGGGAGTGTGAGTAACACAGAGTACTGAGGGAGTGTGAGTAACACAGGGTACTGAGGGAGTGTGAGTTACACAGGGTACTGAGGGAGTGTGAGTAACACAGGGGACAGAGGGAGTGTGAGTAACACAGGGTACTGAGGGAGTGAGAGTAATACAGGGAAATGAGGGAGTGTGAGTAACACAGAGTACTGAGGGATTGTGAGTAACACAGGGTACTGAGGGAGTATGAGTAAGACAGGGTACTGAGGGAGTGTGAGTAACACAGGGTACTGAGGGAGTGTGAGTAACACAGGGTACTGAGGGAGTGTGAGTAACACAGGGTACAGAGGGAGTGTGAGTAACACAGGGGACAGAGGGAGTGTGAGTAACACAGGGGACTGAGGGATTGTGAGTAACACAGGGTACTGAGGGAGTATGAGTAACACAGGGTACTGAGGGAGTATGAGTAACACAGGGTACTGAGGGAGTGTGAGTAACACAGGGTACTGAGGGAGTATGAGTAACACAGGGTACTGATGGAGTGTGAGTAACACAGGGTCAGAGGGAGTGTGAGTAACACAGGGGACTGAGGGATTGTGAGTAACACAGGATACTGAGGGAGTATGAGCAACACAGGGTACTGAGGGAGTGTGAGTAACACAGCGTACAGAGGGAGTGTGAGTAACACAGGGTACTGAGGGATTGTGAGTAACACAGGGTTCAGAGGGAGTGTGAGTAACACAGGGTACAGAGGGAGTGTGAGTAACACAGGGTACAGAGGGAGTGTGGGTAACACAGGGTACAGACGGAGTGTGAGTAACACAGGGGACAGAGGGAGTGTGAGTAACACAGGGTACTGAGGGAGTGTGAGTAACACAGGGTACTGAGGGAGTGTGAGTAACACAGGGTACTGAGGGAGTGTGAGTAACACAGGGTACTGAGGGTGTGTGAGTAACACAGGATACTGAGGGAGTGTGAGTAACACAGGGTACTGAGGGAGTGTGAGTAACACAGGGGACTGAGGGAGTGTGAGTAACACAGGGTACTGAGGGAGTGTGAGTAAAACAGGGTACTGAGGGAGTGTGAGTAACACAGGGTACTGAGGGAGTGTGAGTAACACTGGATACTGAGGGAGTGTGAGTAACACAGGGTACTGAGGGATTTTGATTAACACAGGGAACTGAGGGAGTGTGATTAACACAGGGTACTGAGGGAGTGTGAGTAACACAGGGAAATGAGGGAGTGTGAGTAACACAGGGGACTGAGGGAGTGTGAGTAACACAGGATACTGAGGGAATGTGAGTAACACAGTGTACTGAGGGAATGTGAGTAACACAGGGTACTGAGGAAGTGTGAGTAACACGGGACTGAGGGAGTGTGAGTAACACAGGTTACTAAGGGAGTGTGAGTAACACATGCTACTGAGGGAGTGTGAGTAATACAGGTACTGAGGCAGTGTGAGTAACACAGGGTACTGAGGGAGTGTGAGTAACACAGGGTACTGAGGGAGTGTGAGTAACACAGTGTACTGAGGGGGTGTGAGTAACACAGAGTAGTGAGGGAGTGTGAGTAACACAGGGTACTTAGGGAGTGTGAGTAACACAGGGTACTGAGGGAGTGTGAGTAACACAGGGCACTGAAGGAGTGTGAGTAACACAGGGTACTGAGGGAGTGTGAGTAACACAGGGTACTGAGGTGGTGTGAGTAACACAGTGTACTGAGGGGGTGTGAGTAACACAGGGTACTGAGGGGGTGTGAGTAACAATGTGTACTGAGGGAGTGTGAGTAACACAGGGTACTGAGGGGGTGTGAGTAACACAGGGTACTGAGGGGGTGTGAGTAACACAGGGTACTGAGGGGTTGTGAGTAACACAGTGTACTGAGGGGGTGTTAGCAAAACAGTGTACTGAGGGAGTGTGAGTAACACAGTGTAATGAGGGAGTGTGAGTAACACAGTGTACTGAGGGAGTGTGAGTAACACAGGGTACTGAGGGGATGTGAGTATCACAGGGTACTGAGGAGGTGTGAGTAACACATGGGGCTGAGGGTGTGTGAGTAACACAGGTTCCTGAGGGAGTGTGAGTAACACAGGAGACTGAGGGGTTGTGAGTCACACTGGGGACTGAGGTGGTTTGAGTAACACAGGGTACTGAGGGAGTGTAAGTAACACAGGGGACGGAGGGATTGTGTGTAACACAGTGTACTGAGAGAGTTTGAGTAACACAGACTACTGAGGGATTGTGAGTAATAAAGAGTACTGAGGGATTGTGAGTAACACATGGGACTGAGGGTGTGTGAGTAACACAGAGTCCTGAGGGAGTGTGAGTAACACAGGAGACTGATGGGTTGTGAGTCACACTGGGGAGTGATGTGGTTTGAGGAACACAGGTTACTGAGGGAGTGTGAGTAACTGGCTACTGAAGGAGTGAGTAACACAGGGGACTGAGGGAGTGTGAATAACACAGGATCCTGAGGGAGTGTGAGTAACACAGGGGACTGAGGGAGTCTGAGTAACACAGGGTACTGAGGGAGTGTGAGTAACACAGGGGACAGAGGGGTTGTGAGCAACACAGGATAATGAGGGTTTGTGAGTCACACAGGGTGCTGACGGAGTGTGAGTAACACAGGGTACTGAGGGAGTGTGAGTAACACAGGATACTGAGGGAGTATTAGTAACACAGGGGACGGAGGGAGTGTGTGTACCACAGTGTACTGAGAGAGTGTGAGTAACACAGACTACTGAGGGATTGTGAGTAATACAGAGTACTGAGGGATTGTGAGTAACACATGGGACTGAGGGTGTGTGAGTAACACAGGGTCCTGAGGGAGTGTGAGTAACACAGGACACTGAGGGGTTGTAAGTCACACTGAGGAGTTAGGTGGTTTGAGGAACACAGGGTACTGAGGGAGTGTGAGTAACTGGCTACTGAAGGAGTGTGAGTAACACAGGGGACTGAGGGAGTGTGAATAACAAAGGATCCTGAGGGAGTGTGACAAACACAGGGGACTGAGGGAGTCTGAGTAACACAGGGTACTGAGGGAGTGTGAGTAACACAGGGGACTGAGGTGTTGTGAGCAACACAGGATAATGAGGGTTTGTGAGTCACACAGGGTACTGAGGGAGTGTGAGTAACACAGGATACTGAGGGAGTGTGAGTAACACAGGGTACTGAGGGCATGTGAGTAACACAGGATACTGAGGGAGTGTGAGTAACACAGGGTACTGAGGGAGTGTGAATAATACGGTACTGAGGAAGTGTGAGTTACACAGAATACTTAGGGAGTGTGAGTAACACAGGGGACAGAGGGAGTGTGAGTAACACAGGTTACTGAGGGAGTGAGAGTAATATAGGGAAATGAGTGAGTGTGAGTAACACAGAGTACTGAGGGAATATGAGTAACACAGGGTACTGAGGGAGTGTGAGTAACACGGTGCTGAGGGAGTGTGAGTAACACAGGATACTGATGGAGTGTGAGTAACACAGGGGACAGAGGGAGTGTGAGTAAAACAGGGGACTGAGGGATTGTGAGTAACACAGGATACTGAGGGAGTATGAGTAACACAGGGTACTGAGGGAGTGTGAGTAACACAGCGTCCAGAGGGAGTGTGAGTAACACAGGGTACTGAGGGATTGTGAGTAACACAGGGTACAGAGGGAGTGTGAGTAACACAGGGTACAGAGGGAGTGTGGGTAACACAGGGTACAGAGGGAGTGTGAGCAACACAGGGGACAGAGGAAGTGTGAGTAACACAGGGGACAGAGGAAGTGTGAGTAACACAGTGGACTGAGGGAGTGTGAGTAACACAGGGTACTGAGGGAGTGTGAGTAACACAGGGTACTGAGGGAGTGTGAGTAACACAGGGTACTGAGGGTGCGTGAGTAACACAGGGTACTGAAGGAGTGTGAGTAACACATGGTACTGAGGGAGTGTGAGTAACACAGGGAACTGAGGGAGTGTGAGTAACACAGGGTACTGAGGGAGTGTGAGTAACACAGGATACTGAGGGAGTGTGAGTAACACAGGGTACTGAGGGATTTTGAGTAACACAGGGTACTGAGGGAGTGTGATTAACACAGGTTACTGAAGGAGTGTGAGTAACACATGGTACTGAGGGAGTGTGAGTAACACAGGGTACTGAAGGAGTGTGAGTAACACATGGTACTGAGGGAGTGTGAGTAACACAGGGAACTGAGGGAGTGTGAGTAACACAGGGTACTGAGGGAGTGTGAGTAACACAGGGTACTGAGGGAGTGTGAGTAACACAGGATACTGAGGGAGTGTGAGTAACACAGGGTACTGAGGGATTTTGAGTAACACAGGGTACTGAGGGAGTGTGATTAACACAGGTTACTGAAGGAGTGTGAGTAACACAGGGTACTGAGGGAGTGTGAGTAACACAGGGAACTGAGGGAGTGTGAGTAACACAGGGTACTGAGGGAGTGTGAGTAACACAGGGTACTGAGGTAGTGTTAGTAACACAGGATACTAAGGGAGTGTGAGTAACACAGGGTACTGAGAGATTTTGAGTAACACAGGGTACTGAGGGAGTGTGATTAACACAGGGTACTGAGGGAGTGTGAGTAACACAGGGTACTGAGGGAGTGTGAGTAACACAGGGGACTGAGGGAGTGTTAGCAACACTGGGTACTGAGGAAAAGTGAGTAACACCGTGGACTGAGATAATGTGAGTAACACAGGGTACTGAGGAAGTGTGAGTAGCACAGCACTGAGGGAGTGTGAGTAACACAGGGGACTGAGGGAGTGTGAGTAACACATGCTACTGAGGGAGTGTGAGTAATACAGGTACTGAGGAATTGTGAGTAACACAGGGTACTGAGGGAGTGTGAGTAACACAGGGTACTGAGGGAGTGTGAGTAACACAGTGTACTGAGGGGGTGTGAGTAACACAGAGTACTGAGGGAGTGTGAGTAACACAGGGTACTTAGGGAGTGTGAGTAACACAGGGTACTGAGGGAGTGTGAGTAACACAGGGCACTGAGGGAGTGTGAGTAACACAGGGTACTGAGGGAGTGTGAGTAACACAGGGTACTGAGGGAGTGTGAGTAACACAGGGTACTGAGGGAGTGTGTGTAACACAGGGTACTGAGGGAGTGTGAGTAACACAGGGTACTGAGGGTGTGTGACTAACACAGGGTACTGAAGGAGTGTGAGTAACACAGGATACTGAGGGAGTGTGAGTAACACAGGGAACTGAGGGAGTGTGAGTAACTCAGGGTACTGAGGGAGTGTGAGTAACACAGGGTACTGAGGGAGTGTGAGTAACACAGGATACTGAGGGAGTGTGAGTAACACAGAGTACTGAGGGATTTTGAGTAACACAGGTTACTGAGGGAGTGTGATTAACACAGGGTACTGAAGGAGTGTGAGTAACACAGGGTACTGAGGGAATGTGATTAACACAGGGAACTGAGGGAGTGTGAGCAACACAGGGTAATGAGGGAGTGTGAGTAACACAGGGTACTGAGTGAGTGTGAGTAACACAGGATACTGAGGGAGTGTGAGTAACACAGGGTACTGAGGGATTTTGAGTAACACAGGGTACTGAGGGAGTGTGATTAACACAGGGTACTGAGGGAGTGTGAGTAACACAGGGTACTGAGGGAGTGTGAGTAACACAGGGGACTGAGGGAGTGTTAGTAACACTGGGTACTGAGGAAAAGTGAGTAACACCGTGGACTGAGGTAATGTGAGTAACACAGGGTACTGAGGAAGTGTGAGTAGCACAGGACTGAGGGAGTGTCAGTAACACAGGGGACTGAGGGAGTGTGAGTAACACATGCTACTGAGGGAGTGTGAGTAATACCGGTACTGACTCATTGTGAGTAAAACTTGGTACTGAGGGAGTGTGAGTAACACAGGGTACTGAGTGAGTGTGAGTAACACAGTGTACTGAGGGGGTGTGAGTAACACAGAGTACTGAGGGAGTGTGAGTAACACAGGGTACTTAGGGAGTGTGAGTAACACAGGGTACTGAGGTGGTGTGAGTAACACAGTGTACTGAGGGGGTGTGAGTAACACAGAGTACTGATGGAGTTTGAGTAACACAGGGTACTGAGGGGGTGTGAGTAACAAAGTGTACTGAGGGAGTGTGAGTAACACAGGGTCCTGAGGGGGTGTGAGTAACACAGGGTTATGAGGGGGTGTGAGTAACACAGGGTACTGAGGGGTTGTGAGTAACACAGTGTACTGAGGGGGTGTTAGTAACACAGTGTACTGAGGGAGTGTGAGTAATACAGTGTACTGAGGGAGTGTGAGTAACACAGTGTACTGAGGGAGTGTGAGTAACACAGGATACTGAGGGTATGTGAGTAACACAGGGTACTGAGGAGGTGTGAGTAACACAGTGTACTGAGGGAGTGTGAGTAACACAGTGTACTGAGGGAGTGTGAGTAACACAGGATACTGAGGGGGTGTGAGTAACACAGGGTACTTTGGGAGTGTGAGTATCACAGGGTACTGAGGGAGTGTGAGTAACACAGGGCACTGAGGGAGTGTGATTAACACAGGATATTGAGGGGGTGTGAGTATCACAGGGTACTGAGGGAGTGTGAGTAACACAGGGCACTGAGGGAGTGTGAGTAACACAGGGTCCTGAGGGGGGGGTGAGTAACACAGGGTACTGAGGGATTGTGAGTAAAACAGGGTCCTGAGGGACTGTGAGTAACACAGGGTCCTGAGGGAGTGTGAGTAACACATGGGACAGAGTGAGTGTGAGTAACACAGGTTAATGAGGTGTGTGAGTAACACAGGGTAATGAGGGAGTGTGAATAATACCGCGTACTGAGGGTGTGTGAGTAACACAGGGTACTGAGGGAGTGTAAGTAACACAGGGGACTGAGGGCATGTGAGTAATACAGGACACTGAGGGAGTGTGAGTAACAGGGTACTGAGGGAGTGTGAGTAACACAGGGTACTGAGGGAGTGTGAGTAACACAAGGTACTGAGGGAGTGTGAGTAACACAGTGGAATGAGGGAGTGTGAGTAACACAGGGTACTGAGGGAGTATGAGTAAAAGGGGTTACTGAGGTAGTGTGAGTAACGCAGGGAACTGAGGGAGTGTGAGTAACATAGGGTCCTGAGGAGTTTGACTAACATAGGGTACTGAGGGAGTTTGAGTAACACAGGGTACCGAGGGATTGTGAGTAACACATGGGGCTGAGGGTGTGTGAGTAACACAGGGTCCTGAGGGAGTGTGAGTAACACAGGAGACTGAGGGGTTGTGAGTCACACTGGGGACTGAGGTGGTTTGAGGAACACAGGGTACTGAGGGAGTGTGAGTAACAGAGGGTAGTGAGGGAGTTTGAGTAACACAGGGTACTGAGCGAGTGTAAGTAACACAGGGGACGGAGGGAGTGTGTGTAACACAGTGTACTGAGAGAATGTGAGTAACACAAACAACTGAGGGATTGTGAGTAATACAGAGTACTGAGGGATTGTGAGTAACACATGGGACTGAGGGTGTGTGAGTAACACAGGGTCCTGAGGGAGTGTGAGTAACACAGGAGACTGAGGGGTTGTGAGTCACACTGGGGAGTGAGGTGGTTTGAGGAACACAGGTTACTGAGGGAGTGTGAGAAACTGGCTACTGAAGGAGTTTGAGTAACACAGGGGACTGAGGGAGTGTGAGTAACACAGGATCCTGAGGGAGTGTGAGTAACACAGGGGACTGAGGGAGTCTGAGTAACACAGGGGACTGAGGGCATGTGAGTAATACAGGACACTGAGGGAGTGTGAGTAACAGGGTACTGAGGGAGTGTGAGTAACACAGGATACTGAGGGAGTGTGAGTAACACAAGGTACTGAGGGAGTGTGAGTAACAAAGTGGACTGAGGGAGTGTGAGTAACACAGGGTACTGAGGGATTGTGAGTAAAAGGGGTTACTGAGGTAGTGTGAGTAACGCAGGGTACTGAGGGAGTGTGAGTAACATAGGGTCCTGAGGAGTTTGAGTAACATAGGGTACTGAGGGAGTTTGATTAACACAGGGCACCGAGGGATTGTGAGTAACAGATGGGGCTGAGGGTGTGTGAGTAACACAGGGTCCTGAGGGAGAGTGAGTAACACAGGAGACTGAGGTGTTGTGAGTCACACTGGGGACTGAGGTGGTTTGAGGAACACAGGTTACTGAGGGAGTGTGAGTAACAGAGGGTACTGAGGGAGTTTGAGAAACACAGGGTACTGAGCGAGTGTAAGTAACACAGGGGACGGAGGGAGTGTGTGTAACACAGTGTACTGAGAGAATGTGAGTAGCACAGACTACTGAGGGATTGTGAGTAATACAGAGTACTGAGGGATTGTGAGTAACACATGGGACAGAGGGTGTGTGAGTAACACAGGGTCCTGAGGGAGTGTGAGTAACACAGGAGACTGAGGGTTTGTGAGTCACACTGGGGAGTGAGGTGGTTTGAGGAACAAAGGTTACTGAGGGAGTGTGAGTAACTGGCTACTGAAGGAGTTTAAGTAACACAGGGGACTGAGGGAGTGTGAGTAACACAGGATCCTGAGGGAGTGTGAGTAACACAGGGGACTGAGGGAGTCTGAGTAACACAGGGTACTGAGGGAGTGTGAGTAACACAAGGGACTGAGGGGTTGTGAGCAACACAGGATAATGAGGGTTTGTGAGTCACACAGGGTACTGAGGGACTGTGAGTAACACAGGGTACTGAGGGCATGTGAGTAACACAGGATACTGAGGGAGTGTTAGTAACACAGGGGACGGAGGGAGTGTGTGTAACACAGTGTACTGAGAGAGTGTGAGTAACACAGACTACTGAGGGATTGTGAGTAATACAGACTACTGAGGGATTGTGAGTAAGACATGGGACTGAGGGTGTGTGAGCAACACAGGGTCCTGAGGGAGTGTGATTAAGACAGGAGACTGAGGGAGTGTGAATAATACGGTACTGAGGAAGTGTGAGTTACACAGGGTACTGAGGGAGTGTGAGTAACACAGGGGACAGAGGGAGTGTGAGTAACACAGGGTACTGAGGGAGTGAGAGTAATACAGGGAAATGAGGGAGTGTGAGTAACACAGAGTACTGAGGGATTGTGAGTAACACAGGGTACTGAGGGAGTATGAGTAAAACAGGGTACTGAGGGAGTGTGAGTAACACGGTACTGAGGGAGTGTGAGTAACACAGGGTACTGATGGAGTGTGAGTAACACAGGGGACAGAGGGAGTGTGAGTAACACAGGGTACTGAGGGAGTATGAGTAACACAGGGTACTGAGGGAGTGTGAGTAACTCAGCGTACAGAGGGAGTGTGAGTAACACAGGGTACTGAGGGATTGTGAGTAACACAGGTTACAGAGGGAGTGTGAGTAACACAGGGTACAGAGGGAGTGTGAGTAACACAGGGTACAGAGGAAGTGTGGGTAACACAGGGTACAGAGGGAGTGTGAGTAACACAGGGGACAGAGGGAGTGTGAGTAACACAGGGTACTGAGGGAGTGAGAGTAATACAGGGAAATGAGGGAGTGTGAGTAACACAGAGTACTGAGGGATTGTGAGTAACACAGGGTACTGAGGGAGTATGAGTAAAACAGGGTATGAGGGAGTGTGAGTAACACGGTACTGAGGGAGTGTGAGTAACACAGGGTACTGATGGAGTGTGAGTAACACAGGGGACAGAGGGAGTGTGAGTAACACAGGGTACTGAGGGAGTATGAGTAACACAGGGTACTGAGGGAGTGTGAGTAACTCAGCGTACAGAGGGAGTGTGAGTAACACAGGGTACTGAGGGATTGTGAGTAACACAGGTTACAGAGGGAGTGTGAGTAACACAGGGTACAGAGGGAGTGTGAGTAACACAGGGTACAGAGGGAGTGTGGGTAACACAGGGTACAGAGGGAGTGTGAGTAACACAGGGGACAGAGGGAGTGTGAGTAACACAGGGTACTGAGGGATTGTGAGTAACACAGGGGACAGAGGAAGTGTGAGTAACGCAGTGGACTGACGGAGTGTGAGTAACACAGCTTACTGAGGGAGTGTGAGTAACACAGGGTACTGAGGGAGTGTGAGTAACACAGGGTACTGAGGGAGTGTGAGTAACACAGGGTACTGAGGGTGTGTGAGTAACACAGGATACTGAAGGAGTGTGAGTAACACAGGGTACTGAGGGAGTGTGAGTAACACAGGGTACTGAGGGAGTGTGAGTAAAACAGGGTACTGAGGGAGTGTGAGTAACACAGGGTACTGAGGGAGTGTGAGTAACACAGGATACTGAGGGAGTGTGAGTAACACAGGGTACTGAGGGATTTTGAGTAACACAGGGTACTGAGGGAGTGTGAGTAACACAGGGCACTGAGGGAGTGTGAGTAACACAGGGGACTGAGGGAGTGTGAGTAACACAGGGCACTGAGGGAATGTGAGTAACACAGTGTACTGAGGGAATGTGAGTAACTCAGGGTACTGAGGAAATGTGAGTAACACGGGACTGAGGGAGTGTGAGTAACACAGGGTATTGAGGGAGTGTGAGTAACACATGCTACTGAGGGAGTGTGAGTAATACAGGTACTGAGGCAGTGTGAGTAACAAAAGGTACTGAGGGAGTGTGAGTAACACAGGGTACTGAGGGAGTGTGAGTAACACAGGGTACTGAGGGGGTGTGAGTAACACAGAGTACTGAGGGAGTGTGAGTAACACAGGGTACTGAGGGTTTGTGAGTAACACAGTGTACTGAGGGGGTGTTAGTAACACAGTGTACTGAGGGAGTGTGAGTAACACAGTGTACTGAGGAAGTGTGAGTAACACAGTGTACTGAGGGAGTGTGAGTAACACAGGGTACTGAGGGGATGTGAATAACAAAGGGTACTGAGGAGGTGTGAGTAACACAGTGTACTGAGGGAGTGTGAGTAACACAGTGTACTGAGGGAGTGTGAGTAACACAGTGTACTGAGGGAGTGTGAGTAACACAGGGTACTGAGGGAGTGTGAGTAACACAGGGTACTGAGGGAGTGTGAGTAACACAGGGTACTGAGGGAGTGTGAGTAACAAAGTGGACTGACGGAGTGTGAGTAACACAGCTTACTGAGGGAGTGTGAGTAACACAGGGTACTGAGGGAGTGTGAGTAACACAGGGTACTGAGGGAGTGTGAGTAACACAGGGTACTGAGGGTGTGTGAGTAACACAGGATACTGAAGGAGTGTGAGTAACACAGGGTACTGAGGGAGTGTGAGTAACACAGGAGACTGAGGGGTTGTGAGTCACACTGGGGAGTGAGGTGGTTTGAGGAACACAGGTTACTGAGGGAGTGTGAGAAACTGGCTACTGAAGGAGTTTGAGTAACACAGGGGACTGAGGGAGTGTGAGTAACACAGGATCCTGAGGGAGTGTGAGTAACACAGGGGACTGAGGGAGTCTGAGTAACACAGGGGACTGAGGGCATGTGAGTAATACAGGACACTGAGGGAGTGTGAGTAACAGGGTACTGAGGGAGTGTGAGTAACACAGGATACTGAGGGAGTGTGAGTAACACAAGGTACTGAGGGAGTGTGAGTAACAAAGTGGACTGAGGGAGTGTGAGTAACACAGGGTACTGAGGGATTGTGAGTAAAAGGGGTTACTGAGGTAGTGTGAGTAACGCAGGGTACTGAGGGAGTGTGAGTAACATAGGGTCCTGAGGAGTTTGAGTAACATAGGGTACTGAGGGAGTTTGATTAACACAGGGCACCGAGGGATTGTGAGTAACAGATGGGGCTGAGGGTGTGTGAGTAACACAGGGTCCTGAGGGAGAGTGAGTAACACAGGAGACTGAGGTGTTGTGAGTCACACTGGGGACTGAGGTGGTTTGAGGAACACAGGTTACTGAGGGAGTGTGAGTAACAGAGGGTACTGAGGGAGTTTGAGTAACACAGGGTACTGAGCGAGTGTAAGTAACACAGGGGACGGAGGGAGTGTGTGTAACACAGTGTACTGAGAGAATGTGAGTAGCACAGACTACTGAGGGATTGTGAGTAATACAGAGTACTGAGGGATTGTGAGTAACACATGGGACAGAGGGTGTGTGAGTAACACAGGGTCCTGAGGGAGTGTGAGTAACACAGGAGACTGAGGGTTTGTGAGTCACACTGGGGAGTGAGGTGGTTTGAGGAACAAAGGTTACTGAGGGAGTGTGAGTAACTGGCTACTGAAGGAGTTTAAGTAACACAGGGGACTGAGGGAGTGTGAGTAACACAGGATCCTGAGGGAGTGTGAGTAACACAGGGGACTGAGGGAGTCTGAGTAACACAGGGTACTGAGGGAGTGTGAGTAACACAAGGGACTGAGGGGTTGTGAGCAACACAGGATAATGAGGGTTTGTGAGTCACACAGGGTACTGAGGGACTGTGAGTAACACAGGGTACTGAGGGCATGTGAGTAACACAGGATACTGAGGGAGTGTTAGTAACACAGGGGACGGAGGGAGTGTGTGTAACACAGTGTACTGAGAGAGTGTGAGTAACAGAGACTACTGAGGGATTGTGAGTAATACAGAGTACTGAGGGATTGTGAGTAAGACATGGGACTGAGGGTGTGTGAGCAACACAGGGTCCTGAGAGAGTGTGATTAAGACAGGAGACTGAGGGAGTGTGAATAATACGGTACTGAGGAAGTGTGAGTTACACAGGGTACTGAGGGAGTGTGAGTAACACAGGGGACAGAGGGAGTGTGAGTAACACAGGGTACTGAGGGAGTGAGAGTAATACAGGGAAATGAGGGAGTGTGAGTAACACAGAGTACTGAGGGATTGTGAGTAACACAGGGTACTGAGGGAGTATGAGTAAAACAGGGTACTGAGGGAGTGTGAGTAACACGGTACTGAGGGAGTGTGAGTAACACAGGGTACTGATGGAGTGTGAGTAACACAGGGGACAGAGGGAGTGTGAGTAACACAGGGTACTGAGGGAGTATGAGTAACACAGGGTACTGAGGGAGTGTGAGTAACTCAGCGTACAGAGGGAGTGTGAGTAACACAGGGTACTGAGGGATTGTGAGTAACACAGGTTACAGAGGGAGTGTGAGTAACACAGGGTACAGAGGGAGTGTGAGTAACACAGGGTACAGAGGAAGTGTGGGTAACACAGGGTACAGAGGGAGTGTGAGTAACACAGGGGACAGAGGGAGTGTGAGTAACACAGGGTACTGAGGGAGTGAGAGTAATACAGGGAAATGAGGGAGTGTGAGTAACACAGAGTACTGAGGGATTGTGAGTAACACAGGGTACTGAGGGAGTATGAGTAAAACAGGGTATGAGGGAGTGTGAGTAACACGGTACTGAGGGAGTGTGAGTAACACAGGGTACTGATGGAGTGTGAGTAACACAGGGGACAGAGGGAGTGTGAGTAACACAGGGTACTGAGGGAGTATGAGTAACACAGGGTACTGAGGGAGTGTGAGTAACTCAGCGTACAGAGGGAGTGTGAGTAACACAGGGTACTGAGGGATTGTGAGTAACAGAGGTTACAGAGGGAGTGTGAGTAACACAGGGTACAGAGGGAGTGTGAGTAACACAGGGTACAGAGGGAGTGTGGGTAACACAGGCTACAGAGGGAGTGTGAGTAACACAGGGGACAGAGGGAGTGTGAGTAACACAGGGTACTGAGGGATTGTGAGTAACACAGGGGACAGAGGAAGTGTGAGTAACGCAGTGGACTGACGGAGTGTGAGTAACACAGCTTACTGAGGGAGTGTGAGTAACACAGGGTACTGAGGGAGTGTGAGTAACACAGGGTACTGAGGGAGTGTGAGTAACACAGGGTA
Organism: Pristiophorus japonicus; assembly: GCF_044704955.1. Classification (NCBI taxonomy): domain Eukaryota; kingdom Metazoa; phylum Chordata; class Chondrichthyes; family Pristiophoridae; genus Pristiophorus; species Pristiophorus japonicus. Next base: position 43,323,953 of record NC_091999.1, read on the forward strand.
CTGAGGGTGTGTGAGTAACACAGGATACTGAAGGAGTGTGAGTAACACAGGGTACTGAGGGAGTGTGAGTAACACAGGGTACTGAGGGAGTGTGAGTAAAACAGGGTACTGAGGGAGTGTGAGTAACACAGGGTACTGAGGGAGTGTGAGTAACACAGGATACTGAGGGAGTGTGAGTAACACAGGGTACTGAGGGATTTTGAGTAACACAGGGTACTGAGGGAGTGTGAGTAACACAGGGCACTGAGGGAGTGTGAGTAACACAGGGGACTGAGGGAGTGTGAGTAACACAGGGCACTGAGGGAATGTGAGTAACACAGTGTACTGAGGGAATGTGAGTAACTCAGGGTACTGAGGAAATGTGAGTAACACGGGACTGAGGGAGTGTGAGTAACACAGGGTATTGAGGGAGTGTGAGTAACACATGCTACTGAGGGAGTGTGAGTAATACAGGTACTGAGGCAGTGTGAGTAACAAAAGGTACTGAGGGAGTGTGAGTAACACAGGGTACTGAGGGAGTGTGAGTAACACAGGGTACTGAGGGGGTGTGAGTAACACAGTGTACTGAGGGAGTGTGAGTAACACAGGGTACTGAGGGTTTGTGAGTAACACAGTGTACTGAGGGGGTGTTAGTAACACAGTGTACTGAGGGAGTGTGAGTAACACAGTGTACTGAGGAAGTGTGAGTAACACAGTGTACTGAGGGAGTGTGAGTAACACAGGGTACTGAGGGGATGTGAATAACAAAGGGTACTGAGGAGGTGTGAGTAACACAGTGTACTGAGGGAGTGTGAGTAACACAGTGTACTGAGGGAGTGTGAGTAACACAGTGTACTGAGGGAGTGTGAGTAACACAGGGTACTGAGGGAGTGTGAGTAACACAGGGTACTGAGGGAGTGTGAGTAACACAGGGTACTGAGGGAGTGTGAGTAACAAAGTGGACTGACGGAGTGTGAGTAACACAGCTTACTGAGGGAGTGTGAGTAACACAGGGTACTGAGGGAGTGTGAGTAACACAGGGTACTGAGGGAGTGTGAGTAACACAGGGTACTGAGGGTGTGTGAGTAACACAGGATACTGAAGGAGTGTGAGTAACACAGGGTACTGAGGGAGTGTGAGTAACACAGGGTACAGAGGGAGTGTGAGTAACACAGGGTACAGAGGGAGTGTGGGTAACACAGGGTACAGAGGGAGTGTGAGTAACACAGGGGACAGAGGGAGTGTGAGTAACACAGGGTACTGAGGGAGTGTGAGTAACACAGGGTACTGAGGGTGTGTGAGTAACACAGGATACTGAAGGAGTGTGAGTAACACAGGGTACTGAGGGAGTGTGAGTAACACAGGGTACTGAGGGAGTGTGAGTAAAACAGGGTACTGAGGGAGTGTGAGTAACACAGGGTACTGAGGGAGTGTGAGTAACACAGGATACTGAGGGAGTGTGAGTAACACAGGGTACTGAGGGATTTTGAGTAACACAGGGTACTGAGGGAGTGTGAGTAACACAGGGCACTGAGGGAGTGTGAGTAACACAGGGGACTGAGGGAGTGTGAGTAACACAGGGCACTGAGGGAATGTGAGTAACACAGTGTACTGAGGGAATGTGAGTAACTCAGGGTACTGAGGAAATGTGAGTAACACGGGACTGAGGGAGTGTGAGTAACACAGGGTATTGAGGGAGTGTGAGTAACACATGCTACTGAGGGAGTGTGAGTAATACAGGTACTGAGGCAATGTGAGTAACAAAAGGTACTGAGGGAGTGTGAGTAACACAGGGTACTGAGGGAGTGTGAGTAACACAGGGTACTGAGGGGGTGTGAGTAACACAGAGTACTGAGGGAGTGTGAGTAACACAGGGTACTGAGGGTTTGTGAGTAACACAGTGTACTGAGGGGGTGTTAGTAACACAGTGTACTGAGGGAGTGTGAGTAACACAGTGTACTGAGGAAGTGTGAGTAACACAGTGTACTGAGGGAGTGTGAGTAACACAGGGTACTGAGGGGATGTGAATAACAAAGGGTACTGAGGAGGTGTGAGTAACACAGTGTACTGAGGGAGTGTGAGTAACACAGTGTACTGAGGGAGTGTGAGTAACACAGTGTACTGAGGGAGTGTGAGTAACACAGGGTACTGAGGGAGTGTGAGTAACACAGGGTACTGAGGGAGTGTGAGTAACACAGGGTACTGAGGGAGTGTGAGTAACACAGGGCACTGAGGGAGTGTGATTAACACAGGGTATTGAGGGGGTGTGAGTAGCACAGAGTCCTGAGGGATTGTGAGTAACACAGAGTACTGAGGGATTGTGAGTAACACAGGGTATTGAGGGATTGTGTGTAACACAGGGTATTGAGGGATTGTGAGTAACACAGGGTCCTGAGGGAGTGTGAGTAACACAGGGTCCTGAGGGAGTGTGAGTAACACATGGGACAGAGGGAGTGTGAGTAACACAGGTTAATGAGGTGTTTGAGTAACACAAAGTCATGAGGGAGTGTGAGTAATACCGCGTACTGAGGGTGTGTGAGTAACAAAGGGGACTGAGGGCATGTGAGTAATACAGGACACTGAGGGAGTGTGAGTAACAGGATACTGAGGGAGTGTGAGTAACACAGGGTACTTAGGGAGTTTGAGTAACACAAGGTACTGAGGGAGTGTGAGTAACACAGGTTACTGAGGGATTGTGAGTAACACAGGGTACTGAGGGATTGTGTGTAGCACAGGATACTGAGGGATTGTAAGTAACAAAGGGTACTGAGGGAGTGTGAGTAGCACAGGGTACTGAGGGAGTGTGAGTAACACAGGGTACTGAGGGAGTGTGAGTAACACATGGGACAGAGGGAGTGTGAGTAACACAGGTTAATGAGGTGTTTGAGTAACACAAAGTCATGAGGGAGTGTGAGTAATACCGCGTACTGAGGGTGTGTGAGTAACAAAGGGGACTGAGGGCATGTGAGTAATACAGGACACTGAGGGAGTGTGAGTAACAGGATACTGAGGGAGTGTGAGTAACACAGGGTACTTAGGGAGTTTGAGTAACACAAGGTACTGAGGGAGTGTGAGTAACACAGGTTACTGAGGGATTGTGAGTAACACAGGGTACTGAGGGATTGTGTGTAGCACAGGATACTGAGGGATTGTAAGTAACAAAGGGTACTGAGGGAGTGTGAGTAGCACAGGGTACTGAGGGAGTGTGAGTAACACAGGGTACTGAGGGAGTGTGAGTAACACAGGGTACTGAGGGAGTGTGAGTAACACAGGGTCCTGAGGGAGTGTGAGTAACACAGGGGACTGAGGGGTTGTGAGTAACACAGGGTACTGGAGAGGTGTGAGTAACACAGGGTACTGAGGCATTATGAGTAACACAGGGTCATGAGGGTGTGTGAGTAACAGAGGGTACGGAGGGATTGTGAGTAACACAGGGGACTGAGGGTGTGAGTAACACAGGATCCTGAGGGAGTGTGCGTAACACAGGGGACTGAGGAAGTGTGAGTAACACAGGGTACTGAGGGAGTGTGAGTAACACAGGGGACTGAGGGTGTGTGAGTAACACAGTGTACTGAGGGCCTGTGAGTAATACAGTGTACTGAGGGAGCGTGAGTAACACAGGTTACTGAGAGAGTGTGAGTAACACAGGGTACTGAGGGAGTGTGAGTAACATAGGTTACTGAGGGAGTGTGAGTAACACAGGGTACTGACGGAGTGTGAGTAACAGAGGGTACTGAGGGAGTTTGAGTAACACAGGGTACTGAGGGAGTGTAAGTAACACGGACGGAGGGAGTGTGTGTAACACAGGGGACGGAGTGAGTGTCTGTAACACAGTGTACTGAGAAAGTGTGAGTAACACAGAATACTGAGGGATTGTGAGGAACACAGAGTACTGAGAGATTGTGAGTAACACATGGGACTGAGGGTATGTGAGTAACACAGGGTCCTGAGGGAGTGTGAGTAACACAGGAGACTGAGGGGTTGTGAGTCACACTGGGGACTGATGTGGTTTGAGTAACACAGGATACTGAGGGAGTGTGAGTAACAGAGGGTACTGAGAGAGTGTGAGTAACACAGAGTACTGAGGGATTGTGAGTAACACAGAGTAGTGAGGGATTGTGAGTAACACAGGGGACAGAGGGAGTGTGAGTAACACAGATTAATGAGGTGTGTGAGTAACACAGGGTAATGAGGGAGTGTGAGTAATACAGCGTACTGAGGGTGTGTGAGTAACACAGGGTACTGAGGGAGTGTAAGTAACACAGGGGACTGAGGGCACGTGAGTAATACAGGACACTGAGGGAGTGTGAGTAACAGGGTACTGAGGGAGTGTGAGTAACACAGGGTCCTGAGGGAGTGTGAGAAACACAGGGTACTGAGGGAGTGTGAGTAACACAGGGTACTGAGGGATTGTGAGTAACACAGGGTACTGAGGGATTGTGAGTAGCACAGGATACTGAGGGATTGTAAGTAACAAAGGGTACTGAGGGAGTGTGAGTAGCACAGGGTACTGAGGGAGTGTGAGTAACACAGGTTACTGAGGGAGTGTGAGTAACACAGGGTACTAAGGGAGTGTGAAAAACACAGGGTCCTGAGGGAGTGTGAGTAACACAGGGGACTGAGGGGTTGTGAGCAACACAGGTTATGGAGAGGTGTGAGTAACACAGGGTACTGAGTGATTATGAGTAACACAGGGTCATGAGGGAGTGTGAGTAACAGAGGGTACGGATGGATTGTGAGTAACACAGGGGACTGAGGGTGTGTGAGTAACACAGGGGCCTGTGGGAGTGTGAGTAACACAGGGGACTGAGGGAGTGTGAGTAACACAGTGTACTGAGGGAGTGTGAGTAACACAGGGGACTGAGGGTGTGTGAGTAACACAGTGTACTGAGGGCATGTGAGTAATACAGAGTACTGAGGGAGTGTGAGTAACACAGGGTACTGAGAGAGTGTGAGTAACACAGGGTACTGAGGGAGTGTGAGTAACTGGCTACTGAAGGAGTGTGAGTACCACAGGGTTCTGAGGCTGTGTGAGTAAAACAGGGTACTAAGGGAGTGTGAGTAACACAGGATACTGAGGGAGTGTGAGTAACACAGGGTACTGAGGGCATGTGTGTAACACAGGATACTGAGGGAGTGTGAGTAACACAGGGTACTGAGGGAGTGTGAATAACACGGTACTGAGGAAGTGTGAGTAACACAGGTTGCTGAGGGTGTGTGAGTAACAGAGGGTACTGAGGGTGTGTGAGTAACACAGGGGACTGAGGGGCTGTGAGTCACACTGGGGACTGAGGTGGTTTGAGTAACACAGGGTACTGAGGGAGTGTGAGTAACAGAGGGTACTGAGGGAGTTTGAGAAACACAGGGTACTGAGGGAGTGTAAGTAACACAGAGGACGGAGGGAGTGTGTGTAACACAGTGTACTGAGAGAGTGTGAGTAACACAGAGTACTGAGGGATTGTGAGTAACACAGAGTACTGAGGGATTGTGAGTAACACAGGGACTGAGGGCGTGTGAGTAACACAGGGTACTGAGGGAGTGTGAGTAATACAGGTACTGAGGCAGTGTGAGTAACAAAAGGTACTGAGGGAGTGTGAGTAACACAGGGTACTGAGGGAGTGTGAGTAACACAGGGTACTGAGGGGGTGTGAGTAACACAGAGTACTGAGGGAGTGTGAGTAACACAGGGTACTGAGGATTTGTTCATAACACAGTGTACTGAGGGGGTGTTAGTAACACAGTGTACTGAGGGAGTGTGAGTAACACAGTGTACTGAGGAAGTGTGAGTAACACAGTGTACTGAGGGAGTGTGAGTAACACAGGGTACTGAGGGGATGTGAATAACAAAGGGTACTGAGGAGGTGTGAGTAACACAGTGTACTGAGGGAGTGTGAGTAACACAGTGTACTGAGGGAGTGTGAGTAACACTGTGTACTGAGGGAGTGTGAGTAACACAGGGTACTGAGGGAGTGTGAGTAACACAGGGTACTGAGGGAGTGTGAGTAACACAGGGTACTGAGGGAGTGTGAGTAACACAGGGCACTGAAGGAGTGTGATTAACACAGGGTATTGAGGGGGTGTGAGTAGCACAGAGTCCTGAGGGATTGTGAGTAACACAGAGTACTGAGGGATTGTGAGTAACACAGGGTATTGAGGGATTGTGTGTAACACAGGGTATTGAGGGATTGTGAGTAACACAGGGTACTGAGGGAGTGTGAGTAGCACAGGGTACTGAGGGAGTGTGAGTAACACAGGGTACTGAGTGAGTGTGAGTAACACAGGGTACTGAGGGAGTGTGAGTAACACAGGGTCCTGAGGGAGTGTGAGTAACACAGGGGACTGAGGGGTTGTGAGTAACAGGGTACTGGAGAGGTGTGAGTAACACAGGGTACTGAGGCATTATGAGAAACACAGGGTCATGAGGGTGTGTGAGTAACAGAGGGTACGGAGGGATTGTGAGTAACACAGGGGACGGAGGGTGTGAGTAACACAGGATCCTGAGGGAGTGTGCGTAACACAGGGGACTGAGGAAGTGTGAGTAACACAGGGTACTGAGGGAGTGTGAGTAACACAGGGGACTGAGGGTGTGTGAGTAACACAGTGTACTGAGGGCCTGTGAGTAATACAGTGTACTGAGGGAGCGTGAGTAACACAGGTTTCTGAGTGAGTGTGAGTAACACAGGGTACTGAGGGAGTGTGAGTAACATAGGTTACTGAGGGAGTGTGAGTAACACAGGGTACTGACGGAGTGTGAGTAACAAAGGGTACTGAGGGAGTTTGAGTAACACAGGGTACTGAGGGAGTGAAAGTAACACGGACGGAGGGAGTGTGTGTAACACAGGGGACGGAGTGACTGTCTGTAACACAGTGTACTGAGAGAGTGTGAGTAACACAGACTACTGAGGGATTGTGAGTAACACAGGAGACTGAGGGGTTGTGAGTCACACTGGGGACTGATGTGGTTTGAGTAACACAGGATACTGAGGGAGTGTGAGTAACAGAGGGTACTGAGAGAGTGTGAGTAACACAGATTACTGAGGGATTGTGAGTAACACAGAGTACTGAGGGATTGTGAGTAACACAGGGGACAGAGGGAGTGTGAGTAACACAGATTAATGAGGTGTGTGAGTAACACAGGGTAATGAGGGAGTGTGAGTAATACAGCGTACTGAGGGTGTGTGAGTAACACAGGGTACTGAGGGAGTGTAAGTAACACAGGGGACTGAGGGCACGTGAGTAATACAGGACACTGAGGGAGTGTGAGTAACAGGGTACTGAGGGAGTGTGAGTAACACAGGGTCCTGAGGGAGTGTGAGAAACACAGGGTACTGAGGGAGTGTGAGTAACACAGGGTACTGAGGGATTGTGAGTAACACAGGGTACTGAGGGATTGTGAGTAGCACAGGATACTGAGGGATTGTAGGTAACAAAGGGTACTGAGGGAGTGTGAGTAGCACAGGGTACTGAGGGAGTGTGAGTAACACAGGTTACTGAGGGAGTGTGAGTAACACAGGGTACTAAGGGAGTGTGAAAAACACAGGGTCCTGAGGGAGTGTGAGTAACACAGGGGACTGAGGGGTTGTGAGCAACACAGGGTATGGAGAGGTGTGAGTAACACAGGGTACTGAGTGATTATGAGTAACACAGGGTCATGAGGGAGTGTGAGTAACAGAGGGTACGGATGGATTGTGAGTAACACAGGGGACTGAGGGTGTGTGAGTAACACAGGGGCCTGTGGGAGTGTGAGTAACACAGGGGACTGAGGGAGTGTGAGTACCACAGGGTTCTGAGGCTGTGTGAGTAAAACAGGGTACTAAGGGAGTGTGAGTAACACAGGATACTGAGGGAGTGTGAGTAACACAGGGTACTGAGGGCATGTGTGTAACACAGGATACTGAGGGAGTGTGAGTAACACAGGGTACTGAGGGAGTGTGAATAACACGGTACTGAGGATGTGTGAGTAACACAGGTTGCTGAGGGTGTGTGAGTAACAGAGGGTACTGAGGGTGTGTGAGTAACACAGGGGACTGAGGGGTTGTGAGTCACACTGGGGACTGAGGTGGTTTGAGTAACACAGGGTACTGAGGGAGTGTGAGTAACAGAGGGTACTGAGGGAGTTTGAGTAACACAGGGTACTGAGGGAGTGTAAGTAACACAGAGGACGGAGGGAGTGTGTGTAACACAGTGTACTGAGAGAGTGTGAGTAACACAGAGTACTGAGGGATTGTGAGTAACACCGAGTACTGAGGGATTGTGAGTAACACAGGGACTGAGGGAGTGTGAGTAACACAGGGTACTGAGGGAGTGTGAGTAACAAAGTGGACTGAGGGAGTGTGATTAACACAGGGTACTGAGGGAGTGTGAGTAAAAGAGGTTGCTGAGGTAGTGTGAGTAACGCAGGGTACTGAGGGAGTGTGAGTAACATAGGGTACTGATGAGTTTGAATAACATAGGGTACTGAGGGAGTTTGAGTAACACAGGGTACCGAGGGATTGTGAGTAACACATGGGACTGAGGGTGTGTGAGCAACACAGGGTCCTGAGGGAGTGTGAGTAACACAGGAGACTGAGGGGTTGCGAGTCACACTGGGGACTGAGGTGGTTTGAGGAACACAGGGTACTGAGGGTGTGTGAGTAACACAGGGGACTGAGGGAGTGTGAATAACACAGGATCCTGAGGGAGTGTGAGTAACACAGGGGACGGAGGGAGTGTGTGTAACACAGTGTACTGAGAGAGTGTGAGTAACACAGACTACTGAGGGATTGTGAGTAACACAGATTACTGAGGGATTGTGAGTAACACATGGGACTGAGGGTGTTTGATTAACACAGGGTCCTGAGGGAGTGTGAGTAACACAGGAGACTGAGGGATTGTGAGTCACACTGGGGACTGAGGAGGTTTGAGGAACACAGGGTACTGACGGAGTGTGAGTAACTGGCTACTGAAGGAGTGTGAGTAACACAGGGGACTGAGGGAGTGTGAGTAACACAGGATCCTGAGGGAGTTGAGTAACACAGGGGACCGAGGGAGTCTGAGTAACACAGGGTACTGAGGGAATGTGAGTAACACAGGGGACTGAGGGGTTGTGAGCAACACAGGATAATGAGGGTTTGTGAGTCACACAGGGTACTGAGGGAGTGTGAGTAACACAGGCTACTGAGGGCATGTGAGTAACACAGCATACTGAGGGAGTGTGAGTAACACAGGGTACTGAGGGAGTGTGAGTAACACAGTGGAAGAAGGGAGTGTGTGTAACACAGTGTACTGAGAGAGTGTGAGTAACACAGAGTCCTGAGGGATTGTGAGTAAAACAGAGTACTGAGGGATTGTGAGTAACATAGGGTACTGAGGGATTGTGAGTAACACAGCGTATTGAGGGATTGTGAGTAACACAGGGTCCTGAGGGAGTGTGAGTAACACAGGGTCCTGAGGGAGTGTGAGTAACACATGGGACAGAGGGAGTGTGAGTAACACAGGTTAATGAGGTGTGTGAGTAACACAGGGTCATGAGGGAGTGTGAGTAATACCGCGTACTGAGTATGTGTGTGTAACACAGGGTACTGAGGGAGTGTAAGTAACACAGGCGACTGAGGGCATGTGAGTAATACAGGACACTGAGGGAGTGTGAGTAACAGGGTACTGAGGGAGTGTGAGTAACACAAGGTACTGAGGGAGTGTGAGTAACACAGGTTACTGAGGGATTGTGAGTAACACAGGGTACTGAGGGATTGTGTGTAGCACAGGATACTGAGGGATTGTAAGTAACAAAGGGTACTGAGGGAGTGTGAGTAGCACAGGGTACTGAGGGAGTGCGAGTAACACAGGGTACTGAGGGAGAGTGAGTAACACAGGGTACTGAGGGAGTGTGAGTAACACAGGGTCCTGAGGGAGTGTGAGTAACACAGGGGACTGAGGGGCTGTGAGTAACACAGGGTACTGGAGAGATGTGAGTAACACAGGGTACTGAGGCATTATGAGTAACACAGGGTCATGAGGGTGTGTGAGTAACAGAGGGTACGGAGGGATTGTGAGTAACACAGGGGACTGAGGGTGTGAGTAACACAGGGTCCTGAGAGAGTGTGAGTAACACAGGGGACTGAGGAAGTGTGAGTAACACAGGGTACTGAGGGAGTGTGAGTAACACAGGGGACTGAGGGTGTGTGAGTAACACAGTGTACTGAGGGCCTGTGAGTAATACAGTGTACTGAGGGAGCGTGAGTAACACAGGTTACTGAGAGAGTGTGAGTAACACAGGGTACTGAGGGAGTGTGAGTAACATAGGTTACTGAGGAAGTGTGAGTAACACAGGGTACTGAGGGAGTGTGAGTAACAGAGGGTACTGAGGGAGTTTGAGTAACACAGTGTACTGAGGGAGTGTAAGTAACACGGGACGGAGGGAGTGTGTGTAACACAGTGTACTGAGAGAGTGTGAGTAACACAGAGTACTGAGGGATTGTGAGTAACACAGAGTACTGAGGGATTGTGAGTAACACAGGGTACTGAGGGAGTGTGAGTAACACAGGGTACTGAGGGAGTGTGAGTAACACAGTGGACTGAGGGAGTGTGAGTAACACAGGGTACTGAGGGAGTGTGAGTAAAAGAGGTTACTGAGGTAGTGTGAGTAACGCAGGGTACTGAGGGAGTGTGAGTAACATAGGGTCCTGAGGAGTTTGAGTAACATAGGGTACTGAGGGAGTTTGAGTAACACAGGGTACCGACGGATTGTGAGTAACACATGGGGCTGAGGGTGTGTGAGTAACACAGGGTCCTGAGGGAGTGTGAGTAACACAGGAGACTGAGGGGTTGTGAGTCACACTGGGGACTGAGGTGGTTTGAGGAACACAGGGTATTGAGGGAGTGTGAGTAATAGAGGGTACTGAGGGAGTTTGAGTAACACAGGGTACTGAGGGATTGTGAGTAACACATGGGACTGAGGGTGTGTCAGTAACACAGGGTCCTGAGGGAGTGTGAGTAACACAGGAGACTGAGGGGTTGTGAGTCACACTGGGGAGTGAGATGGTTTGAGGAACACAGGGTACTGAGGGAGTGTGAGTAACTGGCTACTGAAGGAGTGTGAGTAACACAGGGGACTGAGGGAGTGTGAGTAACACAGGATCCTGAGGGAGTGTGAGTAACACAGGGGACCGAGGGAGTCTGAGTAACACAGGGTACTGAGGGAGTGTGAGTAACACAGGGGACTAAGGGGTTGTGAGCAACACAGGATAATGAGGGTTTGTGAGTCACACAGGGTATTGAGGGCGTGTGAGTAACACAGGGTACTGAGAGAGTGTGAGTAACACAGGGTCCTGAGGGCATGTGAGTAACACAGTATACTGAGGGAGTGTGAGTAACACAGGGTACTGAGGGAGTGTGAATAATACGGTACTGAGGAAGTGTGAGTAACACGGTGCTGAGGGTGTGTGAGTAACAGAGGGTACTGAGGGTGTGTGAGTAACACAGGAGACTGAGGGGTTGTGAGTCACACTGGGGACTGAGGTGGGTTGAGTAACACAGGGTACTGAGGGAATGTGAGTAACAGAGGGTACTGAGAGAGTGTGAGTAACACAGAGTACTGAGGGATTGTGAGTAACACAGAGTACTGAGGGATTGTGAGCAACACAGGGGACAGAGGGAGTGTGAGTAACACAGGTTAATGAGGTGTGTGAGTAACACAGGGTAATGAGGGAGTGTGAGTAATACAGCGTACTGAGGGTGTGTGAGTAACACAGGGTACTGAGGGAGTGTAAGTAACACAGGGGACTGAGGGCATGTGAGTAATACAGGACACTGAGGGAGTGTGAGTAACAGGGTACTGAGGGAGTGTGAGTAACACAGGGTACTGAGGGAGTGTGAATAACACAGGGTACTGAGGGAGAGTAAGTAACACAGGGGACGGAGGGAGTGTGTGTAACACAGTGTACTGAGAGAGTGTGAGTAACAGAGTACTGAGGGATTGTGAGTAACACAGAGTACTGAGGGATTGTGAGTAACACAGGGACTGAAGGAGTGTGAGTAACACAGGGTACTGAGGGAGTGTGAGTAACAAAGTGGACTGAGGGAGTGTGAGTAACACAGGGTACTGAGGGAGTGTGAGTAAAAGAGGTTACTGAGGTAGTGTGAATAACGCAGGGTACTGAGGGAGTGTGAGTAACATAGGGTACTGAGGAGTTTGAGTGACATAGGGTACTGAGGGAGTTTGAGTAACACAGGGTACCCAGGGATTGTGAGTAACACATGGGACTGAGGGTGTGTGAGTAACACAGGGACCTGAGGGAGTGTGAGTAACACAGGAGACTGAGGGGTTGCGAGTCACACTGGGGACTGAGGTGGTTTGAGGAACACAGGGTACTGAGGGAGTGTGATTAACACAGGGGACTGAGGAAGTGTGAGTAACACAGGATCCTGAGGGAGTGTGAGTAACACAGAGGACGGAGGGAGTGTGTGTAACACAGTGTACTGAGAGAGTGTGAGTAACACAGACTACTGAGTGATTGTGAGTGACACAGAGTACTGAGAGATTGTGAGTAACACATGGGACTGAGGGTGTGTGAGTAACACAGGGTCCTGAGGGAGTGTGAGTAACACAGGAGACTGAGGGGTTGTGAGTCACACTGGGGACTGAGGTGGTTTGAGTAACACAGGATACTGAGGGAGTGTGAGTAACAGAGGGTACTGAGAGAATGTGAGTAACACAGAGTACTGAGGGATTGTGAGTAACACAGGGTAATGAGGGAGTGTGAGTAATACAGCGTACTGAGGGTGTGTGAGTAACACAGGGTACTGAGGGAGTGTAAGTAACACAGGGGACTGAGGGCATGTGAGTAACACAGTATACTGAAGGAGTGTGAGTAACACAGGGTACTGAGGGAGTGTGAATAATACGGTACTGAGGAAGTGTGAGTAACACGGTGCTGAGGGTGTGTGAGTAACAGAGGGTACTGAGGGTGTGTGAGTAACACAGGAGACTGAGGGGTTGTGAGTCACACTGGGGACTGAGGTGGGTTGAGTAACACAGGGTACTGAGGGAGTGTGAGTAACAGAGGGTACTGAGAGAGTGTGAGTAACACAGAGTACTGAGGGATTGTGAGTAACACAGAGTACTGAGGGATTGTGAGTAACACAGGCGACAGAGGGAGTGTGAGTAACACAGGTTAATGAGGTGTGTGTGTAAAACAGGGTAATGAGCGAGTATGAGTAATACAGCGTACTGACGGTGTGTGAGTAACACAGGGTACTGAGGGAGTATAAGTAACACAGGGGACTGAGGGCATGTGAGTAATACAGGACACTGAGGGAGTGTGAGTAACAGGGTACTGAGGGAGTGTGAGTAACACAGGGTACTGAGGGAGTATGAGTAACACAGGGTACTGAGGGAGTGTAAGTAACACAGGGGACGGAGGGAGTGTGTGTAACACAGTGTACTGAGAGAGTGTGAGTAACACAGAGTACTGAGGGATTGTGAGTAACACAGGGACCGAGGGAGTGTGAGTAACACAGGGTACTGAGGGAGTGTGAGTAACAAAGTGGACTGAGGGAGTGTGAGTAACACAGGGTACTGAGGGAGTGTGAGTAAAAGAGGTTGCTGAGGTAGTGTGAGTAACGCAGGGTACTGAGGGAGTGTGAGTAACATAGGGTACTGAGGAGTTTGAGTGACATAGGGTACTGAGGGAGTTTGAGTAACACAGGGTACCGAGGGATTGTGAGTAACACATGGGACTGAGGGTGTGTGAGTAAAACAGGGTCCTGAGGGAGTGTGAGTAACACAGGAGCCTGAGGGGTTGCGAGTCACACTGGGGACTGAGGTGGTTTGAGGAACACAGGGTACTGAGGGAGTTTGAGTAACACAGGGGACTGAGGAAGTGTGAGTAACACAGGATCCTGAGGGAGTGTGAGTAACACAGGGGACGGAGGGAGTGTGTGTAACACAGTGTACTGAGAGAGTGTGAGTAACACAGACTACTGAGTGATTGTGAGTGACACAAAGTACTGAGAGATTGTGAGTAACACATGGGATTGAGGGTGTGTGAGTAACACAGGGTCCTGAGGGAGTGTGAGTAACACAGGAGACTGAGGGGTTGTGAGTCACACTGGGGACTGAGGTGGTTTGAGTAACACAGGATACTGAGGGAGTGTGAGTAACAGAGGGTACTGAGAGAGTGTGAGTAACACAGAGTACTGAGGGATTGTGAGTAACACAGGGTAATGAGGGAGTGTGAGTAATACAGCGTACTGAGGGTGTGTGAGTAACACAGGGTACTGAGGGAGTGTAAGTAACACAGGGGACTGAGGGCATGTGAGTAATACAGGACACTGAGGGAGTGTGAGTAACACAGGGTACTGAGGGATTCTGAGTAACACAGGGTACTGAGGGATTGTGAGTAGCACAGGATACTGAGGGATTGTAAGTAACAAAGGGTACTGAGGGAGTGTGAGTAGCACAGGGTACTGAGGGAGTGTGAGTAGCACAGGTTACTGAGGGAGTGTGAGTAACACAGGGTACTGAGGGAGTGTGAGTAACACAGGGTCCTGAGGGAGTGTGAGTAACACAGGGGACTGAGGGGTTGTGAGCAACACAGGGTACTGGAGAGATGTGAGTAGCACAGGGTACTGAGGGATTATGAGTAACACAGGGCCATGAGGGACTGTGAGTAACAGAGGGTACGGATGGATTGTGAGTAACACAGGGGACTGAGGGTGTGTGAGTAACAAAGGGTCCTGTGGGAGTGTGAGTAACACAGGGGACTGAGGGAGTGTGAGTAACACAGTGTACTGAGGGAGTGTGAGTAACACAGGGGACTGAGGGTGTGTGAGTAACACAGTGTACTGAGGGCATGTGAGTAATACAGAGTACTGAGGGAGCGTGAGTAACACAGGGTACTGAGAGAGTGTGAGTAACACAGGGTACTGAGGGAGTGTGAGTAACTGGCTACTGAAGGAATGTGAGTACCACAGGGTTCTGAGGCTGTGTGAGTAAAACAGGGTACTAAGGGAGTGTGAGTAACACAGGATACTGAGGGAGTGTGAGTAACACAGGGTACTGAGGGCATGTGTGTAACACAGGATACTGAGGGAGTGTGAGTAACACAGGGTACTGAGGGAGTGTGAATAACACGGTACTGAGGAAGTGTGAGTAACACAGGGTGCTGAGGGTGTGTGAGTAACAGAGGGTACTGAGCGTGTGTGAGTAACACAGGAGACTGAGGGGTTGTGAGTTACACTGGGGACTGAGGTGGTTTGAGTAACACAGGGTACTGAGGGAGTGTGAGTAACAGAGGGTACTGATGGAGTTTGAGTAACACAGGATACTGAGGGAGTGAAAGTAACACAGAGGACGGAGGGAGTGTGTGTAACACAGTGTACTGAGAGAGTGTGAGTAACACAGAGTACTGAGGGTTTGTGAGTAACACAGAGTACTGAGGGATTGTGAGTAACACAGGGACTGAGGGAGTGTGAGTAACACAGGGTACTGAGGGAGTGTGAGTAACAAAGTGGACTGAGGGAGTGTGAGTAACACAGGGTACTGAGGGAGTGTGAGTAAAAAAGGTTGCTGAGGTAGTGTGAGTAACGCAGGGTACTGAGGGAGTGTGAGTAACATAGGGTACTGAGGAGTTTGAGTAACATAGGGTACTGAGGAAGTTTGAGTAACACAGGGTACCGAGGGATTGTGAGTAACACATGGGACTGAGGGTGTGTGAGAAACACAGGGTCCTGAGGGAGTGTGAGTAACACAGGAGACTGAGGGGTTGCGAGTCACACTGGGGACTGAGGTGGTTTGAGGAACACAGGGTACTGAGGGAGTGTGAGTAACTGGCTACTGAAGGAGTGTGAGTAACACAGGGGACTGAGGGAGTGTGAGTAACACAAGATCCTGAGGGAGTGTGAGTAACACAGGGAACCGAGGGAGTCTGAGTAACACAGGCTACTGAGGGAGTGTGAGTAACACAGGGGACTGAGGGAGTGTGAATAACACAGGATCCTGAGGGAGTGTAAGTAACACAGGGGACGGAGGGAGTGTGTGTAACACAGTGTACTGAGAGAGTGTGAGTAACACAGACTACTGAGGGATTGTGAGTAACACAGATTACTGAGGGATTGTGAGTAACACATGGGACTGAGGGTGTTTGAGTAACACAGGATCCTGAGGGAGTGTGAGTAACACAGGAGACTGAGGGGTTGTGAGTCACACTGGGGAGTGAGGTGGTTTGAGGAACACAGGGTACTGAGGGAGTGTGAGTAACTGGCTACTGAAGGAGTGTGAGTAACACAGGGGACTGAGGGAGTGTGAGTAACACAAGATCCTGAGGGAGTGTGAGTAACACAGGGGACCGAGGGAGTCTGAGTAACACAGGGTACTGAGGGAGTGTGAGTAACACAGGGGACGAAGGGGTTGTGAGCAACACAGGATAATGAGGGTTTGTGAGTCACACAGGGTACTGAGGGAGTGTGAGTAACACAGGGTACTGAGAGAGTGTGAGTAACACAGGGTCCTGAGGGCATGTGAGTAACACAGTATACTGAGGGAGTGTGAGTAACACAGGGTACTGAGGGAGTGTGAATAATACGGTACTGAGGAAGTGTGAGTAAAACGGTGCTGAGGGTGTGTGAGTAACAGAGGGTACTGAGGGTGTGTGAGTAACACAGGAGACTGAGGGGTTGTGAGTCACACTGGGGACTGAGGTGGGTTGAGTAACACAGGGTACTGAGGGAGTGTGAGTAACAGAGGGTACTGAGAGAGTGTGAGTAACACAGAGTACTGAGGGATTGTGAGTAACACAGAGTACTGAGGGATTGTGAGTAACACAGGGGACAGAGGGAGTGTGAGTAACACAGGTTAATGAGGTGTGTGAGTAACACAGGGTAATGAGGGAGTGTGAGTAATACAGCGTACTGAGGGTGTGTGAGTAACACAGGGTACTGAGGGAGTGTAAGTAACACAGATGACTGAGTGCATGTGAGTAATACAGGACACTGAGGGAGTGTGAGTAACAGGGTACTGAGGGAGTGTGAGTAACACAGGGTACTGAGGGAGTGTGAGTAACACAGGGTACTGAGGGAGTGTGAGTAACACAGGGTACTGAGGGATTGTGAGTAACACAGGGTACTGAGGGATTGTGAGTAGCACAGGATACTGAGGGATTGTAAGTAACAAAGGGTACTGAGGGAGTGTGAGTAGCACAGGGTACTGAGGGAGTGTGAGTAACACAGGGTACTGAGGGAGTGTGAGTAACACAGGGTACTGAGGGAGTGTGAGTGACACAGGATCCTGAGGGAGTGTGAGTAACACAGGGGACTGAGGGGTTGTGAGCAACACAGGGTACTGGAGAGGTGTGAGTAACACAGTGTACTGAGGGATTATGAGTAACACAGGGTCATGAGGGAGTGTGAGTAACAGAGGGTACGGATGGATTGTGAGTAACACAGGGGACTGAGGGTGTGTGAGTAAGACAGGTTCCAGTGGGAGTGTGAGTAACACAGGGGACTGAGGGAGTGTGAGTAACACAGTGTACTGAGGGAGTGTGAGTAACACAGGGGACTGAGGTTGTGTGAGTACCACAGTGTACTGAGGGCATGTGAGTAATACAGAGTACTGAGGGAGCGTGAGTAACACAGGGTACTGAGAGAGTGTGAGTAACACAGGGTACTGAGGGAGTGTGAGTAACTGGCTACTGAAGGAGTGTGAGTACCACAGTGTTCTGAGGCTGTGTGAGTAACACAGGGTACTAAGGGAGTGTGAGTAACACAGGATACTGAGGGAGTGTGAGTAACACAGGGTACTGAGGGCATGTGAGTAACACAGGATACTGAGGGAGTGTGAGTAACACAGGGTACTGAGGGAGTGTGAATAACACGGTACTGAGGAAGTGTGAGTAATACAGGGTGCTGAGGGTGTGTGAGTAACAGAGGGTACTGAGCGTGTGTGAGTAACACAGGAGACTGAGGGGTTGTGAGTCACACTGGGGACTGAGGTGGTTTGAGTAACACAGGGTACTGAGGGAGTGTGAGTAACAGAGGGTACTGAGGGAGTTTGAGTAACACAGGGTACTGAGGGAGTGTAATTAACACAGGGGACGGAGGGAGTGTGTGTAACACAGTGTACTGAGAGAGTGTGAGTAACACAGAGTACTGAGGGATTGTGAGTAACACAGAGTACTGAGGGATTGTGAGTAACACAGGGACTGAGGGAGTGTGAGTAACACAGGGTACTGAGGGAGTGTGAGTAACAAAGTGGACTGAGGGAGTGTGAGTAACACAGGGTACTGAGGGAGTGTGAGTAAAAGAGGTTACTGAGGTAGTGTGAGTAACGCAGGGTACTGAGGGAGTGTGAGTAACATAGGGTACTGATGAGTTTGAGTAAAATAGGGTACTGAGGGAGTTTGAGTAACACAGGGTACCGAGGGATTGTGAGTAACACATGGGACTGAGGGTGTGTGAGTAACACAGGGTCCTGAGGGAGTGTGAGTAACACAGGAGACTGAGGGGTTGCGAGTCACACTGGGGACTGAGGTGGTTTGAGGAACACAGGGTACTGAGGGAGTGTGAGTAACACAGGGGACTGAGGGAGTGTGAGTAACACAGGATCCTGAGGGAGTGTGAGTAACACAGGGGACGGAGGGAGTGTGTGTAACACAGTGTACTGAGAGAGTGTGAGTAGCACAGACTACTGAAGGATTGTGAGTAACACAGAGTACTGAGAGATTGTGAGTAACACATGGGACTGAGGGTGTGTGAGTAACACAGGGTCCTGAGGGAGTGTGAGTAACACAGGAGACTGAGGGGTTGTGAGTCACCCTGGGGACTGAGGTGGTTTGAGTAACACAGGATACTGAGGGAGTGTGAGTAACACAGAGTACTGAGGGATTGTGAGTAACACAGAGTACTGAGGGATTGTGAGTAACACAGAGTACTGAGGGATTGTGAGTAACACAGGGGACAGAGAGAGTGTGAGTAACACAGGTTAATGAGGTGTGTGAGTAAAAAAGGTTAATGAGGGAGTGTGAGTAATACAGCGTACTGAGGGTGTGTGAGTAACACAGGGTACTGTGGGAGTGTAAGTAACACAGGGGACTGAGGGCATGTGAGTAATACAGGACACTGAGGGAGTGTGAGTAACAGAGTACTGAGGGAGTGTGAGTAACACAGGGTCCTGAGGGAGTGTGAGTAACACAGGGTACTGAGGGAGTGTGAGTAACACAGGGTACTGAGGGAGTGTGAGTAACACAGGGTACTGAGGGATTGTGAGTAGCACAGGATACTGAGGGATTGTAAGTAACAAAGGGTACTGAGGGAGTGTGAGTAGCACAGGGTACTGAGGGAGTGTGAGTAACACAGGGTACTGAGGGAGTGTGATTAACACAGGGTACTGAGGGAGTGTGAGTAACACAGAGTCCTGAGGGAGTGTGAGTAACACAGGGGACTGAGGGGTTGTGAGCAACACAGGGTGCTGGAGAGGTGTGAGTAACACAGGGTACTGAGGGATTATGAGTAACACAGAGTCATGAGGGAGTGTGAGTAACAGAGGGTACGGATGGATTGTGAGTAACACAGGGGACTGAGGGTGTGTGAGTAACACAGGGTCCTGTGGGAGTGTGAGTAACACAGGGGACTGAGGGAGTGTGAGTAACACAGTGTACTGAGGGAGTGTGAGTAACACAGGGGACTGAGGGTGTGTGAGTAACACAGTGTACTGAGGGCATGTGAGTAATACAGAGTACTGAGGGAGCGTGAGTAACACAGGGTACTGAGAGAGTGTGAGTAACACAGGGTACTGAGGGAGTGTGAGTAACTGGCTACTGAAGGAGTGTGAGTACCACAGGGTTCTGAGGCTGTGTGAGTAAAACAGGGTACTAAGGGAGTGTGAGTCATACAGGATACTGAGGGAGTGTGAGTAACACAGGGTACTGAGGGCATGTGTGTAACACAGGATACTGAGGGAGTGTGAGTAACACAGGGTACTGAGGGAGTGTGAATAACACGGTACTGAGGAAGTGTGAGTAACACAGGGTGCTGAGGGTGTGTGAGTAACAGAGGGTACTGAGTGTGTGTGAGTAACACAGGAGACTGAGGGGTTGTGAGTCAGACTGGGGACTGAGGAGATTTGAGTAACACAGGGTACTGAGGGAGTGTGAGTAACAGAGGGTACTGAGGGAGTTTGAGTAACACAGGGTACTGAGGGAGTGTAAGTAACACAGAGGACGGAGGGAGTGTGTGTAACACAGTGTACTGAGAGAGTGTGAGTAACATAGAGTACTGAGGGATTGTGAGTAACACAGAGTACTGAGGGATTGTGAGTAACACAGGGACTGTGGGAGTGTGAGTAACACAGGGTACTGAGGGAGTGTGAGTAAAAGAGGTTGCTGAGGTAGTGTGAGTAACGCAGGGTACTGAGGGAGTGTGAGTAACATAGGGTACTGAGGAGTTTGAGTAACATAGGGTACTGAGGGAGCTGGAGTAACACAGGGTACTGAGGGAATGTGAGTAACACAGGGGACTGAGGGGTTGTGAGCAACACAGGATAATGAGGGTTTGTGAGTCACACAGGGTACTGAGGCAGTGTAAGTAACACAGGGTACTGAGGGAGTGTGAGTAACACAGGGTATTGAGGGCATGTGAGTAACACAGCATACTGAGGGATTGTGAGTAACACAGGGTACTGAGGGAGTGTGAGTTACACAGGGTACTGAGGGAGTATGAGTAACACAGTGGACTGATGGAGTGTGAGTAACACAGCGTACTGAGGGAGTGTGAGTAAAAGAGGTTACTGAGGTAGTGTGAGTATCGCAGGGTACTGAGGGAGTGTGAGTAACATAGGGTACTGAGGAGTTTGAGTAACATAGGGTACTGAGGGTGTTTGAGTAACACAGGGTACCGAGGGATTGTGAGTAGCACATGGGACTGAGGGTGTGTGAGTAACACAGGGTCCTGAGGGAGTGTGAGTAACACAGGAGACTGAGGGGTTGTGAGTCGCACTGGGGACTGAGGTGGTTTGAGGAACACAGGGTACTGAGGGAGTGTGAGTAACTGGCTACTGAAGGAGTGTGAGTAACACAGGGGACTGAGGGAGTGTGAGTAACACAGGATCCTGAGGGTGTGTGAGTAACGCAGGGGACTGAGGGAGTCTGAGTACCACAGGATCCTGAGGGAGTGTGAGATACACAGGGGACTGAGGGGTTGTGAGCAACACAGGATAATGAGGGTTTGTGAGTCACACAGGGTACTGAGGGAGTGTGAGTAACACAGGGTACTGAGGGAGTGTGAGGAACACAGGATACTGAGGGAGTGTGGGTAACACAGGGTACTGAGGGAGTGTGAGTAACACAGGCTACTGAGGAAGTGTGAGTAACACAGGTTACTGAGGGAGTGTGAGTAACACAGGGTACTGAGTGAGTGTGAGTAACACAGGGTACTGAGGGAGTGTGAGTAACATAGGGTACTGAGGGAGTGTGAGTAACACAGGGTACTGAGGGAGTGTGAATAACACAGGGTACTGAGGGAGTGTGAGTAACACAGGGTACTGAGGGCATGTGAGTTTCACAGGGTACTGAGGGTGTGTGAGTAACAAAGGGTACTGAGGGAGTGTGAGTATCACAGGTACTGAGGGAATGTGAGTAACACAGGGCACTGCGGGATTGTGAGTTACACAGGGGACTGAGTTGGTTTGAGGAACACAGGTTACTGAGGGAGTGTGAGTAACAAAGGGGACTCAGAGAGTGTGAGTAACACAGTGTACTGAGGGAGTGTGAGTAGCACAGGGTAATGAGGGATTGTGAGTAACACAAGGTACAGAGGGATTGTGAGTAACGGAAGGTACTGAGGAAGTGCGAGTAGCACAGGGTGCTGAGGGTGTGTGAGTAACACAGGTTACTGAGGGAGTGTGAGTAACACAGTGGACTGAGGGTTTGTGAGTAACAGAGTTTACTGAGGGAGTGTGAGTAACACGGATTTCTGAGTGAGTATGAGTAATACAGGTTACTGAGGGAGTGTGAGTAACACAGGGTACTGAGGGAATGTGAGTAACACAGGGTACAGAGGTGGTGTGAGTACCACAGGGTTCTGAGGCTGTGCGAGTAACACAGGGTACTAAGGGAGTGTGAGTGACATAGGATACGAAGGATAATGAGGGAGTGTGAGTAACACAGCGTCCTGATGGATTGTGAGTAACACAGTGTACTGAGGGATTGTGAGTAACACAGGGTACTGAGGGGGTGTGAGTAACACAGGATACTGAGGGAGTGTGAGTAACACAGGGTACTGAGGGCATGTGAGTAACACAGGATACTGAGGGAGTCTGAGTAACACAGGGTACTGAGGGAGTGTGAATAACACGGTACTGAGGAAGTGTGAGTAACACAGGGTGCTGAGGGTGTGTGAGTAACAGAGAGTACTGAGGGTGTGTGAGTAACACAGGAGACTGAGGGGTTGTGAGTCACACTGGGGACTGAGGTGGTTTGAGTAACACAGGGTACTGAGGGAGTGTGAGTAACAGAGGGTACTGAGGGACTTTGAGTAACACAGGGTACTGAGGGAGTGTAAGTAACACAGGGGACGGAGGGAGTGTGTGTAACACAGTGTACTGAGAGAGTGTGAGTAACACAGAGTACTGAGGGATTGTGAGTAACACAGAGTACTGAGGGATTGTGAGTAACACAGGGACTGAGGGAGTGTGAGTAACACAGGGTACTGAGGGAGTGTGAGTAACACAGTGGACTGAGGGAGTGTGAGTAACACAGGGTACTGAGGGAGTGTGAGTAAAAGAGGTTACTGAGGTAGTGTGAGTAACGCATGGTACTGAGGGAGTGTGAGTAACATAGGGTACTGAGGGAGTTTGAGTAACACAGGGTACCGTGGGATTGTGAGTAACACATGGGACTGAGGGTGTGTGAGTAACACAGGGTCCTGAGGGAGTGTGAGTAACACAGGAGACTGAGGGGTTGTGAGTCACACTGGGGACTGAGGTGGTTTGAGGAAAACAGGGTACTGAGGGAGTGTGAGTAACACAGGGGACTGAGGGAGTGTGAGTAACACAGGATCCTGAGGGAGTGTGAGTAACACAGGGGACTGAGGGATTCTGAGTAACACAGGATCCTGAGGGAGTGTGAGTAACACAGGGGACTGAGGGGTTGTGAGCAACACAGGATAATGAGGGTTTGTGAGTCACACAGGGTTCTGAGGGATTGTGGGTAACATAGGGTACTGAGACGGTGTGAGTAACACAGGGTACTGAGGGCATGTGAGTAACACAGGATACTGAGGGAGTGTGAGTAACACAGGGTACTGAGGGAGTGTGAGTAACACAGGGAACTGAGGGACTGTGAGTAACATAGGATACTGAGGGCATGTGAGTAACACAGGGTACTGAGGGTGTGTGAGTAACACAGGGTACTGAGGGAGTGTGAGTAACACAGGTACTGAGGGAGTGTGAGTAACACAGGGCACTGCGGGATGTGAGTCACTAAGGGGACTGAGTTAGTTTGAGGAACACAGATTACTGAGGGAGTGTGAGTAACACAGGGGACTCAGAGAGTGTGAGTAATACAGTGTACTGAGGGAGTGTGAGTAGCACAGGCTACTGAGGGATTGTGAGTAACACAAGGTACAGAGGGATTGTGAGTAACGGAGGGTACTGAGGAAGTGCGAGTAGCACAGGGTGCTGAGGGAGTGTGAGTAACACAGGTTACTGAGGGAGTGTGAGTAACACAGTGGACTGAGGGATTGTGAGTAACAGAGTTTACTGAGGGAGTGTGAGTAACACGGATTTCTGAGTGAGTATGAGTAATACAGGTTACTGAGGGAGTGTGAGTAGCCCAGGGTAATGAGGGAGTGTGAGTAATACAGCGTACTGAGGGTGTGTGAGTAACACAGGGTACTGAGGGAGTGTAAGTAACACAGGGGACTGAGGGCATGTGAGTAATACAGGACACTGAGGGAGTGTGTGTAACACAGGGTACTGAGGGAGTGTGAGTAACACAGGGTACTGAGGGAGTGTGAGTAACACAGGGTTCTGAGGGAATGTGAGTAACACAGGGGACTGAGGGGTTGTGAGCAACACAGGGTACTGGAGAGGTGTGAGTAACACAGGGTACTGAGGGATTATGAGTAACACAGGGTCACGAGGGAGTGTGAGTAACAGAGGGTACGGAGGGATTGTGAGTAACACAGGGGACTGAGGGTGTGTGAGTAACACAGGGTCCTGAGGGAGTGTGAGTAACACAGGGGACTGAGGGAGTGTGAGTAACACAGTGTACTGAGGGAGTGTGAGTTACACAGGGCACTGAGGGTGTGTGAGTAACATAGTGTACTGAGGGCATGTGAGTAATACAGAGTACTGAGGGAGCGTGAGTAACACAGGGCACTGAGAGAGTGTGAGTAACACAGGGTACTGAGGGAGTGCGAGTAAAACAGGGTCCTGAGGGAGTGTGAGTAACACAGGGTACTGAGGGAGTGTGAGTAACACAGGGTACTGAGGGATTGTGAGTAACACAGGGTACTGAGGGATTGTGAGTAGCACAGGATACTGAGGGATTGTAAGTAACAAAGGGTACTGACGGAGTGTGAGTAGCACAGGGTACTGAGGGAGTGTGAGTAACACAGGGAACTGAGGGAGTGTGAGTAACACAGGGTACTGAGGGAGTGTGAGTAACACAGAGTCCTGAGGGAGTGTGAGTAACACAGGGGACTGAGGGGTTGTGAGCAACACAGGGTACTGGAGAGGTGTGAGTAACACAGGGTACTGAGGGATTATGAGTAACACAGGGTCATGAGGGAGTGTGAGTAACAGAGGGTACGGATGGATTGTGAGTAACACAGGGGACTGAGGGTGTGTGAGTAACACAGGGTCCTGTGGGAGTGTGAGTAACACAGGGGACTGAGGGAGTGTGAGTAACACAGTGTACTGAGGGAGTGTGAGTAACACAGGGGACTGAGGGTGCGTGAGTAACACAGGGTACTGAGGGCATGTGAGTAATACAGAGTACTGAGGGAGCGTGAGTAACACAGGGTTCTGAGGCTGTGTGAGTAAAACAGGGTACTAAGGGAGTGTGAGTAACACAGGATACTGAGGGAGTGTGAGTAACACAGGGTACTGAGGGAATGTGTGTAACACAGGATACTGAGGGAGTGTGAGTAACACAGGGTACTGAGGGAGTGTGAATAACACGGTACTGAGGAAGTGTGTGTAACACAGTGTGCTGAGGGTTTGTGAGTAACAGAGGGTACTGAGGGTGTGTGAGTAACACAGGAGACCGAGGGGTTGTGAGTCACACTGGGGACTGAGGTGGTTTGAGTAACACAGGGTACTGAGGGAGTGTGAGTAACAGAGGGTACTGAGGGAGTTTGAGTAACACAGGGTACTGAGGGAGTGTAAGTAACACAGAGGACGGAGGGAGTGTGTGTAACACAGTGTACTGAGAGAGTGTGAGTAACACAGAGTACTGAAGGATTGTGAGTAACACAGAGTACTGAGGGATTGTGAGTAACACAGGGACTGAGGGAGTGTGAGTAACACAGGGTACTGAGGGAGTTTGAGTAACAAAGTGGACTGAGGGAGTGTGAGTAACACAGGGTACTAAGGGAGTGTGAGTAACACAGGATACTGAGGGAGTGTGAGTAACACAGGGTACTGAGGGCATGTGTGTAACACAGGATACTGAGGGAGTGTGAGTAACACAGGGTACTGAGGGAGTGTGAATAACACGGTACTGAGGAAGTGTGTGTAACACAGTGTGCTGAGGGTGTGTGAGTAACAGAGGGTACTGAGGGTGTGTGAGTAACACAGGAGACCGAGGGGTTGTGAGTCACACTGGGGACTGAGGTGGTTTGAGTAACACAGGGTACTGAGGGAGTGTGAGTAACAGAGGGTACTGAGGGAGTTTGAGTAACACAGGGTACTGAGGGAGTGTAAGTAACACAGAGGACGGAGGGAGTGTGTGTAACACAGTGTACTGAGAGAGTGTGAGTAACACAGAGTACTGAAGGATTGTGAGTAACACAGAGTACTGAGGGATTGTGAGTAACACAGGGACTGAGGGAGTGTGAGTAACACAGGGTACTGAGGGAGTTTGTGTAACAAAGTGGACTGAGGGAGTGTGAGTAACACAGGGTACTGAGGGAGTGTGAGTAAAAGAGGTTGCTGAGGTAGTGTGAGTAACGCAGGGTACTGAGGGAGTGTGAGTAACATAGGGTACTGAGGAGTTTGAGTAACATTGGGTACTGAGGGAGTTTGAGTAACAAAGGGTACCGAGGGATTGTGAGTAACACATGGGACTGAGGGTGTGTGAGTAACACAGGGTCCTGAGGGAGTGTGAGTAACACAGGAGACTGAGGGGTTGCGAGTCACACTGGGGACTGAGGTGGTTTGAGGAACACAGGGTACTGAGGGAGTGTGAGTAACACAGGGGACTGAGGGAGTGTGAGTAACACAGGATCCTGAGGGAGTGTGAGTAACACAGGGGACGGAGGGAGTGTGTGTAACACAGTGTACTGAGAGAGTGTGAGTAAAACAGACTACTGAGGGATTGTGAGTAACACAGATTACTGAGGGATTGTGAGTAACACATGGGACTGAGGGTGTTTGAGTAACACAGGGTCCTGAGGGAGTGTGAGTAACACAGGAGACTGAGGGGTTGTGAGTCACACTGGGGACTGAGGTGGTTTGAGGAACACAGGGTACTGAGGGAGTCTGAGTACCACAGGATGCTGAGGGAGTGTGAGATACACAGGGGACTGAAGGGTTGTGAGCAACACAGGATAATGAGGGTTTGTGAGTCACACAGGGTACTGAGGGAGTGTGAGTAACACAGGAGACTGAGGGGTTGTGAGTCACACTGGGGACTGAGGTGGTTTGAGGAACACAGGGTACTGAGGGAGTGTGAGTAACTGGCTACTGAAGGAGTGTGAGTAACACAGGGGACTGAGGGAGTGTGAGTAACACAGGATTCTGAGGGTGTTGAGTAACACAGGGGACTGAGGGAGTCTGAGTAACACAGGGTACTGAAGGAATGTGAGTAACACAGGGGACTGAGGGGTTGTGAGCAACACAGGATAATGAGGGTTTGTGAGTCACACAGGGTACTGAGGCAGTGTGAGTAACACAGGGTACTGAGGGCATGTGAGTAACACAGCATACTGAGGGAGTGTGAGTAACACAGTGGACGGAGTGAGTGTGTGTAACACAGTGCACTGAGAGAGTGTGAGTAACACAGATTCCTGAGGGATTGTGAGTAACACAAATACTGAGGGATTGTGAGTAACACAGGGGACTGAGGGAGTCTGAGTACCACAGGATGCTGAGGGAGTGTGAGATACACAGGGGACTGAAGGGTTGTGAGCAACACAGGATAATGAGGGTTTGTGAGTCACACAGGGTACTGAGGGAGTGTGAGTAACACACGGTACTGAGGGAGTGTGAGTAACACAGGGTACTGAGGGCATGTGAGCAACACAGGATACTGAGGAAGTGTGAGTAATGCAGTGTACTGAGTGGGAGTGAGTAACACAGGGTACTGAGGGAGTGTGAGGAACACAGGATACTGAGGCAGTGTGAGTAACACAGGGTACTGAGGGCATGTGAGTAACACAGCATACTGAGGGAGTGTGAGTAACACAGTGGACGGAGTGAGTGTGTGTAACACAGTGCACTGAGAGAGTGTGAGTAACACAGATTCCTGAGGGATTGTGAGTAACACAAATACTGAGGGATTGTGAGTAACACAGGGGACTGAGGGAGTCTGAGTACCACAGGATGCTGAGGGAGTGTGAGATACACAGGGGACTGAGGGGTTGTGAGCAACACAGGATAATGAGGGTTTGTGAGTCACACAGGGTACTGAGGGTGTGTGAGTAACACACGGTACTGAGGGAGTGTGAGTAACACAGGGTACTGAGGGCATGTGAGCAACACAGGATACTGAGGAAGTGTGAGTAATGCGGTGTACTGAGGGGGAGTGAGTAACACAGGGTACTGAGGGAGTGTGAGGAACACAGGATACTGAGGGAGTGTGAGTAACACAGGGTACTGAGCGAGTGTGAGTAACACAGGCTACTGAGGAAGTGTGAGTAACACAGGGTACTGAGGGAGTGTGAGTAACACAGGGTACTGAGGAAGTGTGAGTAACACAGGATACTGAGGGAGTGTGAGTAACATAGGGTACTGAGGGAGTGTGAGTAACACAGGGTACTGAGGGAGTGTGAATAACACAGGGTACTGAGGGAGTGTGAGTAACACAGGATACTGAGGGCATGTGAGTTTCACAGGGTACTGAGGGTGTGTGAGTAACACAGGGTACTGAGGGAGTGTGAGTAACACAGGTACTGAGGGAATGTGAGTAACACAGGGCACTGCGGGATTGTGAGTCACACAGGGGACTGACTTGGTTTGAGGAACACAGGGTACTGAGGGAGTGTGAGTAACAAAGGGGACTCAGAGAGTGTGAGTAACACAGTGTACTGAGGGAGTGTGAGTAGCACAGGGTAATGAGGGATTGTGAGTAACACAAGGTACAGAGGGATTGTGAGTAACGGAAGGTACTGAGGAAGTGCGAGTAGCACAGGGTGCTGAGGGTGTGTGAGTAACACAGGTTACTGAGGGAGTGTGAGTAACACAGTGGACTGAGGGTTTGTGAGTAACAGAGTTTACTGAGGGAGTGTGAGTAACACGGATTTCTGAGTGAGTATGAGTAATACAGGTTACTGAGGGAGTGTGAGTAACACAGGGTACTGAGGGAATGTGAGTAACACAGGGTACAGAGGTGGTGTGAGTACCACAGGGTTCTGAGGCTGTGTGAGTAACACAGGGTACTAAGGGAGTGTGAGTGACACAGGATACTAAGGATAATGAGGGAGTGTGAGTAACACAGCGTCCTGATGGATTGTGAGTAACACAGTGTACTGAGGGAGTGTGAGTAACACAGGGTACTGAGGGGGTGTGAGTAACACAGGATATTGGGGGAGTGTGAGTAACACAGGGTACTGAGGGCATGTGAGTAACACAGGATACTGAGGGAGTGTGAGTAACACAGGGTACTGAGTGAGTGTGAATAACACGGTACTGAGGAAGTGTGAGTAACACAGGGTGCTGAGGGTGTGTGAGTAACAGAGAGTACTGAGGGTGTGTGAGTAACACAGGAGACTGAGGGGTTGTGAGTCACACTGGGGACTGAGGTGGTTTGAGTAACACAGGGTACTGAGGGATTGTGAGTAGCACAGGATACTGAGGGATTGTAAGTAACAAAGGGTACTGAGGGAGTGTGAGTAGCACAGGGTACTGAGGGAGTGTGAGTAACACAGGGTACTGAGGGAGTGTGAGTAACACAGGGTACTGAGGGAGTGCGAGTAACACAGGGTACTGAGGGAGTGTGAGTAACACAGAGTCCTGAGGGAGTGTGAGTAACACAGGGTCATGAGGGAGTGTGAGTAACAGAGGGTACGGATGGATTGTGACTAACACAGGGGACTGAGGGTGTGTGAGTAACACAGGGTCCTGTGGGAGTGTGAGTAACACAGGGGACTGAGGGAGTGTGAGTAACACAGGGGACGGAGGGAGTGTGTGTACCACAGTGTACTGAGAGAGTGTGAGTAACACAGACTACTGAGGGATTGTGAGTAATACAGAGTACTGAGGGATTGTGAGTAACACATGGGACTGAGGGTGTGTGAGTAACACAGGGTCCTGAGGGAGTGTGAGTAACACAGGAGACTGAGGGATTATGAGTAACACAGGGTCATGAGGGAGTGTGAGTAACAGAGGGTACGGATGGATTGTGAGTAACACAGGGGACTGAGGGTGTGTGAGTAACACAGGGTCCTGTGGGAGTGTGAGTAACACAGGGGACTGAGGGAGTGTGAGTAACACAGTGTACTGAGGGAGTGTGAGTAACACAGGGGACTGAGGGTGTGTGAGTAACACAGGGGACTGAGGGGTTGTGAGCAACACAGGGTACTGGAGAGGTGTGAGTAACACAGGGTACTGAGGGATTATGAGTAACACAGGGTCATGAGGGAGTGTGAGTAACAGAGGGTACGGATGGATTGTGAGTAACACAGGGGACTGAGGGTGTGTGAGTAACACAGGGTCCTGTGGGAGTGTGAGTAACACAGGGGACTGAGGGAGTGTGAGTAACACAGTGTACTGAGGGAGTGTGAGTAACACAGGGGACTGAGGGTGTGTGAGTAACACAGTGTACTGAGGGCATGTGAGTAATACAGAGTACTGAGGGAGCGTGAGTAACACAGGGTACTGAGAGAGTGTGAGTAACACAGGGTACTGAGGGAGTGTGAGTAACTGGCTACTGAAGGAGTGTGAGTACCACAGGGTTCTGAGGCTGTGTGAGTAAAACAGGGTACTAAGGGAGTGTGAGTAACACAGGATACTGAGGGAGTGTGAGTAACACAGGGTACTGAGGGCATGTGTGTAACACAGGATACTGAGGGAGTGTGAGTAACACAGGGTACTGAGGGAGTGTGAATAACACGGTACTGAGGAAGTGTGTGTAACACAGGGTGCTGAGGGTGTGTGAGTAACAGAGGGTACTGAGGGTGTGTGAGTAACACAGGAGACTGAGGGGTTGTGAGTCACACTGGGGACTGAGGTGGTTTGAGTAACACAGGGTACTGAGGGAGTGTGAGTAACAGAGGGTACTGAGGGAGTTTGAGTAACACAGGGTACTGAGGGAGTGTAAGTAACACAGAGGACGGAGGGAGTGTGTGTAACACAGTGTACTGAGAGAGTGTGAGTAACACAGAGTACTGAGGGATTGTGAGTAACACAGAGTACTGAGGGATTGTGAGTAACACAGGGACTGAGGGAGTGTGAGTAACACAGGGTACTGAGGGAGTGTGAGTAACAAAGTGGACTGAGGGAGTGTGAGTAACACAGGGTACTGAGGGAGTGTGAGTAAAAGAGGTTGCTGAGGTAGTGTAAGTAACGCAGGGTACTGAGGGAGTGTGAGTAACATAGGGTACTGAGGAGTTTGAGTAACATTGGGTACTGAGGTAGTTTGAGTAACACAGGGTACCGAGGGATTGTGAGTAACACATGGGACTGAGGGTGTGTGAGTAACACAGGGTCCTGAGGGAGTGTGAGTAACACAGGAGACTGAGGGGTTGCGAGTCACACTGGGGACTGAGTTGGTTTGCAGAACACAGGGTACTGAGGGAGTGTGAGTAACACAGGGGACTGAGGGAGTGTGAGTAACACAGGATCCTGAGGGAGTGTGAGTAACACAGGGGACGGAGGGAGTGTGTGTAACACAGTGTACTGAGAGAGTGTGAGTAACACAGACTACTGAGGGATTGTGAGTAACACAGATTACTGAGGGATTGTGAGTAACACATGGGACTGAGGGTGTTTGAGTAACACAGGGTCCTGAGGGAGTGTGAGTAACACAGGAGACTGAGGGGTTGTGAGTCACACTGGGGACTGAGGTGGTTTGAGGAACACAGGGTACTGAGGGAGTGTGAGTAACTGGCTACTGAAGGAGTGTGAGTAACACAGGGGACTGAGGGAGTGTGAGTAACACAGGATTCTGAGGGAGTTGAGTAACACAGGGGACTGAGGGAGTCTGAGTAACACAGGGTACTGAGGGAATGTGAGTAACACAGGGGACTGAGGGGTTGTGAGCAACACAGGATAATGAGGGTTTGTGAGTCACACAGGGTACTGAGGCAGTGTGAGTAACACAGGGTACTGAGGGCATGTGAGTAACACAGCATACTGAGGGAGTGTGAGTAACACAGTGGACGGAGTGAGTGTGTGTAACACAGTGCACTGAGAGAGTGTGAGTAACACAGATTCCTGCGGGATTGTGAGTAACACAAATACTGAGGGATTGTGAGTAACACAGGGTACTGAGGGATTGTGAGTAACACAGGGTACTGAGGGAGTGTGAGTTACACAGGGTACTGAGGGAGTGTGCGTGACACAGTGGACTGAGGGAGTGTGAGTAACACAGGGTACTGAGGGAGTGTGAGTAAAAGAGGTTGCTGAGGTAGTGTGAGTAACGCAGGGTACTGAGGGAGTGTGAGTAACATAGGGTACTGAGGAGTTTGAGTAACATAGGGTACTGAGGGTGTTTGAGTAACACAGGGGACCGAGGGATTGTGAGTAACACATGGGACTGAGGGTGTGTGAGTAACACAGGGTCCTGAGGGAGTTTGAGTAACACAGGAGACTGAGGGGTTGTTAGTCACACTGGGGACTGAGGTGGTTTGAGGAACACAGGGTACTGAGGGAGTGTGAGTAACAGAGGGTACTGAGGGAGTTTGAGTAACACAGGGTACTGAGGGAGTGTAAGTAATACAGAGGACGGAGGGAGTGTGTGTAACACAGTGTACTGAGAGAGTGTGAGTAACACAGAGTACTGAGGGATTGTGAGTAACACAGAGTACTGAGGGATTGTGAGTAACACAGGGACTGAGGGAGTGTGAGTAACACAGGGTACTGAGGGAGTGTGAGTAACAAAGTGGACTGAGGGAGTGTGAGTAACACAGGGTACTGAGGGAGTGTGAGTAAAAGAGGTTGCTGAGGTAGTGTAAGTAACGCATGGTACTGAGGGAGTGTGAGTAACATAGGGTACTGAGGAGTTTGAGTAACATTGGGTACTGAGGTAGTTTGAGTAACACAGGGTACCGAGGGATTGTGAGTAACACATGGGACTGAGGGTGTGTGAGTAACACAGGGTCCTGAGGGAGTGTGAGTAACACAGGAGACTGAGGGGTTGCGAGTCACACTGGGGACTGAGGTGGTTTGCAGAACACAGGGTACTGAGGGAGTGTGAGTAACACAGGGGACTGAGGGAGTGTGAGTAACACAGGATCCTGAGGGAGTGTGAGTAACACAGGGGACGGAGGGAGTGTGTGTAACACAGTGTACTGAGAGAGTGTGAGTAACACAGACTACTGAGGGATTGTGAGTAACACAGATTACTGAGGGATTGTGAGTAACACATGGGACTGAGGGTGTTTGAGTAACACAGGGTCCTGAGGGAGTGTGAGTAACACAGGAGACTGAGGGGTTGTGAGTCACACTGGGGACTGAGGTGGTTTGAGGAACACAGGGTACTGAGGGAGTGTGAGTAACTGGCTACTGAAGGAGTGTGAGTAACACAGGGGACTGAGGGAGTGTGAGTAACACAGGATTCTGAGGGAGTTGAGTAACACAGGGGACTGAGGGAGTCTGAGTAACACAGGGTACTGAGGGAATGTGAGTAAAACAGGGGACTGAGGGGTTGTGAGCAACACAGGATAATGAGGGTTTGTGAGTCACACAGGGTACTGAGGCAGTGTGAGTAACACAGGGTACTGAGGGAGTGTGAGTAACACAGGGTACTGAGGGCATGTGAGTAACACAGCATACTGAGGGAGTGTGAGTAACACAGTGGACGGAGTGAGTGTGTGTAACACAGTGCACTGAGAGAGTGTGAGTAACACAGATTCCTGAGGGATTGTGAGTAACACAAATACTGAGGGATTGTGAGTAACACAGGGTACTGAGGGATTGTGAGTAACACAGGGTACTGAGGGAGTGTGAGTTACACAGGGTACTGAGGGAGTGTGCGTGACACAGTGGACTGATGGAGTGTGAGTAACACAGGGTACTGAGGGAGTGTGAGTAAAAGAGGTTACTGAGGTATTGTGAGTAACGCAGGGTACTGAGGGAGTGTGAGTAACATAGGGTACTGATGAGTTTGAGTAACATAGGGTACTGAGGGTGTTTGAGTAACACAGGGGACCGAGGGATTGTGAGTAACACATGGGACTGAGGGTGTGTGAGTAACACAGGGTCCTGAGGGAGTTTGAGTAACACAGGAGACTGAGGGGTTGTGAGTCACACTGGGGACTGAGGTGGTTTGAGGAACACAGGGTACTGAGGGAGTGTGAGTAACTGTCTACTGAAGGAGTGTGAGTAACACAGGTGACTGAGGGAGTGTGAGTAACACAGGATCCTGAGGGAGTGTGAGTAACGCAGGGGACTGAGGGAGTCTGAGTCACACAGGGTACTGAGGGAGTGTGAGTAACACAGGGTACTGAGGGAGTGTGAGTAACACAGGCTACTGAGGGAATGTGAGTAACACAGGATACTGAGGGAGTGTGAGTAATGCAGTGTACTGAGGGTGTGTGAGTAACACAGGGTACTGAGTGAGTGTGAGGAACACAGGATACTGAGGGAGTGTGAGTAACACAGGGTACTGAGGGTGTGTGAGTAACACAGGGTACTGAGGAAGTGTGAATAACACAGGGGACTGAGGGAGTGTGAGTAACACAGGGTACTGAGGGAGTGTGAGTAACACAGGGTACTGAGGGATTGTGAGTAACACAGGGACTGAGGGAGTGTGAGTAACACAGGGTACTGAGGGAGTGTGAGTAACACAGTGGACTGAGGGAGTGTGAGTAACACAGGGTACTGAGGGAGTGTGAGTAAAAGAGGTTACTGAGGTAGTGTGAGTAACGCATGGT
The DNA here is from genome assembly GCF_044704955.1 of Pristiophorus japonicus. Taxonomy (NCBI): domain Eukaryota; kingdom Metazoa; phylum Chordata; class Chondrichthyes; family Pristiophoridae; genus Pristiophorus; species Pristiophorus japonicus. The sequence goes on from NC_091999.1 coordinate 43,358,378, forward strand.
ACTGAGGGAGTGTGAGTAACATAGGGTACTGAGGAGTTTGAGTAACATAGGGTACTGAGGGAGTTTGAGTAACACAGGGTACCGTGGGATTGTGAGTAACACATGGGACTGAGGATGTGTGATTAATACAGGGTTCTGAGGGAGTGTGAGTAACACAGGAGACTGAGGGGTTGTGAGTCACACTGGGGACTGAGGTGGTTTGAGGAAAACAGGGTACTGAGGGAGTGTGAGTAACACAGGGGACTGAGGGAGTGTGAGTAACACAGGATCCTGAGGGAGTGTGAGTAACACAGGGGACTGAGGGATTCTGAGTAACACAGGATCCTGAGGGAGTGTGAGTTACACAGGGGACTGAGGGGTTGTGAGCAACACAGGATAATGAGGGTTTGTGAGTCACACAGGGTACTGAGGGATTGTGGGTAACATAGGGTACTGAGACGGTGTGAGTAACACAGGGTACTGAGGGCATGTGAGTAACACAGGATACTGAGGGAGTGTGAGTAACACAGGGTACTGAGGGAGTGTGAGTAACACAGGGTACTGAGGGACTGTGAGTAACATAGGATACTGAGGGCATGTGAGTAACACAGGGTACTGAGGGTGTGTGAGTAACACAGGGTACTGAGGGAGTGTGAGTAGCACAGGTACTGAGGGAGTGTGAGTAACAGAGGGCACTGCGGGATGTGAGTCACACAGGGGACTGAGTTGGTTTGAGGAACACAGGGTACTGAGGGAGTGTGAGTAACACAGGGGACTCAGAGAGTGTGAGTAATACAGTGTACTGAGGGAGTGTGAGTAGCACAGGGTACTGAGGGATTGTGAGTAACACAAGGTACAGAGGGATTGTGAGTAACGGAGGGTACTGAGGAAGTGCGAGTAGCACAGGAGCTGAGGGAGTGTAAGTAACACAGGTTACTGAGGGAGTGTGAGTAACACAGTGGACTGAGGGATTGTGAGTAACAGAGTTTACTGAGGGAGTGTGAGTAACACGGATTTCTGAGTGAGTATGAGTAATACAGGTTACTGAGGGAGTGTGAGTGGCCCAGGGTAATGAGGGAGTGTGAGTAATACAGCGTACTGAGGGTGTGTGAGTAACACAGGTACTGAGGGAGTGTAAGTAACACAGGGGACTGAGGGATTGTGAGTAACACAGGGACTGAGGGAGTGTGAGTAACACAGGGTACTGAGGGATTGTGAGTAACACAGGGACTGAGGGAGTGTGAGTAACAAAGGGTACTGAGGGAGTGTGAGTAACCCAGTGGACTGTGGGACTGTGAGTAACACAGGGTACTGAGGGAGTGTGAGTAAAAGAGGTTACTGAGGTAGTGTGATTAACGCATGGTACTGAGGGAGTGTGAGTAACATAGGGTACTGAGGAGTTTGAGTAACATAGTGTACTGAGGGAGTTTGAGTAACACAGGGTACCGAGGGATTGTGAGTAACACATGGGACTGAGGATGTGTGAGTAACACAGGGTCCTGAGGGAGTGTGAGTAACACAGGAGACTGAGGGGTTGTGAGTCACACTGGGGACTGAGGTGGTTTGAGGAAAACAGGGTACTGAGGGAGTGTGAGTAACACAGGGGACTGAGGGAGTGTGAGTAACACAGGATCCTGAGGGAGTGTGAGTAACACAGGGGACTGAGGGATTCTGAGTAAAACAGGATCCTGAGGGAGTGTGAGTAACACAGTGGACTGAGGGGTTGTGAGCAACACAGGATAATGAGGGTTTGTGAGTCACACAGGGTACTGAGGGATTGTGGGTAACATAGGGTACTGAGACGGTGTGAGTAACACAGGGTACTGAGGGCATGTGAGTAACACAGGATACTGAGGGAGTGTGAGTAACACAGGGTACTGAGGGAGTGTGAGTAACACAGGGTACTGAGGGACTGTGAGTAACATAGGATACTGAGGGCATGTGAGTAACACAGGGTACTGAGGGTGTGTGAGTAACACAGGGTACTGAGGGAGTGTGAGTAACAGAGGGTACTGAGGGAGTGTGAGTAATAAAGTGGACTGAGGGAGTGTGAGTAACACAGGGTACTGAGGGAGTGTGAGTAAAAGAGGGTACTGAGGGAGTGTGAGTAACGCAGGGTACTGAGGGAGTGTGAGTAACATAGGGTACTGAGGAGTTTGAGTAACATTGGGTACTGAGGGAGTTTGAGTACCACAGGGTACCGAGGGATTGTGAGTAACACATGGGACTGAGGGTGTGTGAGTAACACAGGGTCTTGAGGGAGTGTGAATAACACAGGAGACTGAGGGGTTGCGAGTCACACTGGGGACTGAGGTGGTTTGAGGAACACAGGTTACTGAGGGAGTGTGAGTAACGCAGGGGACTGAGGGAGTGTGAGTAACACAGGATCCTGAGGGAGTGTGAGTAACACAGGGGACGGAGGGAGTGTGTGTAACACAGTGTACTGAGAGAGTGTGAGTAACACAGACTACTGAGGGATTGTGAGTAACACAGATTACTGAGGGATTGTGAGTCGCACTGGGGACTGAGGTGGTTTGAGGAAGACAGGGTACTGAGGGAGTGTGAGTAACTGGCTACTGAAGGAGTGTGAGTAACACAGGGGACTGAGGGAGTGTGAGTAACACAGGATCCTGAGGGAGTGTGAGTAACACAGGGGACTGAGGGATTCTGAGTAAAACAGGATCCTGAGGGAGTGTGAGTAACACAGATTCCTGAGGGATTGTGAGTAACACAAATACTGAGGGATTGTGAGTAACACAGGGTACTGAGGGATTGTGAGTAACACAGGGTACTGAGGGAGTGTGAGTTACACAGGGTACTGAGGGAGTGTGCGTGACACAGTGGACTGAGGGAGTGTGAGTAACACAGGGTACTGAGGGAGTGTGAGTAAAAGAGGTTACTGAGGTAGTGTGAGTAACGCAGGGTACTGAGGGAGTGTGAGTAACATAGGGTACTGAGGAGTTTGAGTAACATAGGGTACTGAGGGAGTCTGAGTCACACAGGGTACTGAGGGAGTGTGAGTAACACAGGGTACTGAGGGAGTGTGAGTAACACAGGGTACTGAGTGAATGTGAGTAACACAGGATACTGAGGGAGTGTGAGTAATGCAGTGTACTGAGGGTGTGTGAGTAACACAGGGTACTGAGGGAGTGTGAGGAACACAGGATACTGAGGGAGTGTGAGTAACACAGGGTACTGAGGGTGTGTGAGTAACACAGGGTACTGAGGAAGTGTGAGTAACACAGGGGACTGAGGGAGTGTGAGTAACACAGGGTACTGAGGGCATGTGAGTAACACAGGATACTGAGGGAGTGTGAGTAACACAGGGTACTGAGGGAGTGTGAGTAACACAGGGTACTGAGGGACTGTGAGTAACATAGGATACTGAGGGCATGTGAGTAACACAGGGTACTGAGGGTGTGTGAGTAACACAGGGTACTGAGGGAGTGTGAGTAACACAGGTACTGAGGGAGTGTGAGTAACACAGGGCACTGCGGGATGTGAGTCACACAGGGGACTGAGTTGGTTTGAGGAACACAGGGTACTGAGGGAGTGTGAGTAACACAGGGGACTCAGAGAGTGTGAGTAATAAAGTGTACTGAGGGAGTGTGAGTAGCACAGGGTACTGAGGGATTGTGAGTAACGGAGGGTACTGAGGAAGTGCGAGTAGCACAGGGTGCTGAGGGAGTGTAAGTAACACAGGTTACTGAGGGAGTGTGAGTAACACAGTGGACTGAGGGATTGTGAGTAACAGAGTTTACTGAGGGAGTGTGAGTAACACGGATTTCTGAGTGAGTATGAGTAATACAGGTTACTGAGGGAGTGTGAGTGGCCCAGGGTAATGAGGGAGTGTGAGTAATACAGCGTACTGAGGGTGTGTGAGTAACACAGGTACTGAGGGAGTGTAAGTAACACAGGGGACTGAGGGCATGTGAGTAATACAGGACACTGAGGGAGTGTGTGTAGCACAGGGTACTGAGGGAGTGTGAGTAACACAGGGTACTGAGGGAGTGTGAGTAACTCAGGGTTCTGAGGGAGTGTGAGTAACACAGGGGACTGAGGGGTTGTGAGCAACACAGGGTACTGGAGATGTGTGAGTAACACAGGGTACTGAGGGATTATGAGTAACACAGGGTCACGAGGGAGTGTGAGTAACAGAGGGTACGGAGGGATTGTGAGTAACACAGGGGACTGAGGATGTGTGAGTAACACAGGGTCCTGAGGGAGTGTGAGTAACACAGGGGACTGAGGGAGTGTGAGTAACACAGTGTACTGAGGGAGTGTGAGTAACACAGGGCACTGAGGGTGTGTGAGTAACATAGTGTACTGAGGGCATGTGAGTAATACAGAGTACTGAGGGAGCGTGAGTAACACAGGGCACTGAGAGAGTGTGAGTAACACAGGGTACTGAGGGAGTGCGAGTAACACAGGGTCCTGAGGGAGTGTGAGTAACACAGGTTACTGAGGGAGTGTGAGTAACACAGGGTACTGAGGGATTGTGAGTAACACAGGGTACTGAGGGATTGTGAGTAGCACAGGATACTGAGGGATTGTAAGTAACAAAGGGTACTGAGGGAGTGTGAGTAGCACAGGGTACTGAGGGAGTGTGAGTAACACAGGGTACTGAGGGAGTGTGAGTAACACAGGGTCCTGAGGAAGTGTGAGTAACACAGGGGACTGAGGGGTTGTGAGCAACACAGGGTACTGGAGAGGTGTGAGTAACACAGGGTACTGAGGGATTATGAGTAACACAGGGTCATGAGGGAGTGTGAGTAACAGAGGGTACGGATGGATTGTGAGTAACACAGGGGACTGAGGGTTGTGAGTAACACAGGGTCCTGTGGGAGTGTGAGTAACACAGGGTACTGAGGGAGTGTGAGTAACACAGTGTACTGAGGGAGTGTGAGTAACACAGGGGACTGAGGGTGTGTGAGTTACACAGTGTACTGAGGGCATGTGAGTAATACAGAGTACTGAGGGAGCGTGATTAACACAGGGTACTGAGAGAGTGTGAGTAACACAGGGTACTGAGGGAATGTGAGTAACTGGCTACTGAAGGAGTGTGAGTACCACAGGGTTCTGAGGCTGTGTGAGTAAAACAGGGTACTAAGGGAGTGTGAGTAACACAGGATACTGAGGGAGTGTGAGTAACACAGGGTACTGAGGGCATGTGTGTAACACAGGATACTGAGGGAGTGTGAGTAACACAGGGTACTGAGGGAGTGTGAATAACACGGTACTGAGGAAGTGTGTGTAACACAGGGTACTGAGGGTGTGTGAGTAACACAGGAGACTGAGGGGGTGTGAGTCACACTGGGGACTGAGGTGGTTTGAGTAACACAGGGTACTGAGGGAGTGTGTGTAACACAGTGTACTGAGAGAGTGTGAGTAACACAGAGTACTGAGGGATTGTGAGTAACACAGAGTACTGAGGGATTGTGAGTAACACAGGGACTGAGGGAGTGTGAGTAACACAGGGTACTGAGGGAGTGTGAGTAACAACGTGGACTGAGGGAGTGTGAGTAACACAGGGTACTGAGGGAGTGTGAGTAAAAGAGGTTGCTGAGGTAGTGTGAGTAACGCAGGGTACTGAGGGAGTGTGAATAACATAGGGTACTGAGGAGTTTGAGTAACATTGGGTACTGAGGGAGTTTGAGTAACACAGGGTACCGAGGGATTGTGAGTAACACATGGGACTGAGGGTGTGTGAGTAACACAGGGTCCTGAGGGAGTGTGAGTAACACAGGAGACTGAGGGGTTGTGAGTCACACTGGGGACTGAGGTGGTTTGAGGAAAACAGGGTACTGAGGGAGTGTGAGTAACACAGGGGACTGAGGGAGTGTGAGTAACACAGGATCCTGAGGGAGTGTGAGTAACACAGGGGACTGAGGGAGTCTGAGTAATACAGGATCCTGAGGGAGTGTGAGTCACTCAGGGGACTGAGGGGTTCTGAGCAACACAGGATAAAGAGGGTTTGTGAGTCACACAGGGTACTGAGGGAGTGTGAGTAACATAGGGTACTGAGACGGTGTGAGTAACACAGGGTACTGAGGGCATGTGAGTAAAACAGGGTACTGAGGGAGTGTGAGTAACATAGGGTACTGAGGGAGTGTGAGTAACACAGGGTACTGAGGGAGTGTGAGTAACACAGGGTACTGAGGGAGTGTGAGTAACACAGGGTACTGAGGGAGTGTGAGTAATACAGCGTAATGAGGTAGTGTGAGTAACAGAGGGTACTGAGGGAGTGTGAGTGACACAGGATACTGAGGGTACTGAGGGAGTGGGAGTAACACAGGGTGCTGAGGGATTGTGAGTAACACAGGGTAATGAGGGTGTGTGAGTAACACAGGATACTGAGGTAGTGTGAGTAACACAGGGTACTGAGAGAGTGTGAGTAACACAGGGTACTGAGGGAGTGTGAGTAACACAGGGTACTGAGGGAGTGTGAGTCACAGAGGGTACTGAGGGTGTGTGAATAACACAGGGTACTGAGGGAGTGTGAGTAACACTGGGTACTAAGGGATTGTGAGTAACACAGGTTACTGAGGGAGTGTGAGTAAAACAGGATACTAAGGGAGTGTGAATAACATAGGGTACTGAGGGAGTGTGAGTAACACAGGGTACTAAGGGAGTGTGAGTAACACAGGTTACTGAGGGATTGTGAGAAACACAGGGTACTGACGGAGTGTGAGTAACACAGGGTACTGAGTGAGTGTGAGTAACACAGGGTACTGAGGGAGTGTGAGTAACACAGGGTACTGACGGGGTGTGAGTAATACAGCGTACTGAGGGAGTGTGAGTAACACAGGGTTCTGAAGGATTGTGAGTAACATAGGGTACTGAGGGAGTGCGAGTAAAACAGGGCACTGAGGGAGTGTGAGTAACACAAGGTACTCAGGGAGTGTGATTAAAACAGGGGACAGAGGGAGTGTGAGTAACACGGGTTACTGAGGGGGTGTGATTAACACAGGGTACTGAGGGAGTGTGAGTAACACAGGTTACTGAGGGTATGTGATTAACACAGGGTACTGAGGGAGTGTGAGAAACACAGTGTACTGAGTACAGGTGAGTAATACAGCATACTGAGGGAGTGTGAGTAACACAGGTTACTGAGGGAGTGTGAGTAAAACAGGTTACTAAGGGAGTGTGAGTAACACAGGGTACTGAGGGAGTGTGAGTAACACAGGGTACTGAGGGAGTGTGAGTAATACAGCGTACTGAGGGAGTGTGAGTAACACAGGGTACTGAGGGAGTGTGAGTAACACAGGATACTGAGGTAGTGTGAGTAACACAGGGTACTGAGAGAGTGTGAGTAACACAGGGTACTGAGGGAGTTTGAGTAACACAGGGTACTAAGGGAGCGTGAGTAACACAGGTTACTGAGGGATTGTGAGAAACACTGGGTACTGAGGGAGTGTGAGTAACACAGGGTACTGAGGGAGTGTGAGTAACACAGATTACGGAGGGAGTGTGAGTAACATAGGGGACTGAGGACGTGTGAGTAACAAATGGGTACTGAGGGAGTGTGTGTAACACAGGGTAATAAGGGTGTGTGAGTAACACAGGGTACTGAGGGAGTGTGAATAACACAGGGTACTGAGGGAGAGTGAGTAACACAGGTTACTGAGGGTGTGTGAGTAACACAGGGTACTGAGGAGTTTGAGTAACACACGGTACTGAGGGATTGTGAGTAACACTTGGGACTGAGGGTGTGTGAGTAACACAGCATACTGAGAGAGTGTCAGTAACACAGGTACTGAGGGATTGTAAGTAACACAGGGGACTGAGGGGGTTTGAGTAACACAGGGTACTGAGGTAGTGTGAGTTACACAGGGTACTGAGGGAGTGTGAGTGACACAGGATACTGAGGGATTGTGAGTAACAGAGGTTACTGAGGGATTGTGATTAACACAGGGTACTGAGGGACTGTGAGTAACTCAGGGGACTGAGAATGTGTGAGTCGCACAGTGGACTGAGGGACTGAGAGTAACAGAGGGTACTGAGGGAGTGTGAGTAAAACAGATTAGTGAGGGAGTGGGAATAACACAGGATACTGAAGGATTGTGAGTAACATAGGGTGCTGAGGGAGTGTGAGTAAAACAGGGCACTGAGGGAGTGTGAGTAACACATCGTACTCAGGGAGTGTGAGTAACACAGGGGACAGAGGGAATGTGAGTAAAACGGGTTACTGAGGGGGTGTGATTAACACAGGGTACTGAGTACAGATGAGCAATACAGCTTACTGAGGGAATGTGAGTAACACAGGGTACTGAGGGAGTGTGACTAAAACAGGGTACTAAGGGAGTGTGAATAACACAGGGTACTGAGGGAGTGTGCGTAACACAGGGTACTAAGGGAGTGTGAGTAACACAGGCTACTGAGGGATTGTGAGAAACAAAGGGTACTGAAGGAGTGTGAGTAACACAGGGTACTGAGGGAGTGTGGGTAACACAGATTACAGAGGGAGTGTGAGTAACATAGGGGACTGAGGACGTGTGAGTAACACAGGGTACTGAGGGAGTGTGTGTAACACAGGGTAATAAGGGTGTGTGAGTAACACAGGGTACTGAGGGAGTGTGAATAACACACGGTAATGAGGGAGAGTGAGTAACACAGGTTACTGAGGGTGTGTGAGTAACACAGGGTACTGAGGAGTTTGAGTAACACACGGTACTGAGGGATTGTGAGTAACACTTGGGACTGAGGGTGTGTGAGTAACACAGCATACTGAGAGAGTGTCAGTAACACAGGTACTGAGGGAGTGTAAGTAACACAGGGGACTGAGGGGGTTTGAGTAACACAGGGTACTGAGGTAGTGTGAGTTACACAGGGTACTGAAGGAGTGTAAGTAACACAGGGGACGGAGGGAGTGTGAGTAACACAGTGTACTGAAGGAGTGTCAATAACACAGGGGACGGAGGGAGTGTGAGTAACACAGTATACTGAGGGATTGTGAGTAACAGAGGTTACTGAGGGATTGTGAGTAACAGGGTACTGAGGGAGTGTGAGTAAAACAGGGTACTGAGGGAGTGTGAGTAACATAGGGTACTGAGGGAGTGTGAGTAACACAGGGTACTGAGGGAGTGTGAGTAACACAGGGTACTGAGGGAGTGTGAGTAACACAGGGTACTGAGGGAGTGTGAGTAATACAGCGTAATGAGGTAGTGTGAGTAACAGAGGGTACTGAGGGAGTGTGAGTGACACAGGATACTGAGGGTACTGAGGGAGTGGGAGTAACACAGGGTGCTGAGGGATTGTGAGTAACACAGGGTAATGAGGGTGTGTGAGTAACACAGGATACTGAGGTAGTGTGAGTAACACAGGGTACTGAGAGAGTGTGAGTAACACAGGGTACTGAGGGAGTGTGAGTAACACAGGGTACTGAGGGAGTGTGAGTCACAGAGGGTACTGAGGGTGTGTGAATAACACAGGGTACTGAGGGAGTGTGAGTAACACTGGGTACTAAGGGATTGTGAGTAACACAGGTTACTGAGGGAGTGTGAGTAAAACAGGGTACTAAGGGAGTGTGAATAACATAGGGTACTGAGGGAGTGTGAGTAACACAGGGTACTAAGGGAGTGTGAGTAACACAGGTTACTGAGGGATTGTGAGAAACACAGGGTACTGACGGAGTGTGAGTAACACAGGGTACTGAGGGAGTGTGAGTAACACAGGGTACTGAGGGAGTGTGAGTAACACAGGGTACTGACGGGGTGTGAGTAATACAGCGTACTGAGGGAGTGTGAGTAACACAGGGTTCTGAAGGATTGTGAGTAACATAGGGTACTGAGGGAGTGCGAGTAAAACAGGGCACTGAGGGAGTGTGAGTAACACAAGGTACTCAGGGAGTGTGATTAAAACAGGGGACAGAGGGAGTGTGAGTAACACGGGTTACTGAGGGGGTGTGATTAACACAGGGTACTGAGGGAGTGTGAGTAACACAGGTTACTGAGGGTATGTGATTAACACAGGGTACTGAGGGAGTGTGAGAAACACAGTGTACTGAGTACAGGTGAGTAATACAGCATACTGAGGGAGTGTGAGTAACACAGGGTACTGAGGGAGTGTGAGTAAAACAGGTTACTAAGGGAGTGTGAGTAACACAGGGTACTGAGGGAGTGTGAGTAACACAGGATACTGAGGGAGTGTGAGTAATACAGCGTACTGAGGGAGTGTGAGTAACACAGGATACTGAGGGAGTGTGAGTAACACAGGATACTGAGGTAGTGTGAGAAACACTGGGTACTGAGGGAGTGTGAGTAACACAGGGTACTGAGGGAGTGTGAGTAACACAGATTACGGAGGGGGTGTGAGTAACATAGGGGACTGAGGACGTGTGAGTAACAAATGGGTACTGAGGGAGTGTGTGTAACACAGGGTAATAAGGGTGTGTGAGTAATACAGCGTACTGAGGGAGTGTGAGTAACACAGCATACTGAGAGAGTGTCAATAACACAGGTACTGAAGGAGTGTCAATAACACAGGGGACGGAGGGAGTGTGAGTAACACAGTATACTGAGGGATTGTGAGTAACAGAGGTTACTGAGGGATTGTGAGTAACACAGGGTACTGAGGGACTTTGAGTAACACAAGGTACTGAGTGATTGTCACTAACTGAGGGTACTGACGCAGTGTGAATAACAAAGGTTACTGAGGGAGTGTGAGTAACACAAGTTAGTGAGGCACTGTGAGTAATGCAGGGTACTGAGGGAGTGTGAGTATCACAGGATACTGAGGGAGTGTGAGTAACACAAGGTACTGCGGGAGTGTTACTAACCCAGGGTACTGAGGGATTGTGAGTAACTCAGTGGACTGAGGATGTGTGAGTAGCACAGTGGACTGAGGGATTGTGAGTAACAGAGGGTATTGAGGGAGTGTGAGTAACACAGATTACTGAGGGAGTGTGAATAACAGAGGATACTGAAGGATTGTGAGTAACATAGGGTACTGAGGGAGTGTGAGTAAAACAGGGCACTGATGGAGTGTGAGTAACACATGGTACTCAGGGAGTGTGATTAAAACAGGGGACAGAGGGAGTGTGAGTAACACGGGTTACTGACAGAGTGTGAGTAACAAAGGGTGCTGAGGCTGTGTGAGTAAAACAGGTTACTGAGGTACTGAGAGTAATGCTGGTTACTGAGGGAGTGTGAGTAACACAGGTTACTGAGGGACTGTGAGTATCGCAGGAGACTGAGGGAGTGTGAGTAACACAGGGTACTGAGTGAGTGTGAGTAACACAGATTACTGAGGGAGTGTGAATAACACAGGGTACTCAGGGAGTGTGAGTAACACAGGTTACTGAGGCGGTGTGAGTAACACAGGCTACTGAGGAGTTTGAGTAACACAAGGTACTGAGGGATTGTGAGTAACACTTGGGACTGAGAGAGTGTGAGTAATACAGCGTACTGAGGGATTGTGAGTAACAGAGGTTACTGAGGGATTGTGAGTAACACAGGGTACTGAGGGACTGTGAGTAACACATCGTACTCAGGCAGTGTGAGTAACACAGGGGACAGAGGGAATGTGAGTAAAACGGGTTACTGAGGGGGTGTGATTAACACAGGGTACTGAGTACAGGTGAGTAATACAGCATACTGAGGGAATGTGAGTAACACAGGGTACTGAGGGAGTGTGAGTAAAACAGGGTACTAAGGGAGTGTGAATAACACAGGGTACTGAGGGAGTGTGAGTAACACAGGGTACTAAGGGAGTGTGAGTGACACAGGTTACTGAGGGATTGTGAGAAACACAGGGTACTGAAGGAGTGTGAGTAACACAGGGTACTGAGGGAGTGTGAGTAACACAGATTACGGAGGGAGTGTGAGTAACTTAGGGTACTGAGGGAGTGTGAGTAACACAGGGTAATGAGGGAGTGTGAGAAACACAGGGTACTGAGGGAATGTGAGTAACACAGGATACTGAGGGAGTGTGAGTAACACAGCTTACTGAGGGCGTGTGAGTAACACAGGGTACTAATGGAGTGTGAGTAACACAGCGTAATAAGGGTGTGATTAACACAGGGTACTGAGGGAGTTTGAATAACACAGGGTACTGAGGGATTGTGAGTAACACAGGGGACTGAGGGTGTGTGAGTAACGCAGGCTACTGAGGAGTGTGAGTAACACAGGGTAATAAGGGTGTGTGAGTAACACAGGTACTGAGGGAGTGTGAGTAACACAGGGGATTGAGGGGGTTTGAGTAACACAGGGTACTGAGGGAGTGTGAGTAACACAGGGTACTGAAGGAGTGTGAGTAACACAGGGAACGGTGGGAGAGTGAGTAACACAGGGTACTGAACGAGTGTGAGTAACTCAGGGGACGGGGGGAGTTTGAGTAACACAGGGTACTGAGGGATTGTGAGTAACACAGGTTACTGAGGGATTGTGAGGAACACAGGGTACTGAGGAACTGAGTAACACAAGGTACTGAGGGATTGTCAGTAACAGACGGTACTGACAGAGTGTGAGTAACAAAGGGTACTGAGGCTGTGTGAGTAAAACAGGTTACTGAGGTACTGTGAGTAATGCAGGTTACTGAGTGAGTGTGAGTAACACAGATTACTGAGGGAGTGTGAATAACACAGGGTACTGAGGGAGTGTGAGTAACACAGGTTAATGAGGCGATGTGAGTAACACAGGCTACTGAGGAGTTTGAGTAACACACGGTACTGAGGGATTGTGAGTAACACTTGGGACTGAGGGTGTGTGAGTAACACAGCATACTTAGAGAGTTTCAATAACACAGGTACTGAGGGAGTGTAAGTAACACAGGGGACTGAGGGCGTTTGAGTAACACAGGGTACTGAGGTAGTGAGAATTACACAGGGTACTGAAGGAGTGTGAGTAACACAGGGGACGGAGGGAATGTGAGTCACACAGTGTACTGAAGGAGTGTGAGTAACACAGGGGACGGAGGGAGTGTGAGTAACACAGGATACTGAGGGATTGTGAGTAACAGAGGTTACTGAGGGATTGTGAGTAACACAGGGTACTGAGGCACTGTGAGAAACTCAGGGGACTGAGGATGTGTGAGTCGCACAGTGGTCTGAGGGACTGTGTGTAACAGAGGGTACTGAGGGAGTGTGAGTAACACACATTACTGAGGGAGTGTGAATAACACAGGCTACTGAAGGATTGTGAGTAACATAGGGTACTGAGGGAGTGTGAGTAAAACAGGGCACTGAGGGAGTGTGAGTAACACATCGTACTCAGGGAGTGTGAGTAACAGAGGGGACAGAGGGAATGTGAGTAAAACGGGTTACTGAGGGGGTGTGATTAACAAAGGGTACAGGTTACTGAGGCAGTTTGAGTAACACAGTGTACTGAAGGAATTTGAGTATCACATGGTACTGAGGGAGTGTGAGTAACACAGGGTACTGAGGGAGTGTGATTAACACAGGATGCTGAGGGACTGTGAGTAACACAGGGTACTGAGGGATTGAGAGTAACGCAGGGTACTGAGGGAATGTGAGTGGCACAGGCTACTGAGGGATTGTAAGTAACAAAGGCTGCTGAGTGAGTGTGAGTAACACAGGGTACTGAGGGAGTGTGAGTAACACAGGATACTGAGGGAGTGTGAGTAACACAGGGTACTGAGGGAGTGTGAATAACACAGGGAACTGAGGGAATGTGAGTAACAGAGGGGCTGAGGTAGTGTGGTAACACAGTTGCTGAGGGAGTGTGAGTAACACAGGGTACTGAGGGATTGTGAGCAACACAGGGTACTGAGGGAGTTCGAGTAACACAGGGTACTGAGGGATTGTGAGTAACACAGGGGACTGAGGTGGTTTGAGTAACACAGGTTACTGAGGGAGTGTGAGTAACACTGGGTTCTGAGGGAGTGTGAGTAACACAGAGTACTGAGGGATTTTGAGTAACACAGGGTACTGAGGGAATGTGAGCATCAAAGGCTACTGAGGGATTGTGAGTAACAACTGGTACTGAGGAAGTGTGAGTAACAGAGGGTCCTGAGGGATTGTGAGTAACACAGGGGACTGTGGGGTAGTGAGTAACACAGGTTACTGAGGGGGTGTGAGTAGCACAGGCTGCTGAGGATGTGTGTGTAACAGTGGGTACTGAGGGAGTGTGACTGACACAGGATACTGAGGGTGCTGAGGGTGTGTGAGTAACACAGGGTACTGAGGGAGTGTGAGTAACACAGGGTACTGAGGGAGTGTGAGTAACATAGGGTACTGAGGGAGTGTGAGTAACACAGGGTACTGAGGGAGTGTGAGTAACACAGGGTAATAAGGGAGTGTGAGTAACACAGGGTCCTGAGGGAATTTGAGTAACACAGCGTACTGAAGGATTGTGAGTAACACAGGGGACTGAGGGTGCGTGAGTAACAAAGGCTACTGAGGAGTGTGAGTAACATAGGGTACTGAAGGATTGTGAGTAACACATGGGACCGAGGGTGTTTGAGTAACACAGCGTACTTAGAGACTGTGAGTAACACAGGTACTGAGGGAGTGTGAGTAACACAGGGTACTGAGGGAGTGTGAGTAACACAGGGTACTGAGGGAGTGTGAGAAACACAGGGTACTGAGGGAATGTGAGTAAAACAGGATACTGAGGGAGTGTGACTAACACAGTGTACTGAGGGAGTGTGAGTAACACAGGGTACTGAGGGAGTGTGAGTAACACAGGGTAATAAGGGAGTGTGAGTAACACAGGGTACTGAGGGAATTTGAGTAACACAGCGTACTGAAGGATTGTGAGTAATACAGGGGACTGAGGGTGCGTGAGTAACAAAGGCTAGTGAGGAGTGTGAGTAACATAGGGTACTGAGGGATTGTGAGTAACACATGGGACCGAGGGTGTTTGAGTAACACAGCGTACTTAGAGACTGTGAGTAACACAGGTACTGAGGGAGTGTGAGTAACACAGGGTACTGAGGGAGTGTGAGTAACACAGGGTACTGAGGGAGTGTGAGAAACACAGGGTACTGAGGGAATGTGAGTAAAACAGGATACTGAGGGAGTGTGACTAACACAGTGTACTGAGGGAGTGTGAGTAACACAGGGTACTGAGGGAGTGTGAGTAACACAGGGTAATAAGGGAGTGTGAGTAACACAGGGTACTGAGGGAATTTGAGTAACACAGCGTACTGAAGGATTGTGAGTAATACAGGGGACTGAGGGTGCGTGAGTAACAAAGGCTAGTGAGGAGTGTGAGTAACATAGGGTACTGAGGGATTGTGAGTAACACATGGGACCGAGGGTGTTTGAGTAACACAGCGTACTTAGAGACTGTGAGTAACACAGGTACTGAGGGAGTGTGAGTAACACAGGGGATTGAGGGGGTTTGAGTAACACAGGGTACTGAGGGAGTGTGAGTAACACAGGGTACTGAAGGAGTGTGAGTAACAAAGGGGACGGAGGGAGAGTGAGTAACACAGGGTACTGAACGAGTGTGAGTAACTCAGGGGACGGGGGGAGTTTGAGTCACACAGGGTACTGAGGGATTGTGAGTAACACAGGTTACTGAGGGATTGTGAGGAACACAAGGTACTGAGGAACTGAGTAACACAAGGTACTGAGGGATTGTCAGTAACAGAGGGTACTGACAGAGTGTGAGTAACAAAGGGGACTGAGGCTGTGTGAGTAAAACAGGTTACTGAGGTACTGTGAGTAATACAGGTTACTGAGGGAGTGTGAGTAACACAGGTTACTGAGAGAGTGTGAGTATCGCAGGAGACTGAGGGAGTGTGAGTAACACAGAGTACTGAGTGAGTGTGAGTAACACAGATTACTGAGGGAGTGTGAATAACACAGGGTACTGAGGGAGTGTGAGTAACACAGGTTACTGAGGCGGTGTGAGTAACACAGGCTACTGAGGAGTTTGAGTAACACACGGGACTGAGGAATTGTGAGTAACACTTGGGACTGAGGGTGTGTGAGTAACACAGCATACTGAGAGAGTGTCAATAACACAGGTACTGAGGGAGTGTAAGTAACACAGGGGACTGACGGGGTTTGAGTAACACAGGGTACTGAGGTAGTGTGAGTTACACAGGGTACTGAAGGAGTGTGAGTAACACAGGGGACGGAGGGAATGTGAGTAACACAGGATACTGAGGGATTGTGAGTAACAGAGGTTACTGAGGGATTGTGAGTAAAACAGGGTACTGAGGGACTGTGAGTAACTCAGGGGACTGAGGATGTGTGAGTCGCACAGTGGACTGAGGGACTGTGAGTAACAGAGGGTACTGAGGAAGTGTGAGTAACACAGATTACTGAGGGAGTGTGAATAACACAGGATACTGAAGGATTGTGAGTAACATAGGGTACTGAGGGAGTGTGAGTAAAACAGGGCACTGAGGGAGTGTGAGTAACACATCGTACTCAGGGAGTGTGCGTAACACAGGGGACAGAGGGAATGTGAGTAAAACGGGTTACTGAGGGGGTGTGATTAACACAGGGTACTGAGTACAGGTGAGTAATACAGCATACTGAGGGAATGTGAGTAACACAGGGTACTGAGGGAATGTGACTAAAACAGGGTACTAAGGGAGTGTTAATAACACAGCGTACTGAGGGAGTGTGAGTAACACAGGGTACTAAGGGAGTGTGAGTAACACAGGTTACTGAGGGATTGTGAGAAACACAGGGTACTGAGGGTGTGTGAGTAACACAGGGTACTGAGGGAGTGTGAGTAACACAGATTACGGAGGGAGTGTGAGTAACATAGGATACTGAGGACGTGTGAGTAACACAGGATACTGAGGGAGTGAGAGTAATACAACTTACTAAGGGCGTGTGAGTAACACAGGGTACTAAGGGAGTGTGAGTAACACAGGATAATAAGAGTGTGTGAGTAACACATGGGACCGAGGGTGTTTGAGTAACACAGCGTACTTAGAGACTGTGTTTAACACAGGTACTGAGGGAGTGTGAGTAACACAGGGGATTGAGGGGGTTTGAGTAACACAGGGTACTGAAGGAGTGTGAGTAACACAGGGGACGGAGGGAGAGTGAGTAACACAGGGTACTGAAAGAGTGTGAGTAACTCAGGGGACGGGGGGAGTTTGAGTAACACAGGGTACTGAGGGATTGTGAGTAACACAGGTTACTGAGGGATTGTGAGGAACACAGGGTACTGAGGAACTGAGTAACACAAGGGACTGAGGGATTGTCAGTAACAGAGGGTACTGACAGATTGTGAGTAACAAAGGGTACTGAGGCTGTGAGTAAAACAGGTTACTGAGGTACTGTGAGTAATGCAGGTTACTGAGGGAGTGTGAGTAACAGGTTACTGAGGGAGTGTGAGTATCGCAGGAGACTGAGGGAGTGTGAGTAACACATGGTACTGAGTGAGTGTGAGTAACACAGATTACTGAGGGAGTGTGAATAACACAGGTTACTGAGGCGGTGTGAGTAACACAGGCTACTGAGGAGTTTGAGTAACACACGGTACTGAGGGATTGTGAGTAACACTTGGGACTGAGGGTGTGTGAGTAACACAGCATACTGAGAGAGTGTCAATAACACAGGTACTGAAGGAGTGTCAGTAACACAGGGGACGGAGGTAGTGTGAGTAACACAGGATACTGAGGGATTGTGAGTAACAGAGGTTACTGAGGGATTGTGAGTAACACAGGTTACTGAGGGACTTTGAGTAACACTAGGTACTGAGGGATTGTCACTAACTGAGGGTACTGACGCAGTGTGAGTAACAAAGGTTACTGAGGGAGTGAGTGTGAGTAACACAGGTTAGTGAGGCACTGTGAGTAACGCAGGGTACTGAGGGAGTGTGAGTATCACAGGATACTGAGGGAGTGTGAGTAACACAAGGTACTGAGGGAGTGTTACTAACCCAGGGTACTGAGGGATTGTGAGTAACTCAGGGGACTGAGGATGTGTGAGTAGCACAGTGGACTGAGGGACTGTGAGTAACAGAGGGTATTGAGGGAGTGTGAGTAACACAGATTACTGAGGGAGTGTGAATAACACAGGATACTGAAGGATTGTGAGTAACATAGGGTACTGAGGGAGTGTGAGTAAAACAGGGCACTGAGGGAGTGTGAGTAACACATGGTACTCAGGGAGTGTGATTAAAACAGGGGACAGAGGGAGTGTGAGTAACACGGGTAACTGAGGGGGTGTGATTCACACAGGGTACTGAGGGAGTGTGAGTAACACAGGTTACTGAGGGAGTGTGAGTAAAACAGGGTACTAAGGGAGTGAGAATAACACAGGTCACTGAGGGAGTGTGAGTAACACAGGGTACTAAGGGAGTGGGAGTAACACAGGTTACTGAGGGATTGTGAGAAACACAGGGTACTGAGGGAGTGTGAGTAAAACAGGGTACTAAGGGAGTGTGAGTAACACAGGTTACTGAGGGATTGTGAGAAACGCAGGGTACTGAGGGACTGTGAGTAAAACAGGGTACTGAGGGAGTGTGAGTAACACAGGGTACTGAGGGAGTGTGACTAACACAGGGTACTGAGGGAGTGTGAGTAACACAGGGTACTGAGGGAGTGTGAGTAATACAGCGTACTGAGGAAGTGTGAGTAACACAGGGTACTGAGGGAGTGTGTGTGACACAGGATACTGAGGGTACTGAGAGATTGTGAGTAACACAGGGTACTGAGAGAGTGTGAGTAACACAGGGTAATGAGGGAGTGTGAGTAACACAGGGTACTGAGGGAGTGTGAGTCACAGAGGGTACTGAGGGTATGTGACTAACACAGGGTACTGAGGGAGTGTGAGTAACACAGGGTACTGAGGGAGTGTGAGTAACACAGGGTACTGAGGGAGTGTGAGTAATACAGCGTACTGAGGGAGTGTGAGTAACACAGTGTACTGAAGGATTGTGAGTAACATAGGGTACTGAGGGAGTGTGAGTAAAACAGGGCACTGAGGGAGTGTGAGTAACACATGGTACTCAGGGAGTGTGAATAAAACAGGGGACAGAGGGAGTGTGAGTAACACGGGTTACTGAGGGGGTGTGATTAACACAGGGTACTGAGGGAGTGTGAGTAACACAGGTTACTGAGGGTATGTGATTAACACAGGGTACTGAGGGAGTATGAGAAACACAGTGTACTGAGTACAGGTGAGTAATACAGCATACTGAGGGAGTGTGAGTAACACAGGGGACTGAGGGAGTGTGAGTAAAACAGCGTACGAAGGGAGTGTGAATAACACAGGGTACTGAGGGAGTGTGAGTAACACAGGGTACTGAGGGAGTGTGAGTAATACAGCATGCTGAGGGAGTGTGAGTAACACAGGGTACTGAGGGAGAGTGAGTGACACAGGTTACTGAGGGTACTGAGGGAGTGTGAGTAACACAGGGTACTGAGGGATTGTGAGTAACACAGGGTACTGAGGGTGTGTGAGAAACACAGGATACTGAGGTAGTGTGAGTAACACAGGGTACTGAGAGAGTGTGAGTAACACAGGTTACTGAGGGAGTGTGAGTAACATAGGGTACTGAGGGAGTGTGAGTCACACAGTGTACTGAGGGTGTGTGAGTAACACAGGTTACTGAGGGAGTGGGAGTAACACAGTTTACTGAGGGAGTGTGAGTAACACAGGGTACTGAGGGAGTGTGAGTAACAGTGCACTGAGGGCATGTGAGTAATACAGCGAACTGAGGGTCTGTGAGTAACACAGGATACTGAGGGAGTGTGAGTAACACAGGGTACTGAGGGAGTGTGAGTAACACAAGGTACTGAGGGAATGTCAGTAACACAGGGTACTGAGGGAGTGTGAGTAACACAGGGGACTGAGGAAGTGTGAGTAACACATGCGCTGAGGGAGTGTGAGTAACACAGGCTACTGAGGGATTGTGAGTAACAAAGGGGGCTGAGTCAGTGTGAGAAAGCCAGGGTAATGAGAGAGTGTGAATAACACAGGGTACTGAGAGAGTGTGAGTGACACAGGGTACTGAGAGAGTGTGAGTAACAAAGGATACTGAGGGAGTGTGAGTAGCACAGGGTACTGAGGGATGGTGATCAACACAGGGTACTGAAGAAGTGCGAGTAACATAGGGTACTGAAGGATTGTGAGAAACATAGGGTACTGAGCGAGTGTGAGTAACACAGGGTACTGAGGGAGTGTGAGTAACACAGGGAACTGAGAGAGTGTGATTAACACAGGGGACATGGGGGTGTGAGTAACAGAGGTTACTGAGCTAGTGTGAGTAACACAGTGCACTGAGGGAGTATGAGTAACACTGGGAACTGAGGGAGTGTGTGTAACACAGGATACTGAGGGAGAGTGAGTAATACAGTGTACTGAGGGATTGTGAGTAACGCAAGGTACTGAGGGAATGTTAGTAGCACAGGCTACTGAGGGATTGTAAGTAACAAAGGATACTGTGGGTGTGTGAGTAATACAGCGTAGTGATTGAGTGTGAGTAACACGGGTTACTGAGGGTGTGTGATTACCACAGGGTACTGAGGGAGTGTGAGTAACACAGGTTACTGAGGGTATGTGATTAACACAGGGTACTGAGGGTGTGTGAGAAACACAGTATACTGAGTACAGGTGAGTAATAAAGCATACTGAGGAAGTGTGAGTAACACAGGGTACTGAGGGAGTGTGAGTAAAACAGGGTACTAAGGGAGTGTGAGTAACACAGGGTACAACGGGAGTGTGAGTAACACAGGGTACTGAGGGAGTGTGAGTAATACAGCGTACTGACGGAGTGTGAGTAACACAGGGTACTGAGGGAGTGTGAATGACACAGGATACTGAGGTAGGGTGAGTAACACAGGGTACTGAGAGTGTGTGAGTAACACAGGGTACTGAGGGAGTGTGAGTAACACAGGGTACTGAGGGAGTGTGAGTCACACAGTGTACTGAGGGTGTGTGAGTAACACAGGTTACTGAGGGAGTGGGAGTAACACAGTGTACTGAGGGAGTGTGAGTAACACAGGGTACTGAGGGAGTGTGAGTAACACAGTGCACTGAGGGCATGTGAGTAATACAGCGAACTGAGTGTCTGTGAGTAACACAGGATACTGAGGGAGTGGGAGTAACACAGGGTACTGAGAGTGTGTGAGTAACACAGGGTACTGAGGGTGTGTGAGTAACACAGGGTAAGAGGGTGTGTGTGTAACACAGGTTACTGAGGGAATGTCAGTAACACAGGGTACTGAGGGAGTGTGAGTAACACAGGGTACTGAGGGAATGTCAGTAACACAGGGTACTGAGGGAGTGTGAATAACACAGGGTACTGAGGGAATGTCAGTAACACAGGGTACTGAGGGAGTTTGAGTAACACAGGGGACTGAGGAAGTGTGGGTAACACATGTGCTGAGGGAGTGTGAGTAACACAGGCTACTGAGGGATTGTGAGTAACACAGGGGACTGAGTCAGTGTGAGAAACCCAGGGTAATGAGGGAGTGTGAATAAAACAGGATACTGAGGGGGTGTGAGTAACACAGGATACTGAGAGAGTGTGAGTAACACAGGGTACTGAGAGAGTGTGAGTAACAAAGGATACTGAGGGAGTGTGAGTAGCACAGGGTACTGAGGGATGGTGATCAACACAGGGTACTGAAGGAGTGCGAGTACCATAGGCTACTGAAGGATTGTGAGAAACATAGGGTACTGAGCGAGTGTGAGTAACACAGGGTACTGAGGGAGTGTGAGTAACACAGGGAACTGAGAGAGTGTGATTAACACAGGGGACATGGGAGTGTGAGTAACAGAGGTTACTGAGCTACTGTGAGTAACACAGTGCACTGAGGGAGTATGAGTAACACTGGGAACTGAGAGAGTGTGAGTAACACAGGATACTGAGGGAGTGTGAGTAATACAGTGTACTGAGGGATTGTGAGTAACGCAAGGTACTGAGGGAATGTGAGTAGCACAGGCTACTGAGGGATTGTAAGTAACAAAGGATACTGAGGGTGTGTGATTAAAACAGGGGACTGAGGGGTTGTGAGTAACATAGGGTACTGAGGTGGTGTGAGTAACACAGGATACTGAGGATGTGTGAGTAACACAGGATACTGAGGGAGTGTGAGTGACACAGGATACTGAGGGTACTGAGGGAGTGTGAGTAACACAGGGTACTGAGGAGGTGTGAGTAACACAGAGACCTGACGGAGTGTCACTAACATGGAGACTGAGGGAATGTGAGGAACACAGGTTACTGTGGGTGTGTGAGTAACACAGGGTACTGAGGGAGTGTGAGTAACACCGTGTACTGAGGGCATGTGAGTAATACAGCGTAGTGAGGGAGTGTGAGTAACACAGGCAACTGAGGGAGTGTGAGTAACACAGGGTGCTGAGGGAGTGTGAGTAACACAGGTTACTGAGGGTGTGTGAGTAACACAGGTTTCTGAGGGATTGTGAGAAACACAGGGTACTGAGGGAGTGTGAGTAACACAGG
This sequence comes from Pristiophorus japonicus, assembly GCF_044704955.1. Taxonomy (NCBI): domain Eukaryota; kingdom Metazoa; phylum Chordata; class Chondrichthyes; family Pristiophoridae; genus Pristiophorus; species Pristiophorus japonicus. The sequence continues at coordinate 43,380,703 of NC_091999.1, forward strand.
GTCCTGGGGGAGTGTGAGTAACACAGGGTACTCAGGGAGTGTGAGTAACACAGGATACTGAGGGAGTGTGAGTAACACAGGTTACTGAGGGAGTGTGAGCAACACAGAGTACTGAGGGATTGTGAGTAACACAGGGTATTAAGGGATTGTGAGTAACACATGGTATAGAGGGACTGTGAGTAAAAAAAGGTACTGAGGGATTGTCAGTAACAGAGGATACTGAGGGATTGTCAGTAACAGAGGGAACTGAGCGAGTGTGAGTAACACAGGGTACTGAGGGTGTGTGAGTAAAAGAGGTTACTGAGGTAGTGTGAGAAACGATGGGAACTGAGGGAGTGTGAGTAACACAGGGTACTGTGGGAGATTGAGTAACACAGGATACTGAGGGAGTGTGAATAACACAGGGCACTGCGGGATTGTGAGTCACACAGGGGACTGAGGTGGTTTGAGGAACACAGGGTACTGAGGGAGTTTGAGTAACACAGGGGACTCGGATTTTGAGTAACACAGTGTACTGAGGGAGTGTGAGTAGCACAGGGTACTGAGGGATTGTGAGTAACACAGGGTACTGAGGGATTGTGAGCAAAGCAGGGGACTGAGGGCATGTGAGTAACACAGGGTACTGAGGGAGGGTGAGTAACAAAGATTTCTGAGTGAGTGTGAGTAATACTGGTTACTGAGGGAGTGTGAGTAACACAGGGTACTGAAGGGGTGTGAGTAACATAGGGTACTGAAGGATTGTGAGTAATATGGGGTACTGAGGGAGTGTGAGTAATACGGGGTACTGAGGGAGTATGAGTATCGCAGGAGACTGAGGGAGTGTGAGTAACACAGGGTACTGAGTGAGTGTGAGTAACACCGATTACTGAGGGAGTGTGAATAACACAGGGTACTGAGGAACTGAGTAACACAAGGTACTGAGGGATTGTCAGTAACAGAGGGTACTGACAGAGTGTGAGTAACAAAGCGTATTGAGGCTGTGTGAGGAAAACAGGTTACTGAGGTACTGTGAGTAATGCAGGTTACTGAGGAAGTGTGAGTAACACAGGTTACTGAGGGAGTGTGAGTATCGCAGGAGACTGAGGGAGTGTGAGTAACACAGGGTACTGAGTGAGCGTGAGTAACACCGATTACTGAGGGAGTGTGAATAACACAGGGTACTGAGGGAGTGTGAGGAACACAGGTTACTGAGGCGGTGTGAGTAACACAGGCTACTGAGGAGTTTGAGTAACACACGGTACTGAGGGATTGTGAGTAACACTTGGGACTGAGGGTCTGTGAGTAACACAGCATACTGAGAGAGTGTCAATAACACAGGTACTGAGGGAGTGTAAGTAACACAGGGGACTGAGGGGGTTTGAGTAACACAGGGTACTGAGGTAGTGTGAGTTACACAGGGTACTGAAGGAGTGTGAGTAACACAGGGGACGGAGGGAGTGTGAGTAACACAGTGTACTGAAGGAGTGTCAGTAACACAGGGGACGGAGGGAGTGTGAGTAACACAGGATACTGAGGGATTGTGAGTAACAGAGGTTACTGAGGGATTGTGAGTAACACAGGGTACTGAGGGACTTTGAGTAACACAAGGTACTGAGGGATTGTCACTAACTGAGGGTACTGATGCAGTGTGAGTAACAAAGGTTACTGAGGGAGTGTGAGTAACACAGGTTAGTGAGGCATTGTGAGTAACACAGGGTACTGAGGGAGAGTGAGTAACACAGGATACTGAGGGGTTGTGAGCAACATAGGATACTGAGGGGGTGTGAGTAACACAGGGTACTGAAGGAGTGTGAGTAACACAGGGGACGGTGGGAGAGTGAGTAACACAGGGTACTGAACGAGTGTGAGTAACTCAGTGGACGGGGGCAGTTTGAGTAACACAGGGTACTGAGGGATTGTGAGTAACACAGGTTACTGAGGGATTGTGAGGAACACAGGGTACTGAGGAACTGAGTAACACAAGGTATTGAGGGATTGTCAGTAACAGAGGGTACTGACAGAGTGTGAGTAACAAAGGGTGCTGAGGCTGTGTGAGTAAAACATGTTACTGAGGTACTGTGAGTAATGCAGGTTATTGAGGGAGTGTGAATAACACCCGTTACTGAGGGAGTGTGAGTATCGCAGGAGACTGAGTGAGTGTGAGTAACACAGGGTACTGAGTGAGTGTGAGTAACACCGATTACTGAGGGAGTGTGAATAACACAGGGTACTGAGGGTGTGTGAGTAACACAGGTTACTGAGGCGGTGTGAGTAACACAGGCGACTGAGGAGTTTGAGTAACACACAGTACTGAGGGATTGTGAGTAACACTTGGGACTGAGGGTGTGTGAGTAACACAGCATACTGAGAGACTGTCAATAACACAGGTACTGAGGGAGTGTAAGTAACACATGGGTCTGAGGGGGTTTTAGTAACACAGGGCACTGAGGTAGTGTGAGTTACACAGGGTACTGAAGGAGTGTGAGTAACACAGGGGACGGAGGGAGTGTGAGTAACACAGTGTACTGAAGGAGTGTCAGTAACACAGGGGACGGAGGGAGTGTGAGTAACACAGTATACTGAGGGATTGTGAGTAACAGAGGTTACTGAGGGATTGTGAGTAACACAGCGTACTGAGGGACTTTGAATAACACAAGGTACTGAGGGATTGTCACTAACTGAGGGGACTGATGCAGTGTGAGTAACAAAGGTTACTGAGGGAGTGTGAGTAACACAGGTTAGTGAGGCACTGTGAGTAACGCAGGGTACTGAGGGAGTGTGAGGATCACAGGATACTGAGGGAGTGTGAGTAACACAAGGTACTGAGGGAGTGTTACTAACACAGGATACTGAGGGATTGTGAGTAACTCAGGGGACTGAGGATGTGTGAGTAGCACAGTGGACTGAAGTACTGTGAGTAACAGAGAGTACTGAGGGAGTGTGAGTAAAACAGGGCACTGAGGGAGTGTGAGTAACACAGGGTACTGAGGGAATGTGAGTAACACAGGTTACTGAGGGAGTGTGAGTAAAACAGTGTACGAAGGGAGTGTGAATAACACAGGGTACTGAGGGAGTGTGAGTAACACATGGTACTCAGGGAGTGTGATTAAAACAGGGGACAGAGGGAGTGTGAGTAACACGGGTTACTGAGGGGGTGTGATTAACACAGGGTACTGATGGAATGTGAGTAACACAGGTTACTGATGGCGTGTGAGTAAAACAGGGTACTAAGGGAGTGTGAATAACATAGGGTACTGAGGGAGTGTGAGTAACACAGGGTACTAAGGGAGTGTGAGTAACACAGGGTACTAAGGGAGTGTGAGTAACACAGGGTACTGAGGGAGTGTGAGTAACACAGGGTACTGACGGAGTGTGAGTAACACAGGGTACTGAGGGAGTGTGAGTAACACAGGGTACTGAGGGAGTGTGAGTAATACAGCGTACTGAGGTAGTGTGAGTAACACAGGTTACTGAGGGAGTGTGAGTGACACAGGATACTGAGGGTACTGAGGGAGTGTGAGTAAAACAGGGTACTAAGGGAGTGTGAATAACACAGGGTACTGAGGGTGTGTGAGTAACACAGGATACTGAGGGAGTGTGAGTAACACAGGTTACTGAGGGATTGTGAGAAACACAGCGTACTGATGGAATGTGAGTAACACAGGGTACTGAGGGAGTGTGAGGAACACAGGGTACTGAGGGAGTGTGAGTAACACAGGGTAATGAGGGAGTGTGAGTAACACCGTGTACTGAGGGCATGTGAGTAATACAGCGTAGTGAGGGAGTGTGAGTAACACAGGCAACTGAGGGAGTGTGAGTAACACAGGGTGCTGAGGGAGTGTGAGTAACACAGGTTACTGAGGGTGTGTGAGTAACACAGGTTTCTGAGGGATTGTGAGAAACACAGGGTACTGAGGGAGTGTGAGTAACACAGGGTCCTGGGGGAGTGTGAGTAACACAGGGTACTCAGGGAGTGTGAGTAACACAGGATACTGAGGGAGTGTGAGTAACACAGGTTACTGAGGGAGTGTGAGCAACACAGAGTACTGAGGGATTGTGAGTAACACAGGGTATTAAGAGATTGTGAGTAACACATGGTATAGAGGGACTGTGAGTAAAAAAAGGTACTGAGGGATTGTCAGTAACAGAGGATACTGAGGGATTGTCAGTAACAGAGGGAACTGAGCGAGTGTGAGTAACACAGGGTACTGAGGGTGTGTGAGTAAAAGAGGTTACTGAGGTAGTGTGAGAAACGATGGGAACTGAGGGAGTGTGAGTAACACAGGGTACTGTGGGAGTTTGAGTAACACAGGATACTGAGGGAGTGTGAATAACACAGGGCACTGCGGGATTGTGAGTCACACAGGGGACTGAGGTGGTTTGAGGAACACAGGGTACTGAGGGAGTTTGAGTAACACAGGGGACTCGGATTGTGAGTAACACAGGGTACTGAGGGATTGTGAGCAAAGCAGGGGACTGAGGGCATGTGAGTAACACAGGGTACTGAGGGAGGGTGAGTAACAAAGATTTCTGAGTGAGTGTGAGTAATACTGGTTACTGAGGGAGTGTGAGTAACACAGGGTACTGAAGGGGTGTGAGTAACATAGGGTACTGAAGGATTGTGAGTAATATGGGGTACTGAGGGAGTGTGAGTAATACGGGGTACTGAGGGAGTATGAGTATCGCAGGAGACTGAGGGAGTGTGAGTAACACAGGGTACTGAGTGAGTGTGAGTAACACCGATTACTGAAGGAGTGTGAATAACACAGGGTACTGAGGAACTGAGTAACACAAGGTACTGAGGGATTGTCAGTAACAGAGGGTGCTGACAGAGTGTGAGTAACACAGGGTACTGAGGGAGTGTGAGTAAAACAGGTTACTGAGGGATTGTGAGAAACACAGGGTACTGAGGGAGTGTGAGTAACACAGGGGACAGAGGGAGTGTGAGTAACACGGGTTACTGAGGGGGTGTGATTAACACAGGGTACTGATGGAATGTGAGTAACACAGGTTAATGATGGTGTGTGAGTAAAACAGGGTACTAAGGGAGTGTGAATAACATAGGGTACTGAGGGAGTGTGAGTAACACAGGGTACTAAGGGAGTGTGAGTAACACAGGTTACTGAGGGATTGTGAGAAACACAGGGTACTGAGGGAGTGTGAGTAACACAGGGTACTAAGGGAGTGTGAGTAACACAGGTTACTGAGGGATTGTGAGAAACACAGGGTACTGAGGGAGTGTGAGTAACACAGGGTACTGACGGAGTGTGAGTAACACAGGGTACTGAGGGAGTGTGAGTAACACAGGGTACTGAGGGAGTGTGAGTAATACAGCGTACTGAGGTAGTGTGAGTAACACAGGTTACTGAGGGAGTGTGAGTGACACAGGATACTGAGGGTACTGAGGGAGTGTGAGTAAAACAGGGTACTAAGGGAGTGTGAATAACACAGGGTACTGAGGGTGTGTGAGTAACACAGGATACTGAGGGAGTGTGAGTAATACAGGTTACTGAGGGATTGTGAGAAACACAGCGTACTGATGGAATGTGAGTAACACAGGGTACTGAGGGAGTGTGAGGAACACAGGGTACTGAGGGAGTGTGAGTAACACAGGGTAATGAGTGAGTGTGAGTAATACAGCGTACTGAGGGAGTGTGAGTAACACAGGGTACTGAAGGATTGTTAGTAACATACGGTACTAAGGGAGTGTGAGTAAAACAGGGCACTGAGGGAGTGTGAGTAACACATGGTACTCAGGGAGTGTGATTAAAACAGGGGACAGAGGGAGTGTGAGTAACACGGGTTACTGAGGGGGTGTGATTAACACAGGGTACTGAGGGAGTGTGAGTAACACAGGTTACTTAGGGTATGTAATTAACACAGGGTACTGAGGGAGTGTGAGAAACACAGTATACTGAGTACAGGTGAGTAATAAAGCATACTGAGGGAGTGTGAGTAACACAGGGTACTGAAGGAGTGTGAGTAAAACAGGGTACTAAGGGAGTGTGAGTAACACAGGGTACTGAGGGAGTGTGAGTAACACAGGGTACTAAGGGAGTGTGAATGACACAGGATACTGAGGTAGTGTGAGTAACACAGGTTACTGAGGGATTGTGCGTAACACAGGGTACTGAGGGTGTGTGAGTAAGACAGGATACTGAGGTAGTGTGAGTAACACAGGGTAATGAGAGTGTGTGAGTAACACAGGGTACTGAGGGAGTGTGAGTAACACAGGATACTGAGGGAGTGTGAGTCACACAGTGTACTGAGGGAGTGTGAGTTACACAGGTTACTGAGGGAGTGTGAGTAACACAGTGCACTGAGGGCATGCGAGTAATAAAGCGAACTGAGGGCCTGTGAGTAACACAGGATACTGAGGGAGTGTGAGTAACACAGGGTACTGAGGGTGTGTGAGTAACACAGGTTACTGAGGGAATGTCAGTAACACAGGGTACTGAGGGAGTGTGAGTAACACAGGGTACTGAGGCAATGTCAGTAACACAGGGTACTGAGGGAGTGTGAATAACACAGGGTACTGAGGGAATGTCAGTAACACAGGGGACTGAGGAAGTGTGGCTAACACATGTGCTGAGGGAGTGTGACGAACACAGGCTACTGAGGGATTGTGAGTAACACAGAGGACTGAGTCAGTGTGAGAAACCCAGGGTAATGAGGGAGTGTGAATAACACAGGGTACTGAGGGGGTGTGAGTAACACAGGGTACTGAGAGAGTGTGAGTAACACAGGTTACTGAGAGAGTGTGAGTAACAAAGGATACTGAGGGAGTGTGAGTAACAGAGGTTACTGAGCTAGTGTGAGTAACACAGGGTACTGAGGGATTGTAAGTAACAAAGGATACTGAGGGTGTGTGATTAACACAGGGTACTGATGGAATGTGAGTAACACAGGTTACTGATGGTGTGTGAGTAAAACAGGGTACTAAGGGAGTGTGAATAACATAGGGTACTGAGGGAGTGTGAGTAACACAGGGTACTAAGGGAGTGTGAGTAACACAGGTTACTGAGGGATTGTGAGAAACACAGGGTACTGAGGGAGTGTGAGTAACACAGGGTACTAAGGGAGTGTGAGTAACACAGGTTACTGAGGGATTGTGAGAAACACAGGGTACTGAGGGAGTGTGAGTAACACAGGGTACTGACGGAGTGTGAGTAACACAGGGTACTGAGGGAGTGTGAGTAACACAGGGTTCTGAGGGAGTGTGAGTAATACAGCGTACTGAGGTAGTGTGAGTAACACAGGTTACTGAGGGAGTGTGAGTGACACAGGATACTGAGGGTACTGAGGGAGTGTGAGTAAAACAGGGTACTAAGGGAGTGTGAATAACACAGGGTACTGAGGGTGTGTGAGTAACACAGGATACTGAGGGAGTGTGAGTAATACAGGTTACTGAGGGATTGTGAGAAACACAGCGTACTGATGGAATGTGAGTAACACAGGGTACTGAGGGAGTGTGAGGAACACAGGGTACTGAGGGAGTGTGAGTAACACAGGGTAATGAGGGAGTGTGAGTAATACAGCGTACTGAGGGAGTGTGAGTAACACAGGGTACTGAAGGATTGTTAGTAACATACGGTACTAAGGGAGTGTGAGTAAAACAGGGCACTGAGGGAGTGTGAGTAACACATGGTACTCAGGGAGTGTGATTAAAACAGGGGACAGAGGGAGTGTGAGTAACACGGGTTACTGAGGGGGTGTGATTAACACAGGGTACTGAGGGAGTGTGAGTAACACAGGTTACTTAGGGTATGTAATTAACACAGGGTACTGAGGGAGTGTGAGAAACACAGTATACTGAGTACAGGTGAGTAATAAAGCATACTGAGGGAGTGTGAGTAACACAGGGTACTGAAGGAGTGTGAGTAAAACAGGGTACTAAGGGAGTGTGAGTAACACAGGGTACTGAGGGAGTGTGAGTAACACAGGGTACTGAGGGAGTGTGAATGACACAGGATACTGAGGTAGTGTGAGTAACACAGGTTACTGAGGGATTGTGCGTAACACAGGGTACTGAGGGTGTGTGAGTAAGACAGGATACTGAGGTAGTGTGAGTAACACAGGGTAATGAGAGTGTGTGAGTAACACAGGGTACTGAGGGAGTGTGAGTAACACAGGATACTGAGGGAGTGTGAGTCACACAGTGTACTGAGGGAGTGTGAGTTACACAGGGTACTGAGGGAGTGTGAGTAACACACTGCACTGAGGGCATGCGAGTAATAAAGCGAACTGAGGGCCTGTGAGTAACACAGGATACTGAGGGAGTGTGAGTAACACAGGGTACTGAGGGTGTGTGAGTAACACAGGTTACTGAGGGAATGTCAGTAACACAGGGTACTGAGGGAGTGTGAGTAACACAGGGTACTGAGGCAATGTCAGTAACACAGGGTACTGAGGGAGTGTGAATAACACAGGGTACTGAGGGAATGTCAGTAACACAGGGGACTGAGGAAGTGTGGCTAACACATGTGCTGAGGGAGTGTGACGAACACAGGCTACTGAGGGATTGTGAGTAACACAGAGGACTGAGTCAGTGTGAGAAACCCAGGGTAATGAGGGAGTGTGAATAACACAGGGTACTGAGGGGGTGTGAGTAACACAGGGTACTGAGAGAGTGTGAGTAACACAGGTTACTGAGAGAGTGTGAGTAACAAAGGATACTGAGGGAGTGTGAGTAACAGAGGTTACTGAGCTAGTGTGAGTAACACAGGGTACTGAGGGATTGTAAGTAACAAAGGATACTGAGGGTGTGTGATTAACACAGGGGACTGAGGAGTTGTGAGTAACATAGGGTACTGAGGGGGTGTGAGTAACACAGGATACTGAGGATGTGTGAGTAACACAGGGTACTGAGGGAGTGTGAGTGACACAGAATACTGAGGGAGTGTGAGTAATACAGTGTACTGAGGGATTGTGAGTAACGCAAAGTACTGAGGGAATGTGAGTAGCACAGGCTACTGAGGGATTGTAAGTAACAAAGGATACTGAGGGTGTGTGATTAACACAGGGGACTGAGGAGTTGTGAGTAACATAGGGTACTGATGTGGTGTGAGTAACACAGGATACTGAGGATGTGTGAGTAACACAGGGTACTGAGGGAGTGTGAGTGACACAGGATACTGAGGGTACAGAGGGAGTGTGAGTAACACAGGGTACGGAGGTGGTGTGAGTAACACAGAGACCTGACGGAGTGTCACTCACATGGGGACTGAGGGAATGTGAGTAACACAGGTTACTGTGGGTGTGTGAGTAACACAGGGTACTGAGGGAGTGTGAGTAACACCGTGCACTGAGGGCATGTGAGTAATACAGCCTAGTGAGGGAATGTGATTAACACAGGCAACTGAGGGAGTGTGAGTAACACAGGGTACTGAGGGAGTGTGAGTAACACAGGGTACTGAGGGAGTGTGAGTAACACAGGTTACTAAGCGAGTGTGAGTAACACAGGTTTCTGAGGGATTGTGAGAAACACAGGGTACAGAGGGAGTGTGAGTAACACAGGATCCTGAGGGAGTGTGAGTAACACAGGGTACTGAGGGAGTGTGAGTAACACAGGTTACTGAGGGAGTGTGAGCAACACAGAGTACTGAGGGATTGTGAGTAACACAGGGTACTGAGGGATTGTGAGTAACACATGGTATAGAGGGACTGTGAGTAACAAAAGTTACTGAGGGATTGTCAGTAACAGAGGATACTGATGGATTGTCAGTAACAGAGGGAACTGAGCGGGTGTGAGTAACACAGGGTACTGAGGGAGTGTGAGTAAAAGAGGTTACTGAGGTAGTGTGAGTAACGAAGGGAACTGAGGGAGTGTGAGTAACAGAGGGTACTGTGGGAGTTTGAGTAACACAAGATACTGAGGGAGTGTGAATAACACAGTGCACTGAGGTATTGTGAGCAACACGGGGTACTGAGGGAGTATGAGTAACACAGTGTACTGAAGGAATTTGATTATCACATGGTACTGAGGAGTGTGAGTAACACAGGGTACTGAGGGAGTGTGAGTAACACAGGATGCTGAGGGACTGTGAGTAACACAGGTTACTGAGGGATTGAGAGTAACGCAGGGTACTGAGGGAATGTGAGTAGCACAGGCTACTGAGGGATTGTAAGTAACAAAGGCTGCTGAGTGAGTGTGAGTAACACAGGGTACTGAGGGAGTGTGAGTAACACAGGATACTGAGGGAGTGTGAGTAACACAGGGTACTGAGGGAGTGTGAGTAACACAGGATACTGAGGGGTTGTGAGCAACATAGGGTACTGAGGGGGTGTGAGTAACACAGGGTACTGAGGGAGTGTGATTAACACAGGATACCGAGGGAGTGTGAGTAACACAGGGTACTGAGGGAGTGTGAGTAACACAGGGTACTGAGGGACTGTGCGTAACACAGGGTACTGAGGGAGTATGAGTAACACAGGGTACTGAGGGAGTGTGAGCAATACAGGTTCCTGAGAGATTGTGAGAAACACAGGGTACTGTGAGAGTCTGAGTAACACAGGGTACTGAGGGAATGTGATTAATACAGGGTACTGAGTGAGTGTGAGTAACACAGGATACTGAGGGGTTGTGAGCAACATAGGGTACTGAGGGGGTGTGAGTAACACAGGGTACTGAGGGAGTGTGAGTAACACAGGGTACTGAGGGTGTGTGAGTAACATAGGGTACTGAGGGCATGTGAGTAACACAGGGTACTGAGGGAGTGTGAGTAACACAGGGTCCTGAGGGTGTGTGAGTAACACAGGGTACTGAGGCAATGTCAGTAACACAGGGTACTGAGGGAGTGTGAAGAACACAGGGTACTGAGGGAATGTCAGTAACACAGGGGACTGAGGAAGTGTGGGTAACACATGTGCTGAGGGAGTGTGAGGAACACAGGCTACTGAGGGATTGTGAGTAACACAGGGGACTGAGTCAGTGTGAGAAACCCAGGGTAATGAGGGAGTGTGAATAACACAGGGTACTGAGGGGGTGTGAGTAACACAGGGTACTGAGAGAGTGTGAGTAACACAGGTTACTGAGAGAGTGTGAGTAACAAAGGATACGGAGGGAGTGTGAGTAACAGAGGTTACTGAGCTAGTGTGAGTAACACATGGTACTGAGGGATTGTAAGTAACAAAGGATACTGAGGGTGTGTGATTAACACAGGGGACTGAGGAGTTGTGAGTAACATAGGGTACTGAGGGGGTGTGAGTAACACAGGATACTGAGGATGTGTGAGTAACACAGGGTACTGAGGGAAAGTGAGTGACACAGAATACTGAGGGAGTGTGAGTAATACAGTGTACTGAGGGATTGTGAGTAACGCAAAGTACTGAGGGAATGTGAGTAGCACAGGCTACTGAGGGATTGTAAGTAACAAAGGATACTGAGGGTGTGTGATTAACACAGGGGACTGAGGAGTTGTGAGTAACATAGGGTACTGAGGGGGTGTGAGTAACACAGGATACTGAGGATGTGTGAGTAACACAGGGTACTGAGGGAGTGTGAGTAACACAGGGTACTGAGGGAGTGTGAGTAAAACAGGGTACTATGGGAGTGTGAATAACACAGGGTACTGAGGGAGTGCGAGTAACACAGGGTTCTGAGGGAGTGTGAGTAAAACAGGGTACTCAGGGAGTGTGAATAACACAGGGTACTGAGGGAGTGTGATTAACATAGGGTACTGAGGACTTGTGAGTAACACAGGGTACTGAGGTAGTGTGAGAAACACAGGGTACTGAGGGAGTGTGAGTAACATAGGGTACTGAGGGAGTGTGAGAAACACAGGTTACTGAGGGAATGTGAGTAACACAGGATACTGAGGGAGTGTGACTAACACAGGGTACTGAGGGAGTGTGAGTAAAACAGGGTACTGAGGGAGTGTGAGTAACCCGGGGTACTGAGGGGGTGTGGGTAACACAGGATACAGAGGGAGTGTGAGTAACACAGGGTACAAAGGGAGTGTGAGTAACACAGGGTAATAAGGGCGTGTGAGTAACACAGGGTACTGATGGAATTTGAGTAACACAGGTTACTGAGGTGGTGTGAGTAACACAGTCTACTGAGGAGTTTGAGTAACACACGGTACTGAGGGATTGTGAGTAACACATGAGACTGAGGGTGTGTGAGTAACACAGCGTACTGAGAGAGTGTCAATAACACAGGTACTGAGGGAGTGTGAATAACACAGGGAACTGAGGGGGTTTGAGTAACATAGGGTACTGAGAGACTGTGAGTAACACAAGGTACTGAGGGATTGTCACTAACTGAGGGTACTGACGCAGTGTGAGTAACAAAGGTTACTGAGGGAGTGTGAGTAACACAGGTTAGTGAGGTACTGTGAGTAACGCAGGGTACTGAGGGAGTGTGATTAACACAGGGTACTGAGGGAGTGTGTGTATCACAAGATACTGAGTGAGTGTGAGTAACACAGCTTACTGAGGGAGTGTGAGTAACACAGTGTACTGAGGGAGTGTGAGTAACACAGGGTACTGAGGGAATGTGAGTAACACAGGGTACTGAGGGAGTATGATGTGTATGTGTTTGTATGTGGGGTTGGGGTTGAAGCCCAGATTCTCACAGAGACAGAATCCAGATTCTGACAGGACCAGAAAAGCCGAGTGGTTCAGGCGTTAGCCTTAAAATTCAATGGGCTTTTCAAGCGTGGGTTCGTACCCCGCATCTCTGTATATGTACATATTTGAGTCTTTTTCTCACTCAGTCTCCCTCTCCTTCTCAGTCTCACACAAACTGTCTCTCGTTGTCTCTATCTCGCTGTCTGTCTCTCCCTGTTTGTCGGTTTGTCTCTGTCTCTCAATGTGTCTGTCAACTTCTCATGTTGTCCAGTTCTGTTCACAGTGAGTCGATTCCTGCTCTGACAGAGCTGGTGCTCGTCAGTTCCTCGTTAGTAGTGGTGAGTATCCCCGCCTGTCACGCGGGAGACCGGGGTTCAATTCCCCGACGGGGAGGCAGTTGTTTCAGATTGTCGAATTTTACTTCTGTTTCGTGGTCGAGATTCATATTAAAAAGTTCCAGAGCAATATCGAACTGTAAAAATACAGGTAGAGGAGATTGCCTCGTCCAGATATTTAGGAAACGGAGAATTTTTCAGGAGTCTTTGGCCGTCTGCTGCACAGACATTGATGACTGAGTTTTTTCTGAGTAACGTTTAAAAAGGCAGCGCCACAGTAGTCGTGGCCGAGTGGTTAAGGCGATGGATTAGAAATCCATTGGGTTATCCCGCGCAGGTTCGAATCCTGCCGACTACGACTCTCTCGCATTTTCCATTCCATTTCACAATTTGACCAGTTTTCTGCCAAACTGATCCTGAGATAGATGGAATTACGTCCCACACCTTTCAAAACTTACATGTTTTTCTCATTTTTATTTATCTGCAATATTCACGATATATCCGTTTCAAAAATCGCAAACATCAGTCAAAGTTGCGACAGTGATTCAGCCTGTCTATCCCTCGAGATGTCTGAAGCATCTGTGCATGCCCGTTGGTGCGTGCAAATTTTTGGTTATGTGTGTGTGTGTCTCTGTGTCTGTCTATCTCTATACATGTCTCTGTGTATGTGCAACTGTCTGTGGAAATCATCACCATGAATTTGGTATGTCCTGGAACTTATAAAAAAGACTTGGGGAAAATAATACGGTTGTGAACTTTTGTATCGGCTTTGGTTCAGTGGCAGCACTCTCGACTGAATCGGGATTTTGTCTGTTCAAGTCGCACTCCTGAGACTTGAGCATTATCATCTTGGCTAACACACTAGTGCAGCACTTGGGGAATTTTGCAATGTTGAAGCTGTTGACTTTCGGATGAAATGTGAAATTGAATCTCCGTCTGCACCCTCGGGTGGATATGAAAGTTCCCAGTACATGACTCGAAAAAGAATAGGAGAGTTGCCCCCGTCTCAATATCACTAAAAATGTTCGTAAATGCTCACTGAAAGCCGATGTGTATGTGTTTGTATGTGGGGTTGGGGTTGAAGCCCAGATTCTCACAGAGACAGAATCCAGGTTCTCACAGGACCAGGATAGCCGAGTGGTTAAGCCGTTGGCCTTAAAATACAATAGCTTTTTTTCCCGCGTGGGTTCGCACACCACTCCTGGTATCTGGTTAATTTAACACGGATTTCCTCCCATTCTGATCAGTGAGACCGGATTTTCCTCGGTTGAATCAGCAATTTTCTGCAACAATGTGACACTCTGAACCGAAAATGAAATGAAATTGTGAAATGTATCTGTGTCGCTCGGTCTCTGCCTCTCCCTCTCTCTTCAGAGAGTTGTGTATGTGTTTGTATGTTTGAGTCTTTGTCTCTCTCAGTCTGACTCACTCTGTCTGTCCCTGTTTCTCTGTTTGTCTCTGTCTCTCAATCTGTCTCTTTCTCACGGTGCCACGTCTATTCCAATGGGACTCTCTCAGACTCTTTGTCTGACTGGCTCTCTCTTTCCCATCATTTCGGTCTGTCCATGTCTTTGCCTGTCTCTGTTAGTCCCTGCCTGTAAGCTGAGAAGTATTTCCATCATTTTCTGTTTTAGTCTCTATCGCTCTCTCTCCATCTGTCTCCTTGTCACTGTCTTTATCATTATCTTTCTATCACTCTTTCCCTCTCTCTCTTAATAGATCACACACACACATCTCTGTATATGGAAATGTTTGAGTCTTTTACTCACTCAGTCTGCCTCTCCTTCTCAGTCTCACACTTTCTGTCTCTCATTGTCTCTATCTCGGTGTCTGTCTCTCCCTGATTGTCGGTTTGTCTCTGTCTCTCAATGTGTCTGTCGTCTTCTCATGGTGTCCAGTTCCATTCACAGCTCGCTTCCTGCTCTGATAGAACTCATGCTCGTTAGTATAGTGGTGAGTATCCCCGCCTGTTCCGCCGGAGACCGTGATTCTACTCCCGACGCGGTGGCAGCATTTACAAAATGCAGAATTTTACTTCTGTTTCTTGGTGTTGATTCATATTAAAAAGTTCCAGAGCAATACAGAACAGTACAAATACAGGAAGAGGAGATTGCCTCTTCCAGATTTTTAGCAAACGGAGACTTTTTCCGGATTCTGTGGCCGTTTGCTGCACAGAGATGGATGACTGATTTTTATCTGAGTAACATTGAATGATGCAGCGAGCCAGTAGTCGTGGCCGAGTGGGTAAGGCAATAGACAAAAAATCCATCGGGGTTTCTCTGCGCAGGTTTGAATCCTGCCGACTATGTTTCTCAGCATATTTCATTCTGTTTCACAATTTAACCACGTTACTGCAAAACTGATTCTGAGATAGATGGAGCAACGTCCCACATCTTTCGACGCAGCCGCTGTTTTCTTTCTTTCATTAATCTGCAGTATTCACGATACATACGGATAGAAAAACGCAAAAGCCAGCCAAAGTAGCCTCATTGACCCTGCCTGTCTATGCATCTATTTGTCTGAGGCAACCTGTGTATATCTTGATCTGAGTGTCATGGTACATCAGTCATTGAAAGTTGGCATGCAGGTGCAGCAGGCGGTGAAGAAAACAAATGGCATGTTCGCCTTCATAGCTAGGAGATTTGAGTATAGGAGCAGGGAGGTCTTACTGCAGTTGTACAGGGCCTTGGTGAGGTCACACCTGGAATATTGTGTTCAGTTTTGGTCCCCGAATCTGAGGAAGGACGTCCTTGCTATTGAGGGAGTACAGCGAAGGTTCACCAGCATGATTCCCGGGATGGCAGGATTGACATATGCGGAGAGACTGGATAAACTGGGCTGGTATCCAGTGGAGTTTAGAAGAATGAGAGGGGATCTCACAGAAACATATAAAATTCTGACGAGATTGGACAGCTTAGAGGCTGAAAGAATGTTCTCGTTGCTAGGGAGTATGAGAACAAGGATTACAGTCTAAGAGTAAGGGGTAAGCCATCTAGGACCGAGATGAGGTGAAACTTCTTCACTCAGAGAGTGGTTTACCTGTGAAATTTTCTACCGCAGAAAGTCGTTGAGGCCAGGTCGTTAGATATATTCAAAAGCGAGTTAGATGTGGCCCTTACGGCTAAAGGGATCAAGTGGTATGGAGAGAAAGCAGGAAAGGGGTACTGAGGTTGAATGATGAGCCATGATCGAAGGGCCGAATGGCATATTCCTGCACCTAATTTCTCTGTCACTATCTTTCTATGTTGATGCGTGTAAAGTTTTGGTTATTGTGTGTGCTTGTGTCCGTGTATATTTTTGGTTATTTTATGTGTGTGTGTCTCTGTGTATGTGCAACTGTCTGTGGAAATCATCACCATGAATTTGGTATGTTCTGGAACTTTTTAAAAAACTTGGGGAAAATAAAATGGTTGTGAACTTTGGTATCGGTTTTGGTTCAGTGGTTCCATTCTCGACTGAATCAGGAGGTTGTGTGTGTAAGTCTCACTCCTGAGACTTGAACACATCATCTTGGATGACACTCAAATGCAGTACATGGGGAATGTTGCATTGTTGAAGCTGTTGACCATCGGCTGAAATTTTAAATTGAAGCTCCATTTGCACCCTCGGGTGGATGTGAAAATTCCCAGAGCCTTAGTCGAAAAAGAATAGGAGAGCTGCGCCCGTGTCAATATCACGAAAAATGTTCGTAAATGCTCACTGAAATCCAATGTCTCTGTGTGTCGCTGTGGGGGTGGAGCTGAAGCCCAGATTCTCACAGAGGCAGAGTCCAACCACTGACAGGATCAGGAACAGGATGGCCGCGTTGTAAAGGCGTTGGACTGAAGATGTAATGGGTTTATTGCCCCGTGGGTTCAACCCCGCCTTCTGGTAATTCCTTAATTACACAGAGTTTTTTCCCATCCTGCTCAGTGATACCCGATTTTCATCTGCTGAATCTCCAATTTTCTGTAACTATGTGACACTCTGAGCCAATTGTGAAATGTATCTGTGTCGCTCTCTCTCTTTAGAGAGCTGTGTTTGTGTTTGTGTGTTTGAGTCTTTGTCTCTCTCAATCTACCTCTCTGACCCACTCTGTCTGTCCCTGTTTCTCTGTTTGTCTCTGTCTCTCAATCTATCTCTTTCTCACGGTGTCTAGTTCTGTTGTTGGAGAGAAAGCAGGAAAGGGGTACTGAGGTTGAATGATCAGCCATGATGTTATTGAATGGTGGTGCAGGCTCGAAGCGCCGAATGGCATATTCCTGCACCTAATGTCTATGTTTCTATGTTGATGCGTGTATATTTTTGGTTATTTTATGTGTGTGTGTCTCTGTGTATGTGCAACTGTCTGTGGAAATCATCACCATGAATTTGGTGCGTCCTGGAACTTTTAAAAAAACTTGGGGAAAATAATGCGGTTGTGAAATTGAAGCTCCGTCTGCACACTCGGATGGATGTGAAAGGACCCAGAGCATTACTCGAAAAAGAATAGCAGAGTTGCCCCCGTGTCAATATCATTAAAATGTTCGAAAATGCTCCCTGAAACCCTCTGTGTATGTGTGTGTCTGTGGGGGTGGAGTTGAAGCCCAAATTCTGACAGAGACAAAGCCCGTTTCTGCCAGGCCCAGGATGGCCGAGTGGTTAAGGTGTTGGACTTAAGATCCAATGGAATTATAACTGCGAGGGTTCGAATCCCACAACTGGTAATTGCTTAATTAAACAGAGATTACTTCCCATGCTGCTCAGTGATACCCTATTTCCAACTGTTGCATTTGCATGTTTTGGTGACACTCTGAGCAGATAATGAAAGGTATCTGTATCGCTCAGTCTCTGCCTCTCTCTCTTTTTAGAGAGCTGTGCATGTGTTTGAGTCTTTGTCTCTCTTAGTCTGCCACTTGTCCAGTTCTGTTCCAAAGGGATTCTCTCAGACTCTCTATCTGACCGTCTCTCTCTTTCCCATCATCTCTTTCTGTGTTGGTCCCTGTCTCTAACCTGATGAGTCATTCCATCATTTTCTGTTTTTGTTTCTATGTCTCTCTCTCTATCTGCCTTTCTCTCTATCTGTCTCCCTTTTTGTCTCTGTCTTTTTCTTGTCAATCCATCACTATTTGCCTCCCTCTCTTTATGGAGCACGCAAACACATCTCTGTG
This sequence comes from Pristiophorus japonicus, assembly GCF_044704955.1. Taxonomy (NCBI): domain Eukaryota; kingdom Metazoa; phylum Chordata; class Chondrichthyes; family Pristiophoridae; genus Pristiophorus; species Pristiophorus japonicus. The sequence continues at coordinate 43,398,716 of NC_091999.1, forward strand.
TATGTAAGTATTTGCGTGTTTGTCTCACTCAGTCTGACCCTCCCTCTCAGTCTAAAACTTTCTGCCTCTCTCTGTCTCTATCTCGCTGTCTCTCTCTCCCTGTTTCCCTGTTTGTCTCTGGTTCTCAATGTGTCTGTCTCTTTCTCACGGTGTCCAGTTCTGTTCGAATGGGATTCTCTCAATCTCTCTGTCTCAATGGGATTCTCTCAATCTCTCTGTCTCTCTCTTTCACATCATCTCTGTCTGTCTATGCCTCTGCCTGTCTGTATCTCTTTGCCTATCGCTGTTAGTTCCTGTCTCGAATCTGATGAGTATTTCCATCATTGTCTGTTTATATCTTTGTCTCTCTCTCTCTCTATCTGTCGCTCTCTCTCTATCTGTCTCTCTCCTTGTCACTGTCATTAACACTGTCTTTGTCTCACTCTTTCTCTCTCTCTCTTTATAGAGCACACACACATATCTCTGTATATGTATGTGCTTGAGTCTTTTTCTCACTGCGTCTGCCTCTCCTTCTGAGTCTCACACTTTCTGTCTCTCGTTGTCTCTATCACGTTGTCTGTCTCTCCCTGTTTGTCGGTTTGTCTCTGTCTCTCAATGTGTCTCTCTACTTCTCATGGAGTCCAGTTCTCTTCACAGCTCGATTCCTGCTCTGACCAAACCCACATTCGTTGGTATAGTGCTTAGTTTCCCGGCCTGTTATGCAGAAGGCAGGGTTTCAATTCCCCAACGGGCAGGAAGCTTTTTCAAAATGCAGGATTTTACTTCTGTTTCTTGGAAAAGATTCATATTAAAAAGTTCCAGTGCAATACAGAGCAGTAAAAATACAGGAAGAGGAGATTTTTTCAGAATTCTGTGTCATCTGCTGCAGATGGTGGATGACTGATTTTTATCTGAGTAACATTTGAAAACATAACGAGTAGTCGTGGCCAAGAGGCTACAGCGATGGACTAGAAAATCCATCGTATTTTCCCCCTGCAGGTCGAATCCTGCCGACTACGATTCTCAGCATTTTTCATTCCATTTCAAAATTTAACCAGGTCTCTGCAAAACTCATCCTGAGATAGAAGGAATAAAGTTCCACACCTTTCAAAACTGTCATTTTTTAAATCATTTTTATTAAACTGCAATATTCACGATACTTACGTATAGAAAAACGCACAAATCAGCCAAAGTTGCGACAGTGATTCAGCCTGTCTATCCCTCGATATGTCTAAGACATCTGTGCATGTCGGTTGGTGCGAGTATATTTTTGCTTATGTGTGTGTGTGTCTGTGTCTGTCTATCTGTATATATATATATATATATATCTGTGTATGTGCAACTGTCTGTATAAATCATCACCATGAATTTGGTATGTCGTGGAACTTTCTAAAAACCTTGAGGAAAATAATACGGTTGTGAACTTTGGTATCGGCTTTGGTTCAGTGGCGGTAATCTCGACTGAATCAGGAGTTTGTGTGTTTAAGTCGCACTCCTGAGACTTGAGCAGATAATCTTGGCAGACACTCAAGTGCAGTACTTGGGGAATTTTGCATTGTTGAAGCTGTTGACTTTCGGAAGAAATGTTAAATTAAAGCTCCGTCTGCACCCTCGGGTGGATCACAGCATTACTCGAAAAAGATTAGGAGAGTTGCCCCCGTGTCAATATTACTAAAAATGTTCCGAAATGCTCACTGAAACCCGATGTGTATGTGTGTGTCTGTGGGGTGGAGTTTAAGCCCAGATTCTCACTGAGACAGAACCGAAACACTGGAAGGACCAGGCTGGCCGAGTGGTTAAGGCGTTGGCCTTAAAATTCAATGGGATTTTACCACGAGGGTCCGTACTCGAATCTCTTTTATTTATCACTGATTTCCTCCCATGCTGATCAGTGATACCTGATTTTCATCTGTTGAATCAACAATTTTCTGTTACTCTGTGACACTCTGAGCCAATCATGAAATGAAATTGTAAAATGTATCTGTGTATCTCAGTCTCTGCCTTTCTGTCTTTAGAGAGCTGTGCATGTGTCTGTGTGCTTGAGTCTGAATCTGACTCACTCTGATTCACTCTGTTTGTGCCTGTTTCTCTGTTTGTCCCTGTCTCTAACCTGATGAGTATTTTCATCATTTTCTGTTTTAGAAACATTGAAACATGGAAAATAGCTGCAGGAGTAGGCCATTAGGCCCTACGAGCCTGCGCCGTCATTCAATATGTTCATGGCTGATCATTCCTTCAGTTCCCTTTTCCTGCTTTCTCTCTATACCCCTTCACCCCCTTATCCGTAAGGGCCATATCTAAATCCATCTTGAATATATCCAATGAACTGGCATCAACATCTCTCTGCGGCAGGGAATTCCACAGGTCAACAACTCTGTGAGTGAAGAAGTTTCTCCTCATCTCAGTGCTAAATGGCCTACCCCTTATCCTAAGACTATGTCCCCTGGTTCTGGACTTCCCCAACATCGAGAACATTCTTCCCGCATCTAACCTGTACAGTCCCGTCAGAATCGTGTATATTTCTATGAGATCCCCTCTCATCATTCTAAACGCCAGTGAATAAAGGCCCAGTTGATCCAATCTCTCCTCATATGATAGTCCTGCCATCCCTGGAATCAGTCTGTTGACAATATCGGACCGAGTCAGCATGGATTTATGAAAGGGAAATCATGCTTGATGAATCTTCTGGAATTTTTTGAGGATGTAACGAGTAGAGTGGACAAGGGAGAACCAGTGGATGTGGTCAAGAGATTGGTGCACAAAGTCCAAGCGCATGGTATTGGGATTAATGCACTGACGTGAATAGAGAACTGTTTGGCAACTGGTTTGCTGCACTCCCTCAATAGCAAGAACGTCCTTCCTCAGAATAGAAGACCAAAACTGAACACAATAAAGCAGGTCTGGCCTCACTAAGGTCTTGTACAACTGCAGTAAGGTCTCCCTGCTCCTATATTCAAATCCCCTAGCTTGAAGGCCAGAATACCATTTGCCTTCTTTACCGCCTGCTGTACCTGCGTGCCCACTTTCAGTGACTGATGAACCTTGACACACAGGTCTCGTTGCACCTCCCCTTTTTCTAGTCTGCCTCCATTCAGATAATATTCTGCCTTCGTGTTTTTGCCCCCAAAATGGATAAACTCACATTTATCCACATTATACTGCATCTGCCATATATTTGCCCACTCACCTAATCTGTCCAATTCACCCTGCAGCCTCTTAGCATCCTCCTCACAGCTCGCACCGCCACCCAGTTTAGTGTCATCTGCAAACTTGGAGATATTACACTCTATTCCATCAACCAAATCGTTAATGTATATTGTAAAGAGCTGGGGTCCCAGCACTGAGCCCTGCGGCACCCCACTAGTAACTGCCTGCCATTCTGAAAAGGACCTGTTTATCCCGATTCTCTGCTTCCTGTCTGCCAACCAGTTCTCTGTCACATCAGTACATTAATCCCAATACCATGCGCTTGGATTTTGTGCACCAATCTCTTGTGCGGGACCTTGTCAAAAGCCTACTGAAAGTCCAAATACACCACATCCACTGGTTCTCCCTTGTCCACTCTACTCGTTACATCCTCAAAAAATTCCAGAAGGTTCGTCAAGCATGATTTCCCTTTCATAAATCTATGCTGAATCGGTCCGATCCTGTCACTGCTTTCCAAATGGGCTGCTATTTCATCCTTAATGATTGATTGCAACATTTCCCCCACGACTGATGTCAGGCTAACTGGTATAGACTTACCCGCTTTCTCTCTCCCTCCTTTTTTAAAAAGTGCCGTCACATTAGCTACCCTCCAGTCCATAGGAACTGATCCAGAGTTGATAGATTGTTGGAAAATGATCACCAATGCATCCACTATTTCCAGGGCCACTTCCTTAAGTACTCTGGGATGCAGACTATCAAGACCCAGGGATTTATCGGGCTTTAATCCCATCAATTTCCCGAACACAATTTCCCACCAATAAGGATATATTTCAGTTCCTCATTCTCACTAGACGCACAGTCCCCTAGTAGAATTGGAAGGTTTTTTGTATCTTCCTTTGCAAAGACAGAACCGAATTATTGTCTCTATCTCTCTCTATATCTGTCTTTCTCTCTATCTGTCTTCCTCTTTGTCTCTCTCTTTGTCCCTGTCTTTGTCTCTGTCATTCCATTACTATTTGCCTCCCTCTCTTTATGGAGCACACAAACACATCTCTGTGTATGAATGTGTTTGAGTCTTTTTGTCATTCACTCTGACCCTCCCTCTCAGTCTCACTCTTTCTGTCTCTCTTTGTCTCTATCTCGCTGTCTGTCTCTCCCTGTTTCCCTGTCTCTCAACTTATCTGTCTCTTTCTCACGATGTCCAGTTCTGTTCCAATGGGATTCTCTCAGTCCCACTGTCTGACTGTCTTTCTCATTCCCATCATCTCTGTCTGTCCATGTCTCTACCTGTCTCTCTCTTTGCCTGTCTCTGTTAGTTCTTTTCTCTTTCCTGCTGAGTATTTCCATCATTTTCTGTTTATATCTCTGTCTATCTCTCTATCTGTCGCTCACTCTTTCTCTGTCTCTCTCTTTGTCACTGTCTTTCTCTCACTCTTTCCCTCTCTCTCTTTATAGAGCACACACACACACATCTCTGTATATGTGTGTGTTTGAGTCTTTTTCTTACTCAGTCTGCCTCTCCTTCTCAGTCTCACACTATCTGTCTCTCGTTGTCTCTATCTCGCTGTCTGTCTCTCCCTGTTTGTCGGTTTGTCTCTGTCTCTCAATGTGCCTGTCGACTTCTCGTGGTGTCCAGTTCTGTTCACAGCTCGATTCCTGCTCTGACAAAACAAATACCCGTCAGTTCCTCGTTAGTATAGTAGTTGGTATCCCTTCCTGTCACGCGTGAGGTCGGGGTTCAATTCCCCGACGAGGGTGGAGCTTTTTCAAAATGTTGAATATTACTTCGATATGTCCTGCAACTTTATAAAAAGACTTGGGGAAAGTAATACGGATGTGAGCTTTGGTATCGTCTTTGGTTCAGTGGCAGCATTCTCGACTGAATCAGGAGGCTGTGTGTGCAAGTCCGACTCCTGAGACTTGAGCATATAATCTTGGCTGACACTCAAATGCAGCACTTGGGGAATTTTGCATTGTTGAAGCTGTTGACTTTCGGATGAAATGTTAAATTGAAGCTCCGTCTGCACCCTCGGGTGGATGTGAAAGTCTCCAGAGCATTACTCGAAAAAGAATAGGGGAGTTGCCCCTGTGTCAATATTACGATAAATATTTGAAAATGCTCATTGAAAACCTCTGTCTGTGAGAGTGGAGCTGCAGCCCACATTCTCACAGAGACAAAATCCGAATACTGACAAAACCAGGATGGCCGAGTGGGTTAGGCGTTGGACATCAAATCCAATGGGTGGAAAGCTGCGTGGGTTCGAACCAAACTCCTGGTAAATCTTTAAATTCAAACCGATTTCCTCCCATCCTGCTCAGTTGTACCTGAATATATTCTATTGAATCTGTACATGTCGATAACGTTATAACATTCTCAACTGACAAAGCAATGGCATTCTGCAATGTTTCTGTGCCTCTCACTCTCTGTCTTCAGGGAGCTCTTTTATGTGTTTGTGTTTGAGTCTGACTCACTCTGTCTGAGGAATTACAAGCTGAATTTAGGGAGCTGGGAGCTAAATTAACAAATAGGACTTCAAAGGTAGCAATTTCAGGATAGCTACCACTGCCAACTGCTAGTCAGAGTAGGAATCGCAGGATAGCTCAGATGAATGTGTGGTGCAGAAGGGAGGGCTTCAATTTCCTGGGACATTGGAACCGGTTCTGGGGGAGCTGGAACCAGTGCAAACCGGACGCTTTGTACCTGTGCAGAACCAATGTCCACCGGGGAGAGTTTGCTCGTGTTGTTGGGGAGGGGTTAAACTAATATGGCAGTGGGATGGGAAACTATGCAGAGATATAGAGGGAAGTAAAATGGGGGCTGAAAAGTAAAGGTGGAGGGCAGAGAAACCCAAGGCAAAAATCAAAAAGGGCCACATTGCAGCCAAATTCTAAAGGGACAAGGTGTGTTAAGGTGACAAGCCTGAAGGCACTGTGCCTCAATGCAAGGAGTATTCGTAATAAGGTGGACAAATTAACTGCACAGGCAGCAATTAATGAATATGATGTAATTGGCATCACGGAGAAATGGCTCCTGGGTGACGAAGGCTGGGAACGCAACATCCAGGGAGATTCACCATTCAGGAAGGATAGACAGAAAGGAAAAGGAGGTGGGGTGGCATTGCTGATTGAAGAGGAAATTAACGCAATAGTAAGGAAGGACATTCGCGTGGATTCTGTGTGGGTGGAGCTGCGGAATATCAAAGGGAAGAAAACGCTAGTGGGAGTTGTGTATCACCAAACAATCGTAGTGAGTTTGGGCCCAGCATCAAACAAGAAAGTCGGGATGTGTGCAACATAGGTACAGAAGTTATCATGGGAGACTTTAATCTACATATAGATTGGGCGAACCAAACTGGTAGCAATACGGTGGAGGAGGATTTGCTGGAGTTTATTCGGGATGGTTTACTTGACCAATATGTCGAGGAACCATCTAGAGGGCTGGCCATCCTAGACTGGTTGATGTGTAATGAGAAAGGACTAATTAGCAATCTTGTTGTGCGAGGCCCCTTGGGAAAGAGTAACCACAATAAGGTTGAATTCTTTATTAAGGTGGAGAGTGAAACAATTAATTCTGAGACTGGGGTCCTGAACTTAAGGAAAGGTAACTTCGAAGGTATGAGACATGAATTGGCTAGAATAGACTGGGAAATAATACTTAAAGGGTTGACGGCAGATAGGCAATGGAAAACATTTAAATATCACATGGATGAACTTCAACAATTGGACATCGGTGTCTGGAGTAAAAAATAAAATGGGAAAGGTGGCTCAACCGTGACTAACAAGGGAAAGTAAGAATAGCGTTAAATCCAAGGAAGAGGCATATAAACTGGTCAGAAAAAGCATCAACCTGAGGACGGGGAGAAATTTAGAATTCAGCAGAGGAGGACAAAGGGTTTAATTCGGAGAGGGAATATAGAGTATGAGAGGAAGCTTGCTGGGAGCATAAAAACTTCTATAGATATGTGAAGAGAAAAAGATTAGTGAAGGGAAACGTAGGTCCCTTGCAGTCAGATTCAGGTGAACTTATAATGGGGAACAAAGAAATGGTAGACCAGTTGAACAAATACTTTGGCTCTGCATTCATGAAGGAAGACACGCATAACCTTCTGGAAATAGTACGTGACCGAGGGGCTAGTGAGAAGGAGGAACTGAAGGAAATCCTTATTTGTCTGAAATTATGTTCGGAAAATGGATGGGACTAAAGGCCGATAAATCCCCGGGGCCTGATGGTCTGCATCCCAGAATACTTAAGGAAGTGGCCCTAGAAATAATGCATGCATTGGTTATCATTTGCTAACAGTCCATCGACTCTGGATCAGTTCGTATGGACTGGAGGGTAGCGAATGTAACACCACATTTTGAAAAATGAGGGAGAGAGAAAACAGGTAATTACAGACCAGTTAGCCTGACATCAGTGGTGGGGAAAATATTGGAATCAATTATTAAAGATGAAATAGCAGCACATTTGGAAAGCACTAACAGGATTGGTCCAAATCAGCATGGGTTTATGAAAGTGAAATCATGCTTGACGAATCTTTGAGAATTTTGTGAGGATGTAACTAGTAGAGCGGACAAGGGAGAACCAATGGATGTGGTGTAGTGGGACTTTCAAAAGACTTTTGACAAGGTCCCACACAAGAGGTTGGTGTGCAAAATTAAAGCACATGGCATTGGAGGTAATGTATTGATGTGGATAGAGAACTGGTTGACAGAGTCGGGATAAACGGGTCCTTTTCACAATGGCAGGCAGTGACTAGTTGGGTGCCGCAGGGCTCAGTGCTGGGACCCCAGCAATTTACAATATACATCAATGACTTAGATGAAGGAATTGTGTATAATATCTCTAATTTTGCAGATGACATTATGCTGGATGGCGGTGTGAAATGTGAGGAGGATGCTAAGAGGCTGCAAGGTTACTTGGATAGGTCAGGTGAGTGGGCAATTGCGTGGCAGATGTCGTGTAATAACGATAAATGTGAGGTTATGCACTTTGGTGGCAAAAACACGAAGGCAGAATATTATCTGAATGGCGGCAGATTAGGCAAAGGGGAAGTGCAACGAGATCCGGGTGTCATGGTACATCAGTCATTGAAGGTTGGCATGCAGGTGCAGCAGACAGAAAGAAGGCAAATAGCATGTTGGCCCCATATCTTGGGGATTTGAATATAGCAGCAGGGCGGTCTTGCTGCAGCTGTACAGGGCCTTGGTGAGGCCTCACCTGGAATACTGTGTTCAGTTTTGTTCTAATCTGAGGAAGGACGTTCTTGCTATTGAGGGAGTGCAGCAAAGATTCACCAGACTGATTTCCGGCATGGGAGGACATATGAGGAGAGATAGGATCGACTGGGCCTGTATTCACTGGAGTTTAGAAGAATGAGAGGGGACCTCAGAAACATTCTGACGGGACTGGGCAGGTTAGATGCACGAAGAATGTTCCCGATGTTGGGGAAGTCCAGAACCAGTGGTCACAGTCTGAGGACAAGGGATAAGCCATTTAGGACCGAGATGAGGAGAAACTTCTTCACTCAGAGAGTTGTTAACCTGTCGAATTCTCTTCCGCAGAATGTTGTTGATGCCAGTTCATCAGATATATTCAAGAGGGAGTTGGATATAGCCCTTAAGGTAAAGGGATCAAGGGGTGTGGAGCGAAAGCAGGAAAGGGGTACTGAGCTGAATGATCACCCATGATCTTATTGAATGTTGGTGCAGGCTCGAAGGGGTGAATGGCCTATTCCTGCAACCTTTTTCTATGTTTCTATGTTTCTGTGTTTCATGGTGCATGCATCTAATGGCCCAGTGTGTTGTGCCATTTCTTTCAACCGGGTACTATATATTGAACCTGTAACTCGCCCGGTTTGTATCTGATCCATATTGTGTCTCACCTGAACAATCATCCATCTCCCATAGGCATGACATGTGTCTCTTTTCCTGTCCTCGGCATCGTCCTCTCAATTCCTGCTTATTTTGCTCGTTAAATGTTCGTGCATGGCCTTCCAATACGGATACACCCTCTAGCATTTTTTTGGATGTTTTAGATCCTAACTGTGAAGATTTTATCTCAATCCTGGTCTGTTTCCTGATTAGTAACTCCGTTGTTCCCCTCAAACTATCTACACCTGCCTGGATCGCCTGTATATCTGGTGCATCTACTAGAGAGTCCCTGTAAAGTTAATACGTCATTCGCTGTAAATCTCCTCTGTCTTCCTTCTTTGTGTCTCAGCTTCTTGTGTTACTCCCTTGCTCCTGATGTGTCACTAGCTATTCTCAGGATTGTGTCTAGCAATCCTATTTACAACGCTTTAGTCTTGTGGCTATTTTTTTCTGGCAGGTATAGGGCTGATTAATTTATGCTCACAGGTCACATTTCATGCTGGACATTGTCAAATAACAACATTACTTCTGTTCCAGGTTTAACGACCACGCAATTTCCCAAGGTTAATTCCCATGGTTTACAATATTCAGGTAACATTTTTTACACACTTATCTTATGGCTTCAAGACAAACGCTCCTGACACTTAGATGCCGCCCTCTAGAGGCTGCTTTACGTAGTTGTTAAACCCTCCGCTGTGGTTAAATGCTTCTGGGCCCCCTCGGGGCGGCCTTGTAGCTTGTCCTTGTAGAATTGGAAGGACGGTGATGATCACGTTTATATTCTGTTGATAAAACACATCTTGGATAATCCAGGTTTTAGTTAGACTCTTACCATTTCCATTTCAACCGGATTTTCCTTTCACTAGCCATTGTATTGGTTCTGCAATTGCTGTGGTTCGGCACAAAATTCCTGCAATAGCTAAAGAACCCCAGTTCCTTACACACCCCTCAGACTGGTTTTGGTCGTGGCATAATCCTAATGTCCTCCTTCCTGACATTGGACATGGTCCGAGTTCCTTGGGATATTTCGTGTCCCAGGTACTGTACCACAGGTTGTCCGATTTGTTCCTGTTTGGGATTTACTTTAAATCCTGCTTTCCGTTATCTCAAATGTCTTTTTCATAACTAGAACAGAGTCTAGCACGTAGGCTTTGATAGCTGCTTTCCGTTATCTCAAATGTTCCAGTTTCAAAGCCTTTACGTCTCAGTTTCTATGGTTCTTCAACCACTGTATCTTAAGTCACAAGTTCAACTTATATTTTCCTTTGTTCTAAACTGCTAAAGCCTGCCGTTTTAACATTTAATTTTTTTCAAAATTCCTTTTACACTTTCGCAGATAGCTCCCCACTGGCCCAGGAGTTTGACCTGATCCCTGAAGGTATTTCTACATTGTTTCCAAACATTATAGTTTTATTTCTTTTTTTTAAGAGATCAGATTTAAATTTTTATGTTAAATGTATTTCATTTTGTTGTGTATTTTCTTAAACAGTGGTACTTGAAATCTTCACAACAAGATTAACTCTTCACTGCTCCCATCCTAATTTCTGCTCCCCTTTTGTAGTATTTGTATTCATTGTTGGATTATGAAATGTCAAATATGGTAATACTGTTTTTTAATCGGACTTATCATTTATGCTTATAGTGATTCACAGATCACAGAATGCAAAGTACTTGTTTTATAATTATGTGCCTGACTTCTGTTTTAGAAGCTGAACATCAAAAACTCTAATCTTTTGCGCTGTAACTTCAATTTTGTGATACAGTATCTCATAAATTTAATCTTTTTAAGCTTCAGCTTCTGACGCAGTATGTTTACTTTTATTAAAAGTCTTCCAAACCCAAGATTTTCCAATACAACCAAAATGTTTATCAAGGAGAATCACCAGAAATATCTCAAAATCCCAATTCAAATATTGTACTGCCAATCTTTTATTTAAACATCTTTTTACTGAGCCCGAAGCTTTCACATCAAGATTTTACACATAAAAATATGGGGGCGTACTTCCCAAGCCCGCAGCCTTGAGACACCCACGCAGGCTTCTTTTTTTTAAGGCATTACAATTTCCCTTCTCCGTTCTTTATCTCATTCCTAGAATAAATGTATTGTCTTTCAACAAAATGTAATCAATGATTACATGTTTTCTTTTGACAAGTGAGCGTATCGAAATTTGTTTTTTAAAACCATCGGGACCACACATTTTTTATCTTTTGCTCAACAAACCTATCCTTTGTGCATTTCCTAGCTCCATAACATATCATCTGAATAAATCCACACCTGGGTTTCTAAATTAAAATGTAATTCAATTCTAGGTTCACACTTTCTTAAAACTTCCCTCATACAGGACAACACTGCAAAGGGTTAAAACAAATTCACTCTGTCTGAAAAAGTGGGTGGGGCCATAACAACAGACAGCTCCACCACTTTCTGAAGCAGGCTTTCAGACACCTGAAAAATTCATTAATTCCCACCTCAAATATTCCGAAGTTAAAAATCACACAAGCATTTTCATTCAAAGACAGACATTCACAAACATCTCTCTTCATTCAACAAAGCTTATTGTTTGGCCGGCTCTATTTTTGCATCCATACTTCACTTAAGAAAGTCACTAACAGTTTTTGTTCTGGACTTCCGAAAAATATCTACTAAGCAAGCCTTCTGGCCCCCAATCAATCCTTCATTTTCATCAGGTCCTAATCATAACCCTGTTAGTGGGGGATACAAATTTGGGCCAAATTCCTCTGTCCATTCCCTTCTGTCATCTATATCTATTTTTATACTTGCATCCTGTTGTCTTTTGTCACTTTCTCTGTCCATCTCACCTTCGGGTATCTTTCTATTCATCTTTCCGGCTGTTAAAATTATCTTTTTCCCTTCATCATATCCTGCCTTAACCATCTTCATGACCTTTTCAGATTTATCTCTCAGAAACTCTTCTGGTAGTTTATACATCAGCCCTCCAAGGGCCTTGGCAGATTCCTTTGCCATTTCATACATTGGGGCTTTTTCCCCAGTTCCTGTTTTACCATCTTTACTTAAGCAGAACTTTTTAAACCAAGGCTTTTTACCTAGTGCTGTTTTTCCACCTTTACTTATGCGGAACTATTTACACTGAGGCTTTTTCCCCGATATCTCGTATACGTACTTATTGTCCCAACACTTACAGTACTTATTTACATTGTCCTGACGCACCCTTCAACTGGATTTACTGGCTGCATGGACTCCACCTCAGATTCGTTGGATCTCTGGTTACTTTGCGAGGAGAATTTCTCAAGGTAATTCTCTACTCACTCATTATTCGGTTGGTTTGGCTTTTTGTGTCTAATCTGCCAGTCCAGTAGATCCTGCTGACTGCGCCAAGTTGTTAGAGTTAACTTCAAACCACCACTCGGAGATACAAGCTGGCAGGTGAGCTATCCTTGAATGAATGCTCAGAGAAACTGCCAGAGACATCTTATTTTAGACAGTTTCAGATTATAGCATTATGTAATTACGCAAGTTACAATTAATATGTGCTGATTAATTAATACATGATTATCTGGTCGGTTGCTTCCTCCAATCTGGCCTCTATATACTTTAATTAGTAATTCAGGATACATGTTGTTATGATTCTTTTTATTTAACTTGTATCTTATTATAGAATTCAAATTCTATGTTATCTGTGTCTGTGCCCAGCTCCCAAGGCCTTTGGTCTATGAATTGGAACATCTGACCCTCTGCGGAAGCCATCCCACACATGCTTCCCACAATCTGAAAAACAGGCTGTGGGATCTATTTTAAAAATCTGCTAACTCCATTTTAAAAAATCACAATTATTATTATTAATTGTAATTACAATTTGTGATCTGCCATTTCAGTCTATTATGGGGTATCTTATCGAAGGCCTTTCGAAATCTAGATAAATTACATCTACTACATTATGTTAGTTTACGCTATCTGTTACTTATTCGAAAAATTCAAAGAATTTGGTCAATTCAAGATTTTCCCTTTTCTTATCCATGCTGACTATTCATTTTTGGTTTCTAGTTGTTCTTCCACTTTCTCCTTTAGTAGGGAATCCATTAGTTTTCCTCCCAACGATGTTAAATTGACTGGACTATAGTTCCTCAGACACGTTCTACCTCCCTTCTTAAAAATAGGTATTACATTAGGTATCTGCCAATCCTCCAGCACTGCATCTTATTCTAACGAAATATTAAATATGTTTATTAATGCCTCTGCTATCTCTTCTCTAGATGTAATTTGTCCAAAGCCGGCATTTTATCCATTTTCGGTTTGATTAGTTTATATAATATTTTCCCTCTTGTTATTTTAAATGCAGTTATTTCATTTCTAATATCATCCAATGTCATGTCCACCTGTGTTCACTCCCTGATAAATACTGATGCAAAGTAATTGTTTAATATTTCTTCCTATCTCTGCCTGTGGACAACCTTCTGAGCCACGTACCTTGGTATGTATTGTGGATGTCCTCCACGCAATCTTTATCCTTATCGTTGGGCAGGAGCAGTGTCTCATTCTCAGCCTCTACTCATTTCTCGCTTCACGGCACCCAATCAGCCACGGACTTTACTGAGCCTGCGCTTTTCTGTGGGATGTGACTGTTTTCTGGATTAAATCACTTCTCTTGTGTGTTTCAGAGTGTGTCGAACTCGCACTCCAGCCCAATTAACCTCAGCCAGAGAGAATAAAGCAGAGACATTTCCTGCAGATGTAGGAATGTGGGACAGATTTGATGTCCACACACTCACACACATTAATGTCTCGACTCATTGCCTGCCCTGCCATCTTTAGTTATTTTTTATAAATGTATTTGCTTATTTACACACTGAATTGATTTAATTACTTAGTTTTTATTCAAATGGTTATTTATAATTATATTAATTAATTAGTAATTATAGTTAAATTATTAATTTAATAAAGTATTGTTATTGCTCCCAGGTCTTAGTGTGGACCAAGCTTCGAGAAAAAAGGTAAAACTCACCAAACGTTCATCTACCTGCTGTATTTTGGAGGCCAAAGCAGCACCTCCTTCAACCATTGTTCCCATTCAAACTCTCACCAAATTCATTTTAATATCACTGTGCAGAACACACTGTGCATCAGCAGTTAGTGTTTAGTTTTATACCTTTGGAGCCACACACAAGTTACAAGTGCTGTCTCAGCTCCATGACCATTGCTCGCAGTAATTAGCACATATTTAAGACTAACACTTACAGCTGACTGATAGTTAACTACCACTAACAGGCAGTTTCTGCTAACTTCTGTTTTTAAAGTTCTAAGTTCAATTCAAAACGTCAATCTAAATGTCCCTTTTTACAGCTAATACTCAGCCAGACTCACCACGGACTTACCACTGAATCTCACCTTTCTCTACGTTCCCAAGTTTAGCACTCTCTTTGTGCACTGCGTTTAAGATCAGGATGTGATGATAGAGTAAGCTCTGACATGCTTTGCTGGGCCGAAAGGGTCGGGGTGGGGAAGGTCGCTCTGTAAATTTGCAGTCCACAGGCAGATGGGCTGCTAACTCCCAGCACCCCCAGGGAAACCTCAGGGGAACGCCTCAGACCAGTTTGCAGCCGCGAGCACCGAATGGCCTATTTCTGTGCTGCAGACATTAAGTAACTCTTTGTAAAGTGAGGTGTGAAGGAGAAGGGATGTCTGAAATGCGATTCTGGGTCAACCACAGGCCAGGTCGTGGTCAGAAGGGCAGGTCTGTGATGTCACAATGCTCAGGCACAGTGTCATGCGAGTTTCCCCGCTTTATTACATCACACATACTGCAATACCTAGCAACAAAGCTCGTTACCACCCTCCCTGAACACTGCATATTATGGGCTATGTTTAGCTCGGAGATTTTACAGAGAGTGAGGAGGAGCTGAGTTTAATGTGTGTCGAGTGTGTGCGGGGAACACTTCATCCTGCAGATCACCGCATTGTTCAGGCAAACTTACAAAGGAACGTTATAGTGGTGAATGTTACTGGGATATACTCCGTCTGCAGGAGACCCTTTAATCCCAAAGGTAGATTATCTGAAACAAGGATACGTCACTGTCTCCGGGCGCTGGGGCTGCTCAGGTGAAACCCCACTGGGAGAAAAACACAAGGAGCCTGTAAAAGGATGAAAGCACTAACCTTTGAGCCTTTGAAACCTTCCCTCCCTGGCTGTTGTTTGGTCCCAAGCCATTTCCCCCCAGCTTTCCCTGGGAGTGCTGGGGACTGAGCGGCCCGCCCGTGGACTGAAAAGTAACAGAGCCACCTTCCCCGCGCCGCTCCCTTTGGGTAAACACATCCGACACGAGCCTGGCGGTCGGGAGCTTTATAAACCCATCCCAGGCCGCAGCAGACGTCTTAGCGGGGATAAAACCTGCAGGAGTCCAGCGGGACTGATCTCCGTGGACTTCCTCACCTCTATCATTTTTGTTAGTCGCTGAATCCGCGCGGTGAAAGATGAAAACAGGCCTCACTGTGTGTGTATAACAGAGATGAGCGGATTGGGCAGAACACCAGCCCAAAACATTGTGTGATTCTTATTATTTAATACATTTAACAATTACAGTAAAGGGATATTTCACCACATTCTTCAACTCCTCTCAGAATTTCGACTGGGTCACGGCATAAATACATGTGTTGGTGCAGCAACTCAGGAGCTGAAGCATAAATCCCATTTCCTGTACATATTGAGGTAGATATACAGGAATAAAGTTTAACAAATACAATCGTTCAACCACAGAATATAACAGAAACACTGCCCATAACAGGATAAAATTGCCGGATATAACAAACAGTAAAATTATGGATTTCCTTCGCTTCTCCATCTCTGGGTCAGTGGGACTCTCCCCACTGCTGTGGGCCCTGAGTCTCCTGCGGGCTCTGCTCGATACTAAAACCTGTCTGACAGTTAAAGTATTGAGCAGAAGGATCAGAACAAATGGAATAAACGGTGTTATAATATAATGAAGGAATTCAATTACTGCCCATGATAGTGACTCAGAGACTTCCCATGTAACAAAACAAAACCAGGTACCATTGGAAATCTGATACATACCTCCATACATAAAGTACCAGAAAGTGTTCTTTACACAGAACATCGCACTCACTGTTCCCATAGCCACAGTCGCCGTTTTCTCGGTGCAATATTTGGTTTTGAGCTTCTGACAACAAATGGCTATACATCGATCAAAGGTAAAAGCAACTGTGAACCAGACGGAACAGTCTGTGACTGTGTAAAGCAGGATGGCATGGATATTACACACTTTACTCTTCCACATGAACTCAAACACGGTTGAATAAAGAATAGGAATCTGCCTGGATATCAGGTCGATGATAACGACCAGTAGATCTGCCGCTGCCATTGCCACCAGGTAACGGCTGACACACTTGGAGAGACCGCACCTTCCTCGAGACAGGATCATTATCGTCACTAAGTTCACTGCAAGAAAGAGAAAAACAGGGAATTTATATTTCAGATTGAGAGCAACATCAGCTGTCTCAAAGAATTATGTGTGAAATGTGTCAGGATTAAATGAACTATCCAATGGGACTTGTGGTGTTTGGGTCAGGACTGATTACACCAGCGGATGGGACTTGTGGTGTTTGGGTCAGGACTGATTACACCAGCGGATGGGTCGTGTGCTGTTTGGGTCAGGACTGATTACACCAGCGGATGGGTCGTGTGGTGTTTGGGTCAGGACTGATTACACCAGCGGATGGGTCGTGTGGTGTTTGGGTCAGGACTGATTACACCAGCGGATGGGTCGTGTGGTGTTTGGGTCAGGACTGATTACACCAGCGGATGGGTCGTGTGGTGTTTGGGTCAGGACTGATTACACCAGCGGATGGGTCGTGTGGTGTTTGGGTCAGGACTGATTACACCAGCGGATGGGTCGTGTGGTGTTTGGGTCAGGACTGATTACACCAGCGGATGGGTCGTGTGGTGTTTGGGTCAGGACTGATTACACCAGCGGATGGGTCGTGTGGTGTTTGGGTCAGGACTGATTACACCAGCGGATGGAACTTGTGGTGTTTGGGTCAGGACTGATTACACCAGCGGATGGGTCGTGTGGTGTTTGGGTCAGGACTGATTACACCAGCGGATGGGACGTGTGGTGTTTGGGTCAGGACTGATTACACCAGCGGATGGGACGTGTGGTGTTTGGGACAGGACTGATTACACCAGCGGATGGGACGTGTGGTGTTTGGGTCAGGACTGATTACACCAGCGGATGGGACGTGTGGTGTTTGGGTCAGGACTGGTTACACCAGCGGATGGGACGTGTGGTGTTTGGGCCAGGACTGATTACACCAGCGGATGGGTCGTGTGGTGTTTGGGTCAGGACTGATTACACCAGCGGATGGGTCGTGTGGTGTTTGGGTCAGGACTGATTACACCAGCGGATGGGTCGTGTGGTGTTTGGGTCAGGACTGATTACACCAGCGGATGGGTCGTGTGGTGTTTGGGTCAGGACTGATTACACCAGCGGATGGGTCGTGTGGTGTTTGGGTCTGGACTGATTACACCAGCGGATGGGTCGTGTGGTGTTTGGCACAGGTATTGAAAGAACCAACATATAGGACGTGTGGGTGTCGGGGCAAGGACTGAATGTACCAATGGATGGAACGTGTGGGTGTTGGCTCTGGACTGAATGTACCAGTGGATGGGATGTTTGGGTGTTGTGACAGGGAGTGAGTGAAGCGGTGGATGTGATGTGTGGTTGCTGGGTCATGACTGAAAGAATTAATGTGTTGGACTTTTGCCGGGATGTTAAAGCGCTGAATGAGACTAATATATAACGCCATATCCAAGTCAGAGTGAGCAATAATTCAGCACAAGAAGCCGCGAGTTTGTCAATAACCTGTGTCCATTTGAGGGGAATAGAGTCATTGTCCAGGGATGGGAATGTAGTCTGGGGACAGCGAGGGGAATGGAATCTGTGTCCAGGGAGGAGAATGGAGTTGTGGGCCAAGGGAGGAATGGAGTCTGTGGCCAAGAAAAGGAATGGAGTCTGTACAGGGAGGGGAATGGAGTCTGTGGCCAAGGTGGGGAATGAAATTTGTTGCCAGAGAGGGGAATGGAGTCTTTGGCGAGATTATGGCGGTTGTGTCGAAGGCAGAAGAAGATGACTTGAATTGCATTATGTGTCGAAATCAGAACCTTTCCAACCATTGTATTGAAAGTACACTTTGTAACTGGCTTAAGCTGAATTTCCAAGAATATTGCAAATAATCTTTAAAGAAGGGACTGTCGCTTTACAATAGACTGATGATGACCCATGTTGTATGATGTCACAGAGGATTTTCGAACGTGTCTGTTTACAGCTGGAACTGTGTCAACCTGCTGCCTTTCACCTGGTATGAGAAAGTTACAGACTTCCAGTTGACAGAGAGAGTTTGAGACTGGAAATATCAAAATATTTCACAATATGGTGCTCCATTTTGAATAGTTGCTACCGTGTGGCCCACACCGAGATCTCCTGAACTGTGGCTGAACAAGGGAAATAAATCAATTCAAACACAACTGAATAAACATTTTACTGGAAGACGTATTGCAGTTTTAACCCTGTCCTGATCATCTGGAATTAGTGACTGTGAGGCAGAGCAGGAGGCAGTGGAAATTACGACAACTGTCTAAAGCTGAATCATTAGTGGATAATGTCTCATATCTCACTGTATTTGTGAATGATCTCTCAACGCTGATTTCCACTGGTCAGTGTCATTTACAATAACCAGCGGTCCTTAAAACACTTGTTACCTCTGAACACATATTTATTATCCAACACTGGGCATCAGTGCAGAAAGCTGACTGCAAGCTGTTCAATAATATAATCGTTCACTAACATATCTTATGTCAATAAAATCAAATTTCTGTCAAATCCTGTAAACCACGATCACTGGAAACAAGTTGCGGAAACAACACACTATTTATTGAACTGGGAGCAGTGAGTCAGCAAATGATCAAACATTACATGACAGAAACTTCTGTGCATTGCCAGACACAGAACAAGAGGTTTAAATTGTGAAAACAACATACTGTTCATTGAACTGGGAGCAGCGAATCAGCAAATGATCAAACATTACATGACAGAAACTTCCGTGCATTGCCTGACACAGAACAAGAGGTTTAAATTGTGAAAACAACATACTGTTCATTGAACTGGGATCAGCGAATCAGCAAATTATCAAACATTACATGACAGAAACTTCCGTGCATTGCCAGACACAGAAAATAGGTTTAAATTGTGCAAACAACATACTGTTCATTGAACTGGGAGCAGCAAATTAACAAATGATCAAACATTACATGACAGAAACTTCTTTGCATTGCCAGACACAGAACAAGAGGTTTAAATTGAATACAATTAATAACTAGAACTAAAGGACAAGGACAGAAAATACAGAGAAACATGGGTTACATAATTAATTGCAGATGAAGGACTCACCAGGAACACCAACAGCAGCGAGGAGCGGGTAATAAATACGTTCCACATTTAAAAGTGCCCACAGGATCCTAAGCTCAGTTGGAATCTCCCAGAACATGATTTGACTTTCTGTGACCTCAAATGAGAACTGTTCGTTTTCGACAACAACTTCAGTCAAACATTGCTATACAGGCTGAAAAAAAATCCCTATTTATAGCCTGAGTGAACTCTCCAGTGAGACAATTAAACTGCACACTGAAGGATATTATTCACAGTCACTGAATAAACAAGTTGTCCGAACCTTTTCTTTGCATCACTTTCAATTGCAAAATATCTTAAAAGCAACGTGGCTTTCAGATCAAATAACTTTATCCAAAACCAAGCACTATTGGTAAAAGCAGAAATAGTTAAGTCCACAGAATCACAGCATGCATGTGAAGGGAGCAGCTTCATTTAGGGAGTTTCTATTATTACTGAGATATAAAATAACTCTGTAATTTCAGATTTTCAATTCACTTCTCGGCGTAACACAAGTGAAATAAAACAAATGGAAGGATAGATTTCTAAGTAAAGGTCAGTAACATACATGAGGACTGAGAGTACAGTGCTAAGTAAGGATACATTGGCACTGATAATACAATGGTCAGTAAAGATAGAAACATAGAAACATAGAAACATAGAAAATAGGTGCAGGAGTAGGCCATTCGGCCCTTCTAGCCTGCACCGCCATTCAATGAGTTCATGGCTGAACATGCAATTTCAGTACCCCATTCCTGCTTTCTCACCATACCCCTTGATTCCCCTAGTAGTAAGGACTTCATCTAACTCCTTTTTGAATATATTTAGTGAATTGGCCTCAACAACTTTCTGTGGTAGAGAATTCCACAGGTTCACCACTCTCTGGGTGAAGAAATTCCTCCTCACCTCAGTCCTAAATGGCTTCCCCCTTATCCTTAGACTGTGTCCCCTGGTTCTGGACTTCCCCAACATTGGGAACATTCTTCCTGCATCTAACCTGTCTAACCCCGTCAGAATTTTAAACGTTTCTATGAGGTCCCCTCTCATTCTTCTGAACTCCAGTGAATACAAGCCCAGTTGATCCAGTCTTTCTTGATAGGTCAGTCCCGCCATCCCGGGAATCAGTCTGGTGAACCTTCGCTGCACTCCCTCAATAGCAAGAATGTCCTTCCTCAGGTTAGGAGACCAAAACTGTACACAATACTCCACGTGTGGCCTCACCAAGGCCCTGTACAATTGTAGCAACACCTCCCTGCCCCTGTACTCAAATCCCCTCGCTATGAAGGCCAACATGCCATTTGCTTTCTTAACCGCCTGCTGTACCTGCATGCCAATCTTCAATGACTGATGTACCATGAAACCCAGGTCTCGTTGCACCTCTCCTTTTCCTAATCTGTCACCATTCAGATAATAGTCTGTCTCTCTGTTTTTACCACCAAAGTGGATAACCTCACATTTATCCACATTATACTTCATCTGCCATGCATTTGCCCACTCACCTAACCTATCCAAGTCGCTCTGCAGCCTCAGAGAATCCTCCTTGCAGCTCACACAGCCACCCAACTTAGTGTCATCCGCAAATTTGGAGATACTACATTTAATCCCCTCGTCTAAATCATTAATGTACAGTGTAAACAGCTGGGGCCCCAGCACAGAACCTTGCGGTACCCCACTAGTCACTGCCTGCCATTCTGAAAAGTCCCCATTTACTCCTACTCTTTGCTTCCTGTCTGACAACCAGTTCTCAATCCATGTCAGCACACTACCCCCAATCCCATGTGCTTTAACTTTGCACATTAATCTCTTATATGACGACTGATCACACAATGGTCAGTAAAGATACATGAGGACTGATAATACAATGGTCAGTAAGGGTACATGGTGACTGCTAATATAATGCCGAGTAAGGATACATGGGACTGATAATACAGTGGTCACTAAGTGTACATGCGGATGGATAATACAGTCGTCAATTAGGATACATGGGGACAGATAATACAATGGTCAGTAAGGGTACATGGGGACTGATAATACAGTGGTCAGTAAGGGTACATGTGGACTGATAATACAGTGGTCAGTAAGGGTACATGGGGACTGATAATACAATGGTCAGTAAGGGTACATGGTGACTGTTAATATAATGGCGAGTAAGGATACATGGGACTGATAATACAGTGGTCACTAAGTGTACATGCGGATGGATAATACAGTCGTCAATTAGGATACATGAGGACAGATAATACAATGGTCAGTAAGAGTACATTGGGAAGGATAATAAAATGGTGAGTAAGGGTACATGGTGACTATTAATATAATGGTGAGTAAGGATACATGTGGACAGATAATACAGAGGTCAGTAAGGATACATGGGGACAGATAATACAGTGGTCACTAAGGAGACATGGGGCATATAATATATTGGTCAGTAAGGGTTCATGGGGACAGATAATACAGTGGTCCGTAAGGGCATATGGGGGCAGATAACATATTGGTCAGTAAGGGTACATGGGGACAGATAATACAATGGTCAGTAAGGATACATGTGTGCTGTTAATACAATGGTCAGTAAGGATTCATGGCGACCTATGCCATGCAGATAGTCACACGCCATGCTATCGTTTATTTTACTCAGAGCATGGAATGGAGAGACTGGAGGTGAGGAAAGGCGATGAAAGGAGCAGAGAGGTGAGGATGGGAGAAGAGAGAGGACAGGAGGCGGGAGGGGAGTAGGCGAGAGGAGATGAGTGTGGAGGAGAGGAGAGGAGGGGAATAGGAGAGCAGAGGTGAGGGGAGGAGATGAGTGGAGTGGAGAAGACAGGAGAGCAGAGTAGAGGATAGGAGGTGAGAGGAGAGGTTGGAGGAGGAAAGAGAGAAGATGAGCAGGAAGGGGAGGAGGGTTTAATGGAGGAGAGGATAGAGGAGAGGGGAAGTAGAGAGGAGAGCAGAGCAGAGATGAGTAGAGGAATGGAGAGGAGAGTTGATGAGACGTAAGGAGAGGACAAGAGAGGAGAAAAGAGGGCAGAGGAGAAGATAGGAGAGGGGAAGAGAGGAGAGGAGGGGAATGGAGATGAGAGTGTAGGGGAGATGGTAGGAGAGGAGAGTGGTATAGAGGTGGGGAGAAGGTAGGGGAGAGAAGAGAGATGAGAGGGGAGAGGAGGAGAGGAGCGGAACGCAGAAGGGAGGAATGGAGTGAAGTGGAGAGGGGAGAGAGGATGGGAGGGAAGGAGAGTAGAGCTGAGGAGAGGGGAAGGGCGGCGGGAGAGTAGAGGAGAGACCAGCAGAGGGGAAGAGGGGAAGAGAGTGGGGAGAGCAGGGGCGAGAAGAGATGAGAAGGGAGGGGAGGAGAGGGGAGAAGAGAGGGGAAGTGGGGAGGAGAATGGAGGGGAGAAGAGCTGTGGAGAGTCGAGCAACGGAGAGGAAAGTAGAGGAGATGAGAGGAGAGGAGAGAAAAGAAGAAAAGGAGAGAGGAGGGTAGTAGATTAGAGGAGAGGAGAGGATGAGACATGGGACAAGAGAGGAGAGTAGAAAAGAGGGCAGGAGAGGAAAGAAGAGTGGGTAGTGGAGAGGTGAGTAGAGGTGAATGGAAAAGAGGGGTGGTGAAGTTAGGGGAGAGGAGCGGAGAGAGAAGACAATGAATGAGAGGAGGAGGTGAAAAGAGGGTAGAGGAAAGGAGAGCAGATGGGAGGAGAGGGTAGGAGGGCAAGGAGAGGAGTGGAGAAGAGAGGAGTGGAGAGGGTACAGGAGAGCAGAGGGAACGAGAGGAGCGGGAAGGAGAAGAGAGGGGAGAACATCAGAGGACACAAGTTGAGGAGAGGAGTAAAAATGAAAGGGGAGAAGAGGTGAGACGGAGGAGAGAGGGGAGAGGAGAAGAGGGGAGAATTTAGTGGAGCGGAGTAGAGATGATTGGAGTGGAGAGGAGAGTAGAGATAGAAGCGACTTGAAAACAGGGGGGAGGAGAGGATAGGGGAGGAGAGGAGATGATTGGAGATGAGAGAGCAGAGGAGAGGAGATGAGAGGAGATGAGAGGAGAATGGAGGAGAGGAAAGGGGAGGAGAAGAGGGTCGGGGTGAGGGGAGAATGGAATAGAGGCATGGAGAAGGTAGGCGAGAGGGGAGAAAATGAGGACATAAGAGAGTTGAGGAGAACAGCTGAAAGGGGAGGAGAGTTGTGGAAAGGCGGGGAGATGGGAGAGGAGAGAGGAGAGAACGGGAAAACAGGTGAGGAGAGAAGTGGAGAGGAGAGAGGAGCAGATGGGAGAAGGGATGAGCCGAGTGGAGAGGATAGAGGAGGAGAGGGGAGAGGAGGAGAGAAGATGAAAGGAAAAGGAGGTGAGCAGAGGAGAGAGGAGATGAGAGGAGTGTGGAGGAGAGGGGAGGCGAGAGGAGGAGAGTTGTGGAGAGGGGAGGTAAAGAGGGACGAGCGGAGAGAGGAGGGTAGAGATGAGCAGGGAGGGGACGAGAGTGTAGGGGAGGAGAGGTGAGAAGAAAGCAGAGCAGGGGAGAGTAGAGGAATGGAGAGTAGATGTGATGAGAGGAGAGGAGAGGTAATTGGAGTGAAGAGGGGAGGGGATTAGAGGAGAGGACTGGGCAGGGGACAGGAGAGGGTAGGGGCGAGGATAGGAGAGGAGAATAGAGTAGAGGAGGGGAGAAGGCAGGGGAGAGGAGAGGAGACAAGCATATGAGAGACGTGAGGAGAGAGGAGAGGAGAGGGGAGGGGTGAGGAGGGGAGGTGTTGGGGTAAAAAGGAGGCTTCTCTCCTTTAAGGTGGGATAACTGATGTAGTTAAACGACATCTCGCCCAGCTTCCCACTGTACAACGACCAAGGAAGTAAACAAACGAAACCTCAGGTTTATTGGTTTTATTACGAGCAATGCACGGGAAGGTTCAAACTTGGAACCACTGAAATAGAAGGGTTTTCAAGCATAATTTATACAGGTGTCGGAGAGGAGCTTTCCTCCTGCAAAATCCTCGATAGGTCTATTGCTATTAGCGAAGTTACATTGATTTGTTGACTCTTATCAGACGGGCTCTGAGTGGAACATGCAACTGCCCATCTCTCATCTTTGTTTTGTTCCATTTTGCCCTCTACCTCAGTCTATCCGATGCCTGGTGTGGTTGTCCTGGCTTCTTTATCTCTTCACAGGGACTTGTAAAGAAAACTGCTGGCTTTGGCTGATTAAGTCTTACTAAGGTTAAGCTATAATATACTGCGTATAAGCGTGTTATACCTTTATAAGCAAGTGTTACATACATAGGTAATTGATAAGTTCACAATCTTCAGCATAATTCTGACCCCATATCTAGAACCTTACTATTTATCCTTTACAATTCCTCCTAATGGCCCTTGGCTATATGCCCAAGATAGGCCATTTCGCAATTAATTCCACATGGGTGAGCTTCCAGGGGTGACCTTTTACTTGGGTAGTGCTACTTCCCGAGCTCCTGGACCTATCTGTTGGTTTTCCCATCAAGGTTATACTATGTATATCCTTTCTGCCGGACAGTCTGATTTCCCTTTCTTCAATGTTTTATCCATAGTACGGACTAGGGCCTGCCTCTTACGTCGGTCACAGCTTTTTAAAGGATAATACTAGCAAGGTGAGTTCCCTTGCACTACAACCAGTACAATGAGTCCAGCATAGTTCGTGTATAAGTCCTTTCTAGCCAATATTTTCTCGGTGTTCGAATTATGCCCCGCCTGGGGTATCCTCTCTTTCTTCTATTTTTCCTCCACTTGGGGTCTTCTCTATTCTACCGAATTCCTGCCCTGCCTGGGGTATCCTCTATGTTGACGAATGGTGTCCAATTCTGTCCAGTTTGTTTCTCTTTCAGTTGGAGTATTGGTTTTCCTTGTTGTCCGATGGCCTTCGCATAACCTCCTCAGGTAATGTCCATCATTGCCCCATCGATCTTTCCTCCTTTAGCTCAGGGGTTGTAATAAATCCTTTTATATCTGTCTCGTCAAGTGGAGTAAAGCAGAAGTCAATATCCATAATGGTGCATGACGTGTTCCTTTCTTCATTTCAGTTGCCGTGATGCTCACACATCAATCTCCATATCCTCGTGAAACAGCGATAATTTTGTAGTCCTGTGTTAGTGGGGGTGATGCTCAAGGTGCACCCGTCCACTTGGTTATATCCACAGTCATCTTTGATCATTCGTAGTAGATCTCGACATAAAGCAACTTGGTTATTTTTATAACAATCTACATATGCTGAGACTCTTAGTACTTTTGTTCTCTTCAATTAAATTTCTGTTTTTTCATCGTACCGCACACGAGTTTGATTCCTTTTTACTCCTACATTGTTTGGTGTAGAGTATCTACCATTGTCACATCATACTGTCATATAGATAATAAAAAATCTATTTAATGTGCGGTTACACAGCAGGCCTTTGAAACCCAAGCATGACTGTTTCTCTGCACCTCGCAGGCATGAGTCATGTTTTTTCTAAGGTCCAGTTGGTAAATATATCGAGTGTTATCCAATCCGGCACCTTTCTATTCTGAAGCTGTTCAATGTTATGTTGTATTCCATTCAGCAACCATACTCCATATCCTATACATATTAGTTCTGTCTGTATGGTTTTACTTAAGTTCGTTTCCGCTCTATTCATTTTTAGTTCTGGCGTGGTCTCGCAATGTGTGGGCCACTTTAATAATTCCCCTTCTGCGCCATTACCCAGTTGTGTCTGTAACTTTTCATGATCCTCATCCCTTTCCAGCAATCCCTGTAAGGTTTGTGTTTGGGCGTTAACTCGATCATCTATCGTGTCTGGCTCTATAGTGTTGCAACTCCCGCAACGTATCCCACCGTGTACCATTTCTAGCATCCCTCTTTTTTCCCTGTCCCGTTTTTTACCTGACCCTCTTTCGACAGTAAATTTCATGGCTTTTGATTGAGGGCCTTTAAGTGCTCGCAGGGTCAGGTTTCTATACTGGCTTATACTGTTTAACCTGCAGGTGTTGGTGTTAGTTATATTGTTTAAATTTACGAATACAGTAATTATTCGCTGACGTACCCTGAAGTGTATCTTATCCTTGGTCTGCCATAGCAATTTCTCTTTTGCCCCAGTGTTCACAGTTGGACAGGTTTGTGGCGCTAGGGGTGTGATGGTCGAGGTCCTGGTAATGCTCACTGTTGCTAAACTAGTGGATGGGGCCGTGTTGGTGGGTCTATCTCTGGAGATATCCCTCCACCACCATTCATAGATGTTAGTGAAATCTGCACCCCCTTCCCCGGGTGCAGTATGTTTGACCCTCCTGATTATAAAACACACCGCGGTCTTATTCCCACTAATTATGGTCCCGTATTATTGACACATCCCCAATGTTGTTTCCTTTCCTTGTTACGTTGTTTTATGCCCGTTATTTAACTCTACTGTTGCTCCGTCCGTCACCATCAGTGTTTTTGATGTTTTATTAAACTAATGTCGCCCAAGTCCCTGTAATACTGGCCTTGCCATCCCTCAGTCTGTTGTCCCTGATATGAGGCTGCGTTACTCCACGTTATTTCCACGAGCTCTTGAGTCCTGCAAAAAGCAATATTTTCCGGTCGTCACTGGTTAGTTAGTGACCATGCTTTTTTAACTGGATCCAGTGTTTCCACTTGCCGATACTCCTTATAAGTACCATAACTTACCATGATTACCTGATAGAGACCGATCCATTTGGATGCGATCCCGAACCTCTCTGGGGTAATCTCTTGACTGCCTATTTGGGGTGTTTGGAACTTCTGTTTCTTAGTGTCGTTCTCTAAATGCATCACCAGCATCTGGATATCGAGCTTATCATGTTGGTTCTACCTGTATGCACATACCCGTGGTATAAATTTAATAGGCTCCCCTGGATGCATTCCGGGGCCACCACATTCCCATCTTTTCTCCATATCCCGTCGGTCCCTTGTTTGGCCCTCTCTGCTTCCGCTCCTCCTGTTCCTGCGGAGTGGCCTCTCCCTGTACCTCAAGCATATTTACTTCCTCAGGCCCAATTGTACATGCTCTGCCTTGGGCTTCCCCGGCCAGTGTACCTGCCACTCGCTTGGCTGCTTCATCTGTCCATGCATTCCCCTGTTCATACTGATCATAATTTTTTACGTGTGCTTTGATCTTTATTATCACACACTCCTGGGGTAGGAAGGAGGCTTCCACTAGATGTTTCCCAATCTCCTCATGTTTAATCGGTCCTCCTCCTGAGGTCGTGTATCACCGTCGGCTCCAGGTTATCATATAATCATGCTCTACTCCGAAAGCATATCGACAGTCTGTATAGATATTTACTCATTTTCCCCTCGCAAGCCTCAGAGCCTCAGTGAGAACCACAAATTCAACTACTGGAGCTGATAGATTCTCTACTAACCGTCCTTCCCCTTTGACCTGACCGCTGCTATCTACCACGACCCATTCCGTCTGTGGTGTCCCATTGATATAGCGCCGAAACTCATCTACATTTCGATCCATGTCTGCCTCCTCAAGCAGGGTTTCACTTGCCTGACTACTTCCCTCATCTTCTGTTGTGCTACAATGATGCTCCTCTCCCTCTGTAATGATCCAACCTGCAGGCGTCCCGTTGAGTGGTGTGGGGAGCGGGGTGCGGGTGGTGGCGGGAGAGGAGGGGGGAGAACATTATTTACCACCTCGCCATTTGTGCATCGAATACATTTTTAGCCTTCCAGTGTTAAGTAATTCTACTAAGGTACGCTGGGTTTGTAGAATAATGCACCCTGACATTATTATTGGTTCGTTAACTCTGATGGCCCAAGCCGCACAGTCGAGGGCAGCAACGCACCTGGACAGTCCTGCAGCTACAGGTTGCGGTTTGTCTGAGTAATATACCACTGGTCTATGCCTGTCTCCATGTAATTGAATCACCACCGCGTTATAATGATGGTTAATATGGGAGGTATAGACGTGAAAGGGCCTATTCTGGTCTGGTAGTCCCAGGGCTGGAGCACTTGTGAGAGTTTGTTTTAACCGCACACATGCAGTTTCTTGATCTAGACCCCAGTTTACTGGCTCTTAGGAGGGTTCCCACCCTTTGACCTGTTTCTGTATCGGTTAGGCCACCTTGGCATATTCGGGAATAACATTTCTGCAGTAGTTTAATAGCCCGAATACCTGCCTGACCCCTTTCACGGTTCCTGGTCTGGGGATTGATTGAATTGTTCCTTACTGTCCTCGGGCATCTGTCTCTTCCCTTACGATATTATGTATCCCAGATATGTTACTTCGCTCCTTCTTTCTCCTAAGTCTACTGGTTCCAAAATCCCTGACAATATTCGATGAAAGATGCTCCAGCTGTTATTGAATCCCAGTGGTACCTTCGCCCATGTGTTTTGTTATCCATTTATCTTGAAGACAAATTTTCCTTGAGACTCTTTGGCTAAGGGAATGGTCCAAGTTCCATTCACTATATCCAGCATGGTGAATATCTTATCATCTGCATCCAGGCCATTAAAAATTGTGGCTGGACTTGCCACTATTGGGTGTTCTCCGGAAGTCACCTTATTCAGGGTGGTATAATCGATAGTCAATCGGTAAGACCTGTCGGGATTCTTCATCAGCCACACATGTGAATTAATGGAGGCTATTACATGTTTCAATATACTTTGCTCCTCTAATTCATGCACTATCTGACAGACCGCTACCTCAGCTTCGGGTGTTAATTGGAACTGTCGGTGAGCTTTGTGTTCGGGTCCACGAATTTTGATGGGTGATATCTCTGCTAATCCATAATCTTGTTTGCATTGTGCCCACAGAGTCGGGTATAATTGGCACACGCTACCCCATACACGCTTTGTTTCCCACTCGGGTTGGATTATGGTTGTTCCTACCACTCGTTGCTGCTGGTGTCCCGGGTTTTTGAACTTAATTCGGTTTCGTGCTTATCTCCCAAAATTATCCGATTACGCTGAAGAGCTATCAGTACCCCTATCTCCCTTAATGTATCGCTGCCTTCTGTATGCCTTCTTTATGTTGTCTTCTGTATTCTGACAGCATCAAAACTGAGCAGGTAGCATTACCCCTGTACTTCGACAACACCATCTCACTTCGGGTTGCTTTCTGATATCCCCCACTCTCTCCTTGTATGTTGATTGTCCTATGGGTCAGGGGCAAATCTAAGTTGGTTATTGGGTGTTCTCGGGTTGGGGCGGTGGTGGCAGTGGTACCAGTGGTGCTGGTACCTGTCTGCGCATGTCCATCAGATCTTCCCTGGTTAATGGTATTCCCTTCTTTGCCTGTTTGTGGTCTCGCCATCCAGCGCCTTCCTCATAACTCCAGCAATCTTTGGCCAAATGTCCAAGTTTACCACAATTTTGACATGTCCCTTTAGAATTGCTGTAACGTCTGCTTTTCTGCAGGCAATCCTTACTGAAGTTACCTTCCTGATTGCAGTTTAAACATATCAGTGGAGCTGCGCGGGAGTCTGTCTCTTCCTCCTTCGTCTCTGCTGCTAACGCTGTTGCTGCTATTTTGGCTCATTTATCCCTTGGTCTAACTTTAACCACTCTACATGTTCTGCCCATTCCAAAGTTTTATCATAATCATCTCCTGTCTTAAATACTCACTTAATTATCTTTTGATGTGCCTATCCTAGTCCATCCTTAAACATTTTCAAGAATGCTGCATCATTTCTGTTGCGGTCATCAGCCCCAGAGTCGTTTTTGTATTCAATCCACTTTCGTTCCCCGTACTCCCCAACCCTTTTCCCAGCCTTTTGAGTCACAGTATTCTACTCCAGTCTTTTGTCAGAGTTCTGTATCTCTACTATTTTGCTTTAGCGGGTGGTAACTTATTCAATAGAATTTGTCTCCTGTGGGCTGAGGGGCACCTCCTGTATGGCAATGTGGGCTGCTCTACATCCGCTGGAGCGAATGGTGGACGTGCGTATCAGTGCCACTGATAAATAGCCATTATCATGTGCCGGGGCCACCTCTACTCCAAACTCATTATCCCTGTCTGATTGACTGTTAGGTTGGTGTTGTGGACTGCACTTACCCACCTTGGGGTACATTATCTCTATTACCATAGGTGATGGTGCTATGGCTGTGCTCTGCACTATCTATCTGGTCCTGTCTTTTTCTCTGCCAGCTTATTTATCTTAGCTTCTAACTCTTGAATTTGATGTGTTTAAGTATCTATATGTCCTCTGTAGCAGGTGAGTATTATTACATAGGCTTTCTTCGTTTTGTTTTCATTCTGAATATCCCCACATTTCTTCTGTCTGTCAGGTGAGTCTTTTTTCTTTTATTAAGAAATCCAAACTAATAATGTCCAGTATAAAATATCTTTCAATGGAAAGGGTTAACTCCACTACAGGTTTGTAAGAAGGTCTGGCGTCATTACGTGACTTCGAGTATCCATCTGAAAATATTACCACAAGTCTTTGTGCTTTCAAAACTTGACAAGAAATTAGGAATCCGTTAAAATAGCAGAAATTATTAGTAAAGTTGTCAAAATAAAACTTTCTCAGCGGGAAAGGCAGCATTTTAGATTAAACTCCAATTTCTCTGCACACCCAATTCAAATACGTGCCAACGAGTTTTTCATTGATTTAAAGCGAGACCACACATTTTAATAGCTATTTTGTTTACAGAAATCCAATTTCCACGCAAGCTATATACATTCCAGCATTTTGTTTTTTTATGGTCCCATTCACTGAGCAAATCTAGTGTTTTATTTTCTCTCGGCACAAAATCTAAACTTCGGTGCCGGTCCATCTTTTTAAGAATCCTGTAATTCCCAGTTTTTTCTTTCTGTGCTGAGTTCACATAGCTGAGATCTTTTCCCCCTTTTGAATCTGAACTTAATCATTTTTTGATGACCTTACTCCAGTCCATATTTAAACATCTTTGTTTCTCTTCCTCGGCACAAAGCGTTGTCGGGTTTAACTCATAAGTTTTTATATTTCAACCAATATCCTATTCACAGCCAATTTAAATCTCGTTTCTTCAAATTAGGTTTTGTATTTTGATGATCTTCCTCCAGTCCATTTTGCTCAACATCTTTGTTTCTCTGCAGCTTTCAAGGTCACATTTCTATCTTTTGATAAAAACAAACTGTCCTTTGTAAATTCAATTTGATATCCAACATTTTTCTTTTCTTTTATTAATTTTCCAATTATCTCAGCTCGCATTTTATCCCACTGGCCAGTTTTCCTAGGATCCTGGGGTCCCACCCCACAGTTTAGGTTGTATTCCTTCTTGTTTGCACCGCACACGATCAATACCAGCTTCACTGTGTGATTACCACGTCATGCTTCAGGACATACGCCTTATATTTCCCATAACGATCACTGGGGTCCACTCCCCCTGCGGTTGCATTCCTTCTTTTTCAGGCATACACCTATCCCACCCTTGGTTTTCAACCATCTGTGGTTCGTTATAAGTTGTCCTACAGCTGACCCCTTCAAATTCTTTATACAAATTAGCTCCTTCCCCGTCAATGCTACAGCTACATGTGGTAAAAAACATGCTCACTACCATTTAGCTGTCACGTGATCCAGGTCGGAAGGTCTGCATCCGGTTCATGACGCCAAATGTTGGGGTTAAAAAGGAGGCTTCTCTTCTTCGACGTGGACTAACTGATATAGTTCATCGACACCTCACCTTTCTCCCACTGTATAACGACCACGGAAGTGAACACACGAAATCCCACGATCAACTGGCTTTTATTACGAGCAATTGCAAGGGAAGTTTCAGTCGTGGAACCTCCGAAATACAAGAGGTTTCAAGCATAACTTATACAGGTTTTGGAGAGGAGCTATCCTCCTGCAAAATCATCGATAGGTCTATTGATATCAGCGGAGTTACATTGATTTGTCGAATCTTATCCGACAGTCTCTGAGTGGTAAATGCAACAGTCCATCTCTCATCATTGTTTTGTTCCATTTTTCCCTCTACCCCAGTCTATCCGACGGTTAGAGTGGCTGTACTTACTTATTTATCTCTTCCTCAGGGACGTAAAAAAACTGCTGACCGGCTGTTTAAGTATTACAGAGGTTACGGATTCAGTTCAATGCGTTATACATTTGCGCTGTACCTACATAAGCAAGCGTTACCTCCATCGCAATTATAAGTTCAAGACCTTCATCATAATTCTGAGCTCCTATTTCCAACCTTATAATTTATCCCTTGAAGGGGTCGATGCAAAGCCTCCATCATTGTTCCGCATGAGTCCTCTAATTGTTTGGTGAGACGTTTATTCTCTCTGCTTAGATCTTCTTTTTAAATCTCAAGATTTCCTAATTGTTTACATTGCAGCCCCTACGTGAATTGCATTGATACTCTGCTGTTGCATTACTGCAGTAGCTGAGGCAAATTGACTCTGCAAATTCACAATTTTCTGTTTAATGTCTGAATCTATTTTCTGCAATTCTTCATTCTTAGCCGAATTTTTTTTTCCAGTTCTGATATTTTATCCTCTAATTCTTTCTTGACCTTTGATTGACGTCCTGCGAAATACGAAGCTGCACAGGTGACTAGACTCATCGCCTTACCCAGCTTCCATTTCTTAGCTTTAATCTGTTCATCAATAAAAGTGACCATATCCTTAAGGGATACATTCAGATTCTTCCCTCGGCAATTTAGCAACAGTGTCTGCACTTGCGTTTCGTCACATCTTTTTTCTAACTTTTTCTGATACTCTTCCAAAAGACACTCCTCCGGCATCTGAAAATTAATTATTTTTAAGTAAGCTTCCTTAATGAAAATAACAGTCACTAGCAGTTGACGTAAATCAACATTACACAAGATTTGATCTGCCTTGCATCTGCTGGTGACACACAAGAACTTGTTTTCAAATAGACAGAAAAAATTACAAGAGTTCCCAATTAACTTGATCATTGAGTATATTGCATTTTGTTCAATATCTCTTTGTTTTGTTCCTTCGTGGTCGCCAGATGTAGTTTTTAACCAATGAGCAGCTTTTTGCCGCTTTGCTAACTATAGCAATTCAGCTATTTCAAGCGTATATACTGAAGTCAAACTGGAAGACTCTTGTTCACATCATACCAAATACTTTTAATACAGGTATAGAGAGTAAAAACAGTGTTTTATCAAGTAAATTACATTCTGTTACAAAAAGTAATACTTAACAAATTATAGTCACAGCCTAATTCTCGATAGCGTCCTCTCGAGCTGACCGTGGTGCCGACTCCTTATCTCCTGTTCGCTTGATTCGCACTGCCTTCTGAGTAGAAGAGCTGTTACTTTATACCATTTTTCTCCCATTCAAAAGCTGTGAAAATTTACAGCTGTTGTAGCCTTACAGTAGATCATATTATCTACTGCCTTTGACTTTCTATGTTATCTCTATCTCCCTCCCTCTCTGTGGCAGGAATCACTTCTCTGAGAACAATTATACAGGCCATGGTCACACAGAATTCATTACTGAGCTTGGCTTTACAAAAATATGACAAGAACTGGTACGCAATGTATACCTTTATGTTATTGATTAATAATTTTGGCCTTGATCTTTCTATTTCTAAATGAAGCTTTATCAGCAGTTAAAAAATGGATAAAATAATAATGACTCAATTTTAAAATGATGCTTTGTTCATGTGTGTAAATGTATATGTGTGGTTATGTCGAAATGTTTGTTTATGTTGAGGTGTAAGTGTGTGTGAGTTTTCGTGTAACATTGTGTTCACATGTAAGTGTGTGTGTTTTGTGTTAGTTTGTGTTTGGATTTATAGGCATGTTCATACTTGTGTAAGTGTGTTGAGGTGTGTGTTTTCCTGTAAGTGTATGGTTATGTCTCAATGTTGTTCATGTTTAGGTGTAAGTCTGTGTGTGTTTGTGTGTGTATGTTTCGTGTAAGTGTGTGTTTTGATTGATGTGTGTATAAGTGCAATAGTGTGTTTGCATGTAAGCGTGTGTGTGTTTTGTGTAAATCTGTATTAGAATTGATGCGTTTGTTTACGAGTGTGTGTGTGTTTTGTGCAAGTCTGTGTGTGGATTGACGTGTGTATTTACCTGTGTGTAAGTCTGTTTGTGTGTTTTGTGTCAGTGTGTGTGTGGATTGATGTGTGTGTTTATGTGTGTGTAAGTGTGTTTTTGCAAATGTGTGTGTGTATAGATGTGTGTGTTTATGTGTGTGTAAGTGTGTACAAATGTGTTTTGTGTAAGTGTGTGTGTGTGGAATGATGTGTGTTTTTATGTGTGAGTAAGTGTGTGTGTGCTTTGTGTAAATGTGTGTGTGGATTGATGTATGTGTTGATATATGTGTAAATGTGTGTAAGTGTGTTTTGTGTAAGTGTGTGTCTGGATTGATATGTGTCTATGTTTGTGTAAGTGTGTATAAGTTTCCGTTGTGTTAGTGTACGTTTCGATTGACGTGTATTATTGTTTTGTTCAAAGTTTCAGAGAGAACCAATAACTAGATTTGACAATGATGGTTTTAATTATATTCTAGTTATGTGTACTATTATGTTTCAGGTTGTTAATATGTCTTTATATGTAAGTCTATGTGTGTTCATGTGTAATTGTGCACTTACACAAAAACACAAACTTATACAAAATAATCAAAGCACTTACAAGTGAACACACACAAACTCACTTTCACATGTATTCTCCTCCGCTCTGTGTAAATGTGTTCTGTGTGAGGCGCAATGTGACATCAGCCGAACGATTGCAACAATTTAACCGATGGGCTTCAGCAACATCAGGGACACAACTGTGAGAAACCCGCAGAGGATTCAGTCACCAGTTTAGACATGGCCCATTACAATTAACAGGGACTGTTGCACCCCCAAACCTATTTAAAAATATTACGTGGAATAAATAGTTATTTCAGAATATAATACTCATATGGCAATTTTAAAATCTTTAGATCATGGGTTAGAATGTACGATGGCAACTTAGTGCATTTAAAAGCGAGTGGTTCACTTCCCATCTCCCTGCGGGTGGGGCAGTGGGGGTTACATGAATTACACGTTTCCCTTTCTCCTCACGCTGGTGCGTGTGAGAGGCACAGTGAGTTAAAGTTACCCTTTACTCCTTCTCAGCTGAAGTTACTTTCAGGAATCCTGTAATGAGAGAACGCCACCCAGTTTCTAACTCATGCTGTATCTGAGCTGGGAGCGCTGGCTGTACAAGCCTAGGGACCGAGATTCGCAAACACCCTACTTCAGATAAAACACCCTCACATTGGTCAAAATAGGAAACATAATTAATTGAGCGGCTGTGTGTTCAACTCACGATGGAAGAAAAGCCCTTTATTGTTTTTTATTTAAGAACTGAAATGCAATCGAGACATTCTCATTGACAAGAATGACTAAGAAAGCAATAAACAAAGGAAAGATAGATTACAAAGGTAAACTTGCGCAAAACATGAAAATGGATAGAAAAGCTTTTACAGATATGTAAAACGGAAATGAGTGACTAAAGTAAATGTTGGTCCCTTAGAAGATGAGAAGGGGGATTTAATAATGGGAAATGTGGAAATTGCTGAGAGCTTAAACAATTCTTTTACTTCGGTCTTCACAGTGGAAGACACAAAAACCATGCCAGAAATTGCTGGTCAAAGGAATGTGGGAAGGGAGGACCTTGAGACAATCACTATCACTAGGGGGGTAGTGCTGGACAGGCTAATGGGACTCAAGGTAGAAAAGTCCCCCGGACCTGATGAAATGCATCCCAGGGATTAAAAGAGATGGTGGAAGTTATAGCAGATGCATTCGTTAAAATCCACCAAAACTCTCTGGACACTGGGGAGGTACCAGCGGATTGGAAAGCAGCTAATGTAACACCTCTGTTTAAAAAAGAGCGCAGACAAAAGGCAGGTAACTATAGGCCGGTTAGTTTAACATCTGTAGTGGGGAAAATGCTTGAAACTATCATTAAGGAAGAAAGAGCGGGACATCGAGATTGGAACAGTGCAATCAAGCAGACACAGCATGGATTCATGAAGGGGAAATCATGTTTAACTAATTTACTGGAATTCTTTGAGGAGATAACGAGCATGGTGGATACAGGTGTACCGATGGATGTGCTGTATTTAGATTTTCAAAAGGCATTCGATTAGGTGCCACACAAAAGGTTACTGCAGAAGATAAAGGTACGCGGAGTCAGAGGAAATGTATTAGCATGGATCGACAATTGGCTGGCTAACAGAAAGCAGAGTGTCGCGATAAATGGGTCCTTTTTGGGTTGGAAATCGGTGGTTAGTGGTGTGCCACAGGGATAGGTGCTGGGACTACAACTCTTTACAATATATATAGATGACCTGGAAGAGGGGACAGAGTGTAGTGTAACAAAATTTGCAGATGACACAAAGATTAGTGGGAAAGCAGGTTGTGCAGAGGACACAGAAAGGCTGCAAAGAGATTTAGATAGGTTAGAGAATGGGCTAAGATTTGGCAGATGGAATACAATGTCGGAAAGTGTGAGGTCAGCCACCTTGAGGGAAAAAAATCAGTAAAAGGGAATATTATTTGAATGGGGATGAATTATAACATGCTGCGATGCAGAGGGACCTGGGGGCCCTTGTGCATGAAACTCTTTTAGGAGCCAACAAAAAACATTAAACCGTGCCCCCCGGTCTGGTGGAAACACCAACATTTAGAAAGTTTTTTTTTTGGCACAAAAACATATTTTTTCTCCAAGTGCCCCCTATAAAAGGGGAGGGGGACACTAAAAGCACTGGCAATTAAAACAAATTAACTTAAAAACATAAAATCAAATTAAAATTTGGTTGCCGGGCGTGATGATGCACTCCAGTCACTCCGGTGCCCTCCTCTTGCGGAAGGCCACGAGCGTACCGATGGACACCGCATGCTCCATCTCCAGGGACACCCTGGACCGGATGTGTGCGCGGAAGAGAGGCAGGCAGTCTGGCTGAACGATCCCCTCGACCGCCCGCTGCCTGAACCGGCTGATGGCCCCCTTGGCCGTGCCCAGGAGCAGTCCTACGAGGAGGCCCTCGGACCTACGCGCTCCCCTCCGCACAGGGTGCCCGAAGATCAGGAGTGTGGGACTGAAGTGCAGCCAGAATTTCAGGAGCAGCCCCATTAAGTAACAAAACAGGGGCTGCAACCTCGTGCACTCAATAAAAACATGGAACACGGACTCTTCCAGACCGCAGAAATTGCAGGCGGCCTGGGAGCCCGTGAACCGGCTTAAAAATTTATTGCACGGCACGGCTCCGTGCACCACCCTCCAGGCCAAGTCCCCGACAAATAGTGGGAGGACCCCTGCATAGAGTGCCCTCCATCGGCGACCCCCGCCTCCTCTGTACGGCAATATGGTACACCATGGCGTGTCCAGATGGCAGGCGAGGATGGCAAAGTTGAGAGTGTGCAGGAGCAGCCCGTACAGGAAGCCCCTCCGCGCGGAACTGAAAGGCACGGAGGGGATTTCCCTGAGGCGGCTCAAGTTGTGAGGCGCCGGCCCCGAGGGAGGTCCGGGGTTTGGCGCCGATGAGGAATTCCGTCCGGACGGGGGTCAGTTCAGATGGGATCTCCCCGCGTGCTTGAGCCTCCTCGATGCACCTAATGGAGTCGGGGCCCAGAGCTGTTTTTAGCTACTCGACGGCATCGGCTGCATGGCGGACGTTGGCGGAATTTAGGCGCCGCGCCAGCGTGTCTGGCGACATCCAGCCCGCTCCTCCGCCATCGAGCAGGTCCCTGACCCTGGTCACCTCACCAGCCACAGCCCTCTCGTCCGACCGCCTCGGTCGTGGAGGTACGGATTCCCGAGCAGCGGCTCCTGCAAGACGCTCGCCACTCCAGCCGGTGGAGAGCTTCGCTTGGTGGAGACCTTGTTCCAGACCCTGATGAATTCCTTGTAAAAGACAGGCAGTTCCCGGAGGGCGGTCCTGACGCCTCCCACACTCACAAACAGGAGCTGCGTGTCGTAGTTGAGGCCGTGCTGCTCTCGGAAGAAATACATCACCAGAGCACGCCACCTAGGAGGGGGCTCGACGTAAAGGTATATTTTCAGGGTCTGAAGACGGAAAGTCGCGAGCTGGGCGCTGACGCACACCAACGATTGACCGCCCTCCCCAAGCGGGAGAGTCAAGACAGCGGCAGAGACCCAGTGCTTCCTATTGTTCCAGAAGAAGTCCACCAGCTTCTTCTGTATCTTGGCGACAAACGCAGGGGGAGGGGTCAAAATGACCAGCCGGTACCACAACATGGCGGCCACCAGCTGCTTTATGACTAGCGCTCGACCCCTGTAGGACAGCACTCGGAGCAGTCCTGTCCAGTGCCCTAGGCGAGCGGCGACCTTGGCCTCCAGCTCCTGCCAGTTCGCCGGCCAGGCATCCTCGTCGGGGCTAAGGTAGACTCCCAGATAGAGGAGATGGGTCGTGCTCCAGGCAAAAGGCCTGAGCTCCTCCGGCCGGGAGTCCACCCACCACTGACCCACCAGGAGTCCGGAAGATTTCTCCCATTTGATTCTGGCGGAGGATGCGGCTGAGTAAATCTCCTGGCACTCACGCATCCTCCGCAGGTCAGCGGGATCCTCTACCGCGAGGAGCACGTCATATTTGGTTCCTCGACATATTGGTCTGGAAAACCATCCCTTATGCACTCCAGGAAATCCTCCTCCACCGTATTGCTTCCAGTTTGGCTAGCCCAATCTATGTGCATATTAAAGTCACCCATTATAACTGCTGCACCTTTATGGCATACACCCCTAATTTCCTGTT
Organism: Pristiophorus japonicus; assembly: GCF_044704955.1. Lineage (NCBI taxonomy): Eukaryota > Metazoa > Chordata > Chondrichthyes > Pristiophoridae > Pristiophorus > Pristiophorus japonicus. The sequence goes on from NC_091999.1 coordinate 43,437,794, forward strand.
TGATGCCCTCCCCAACATCACTACTACTGTTTGGAGGTCTGTACACAACTCCCACTAATGTTTTTTGCCCTTTGATGTTCTGCAGCTCTACCCATATAGATTCCACATCATCCAAGCTAATGTCTTTCCAAACTATTGCATTAATCTCCTCTTTAACCAGCAATGCTACCCCACCTCCTTTTCCTTTTATTCTATCCTTCCTTATTTCTTATTAAGGTATTAAAGTTGCTGACACTAGACTCTGGAACTTGCTAATTAATAAGAAAAGGGACTTTTACATCCCCAAATCTCTCTACCCCTCCACTCCTTTTAAAATGTTACCATTTAATGTACATTTCCTCCATTTTTCTTCCAAAATGTTTTGCATCAGATTTCTCTGCACTAAATTTCATCTGCCATTCATCCAGCCCATTTACAAACCTGTGCATTCAGACTGAGCTCACTTACAGTTCTCTTCACAGAGCCCCACGCTCCCCATTTTTGGCGTCAGCTGGAGATTTTGATCATACTGCAGGTCTGATCACCGATTTTGAAAATAATGTATTTATTATTATTTACTGTCCCTCTGGCCCCAATCTCGATAGCATGACAAAATAAAATTCAGTTCCTCCAGTTTGGACTTTCAATTATTGGAAAAAATTCTGAGGGACAGGATAAATCTTCATTCAGGAAGACCGGGATTAATCAGGGACATTCAGTACGGATTTGTTAATGGAAGGTCGTGTCTGACTAACCTGATTGCATTTTTTGAGGAGGTCACACGGAGGGTCGATGACGGTGTTGTGTTTGACGTTGTGTATATGGATTTTAACAAGGCTTTTGATAAGATCCCACATGGCAGACTGGTCATGAAAGTAATAACCCATGGGATACAAGGCAAAGTGGCAACTTGGATCCAAAATTGGCTGAGGTAGGAAGCAAAGGTTAATGGTCAATGGGTGTTTTTGTGACTGGAAGGATGTTTCTGGGATACATCAATGGTTTAGACTTGAATGTCAGGGGTATGACTATGAAGTTTGCAGTTGATACGAAAATTGGCCGTGTGGTTGATAATGAAGAAGAAAGCTGTAGACTGCAGAAAGGTATCAAAGGACCTGTCAGGTGGGCAGAGCAGTGGCAAATGGAATTCAATCCGCAGAAGTGTGAGGTAATGCATTTAGTGACTGCGAACAAGAAAAAGGAATACACAATAAATGGTCGGACACTGAGAAGTGTAGAGGAAGAGCGGGACCTTGGAGTGTTTGTCCACTGATCCCTGAAGGTAACAGGACAGGTCGATAAGGTGGTTAAGAAGGCATACGGGATACTAGACTTTATTAGCCGAGGCATAGAATACAAGAGCTTGAACTGTATAAAACACTAGTTAGGCTACAGCTAGAATACTGCGTGAAATTCTGGTCATCACATTACAGAAAAGAGAAGGCATAGAAGAGATTTACCTGGGTGATGCCGAGACTAGAGAATTTTAGGTATGAGGAAAGATTGGATCGGCTGGGGTTATTTTCTTTGCAACAGAGGAGGCTGAGGGGAGACCTTTTTGAGGTTTCTAAAATTATGAGGGGCCGAGATGGAGTGGTTAGGAGGGACCTATTCCTCTTAGCAGAGGGGTCAATAACTAGGGGCATAGATTTAATGTAATTGGTTGAAACGTAGAAATTTACAGCGCAGGAGCCATTTCGGCCCATCGTGTCCACGCCGACCCTTAAAAAGCCGCACGGCCCTCGGTCAGTAGCCCTGAAGGTTACATATAAACCCGTGAGCAATGAACAATGGCGGAAAGGTAAAGAGCACCCGGGCCAACCAGTCCGCCTCACACAACTGCGACACACCTTACACTGAAACATTCCACACTCCACCCCAATCGGAGCCATGTGATCTCCTGGGAGAGGTAAAAACCAGATAAAAACCCAGGCCAATTTGGGGGAAAACAAAATCTGGGAAAATTCCTCTCTGACCCATCCAGGCGATCGAAACGAGCCCAGGAGATCACCCTGGCCATATTCGATTTGCTGCAGTACTTACCATCGTATCTGCGCCAGCCAACAGGAGGTTATCCAGTCTAATCCTAATTACCAGCTCTAGGTCCGTAACCCTGCAGATTACGGCACTTCAAGTGCCCATCCAAGCACATTTTAAATGTGGTGAGCGCTTCTGCATCCACCATCCTTCCAGGCAGTGAGTTCCAGATGCCCACCACCCTCTGCGTGAAGAAGCCTCCCCTCAAATCCCCTCTGAGCCTTCCACCAACCACCTTAAAACCATGCCCCCTCGTAATTGACCCCTCCACCAAGGGAAATAGACCCTTGCTATCCACTATATCCACGCCTCTCAAAATGTTGTCACCTCAATGAGGTCTCCTCTCAGCCTCCACTGTTCCAATGAGGGCAAACCCAGCCTATCCAATCTGCCCTCACAGCTAAGATGCTGCATTCCAGGCAGCATCCTAGTAAACCTCTGCACCCTCTCTCGTGCAATCACATTCTTCCTATAATACAGCAACCAGAACTCCACCTGTGGCCTAACCAGAGTATTATACAACTGAAGCATAACCTCCGTGCTCTTGTATTCTGTGCTTCGGCCAATAAAGGCAAGCATTCCGTATGCCTTCTTAACCACCTGATCCACCTGACCTGCTACCTTCCGGGATCTGTGGACCAATGGTGGAGCTTTGGAGGCGTGGCCTATTCAGTTGGAGCTGTGCTGCTGAGAGAGAAGGAACTCCCTGCTGAAGCTCCTGTCTGGAAGGCCGAGAGTGGGCCCTGAGACCAGCCCAGGAGTAGGAGGAAAGGGCTGGCTTGCTACAATACAACGTCCGGAGGGATAGGAGGAGAGCTGAAAATTTCAACAACTTTATTTACTTCTGCAAAGAGTTGGAGAGAGTGGGAAAAGAGCAACAACCTGTGTGGAAGTCGGGAGATTCTATAACATTCAACAGGTGGGTGTTGGTTCATTCCCCGAAATACATTGTTTTATTGGTGGGGGGAGAAAAGAAGATTTTCTTCGAGGCCCGGAACATCGCGGGGGGTGTGTGTGTGGAAGTGTGTGGGGGTCTTGCTCACAGCTAGGCCCCACACACCACTGAAGCACCCCTCCCCCATTGCCTAGCCTGGGATAGCTGGAGCTACCTGGCTGAAGATTTACTAATCACCTTATTAAACATCGTTGGACGTGTGTGCCTGGGTGGCTCCAGCTGTCCTAGATGAAGACATCTTCTCCTCCCACCCGAAGACCATCCCATAAGACTGTGCCTTGCTTTGTTTTCCATCATCTAGGGAGTGCGCCCCAGAAAAACACCCACCCATCACTGTGAGGGGAGACCTGCCCTCACAGCTTCCCTCTTTCCCACCCCCCACTCTCTCTCTGTCTCTCCCGTCTCTCTCTGAGAGCTCCTTTCCTCCTTAATTGGAAAAACAATTAAGACAACTGAGCAGAGGGAGCAAGGCCGCTCCCCAATTGCCAACTAGGGGAGAGGTGTGCCTCATTGAGAGCTCCTCTGCTCATAAATTCAAACGAGGCCAATTTAAGACCATTAAGGCCTGTGACTCTGGGGTGGGTGTAGCCCTTAAAGGGACCCTGTGATGGCGACTCCATCCACACCGGTAGCAAGGCCAGCTAAGACCTATGCGCAGGTGGCGTCCACATCCACGGCGCCTCCTGCGCCACCTGCTGCCCTGCCACCATTCAGACTAATTACTAAGAAAAACGGGGTCAAGAGCTACACTCACCCCACAATGAGCATCGAGGAGTGCGTGCTGGTGATGGCTGGGGTAGTCTGCCCCTCGGCCATTGTCGCAGCCTCCAAGATGTCTGGGAAGGCTGTATTCTTCCTCGGGTCGGAGCGGGCGGTGCCCCTGACCCTTGAAAAGGGGCTCACGGTGGGCGGGACGTTCCTGCCGGTGGACCCTCTCGAGGACACCGCGCAGAGAGTCATCATTTCAAATGTCCCGCCCTTTGTTCCCGCTGAGATCCTCCTCCCTCACCTGCACCAACTGGGAGAGCTAGGGTCAGGGCTCAACCCCATACCGCTCGGCCTCAGGGAGAGCAGCCTGCGCCACGTCTCCTCCTTCCATCATCAGCTCTTTGTCCGGCTGGCGCGGGAGGAGACGACGGAGGGCAATTTTAATGTGGTGCACAAGGGAACTGCCTACCGCGTCTTCTGGACGTCGGACGGCGTGCGGTGCCATGCCTGCAGGGAGATGGGGCACATTCGCAAGAACTGCCCCGCCTCCAAGGCAGCGAAAACACCGAAGGCAGCCAAGGCTGGCGCCGCCGCCACCCCTCCCCCTAGTAGCGTCCGCGTGCCGGGAGCCATAGGTGCGCGGGAATCGTCGGAGCCCTTTGTTTTCACGGCCTCTGGCGGGGGGGAGGGAGAGCGTCCGACCGGAAAGAAGGCGCGGAGGAAGGCGAAACATCTCGAGGCGGGTCCCCTCAGTGCGCCAGAAAGTCTGACCACCGCGCTCAGCCCAACCCAGTCATCGGCGAGCGCGGGGTGCCCTGAGCCCGTGCCCGAGCCCTTGACCAATACCGCAGAGGGGCTCGGGCGGGGGCAAGATAAGCAAAAGGGGGGGGGGCGGAGCGGGAGGCCTCGGCAGACATGAAGGTCTGCCTGCCTCCACGCACCCCCAGGAACAAAAGGAGGCGCCGCTCCAATGAGGCCGAGGGGGAACAACATCCCTCCGCGGAGGAGTCGGTGCCCGCCGCGTGTCCCGCGTCCCCCACCAGCGCACCCAAACTGCGCCGTAGACGGGAGGAATCTGTCCCCGGGGAGGGAGGGGCAGTCGAGGCTGCACAGCCTCTGCCTCCCGTGGATGGCGTGGAAGATCTGCCTGTCGTGAGGGGCGTGGGGCCAGCGGAGGAATACGATGCCGCCGGGTCGAGCGTCCCAGGGCCGAACCTGAGCCCGCCCAGCTATTAACCAACTTCCCCCGGGATTTGCTCGACTCGGCAGAAATACACAGTATTAACAATTTTTATGAATCTGTACACGCTGGGCCGGAGGGTGGCGGCGGGGAGGGGGAAGAACAACAACCCTCGCACCCTACTTTGGAGCTGGGATCCTTGGAGGACCTGGAACATTTCTTTGACTAGGTCTCTCCGTGATGCCCGGTTCCTGGAGCGGAGGAGGAACCCCTTCTGCTGTCGCTTCCTGACCCAGCACCACTTTTAAAAGAGCCCAGTGCGGAATGCTCTGCCGACGATCCTGGGGGTGGGGTCGGGGCGGAGCCAGGGTCGGATGGAGCGGCCGAGCCGTTTGCCGTTCCTCGTGCGGTCGACGGGTCGGCTGCTGGCAGCGACCTCCCGGAGGGGGATGGGAACTCGATGGGGGACTCGGGAGAAGATCTCGAGTCCATCGCCAGTGAGGCGATAGATCTCCTCGTGTCCGCCGCTAAGTCCCCCCTCATTCCTGCAAAGGAACTCCGGGACTTTTTGTTCCAGAGCCAGGGTCGCCGCAACCGAACCCATCTGGCCCTGGAAAGATGGTCCGAGCCGGGGCTGCTCATCGCTTCCGTCCGCGCCGCCGCTAAAACCATGGCCGCGGGCGGGCCCTTATCAAAAGCGCAAGGCCTTGAGCTGCGCCGGCTCAAAGGGTTCCTCGCTGGGCTGCTGAAGGAGTGGAGGTCAACAAAATACTCCGCTCCCTCCCACCACAATAGGTTAGGTAGAGGTTGCACGATGCTTTTGTCATGAAGATAACCATAGCCAGCCTCAACATCAACGGCGGCAGAGAGGCACACCGTAGATTTAACAATTTTTCGCTCCTGCGGGAGGGGAAATATGCGGTCTGCTTCCTGCAAGAAACCCACACCGTTCCGGGAGACGAAGCCACGTGGCTCCTGGAATGGCAAGGAGAGGTCCGCATGAGCCACCTCACCGCCACTTCTAGTGGGGTGGCCATCTCGTTGGCCCCGCATTTTCAGCCGGAGATCTTGGGGGTCGAGGAGCCCGTGCCAGGCCGCTTGCTGCACGTCACGGTTCGCCTGGGGGACTTGCCGCTCCATCTCGTGAACGTGTACGCCCCTCAGCCCGGATTGCAGCAAACGTGCTTCTTTGAAGAGGTGTCCGCTCTTCTTGGCTCCGTCGACGTCGGCGACTGCATTGTCCTCGGGGGGGATTTTAACTGCACCCTCGAGGCGAGGGACCGCTCCGCTGCCCCGCAGAGCATGACGGCGATGGAGAAGTTGAGGGACTTCTTGAGGCTATGGTGGGACGTGGGCAAGACTCACTTCCACGTCTTCTTGTGCTGAAGTATTGCTTCCTCTGACTTGGATATGGCATTATATTAGAGTCTCATTCAGCGCTTTACCCACCCGGCAAAAGTCCAATCCCTTAATTATTTCGGTCATGACCCAGCACCCTCACATAAGATCCACCGCTTCACTCACTCCCTGTCACAACACCCAAACATCCCTTCCACTGGTACATTCAGTTCCTGTCCCACCATCCACACGTCCCATACATTGATTCTTTCTGTACCTGTGCCAAACAGCACACGTCCCATCCGATGATTTCATCAGTGCTGACCCACACACCACAAGTCCCATTGGCTCGTTCATTTAATCCTGACACATTTCAC